>NC_138873.1:73092758-73821166 GCF_965194805.1 Balaenoptera borealis | reverse complement strand
ATTGAGGGAAGGCAACGAAGAGGATTTGAAAGCAAGGCAGAATTGCAGGAAACAGATTTCAGGAGGTAGATTCGAATCGCCTTTAAAGCACAGGAAAAGCGGCAAAACCTCGACAATGATGCCCTTGGCCAAAAAGGGCGTATGCGTTTTTTCCTGAATATATTCAGGAAAAAACGCATACGCCCTTTTTGGCCAACCAAGCAACCTGGAAAGGCAAATCAGCGCTACAAAGAAGTCTCGCTTCCCATCGGTCAAAAGGGCCATGCTGAATAAAGTGTCAAAACCAGAAATGCAGGACAGGCCATGGAGAAATGCGAGCCTTGCTACGCTGATGGGCGGGATGTAAATTGCCAACAGCCACTCTGGAGAAGTGTACGGTGTGTCCTGAAACATCTAAAAAACTCAGCTTAGAGAGCATAGGGCACTTCCACTCATGGGCGTATAAATTGGGAAAAGTAAAAATCAGCAAGACACAGGCACCCCAAAGTTTTGGGCTACTCTGTTGACAAGAACCTCCACTTCGATACACCTTAAATGTCCCAGGAAAGAAAAGAATGGATAAAGAAGATGTGGTCCTTATATACAATGGAATATCACTCAGCCATGAAATCAATGTCATAAGGCTAGTAGCAGCATGATGAGTGGATTTAGGTATGACGATTCTAAGTGAAATCAGTCACACAGAAAAAGACACTTATCATGAGATATCACTTATAGAGGGAATGTCAAAACCGCTACCCTTGAACTGAATTACAAAACAGAACAGAGTCACACGTTTAGAAAACAGACTATGTCTGCTTAACGGGAAAGGTGAGGTGGGGTGATGCATAAAACAAGGGTTTCAAATTAGCTCAGATACCGTTCCATAAACCCAATATGTAAGAGACAAGACCTACTCCTTGCTCAGTGAACTGGACTCAACACCCCCTATTCACCGCCCAAGAATATATCTGACAAGTAAGAATCTTAAAACCTATATATTGATATCTCTCTGTAAGTGAGTCAAGTGGGTGTAAAGCGGCATAAACGCAGCAGTCAAAAGCAGCTAAACCCCATTATAAAAATCAATTACTTTTCAAAACCCGTGAAACAAAGACAGTGAAAGAGAGAGAAATTCTTACAAAATTCGTTCAGGGGCTGTGATGCCACCTGGATTGACCATATCTAGACCCACAGCTGATTGAGACATAAGGGTGGACACTCTTGGGGCTGAGAGGTTTGGTGAGGTTGGGTGAGCAAACGCAGACCCTTTAAAGAAATACGGCGTGGTACCCATCCCATGGGTCCCAAATCTCCAGGTTCAAGGGCATCGTCCTACACTGAAAACATGCATGAGAAACCCCGAAGATGGTACACCGTGTGATCGGGAAAGGTTGCTAAAACGCACCTCATTTCTCATCTCCTTGTGCTCCGGTTCGCCATTCCAGCCGCTTTACTAGCAATCTCCCTCCTTGGAGAATCAGCACCTTTATCTTCCTGTTCCGTACAGGTTGCAATTTGTCCTGAGGATGCACGGGAAGAGGGGGAACCAATGAGAGACTAGCTCTAGGTGTTGGGACAGGCACAGGTGACACTATTTTCCCATCAGGAAGAAGAATTAACCACAGGCTCAGCCTGCCGCCAGGAACCAGAATACGGCCTGAAGCAATCCTGCGCTTTTGCGGCCAGCTCCCAAGAAAGCGAATTGAATCATGGAGCTCAGGGGCACTGCAATTCACAAACCTGCAGACTTAGAAATGATAACTCTCGTCCACAAATATATTGAGGGAAGGCAACGAAGAGGATTTGAAAGCAAGGCAGAATTGCAGGAAACAGATTTCAGGAGGTAGATTCGAATCGCCTTTAAAGCACAGGAAAAGCGGCAAAACCTCGACAATGATGCCCTTGGCCAAAAAGGGCGTATGCGTTTTTTCCTGAATATATTCAGGAAAAAACGCATACGCCCTTTTTGGCCAACCAAGCAACCTGGAAAGGCAAATCAGCGCTACAAAGAAGTCTCGCTTCCCATCGGTCAAAAGGGCCATGCTGAATAAAGTGTCAAAACCAGAAATGCAGGACAGGCCATGGAGAAATGGGAGCCTTGCTACGCTGATGGGCGGGATGTAAATTGCCAACAGCCACTCTGGAGAAGTGTACGGTGTGTCCTGAAACATCTAAAAAACTCAGCTTAGAGAGCATAGGGCCCTTCCACTCATGGGCGTATAAATTGGGAAAACTAAAAATCAGCAAGACACAGGCACCCCAAAGTTTTGGGCTACTCTGTTGACAAGAACCTCCACTTCGATACACCTTAAATATCCCAGGAAACAGAAGAATGGATAAAGAAGATGTGGTCCTTATATACAATGGAATATCACTCAGCCATGAAATCAATGTCATAAGGCTAGTAGCAGCATGATGAGTGGATTTAGGTATGACGATTCTAAGTGAAATAAGTCACACAGAAAAAGACACTTATCATGAGATATCACTTATAGAGGGAATGTAAAAACCGCTACCCTTGAACTGAATTACAAAACAGAACAGAGTCACACGTTTAGAAAACACACTATGTCTGCTTAACGGGAAAGGTGAGGTGGGGTGATGCATAAAACAAGGGTTTCAAATTAGCTCAGATACCGTTCCATAAACCCAATATGTAAGAGACAAGACCTACTCCTTGCTCAGTGAACTGGACTCAACACCCCGTATTCACCGCCCAAGAATATATCTGACAAGTAAGAATCTTAAAACCTATATATTGATATCTCTCTGTAAGTGAGTCAAGTGGGTGTAAAGCGGCATAAACGCAGCAGTGAAAAGCAGCTAAACCCCATTATAAAAATCAATTACTTTTCAAAACCCGTGAAACAAAGACAGTGAAAGAGAGAGAAATTCTTACAAAATTCTTTCAGGGGCTGTGATGCGACCTGGATTGACCATATCTAGACCCACAGCTGATTGAGACATAAGGGTGGACACTCTTGGGGCTGAGAGGTTTGGTGAGGTTGGGTGAGCAAACGCAGACCCTTTAAAGTAATATAGCGTGGTACCCATCCCATGGGTCCCAAATCTCCAGGTTCAAGGGCATCGTCCTACACTGAAAACATGCATGAGAAACCCCGAAGATGGTACACCGTGTGATCGGGAAAGGTTTCTAAAACGCGCCTCATTTCTCATCTCCTTGTGCTCCGGTTCGCCATTCCAGCCGCTTTACTAGCAATCTCCCTCCTTGGAGAATCAGCACCTTTATCCTCCTGTTCTTTACAGGTTGCAATTTGTCCTGAGGATGCACGGGAAGAGGGGGAACCAATGAGAGACTAGCTCTAGGTGTTGGGACAGGCACAGGTCACTCTATTTTCCCATCAGGAAGAAGAATTAACCACAGGCTCAGCCTGCCGCCAGGAACCAGAATACGGCCTGAAGCAATCCTGCGCTTTTGCGGCCAGCTCCCAAGAAAGCGAGTTGAATCATGGAGCTCAGGGGCACTGCAATTCACAAACCTGCAGACTTAGAAATGATAACTCTCGTCCACAAATATATTGAGGGAAGGCAACGAAGAGGATTTGAAAGCAAGGCAGAATTGCAGGAAACAGATTTCAGGAGGTAGATTCGAATCGCCTTTAAAGCACAGGAAAAGCGGCAAAACCTCGACAATGATGCCCTTGGCCAAAAAGGGCGTATGCGTTTTTTCCTGAATATATTCAGGAAAAAACGCATACGCCCTTTTTGGCCAACCAAGCAACCTGGAAAGGCAAATCAGCGCTACAAAGAAGTCTCGCTTCCCATCGGTCAAAAGGGCCATGCTGAATAAAGTGTCAAAACCAGAAATGCAGGACAGGCCATGGAGAAATGCGAGCCTTGCTACGCTGATGGGCGGGATGTAAATTGCCAACAGCCACTCTGGAGAAGTGTACGGTGTGTCCTGAAACATCTAAAAAACTCAGCTTAGAGAGCATAGGGCACTTCCACTCATGGGCGTATAAATTGGGAAAAGTAAAAATCAGCAAGACACAGGCACCCCAAAGTTTTGGGCTACTCTGTTGACAAGAACCTCCACTTCGATACACCTTAAATGTCCCAGGAAAGAAAAGAATGGATAAAGAAGATGTGGTCCTTATATACAATGGAATATCACTCAGCCATGAAATCAATGTCATAAGGCTAGTAGCAGCATGATGAGTGGATTTAGGTATGACGATTCTAAGTGAAATCAGTCACACAGAAAAAGACACTTATCATGAGATATCACTTATAGAGGGAATGTCAAAACCGCTACCCTTGAACTGAATTACAAAACAGAACAGAGTCACACGTTTAGAAAACAGACTATGTCTGCTTAACGGGAAAGGTGAGGTGGGGTGATGCATAAAACAAGGGTTTCAAATTAGCTCAGATACCGTTCCATAAACCCAATATGTAAGAGACAAGACCTACTCCTTGCTCAGTGAACTGGACTCAACACCCCCTATTCACCGCCCAAGAATATATCTGACAAGTAAGAATCTTAAAACCTATATATTGATATCTCTCTGTAAGTGAGTCAAGTGGGTGTAAAGCGGCATAAACGCAGCAGTCAAAAGCAGCTAAACCCCATTATAAAAATCAATTACTTTTCAAAACCCGTGAAACAAAGACAGTGAAAGAGAGAGAAATTCTTACAAAATTCGTTCAGGGGCTGTGATGCCACCTGGATTGACCATATCTAGACCCACAGCTGATTGAGACATAAGGGTGGACACTCTTGGGGCTGAGAGGTTTGGTGAGGTTGGGTGAGCAAACGCAGACCCTTTAAAGAAATACGGCGTGGTACCCATCCCATGGGTCCCAAATCTCCAGGTTCAAGGGCATCGTCCTACACTGAAAACATGCCTGAGAAACCCCGAAGATGGTACACCGTGTGATCGGGAAAGGTTGCTAAAACGCACCTCATTTCTCATCTCCTTGTGCTCCGGTTCGCCATTCCAGCCGCTTTACTAGCAATCTCCCTCCTTGGAGAATCAGCACCTTTATCTTCCTGTTCCGTACAGGTTGCAATTTGTCCTGAGGATGCACGGGAAGAGGGGGAACCAATGAAAGACTAGCTCTAGGTGTTGCGACAGGCACAGGTGACACTATTTTCCCATCAGGAAGAAGAATTAACCACAGGCTCAGCCTGCCGCCAGGAACCAGAATACGGCCTGAAGCAATCCTGCGCTTTTGCGGCCAGCTCCCAAGAAAGCGAATTGAATCATGGAGCTCAGGGGCACTGCAATTCACAAACCTGCAGACTTAGAAATGATAACTCTCGTCCACAAATATATTGAGGGAAGGCAACGAAGAGGATTTGAAAGCAAGGCAGAATTGCAGGAAACAGATTTCAGGAGGTAGATTCGAATCGCCTTTAAAGCACAGGAAAAGCGGCAAAACCTCGACAATGATGCCCTTGGCCAAAAAGGGCGTATGCGTTTTTTCCTGAATATATTCAGGAAAAAACGCATACGCCCTTTTTGGCCAACCAAGCAACCTGGAAAGGCAAATCAGCGCTACAAAGAAGTCTCGCTTCCCATCGGTCAAAAGGGCCATGCTGAATAAAGTGTCAAAACCAGAAATGCAGGACAGGCCATGGAGAAATGGGAGCCTTGCTACGCTGATGGGCGGGATGTAAATTGCCAACAGCCACTCTGGAGAAGTGTACGGTGTGTCCTGAAACATCTAAAAAACTCAGCTTAGAGAGCATAGGGCCCTTCCACTCATGGGCGTATAAATTGGGAAAACTAAAAATCAGCAAGACACAGGCACCCCAAAGTTTTGGGCTACTCTGTTGACAAGAACCTCCACTTCGATACACCTTAAATATCCCAGGAAACAGAAGAATGGATAAAGAAGATGTGGTCCTTATATACAATGGAATATCACTCAGCCATGAAATCAATGTCATAAGGCTAGTAGCAGCATGATGAGTGGATTTAGGTATGACGATTCTAAGTGAAATAAGTCACACAGAAAAAGACACTTATCATGAGATATCACTTATAGAGGGAATGTAAAAACCGCTACCCTTGAACTGAATTACAAAACAGAACAGAGTCACACGTTTAGAAAACACACTATGTCTGCTTAACGGGAAAGGTGAGGTGGGGTGATGCATAAAACAAGGGTTTCAAATTAGCTCAGATACCGTTCCATAAACCCAATATGTAAGAGACAAGACCTACTCCTTGCTCAGTGAACTGGACTCAACACCCCGTATTCACCGCCCAAGAATATATCTGACAAGTAAGAATCTTAAAACCTATATATTGATATCTCTCTGTAAGTGAGTCAAGTGGGTGTAAAGCGGCATAAACGCAGCAGTGAAAAGCAGCTAAACCCCATTATAAAAATCAATTACTTTTCAAAACCCGTGAAACAAAGACAGTGAAAGAGAGAGAAATTCTTACAAAATTCTTTCAGGGGCTGTGATGCGACCTGGATTGACCATATCTAGACCCACAGCTGATTGAGACATAAGGGTGGACACTCTTGGGGCTGAGAGGTTTGGTGAGGTTGGGTGAGCAAACGCAGACCCTTTAAAGTAATATAGCGTGGTACCCATCCCATGGGTCCCAAATCTCCAGGTTCAAGGGCATCGTCCTACACTGAAAACATGCATGAGAAACCCCGAAGATGGTACACCGTGTGATCGGGAAAGGTTTCTAAAACGCGCCTCATTTCTCATCTCCTTGTGCTCCGGTTCGCCATTCCAGCCGCTTTACTAGCAATCTCCCTCCTTGGAGAATCAGCACCTTTATCCTCCTGTTCTTTACAGGTTGCAATTTGTCCTGAGGATGCACGGGAAGAGGGGGAACCAATGAGAGACTAGCTCTAGGTGTTGGGACAGGCACAGGTCACTCTATTTTCCCATCAGGAAGAAGAATTAACCACAGGCTCAGCCTGCCGCCAGGAACCAGAATACGGCCTGAAGCAATCCTGCGCTTTTGCGGCCAGCTCCCAAGAAAGCGAGTTGAAGAATGGAGCTCAGGGGCACTGCAATTCACAAACCTGCAGACTTAGAAATGATAACTCTCGTCCACAAATATATTGAGGGAAGGCAACGAAGAGGATTTGAAAGCAAGGCAGAATTGCAGGAAACAGATTTCAGGAGGTAGATTCGAATCGCCTTTAAAGCACAGGAAAAGCGGCAAAACCTCGACAATGATGCCCTTGGCCAAAAAGGGCGTATGCGTTTTTTCCTGAATATATTCAGGAAAAAACGCATACGCCCTTTTTGGCCAACCAAGCAACCTGGAAAGGCAAATCAGCGCTACAAAGAAGTCTCGCTTCCCATCGGTCAAAAGGGCCATGCTGAATAAAGTGTCAAAACCAGAAATGCAGGACAGGCCATGGAGAAATGCGAGCCTTGCTACGCTGATGGGCGGGATGTAAATTGCCAACAGCCACTCTGGAGAAGTGTACGGTGTGTCCTGAAACATCTAAAAAACTCAGCTTAGAGAGCATAGGGCACTTCCACTCATGGGCGTATAAATTGGGAAAAGTAAAAATCAGCAAGACACAGGCACCCCAAAGTTTTGGGCTACTCTGTTGACAAGAACCTCCACTTCGATACACCTTAAATGTCCCAGGAAAGAAAAGAATGGATAAAGAAGATGTGGTCCTTATATACAATGGAATATCACTCAGCCATGAAATCAATGTCATAAGGCTAGTAGCAGCATGATGAGTGGATTTAGGTATGACGATTCTAAGTGAAATCAGTCACACAGAAAAAGACACTTATCATGAGATATCACTTATAGAGGGAATGTCAAAACCGCTACCCTTGAACTGAATTACAAAACAGAACAGAGTCACACGTTTAGAAAACAGACTATGTCTGCTTAACGGGAAAGGTGAGGTGGGGTGATGCATAAAACAAGGGTTTCAAATTAGCTCAGATACCGTTCCATAAACCCAATATGTAAGAGACAAGACCTACTCCTTGCTCAGTGAACTGGACTCAACACCCCCTATTCACCGCCCAAGAATATATCTGACAAGTAAGAATCTTAAAACCTATATATTGATATCTCTCTGTAAGTGAGTCAAGTGGGTGTAAAGCGGCATAAACGCAGCAGTCAAAAGCAGCTAAACCCCATTATAAAAATCAATTACTTTTCAAAACCCGTGAAACAAAGACAGTGAAAGAGAGAGAAATTCTTACAAAATTCGTTCAGGGGCTGTGATGCCACCTGGATTGACCATATCTAGACCCACAGCTGATTGAGACATAAGGGTGGACACTCTTGGGGCTGAGAGGTTTGGTGAGGTTGGGTGAGCAAACGCAGACCCTTTAAAGAAATACGGCGTGGTACCCATCCCATGGGTCCCAAATCTCCAGGTTCAAGGGCATCGTCCTACACTGAAAACATGCATGAGAAACCCCGAAGATGGTACACCGTGTGATCGGGAAAGGTTGCTAAAACGCACCTCATTTCTCATCTCCTTGTGCTCCGGTTCGCCATTCCAGCCGCTTTACTAGCAATCTCCCTCCTTGGAGAATCAGCACCTTTATCTTCCTGTTCCGTACAGGTTGCAATTTGTCCTGAGGATGCACGGGAAGAGGGGGAACCAATGAGAGACTAGCTCTAGGTGTTGGGACAGGCACAGGTGACACTATTTTCCCATCAGGAAGAAGAATTAACCACAGGCTCAGCCTGCCGCCAGGAACCAGAATACGGCCTGAAGCAATCCTGCGCTTTTGCGGCCAGCTCCCAAGAAAGCGAATTGAATCATGGAGCTCAGGGGCACTGCAATTCACAAACCTGCAGACTTAGAAATGATAACTCTCGTCCACAAATATATTGAGGGAAGGCAACGAAGAGGATTTGAAAGCAAGGCAGAATTGCAGGAAACAGATTTCAGGAGGTAGATTCGAATCGCCTTTAAAGCACAGGAAAAGCGGCAAAACCTCGACAATGATGCCCTTGGCCAAAAAGGGCGTATGCGTTTTTTCCTGAATATATTCAGGAAAAAACGCATACGCCCTTTTTGGCCAACCAAGCAACCTGGAAAGGCAAATCAGCGCTACAAAGAAGTCTCGCTTCCCATCGGTCAAAAGGGCCATGCTGAATAAAGTGTCAAAACCAGAAATGCAGGACAGGCCATGGAGAAATGGGAGCCTTGCTACGCTGATGGGCGGGATGTAAATTGCCAACAGCCACTCTGGAGAAGTGTACGGTGTGTCCTGAAACATCTAAAAAACTCAGCTTAGAGAGCATAGGGCCCTTCCACTCATGGGCGTATAAATTGGGAAAACTAAAAATCAGCAAGACACAGGCACCCCAAAGTTTTGGGCTACTCTGTTGACAAGAACCTCCACTTCGATACACCTTAAATATCCCAGGAAACAGAAGAATGGATAAAGAAGATGTGGTCCTTATATACAATGGAATATCACTCAGCCATGAAATCAATGTCATAAGGCTAGTAGCAGCATGATGAGTGGATTTAGGTATGACGATTCTAAGTGAAATAAGTCACACAGAAAAAGACACTTATCATGAGATATCACTTATAGAGGGAATGTAAAAACCGCTACCCTTGAACTGAATTACAAAACAGAACAGAGTCACACGTTTAGAAAACACACTATGTCTGCTTAACGGGAAAGGTGAGGTGGGGTGATGCATAAAACAAGGGTTTCAAATTAGCTCAGATACCGTTCCATAAACCCAATATGTAAGAGACAAGACCTACTCCTTGCTCAGTGAACTGGACTCAACACCCCGTATTCACCGCCCAAGAATATATCTGACAAGTAAGAATCTTAAAACCTATATATTGATATCTCTCTGTAAGTGAGTCAAGTGGGTGTAAAGCGGCATAAACGCAGCAGTGAAAAGCAGCTAAACCCCATTATAAAAATCAATTACTTTTCAAAACCCGTGAAACAAAGACAGTGAAAGAGAGAGAAATTCTTACAAAATTCTTTCAGGGGCTGTGATGCGACCTGGATTGACCATATCTAGACCCACAGCTGATTGAGACATAAGGGTGGACACTCTTGGGGCTGAGAGGTTTGGTGAGGTTGGGTGAGCAAACGCAGACCCTTTAAAGTAATATAGCGTGGTACCCATCCCATGGGTCCCAAATCTCCAGGTTCAAGGGCATCGTCCTACACTGAAAACATGCATGAGAAACCCCGAAGATGGTACACCGTGTGATCGGGAAAGGTTTCTAAAACGCGCCTCATTTCTCATCTCCTTGTGCTCCGGTTCGCCATTCCAGCCGCTTTACTAGCAATCTCCCTCCTTGGAGAATCAGCACCTTTATCCTCCTGTTCTTTACAGGTTGCAATTTGTCCTGAGGATGCACGGGAAGAGGGGGAACCAATGAGAGACTAGCTCTAGGTGTTGGGACAGGCACAGGTCACTCTATTTTCCCATCAGGAAGAAGAATTAACCACAGGCTCAGCCTGCCGCCAGGAACCAGAATACGGCCTGAAGCAATCCTGCGCTTTTGCGGCCAGCTCCCAAGAAAGCGAGTTGAATCATGGAGCTCAGGGGCACTGCAATTCACAAACCTGCAGACTTAGAAATGATAACTCTCGTCCACAAATATATTGAGGGAAGGCAACGAAGAGGATTTGAAAGCAAGGCAGAATTGCAGGAAACAGATTTCAGGAGGTAGATTCGAATCGCCTTTAAAGCACAGGAAAAGCGGCAAAACCTCGACAATGATGCCCTTGGCCAAAAAGGGCGTATGCGTTTTTTCCTGAATATATTCAGGAAAAAACGCATACGCCCTTTTTGGCCAACCAAGCAACCTGGAAAGGCAAATCAGCGCTACAAAGAAGTCTCGCTTCCCATCGGTCAAAAGGGCCATGCTGAATAAAGTGTCAAAACCAGAAATGCAGGACAGGCCATGGAGAAATGCGAGCCTTGCTACGCTGATGGGCGGGATGTAAATTGCCAACAGCCACTCTGGAGAAGTGTACGGTGTGTCCTGAAACATCTAAAAAACTCAGCTTAGAGAGCATAGGGCACTTCCACTCATGGGCGTATAAATTGGGAAAAGTAAAAATCAGCAAGACACAGGCACCCCAAAGTTTTGGGCTACTCTGTTGACAAGAACCTCCACTTCGATACACCTTAAATGTCCCAGGAAAGAAAAGAATGGATAAAGAAGATGTGGTCCTTATATACAATGGAATATCACTCAGCCATGAAATCAATGTCATAAGGCTAGTAGCAGCATGATGAGTGGATTTAGGTATGACGATTCTAAGTGAAATCAGTCACACAGAAAAAGACACTTATCATGAGATATCACTTATAGAGGGAATGTCAAAACCGCTACCCTTGAACTGAATTACAAAACAGAACAGAGTCACACGTTTAGAAAACAGACTATGTCTGCTTAACGGGAAAGGTGAGGTGGGGTGATGCATAAAACAAGGGTTTCAAATTAGCTCAGATACCGTTCCATAAACCCAATATGTAAGAGACAAGACCTACTCCTTGCTCAGTGAACTGGACTCAACACCCCCTATTCACCGCCCAAGAATATATCTGACAAGTAAGAATCTTAAAACCTATATATTGATATCTCTCTGTAAGTGAGTCAAGTGGGTGTAAAGCGGCATAAACGCAGCAGTCAAAAGCAGCTAAACCCCATTATAAAAATCAATTACTTTTCAAAACCCGTGAAACAAAGACAGTGAAAGAGAGAGAAATTCTTACAAAATTCGTTCAGGGGCTGTGATGCCACCTGGATTGACCATATCTAGACCCACAGCTGATTGAGACATAAGGGTGGACACTCTTGGGGCTGAGAGGTTTGGTGAGGTTGGGTGAGCAAACGCAGACCCTTTAAAGAAATACGGCGTGGTACCCATCCCATGGGTCCCAAATCTCCAGGTTCAAGGGCATCGTCCTACACTGAAAACATGCCTGAGAAACCCCGAAGATGGTACACCGTGTGATCGGGAAAGGTTGCTAAAACGCACCTCATTTCTCATCTCCTTGTGCTCCGGTTCGCCATTCCAGCCGCTTTACTAGCAATCTCCCTCCTTGGAGAATCAGCACCTTTATCTTCCTGTTCCGTACAGGTTGCAATTTGTCCTGAGGATGCACGGGAAGAGGGGGAACCAATGAAAGACTAGCTCTAGGTGTTGCGACAGGCACAGGTGACACTATTTTCCCATCAGGAAGAAGAATTAACCACAGGCTCAGCCTGCCGCCAGGAACCAGAATACGGCCTGAAGCAATCCTGCGCTTTTGCGGCCAGCTCCCAAGAAAGCGAATTGAATCATGGAGCTCAGGGGCACTGCAATTCACAAACCTGCAGACTTAGAAATGATAACTCTCGTCCACAAATATATTGAGGGAAGGCAACGAAGAGGATTTGAAAGCAAGGCAGAATTGCAGGAAACAGATTTCAGGAGGTAGATTCGAATCGCCTTTAAAGCACAGGAAAAGCGGCAAAACCTCGACAATGATGCCCTTGGCCAAAAAGGGCGTATGCGTTTTTTCCTGAATATATTCAGGAAAAAACGCATACGCCCTTTTTGGCCAACCAAGCAACCTGGAAAGGCAAATCAGCGCTACAAAGAAGTCTCGCTTCCCATCGGTCAAAAGGGCCATGCTGAATAAAGTGTCAAAACCAGAAATGCAGGACAGGCCATGGAGAAATGGGAGCCTTGCTACGCTGATGGGCGGGATGTAAATTGCCAACAGCCACTCTGGAGAAGTGTACGGTGTGTCCTGAAACATCTAAGAAACTCAGCTTAGAGAGCATAGGGCCCTTCCACTCATGGGCGTATAAATTGGGAAAACTAAAAATCAGCAAGACACAGGCACCCCAAAGTTTTGGGCTACTCTGTTGACAAGAACCTCCACTTCGATACACCTTAAATATCCCAGGAAACAGAAGAATGGATAAAGAAGATGTGGTCCTTATATACAATGGAATATCACTCAGCCATGAAATCAATGTCATAAGGCTAGTAGCAGCATGATGAGTGGATTTAGGTATGACGATTCTAAGTGAAATAAGTCACACAGAAAAAGACACTTATCATGAGATATCACTTATAGAGGGAATGTAGAAACCGCTATTCTTGAACTGAATTACAAAACAGAACAGAGTCACACGTTTAGAAAACAGACTATGTCTGCTTAACGGGAAAGGTGAGGTGGGGTGATGCATAAAACAAGGGTTTCAAATTAGCTCAGATACCGTTCCATAAACCCAATATGTAAGAGACAAGACCTACTCCTTGCTCAGTGAACTGGACTCAACACCCCCTATTCAACGCCCAAGAATATATCTGACAAGTAAGAATCTTAAAACCTATATATTGATATCTCTCTGTAAGTGAGTCAAGTGGGTGTAAAGCGGCATAAACGCAGCAGTCAAAAGCAGCTAAACCCCATTATAAAAATCAATTACTTTTCAAAACCCGTGAAACAAAGACAGTGAAAGAGAGAGAAATTCTTACATAATTCGTTCAGGGGCTGTGATGCCACCTGGATTGACCATATCTAGACCCACAGCTGATTGAGACATAAGGGTGGACACTCTTGGGGCTGAGAGGTTTGGTGAGGTTGGGTGAGCAAACGCAGACCCTTTAAAGAAATACGGCGTGGTACCCATCCCATGGGTCCCAAATCTCCAGGTTCAAGGGCATCGTCCTACACTGAAAACATGCATGAGAAACCCCGAAGATGGTACACCGTGTGATCGGGAAAGGTTGCTAAAACGCACCTCATTTCTCATCTCCTTGTGCTCCGGTTCTCCATTCCAGCCGCTTTACTAGCAATCTCCCTCCTTGGAGAATCAGCACCTTTATCTTCCTGTTCCGTACAGGTTGCAATTTGTCCTGAGGTTGAACGGGAAGAGGGGGAACCAATGAGAGACTAGCTCTAGGTGTTGCGACAGGCACAGGTGACACTATTTTCCCATCAGGAAGAAGAATTAACCACAGGCTCAGCCTGCCGCCAGGAACCAGAATACGGCCTGAAGCAATCCTGCGCTTTTGCGGCCAGCTCCCAAGAAAGCGAATTGAATCATGGAGCTCAGGGGCACTGCAATTCACAAACCTGCAGACTTAGAAATGATAACTCTCGTCCACAAATATATTGAGGGAAGGCAACGAAGAGGATTTGAAAGCAAGGCAGAATTGCAGGAAACAGATTTCAGGAGGTAGATTCGAATCGCCTTTAAAGCACAGGAAAAGCGGCAAAACCTCGACAATGATGCCCTTGGCCAAAAAGGGCGTATGCGTTTTTTCCTGAATATATTCAGGAAAAAACGCATACGCCCTTTTTGGCCAACCAAGCAACCTGGAAAGGCAAATCAGCGCTACAAAGAAGTCTTGCTTCCCATCGGTCAAAAGGGCCATGCTGAATAAAGTGTCAAAACCAGAAATGCAGGACAGGCCGTGGAGAAATGGGAGCCTTGCTACGCTGATGGGCGGGATGTAAATTGCCAACAGCCACTCTGGAGAAGTGTACGGTGTGTCCTGAAACATCTAAAAAACTCAGCTTAGAGAGCATAGGGCACTTCCACTCATGGGCGTATAAATTGGGAAAACTAAAAATCAGCAAGACACAGGCACCCCAAAGTTTTGGGCTACTCTGTTGACAAGAACCTCCACTTCGTTACACCTTAAATATCCCAGGAAAGAGAAGAATGGATAAAGAAGATGTGGTCCTTATATACAATGGAATATCACTCAGCCATGAAATCAATGTCATAAGGCTAGTAGCAGCATGATGAGTGGATTTAGGTATGACGATTCTAAGTGAAATAAGTCACACAGAAAAAGACACTTATCATGAGATATCACTTATAGAGGGAATGTAAAAACCGCTACCCTTGAACTGAATTACAAAACAGAACAGAGTCACACGTTTAGAAAACACACTATGTCTGCTTAACGGGAAAGGTGAGGTGGGGTGATGCATAAAACAAGGGTTTCAAATTAGCTCAGATACCGTTCCATAAACCCAATATGTAAGAGACAAGACCTACTCCTTGCTCAGTGAACTGGACTCAACACCCCCTATTCACCGCCCAAGAATATATCTGACTAGTAAGAATCTTAAAACCTATATATTGATATCTCTCCGTAAGTGAGTCAAGTGGGTGTAAAGCGGCATAAACGCAGCAGTGAAAAGCAGCTAAACCCCATTATAAAAATCAATTACTTTTCAAAACCCGTGAAACAAAGACAGTGAAAGAGAGAGAAATTCTTACAAAATTCTTTCAGGGGCTGTGATGCGACCTGGATTGACCATATCTAGACCCACAGCTGATTGAGACATAAGGGTGGACACTCTTGGGGCTGAGAGGTTTGGTGAGGTTGGGTGAGCAAACGCAGACCCTTTAAAGTAATATAGCGTGGTACCCATCCCATGGGTCCCAAATCTCCAGGTTCAAGGGCATCGTCCTACACTGAAAACATGCATGAGAAACCCCGAAGATGGTACACCGTGTGATCGGGAAAGGTTTCTAAAACGCGCCTCATTTCTCATCTCCTTGTGCTCCGGTTCGCCATTCCAGCCGCTTTACTAGCAATCTCCCTCCTTGGAGAATCAGCACCTTTATCCTCCTGTTCTTTACAGGTTGCAATTTGTCCTGAGGATGCACGGGAAGAGGGGGAACCAATGAGAGACTAGCTCTAGGTGTTGGGACAGGCACAGGTCACTCTATTTTCCCATCAGGAAGAAGAATTAACCACAGGCTCAGCCTGCCGCCAGGAACCAGAATACGGCCTGAAGCAATCCTGCGCTTTTGCGGCCAGCTCCCAAGAAAGCGAGTTGAATCATGGAGCTCAGGGGCACTGCAATTCACAAACCTGCAGACTTAGAAATGATAACTCTCGTCCACAAATATATTGAGGGAAGGCAACGAAGAGGATTTGAAAGCAAGGCAGAATTGCAGGAAACAGATTTCAGGAGGTAGATTCGAATCGCCTTTAAAGCACAGGAAAAGCGGCAAAACCTCGACAATGATGCCCTTGGCCAAAAAGGGCGTATGCGTTTTTTCCTGAATATATTCAGGAAAAAACGCATACGCCCTTTTTGGCCAACCAAGCAACCTGGAAAGGCAAATCAGCGCTACAAAGAAGTCTCGCTTCCCATCGGTCAAAAGGGCCATGCTGAATAAAGTGTCAAAACCAGAAATGCAGGACAGGCCATGGAGAAATGCGAGCCTTGCTACGCTGATGGGCGGGATGTAAATTGCCAACAGCCACTCTGGAGAAGTGTACGGTGTGTCCTGAAACATCTAAAAAACTCAGCTTAGAGAGCATAGGGCACTTCCACTCATGGGCGTATAAATTGGGAAAAGTAAAAATCAGCAAGACACAGGCACCCCAAAGTTTTGGGCTACTCTGTTGACAAGAACCTCCACTTCGATACACCTTAAATGTCCCAGGAAAGAAAAGAATGGATAAAGAAGATGTGGTCCTTATATACAATGGAATATCACTCAGCCATGAAATCAATGTCATAAGGCTAGTAGCAGCATGATGAGTGGATTTAGGTATGACGATTCTAAGTGAAATCAGTCACACAGAAAAAGACACTTATCATGAGATATCACTTATAGAGGGAATGTCAAAACCGCTACCCTTGAACTGAATTACAAAACAGAACAGAGTCACACGTTTAGAAAACAGACTATGTCTGCTTAACGGGAAAGGTGAGGTGGGGTGATGCATAAAACAAGGGTTTCAAATTAGCTCAGATACCGTTCCATAAACCCAATATGTAAGAGACAAGACCTACTCCTTGCTCAGTGAACTGGACTCAACACCCCCTATTCACCGCCCAAGAATATATCTGACAAGTAAGAATCTTAAAACCTATATATTGATATCTCTCTGTAAGTGAGTCAAGTGGGTGTAAAGCGGCATAAACGCAGCAGTCAAAAGCAGCTAAACCCCATTATAAAAATCAATTACTTTTCAAAACCCGTGAAACAAAGACAGTGAAAGAGAGAGAAATTCTTACAAAATTCGTTCAGGGGCTGTGATGCCACCTGGATTGACCATATCTAGACCCACAGCTGATTGAGACATAAGGGTGGACACTCTTGGGGCTGAGAGGTTTGGTGAGGTTGGGTGAGCAAACGCAGACCCTTTAAAGAAATACGGCGTGGTACCCATCCCATGGGTCCCAAATCTCCAGGTTCAAGGGCATCGTCCTACACTGAAAACATGCATGAGAAACCCCGAAGATGGTACACCGTGTGATCGGGAAAGGTTGCTAAAACGCACCTCATTTCTCATCTCCTTGTGCTCCGGTTCGCCATTCCAGCCGCTTTACTAGCAATCTCCCTCCTTGGAGAATCAGCACCTTTATCTTCCTGTTCCGTACAGGTTGCAATTTGTCCTGAGGATGCACGGGAAGAGGGGGAACCAATGAGAGACTAGCTCTAGGTGTTGGGACAGGCACAGGTGACACTATTTTCCCATCAGGAAGAAGAATTAACCACAGGCTCAGCCTGCCGCCAGGAACCAGAATACGGCCTGAAGCAATCCTGCGCTTTTGCGGCCAGCTCCCAAGAAAGCGAATTGAATCATGGAGCTCAGGGGCACTGCAATTCACAAACCTGCAGACTTAGAAATGATAACTCTCGTCCACAAATATATTGAGGGAAGGCAACGAAGAGGATTTGAAAGCAAGGCAGAATTGCAGGAAACAGATTTCAGGAGGTAGATTCGAATCGCCTTTAAAGCACAGGAAAAGCGGCAAAACCTCGACAATGATGCCCTTGGCCAAAAAGGGCGTATGCGTTTTTTCCTGAATATATTCAGGAAAAAACGCATACGCCCTTTTTGGCCAACCAAGCAACCTGGAAAGGCAAATCAGCGCTACAAAGAAGTCTCGCTTCCCATCGGTCAAAAGGGCCATGCTGAATAAAGTGTCAAAACCAGAAATGCAGGACAGGCCATGGAGAAATGGGAGCCTTGCTACGCTGATGGGCGGGATGTAAATTGCCAACAGCCACTCTGGAGAAGTGTACGGTGTGTCCTGAAACATCTAAAAAACTCAGCTTAGAGAGCATAGGGCCCTTCCACTCATGGGCGTATAAATTGGGAAAACTAAAAATCAGCAAGACACAGGCACCCCAAAGTTTTGGGCTACTCTGTTGACAAGAACCTCCACTTCGATACACCTTAAATATCCCAGGAAACAGAAGAATGGATAAAGAAGATGTGGTCCTTATATACAATGGAATATCACTCAGCCATGAAATCAATGTCATAAGGCTAGTAGCAGCATGATGAGTGGATTTAGGTATGACGATTCTAAGTGAAATAAGTCACACAGAAAAAGACACTTATCATGAGATATCACTTATAGAGGGAATGTAAAAACCGCTACCCTTGAACTGAATTACAAAACAGAACAGAGTCACACGTTTAGAAAACACACTATGTCTGCTTAACGGGAAAGGTGAGGTGGGGTGATGCATAAAACAAGGGTTTCAAATTAGCTCAGATACCGTTCCATAAACCCAATATGTAAGAGACAAGACCTACTCCTTGCTCAGTGAACTGGACTCAACACCCCGTATTCACCGCCCAAGAATATATCTGACAAGTAAGAATCTTAAAACCTATATATTGATATCTCTCTGTAAGTGAGTCAAGTGGGTGTAAAGCGGCATAAACGCAGCAGTGAAAAGCAGCTAAACCCCATTATAAAAATCAATTACTTTTCAAAACCCGTGAAACAAAGACAGTGAAAGAGAGAGAAATTCTTACAAAATTCTTTCAGGGGCTGTGATGCGACCTGGATTGACCATATCTAGACCCACAGCTGATTGAGACATAAGGGTGGACACTCTTGGGGCTGAGAGGTTTGGTGAGGTTGGGTGAGCAAACGCAGACCCTTTAAAGTAATATAGCGTGGTACCCATCCCATGGGTCCCAAATCTCCAGGTTCAAGGGCATCGTCCTACACTGAAAACATGCATGAGAAACCCCGAAGATGGTACACCGTGTGATCGGGAAAGGTTTCTAAAACGCGCCTCATTTCTCATCTCCTTGTGCTCCGGTTCGCCATTCCAGCCGCTTTACTAGCAATCTCCCTCCTTGGAGAATCAGCACCTTTATCCTCCTGTTCTTTACAGGTTGCAATTTGTCCTGAGGATGCACGGGAAGAGGGGGAACCAATGAGAGACTAGCTCTAGGTGTTGGGACAGGCACAGGTCACTCTATTTTCCCATCAGGAAGAAGAATTAACCACAGGCTCAGCCTGCCGCCAGGAACCAGAATACGGCCTGAAGCAATCCTGCGCTTTTGCGGCCAGCTCCCAAGAAAGCGAGTTGAAGAATGGAGCTCAGGGGCACTGCAATTCACAAACCTGCAGACTTAGAAATGATAACTCTCGTCCACAAATATATTGAGGGAAGGCAACGAAGAGGATTTGAAAGCAAGGCAGAATTGCAGGAAACAGATTTCAGGAGGTAGATTCGAATCGCCTTTAAAGCACAGGAAAAGCGGCAAAACCTCGACAATGATGCCCTTGGCCAAAAAGGGCGTATGCGTTTTTTCCTGAATATATTCAGGAAAAAACGCATACGCCCTTTTTGGCCAACCAAGCAACCTGGAAAGGCAAATCAGCGCTACAAAGAAGTCTCGCTTCCCATCGGTCAAAAGGGCCATGCTGAATAAAGTGTCAAAACCAGAAATGCAGGACAGGCCATGGAGAAATGCGAGCCTTGCTACGCTGATGGGCGGGATGTAAATTGCCAACAGCCACTCTGGAGAAGTGTACGGTGTGTCCTGAAACATCTAAAAAACTCAGCTTAGAGAGCATAGGGCACTTCCACTCATGGGCGTATAAATTGGGAAAAGTAAAAATCAGCAAGACACAGGCACCCCAAAGTTTTGGGCTACTCTGTTGACAAGAACCTCCACTTCGATACACCTTAAATGTCCCAGGAAAGAAAAGAATGGATAAAGAAGATGTGGTCCTTATATACAATGGAATATCACTCAGCCATGAAATCAATGTCATAAGGCTAGTAGCAGCATGATGAGTGGATTTAGGTATGACGATTCTAAGTGAAATCAGTCACACAGAAAAAGACACTTATCATGAGATATCACTTATAGAGGGAATGTCAAAACCGCTACCCTTGAACTGAATTACAAAACAGAACAGAGTCACACGTTTAGAAAACAGACTATGTCTGCTTAACGGGAAAGGTGAGGTGGGGTGATGCATAAAACAAGGGTTTCAAATTAGCTCAGATACCGTTCCATAAACCCAATATGTAAGAGACAAGACCTACTCCTTGCTCAGTGAACTGGACTCAACACCCCCTATTCACCGCCCAAGAATATATCTGACAAGTAAGAATCTTAAAACCTATATATTGATATCTCTCTGTAAGTGAGTCAAGTGGGTGTAAAGCGGCATAAACGCAGCAGTCAAAAGCAGCTAAACCCCATTATAAAAATCAATTACTTTTCAAAACCCGTGAAACAAAGACAGTGAAAGAGAGAGAAATTCTTACAAAATTCGTTCAGGGGCTGTGATGCCACCTGGATTGACCATATCTAGACCCACAGCTGATTGAGACATAAGGGTGGACACTCTTGGGGCTGAGAGGTTTGGTGAGGTTGGGTGAGCAAACGCAGACCCTTTAAAGAAATACGGCGTGGTACCCATCCCATGGGTCCCAAATCTCCAGGTTCAAGGGCATCGTCCTACACTGAAAACATGCCTGAGAAACCCCGAAGATGGTACACCGTGTGATCGGGAAAGGTTGCTAAAACGCACCTCATTTCTCATCTCCTTGTGCTCCGGTTCGCCATTCCAGCCGCTTTACTAGCAATCTCCCTCCTTGGAGAATCAGCACCTTTATCTTCCTGTTCCGTACAGGTTGCAATTTGTCCTGAGGATGCACGGGAAGAGGGGGAACCAATGAAAGACTAGCTCTAGGTGTTGCGACAGGCACAGGTGACACTATTTTCCCATCAGGAAGAAGAATTAACCACAGGCTCAGCCTGCCGCCAGGAACCAGAATACGGCCTGAAGCAATCCTGCGCTTTTGCGGCCAGCTCCCAAGAAAGCGAATTGAATCATGGAGCTCAGGGGCACTGCAATTCACAAACCTGCAGACTTAGAAATGATAACTCTCGTCCACAAATATATTGAGGGAAGGCAACGAAGAGGATTTGAAAGCAAGGCAGAATTGCAGGAAACAGATTTCAGGAGGTAGATTCGAATCGCCTTTAAAGCACAGGAAAAGCGGCAAAACCTCGACAATGATGCCCTTGGCCAAAAAGGGCGTATGCGTTTTTTCCTGAATATATTCAGGAAAAAACGCATACGCCCTTTTTGGCCAACCAAGCAACCTGGAAAGGCAAATCAGCGCTACAAAGAAGTCTCGCTTCCCATCGGTCAAAAGGGCCATGCTGAATAAAGTGTCAAAACCAGAAATGCAGGACAGGCCATGGAGAAATGGGAGCCTTGCTACGCTGATGGGCGGGATGTAAATTGCCAACAGCCACTCTGGAGAAGTGTACGGTGTGTCCTGAAACATCTAAAAAACTCAGCTTAGAGAGCATAGGGCCCTTCCACTCATGGGCGTATAAATTGGGAAAACTAAAAATCAGCAAGACACAGGCACCCCAAAGTTTTGGGCTACTCTGTTGACAAGAACCTCCACTTCGATACACCTTAAATATCCCAGGAAACAGAAGAATGGATAAAGAAGATGTGGTCCTTATATACAATGGAATATCACTCAGCCATGAAATCAATGTCATAAGGCTAGTAGCAGCATGATGAGTGGATTTAGGTATGACGATTCTAAGTGAAATAAGTCACACAGAAAAAGACACTTATCATGAGATATCACTTATAGAGGGAATGTAAAAACCGCTACCCTTGAACTGAATTACAAAACAGAACAGAGTCACACGTTTAGAAAACACACTATGTCTGCTTAACGGGAAAGGTGAGGTGGGGTGATGCATAAAACAAGGGTTTCAAATTAGCTCAGATACCGTTCCATAAACCCAATATGTAAGAGACAAGACCTACTCCTTGCTCAGTGAACTGGACTCAACACCCCGTATTCACCGCCCAAGAATATATCTGACAAGTAAGAATCTTAAAACCTATATATTGATATCTCTCTGTAAGTGAGTCAAGTGGGTGTAAAGCGGCATAAACGCAGCAGTGAAAAGCAGCTAAACCCCATTATAAAAATCAATTACTTTTCAAAACCCGTGAAACAAAGACAGTGAAAGAGAGAGAAATTCTTACAAAATTCGTTCAGGGGCTGTGATGCCACCTGGATTGACCATATCTAGACCCACAGCTGATTGAGACATAAGGGTGGACACTCTTGGGGCTGAGAGGTTTGGTGAGGTTGGGTGAGCAAACGCAGACCCTTTAAAGTAATATAGCGTGGTACCCATCCCATGGGTCCCAAATCTCCAGGTTCAAGGGCATCGTCCTACACTGAAAACATGCATGAGAAACCCCGAAGATGGTACACCGTGTGATCGGGAAAGGTTTCTAAAACGCGCCTCATTTCTCATCTCCTTGTGCTCCGGTTCGCCATTCCAGCCGCTTTACTAGCAATCTCCCTCCTTGGAGAATCAGCACCTTTATCCTCCTGTTCTTTACAGGTTGCAATTTGTCCTGAGGATGCACGGGAAGAGGGGGAACCAATGAGAGACTAGCTCTAGGTGTTGGGACAGGCACAGGTCACTCTATTTTCCCATCAGGAAGAAGAATTAACCACAGGCTCAGCCTGCCGCCAGGAACCAGAATACGGCCTGAAGCAATCCTGCGCTTTTGCGGCCAGCTCCCAAGAAAGCGAGTTGAATCATGGAGCTCAGGGGCACTGCAATTCACAAACCTGCAGACTTAGAAATGATAACTCTCGTCCACAAATATATTGAGGGAAGGCAACGAAGAGGATTTGAAAGCAAGGCAGAATTGCAGGAAACAGATTTCAGGAGGTAGATTCGAATCGCCTTTAAAGCACAGGAAAAGCGGCAAAACCTCGACAATGATGCCCTTGGCCAAAAAGGGCGTATGCGTTTTTTCCTGAATATATTCAGGAAAAAACGCATACGCCCTTTTTGGCCAACCAAGCAACCTGGAAAGGCAAATCAGCGCTACAAAGAAGTCTCGCTTCCCATCGGTCAAAAGGGCCATGCTGAATAAAGTGTCAAAACCAGAAATGCAGGACAGGCCATGGAGAAATGCGAGCCTTGCTACGCTGATGGGCGGGATGTAAATTGCCAACAGCCACTCTGGAGAAGTGTACGGTGTGTCCTGAAACATCTAAAAAACTCAGCTTAGAGAGCATAGGGCACTTCCACTCATGGGCGTATAAATTGGGAAAAGTAAAAATCAGCAAGACACAGGCACCCCAAAGTTTTGGGCTACTCTGTTGACAAGAACCTCCACTTCGATACACCTTAAATGTCCCAGGAAAGAAAAGAATGGATAAAGAAGATGTGGTCCTTATATACAATGGAATATCACTCAGCCATGAAATCAATGTCATAAGGCTAGTAGCAGCATGATGAGTGGATTTAGGTATGACGATTCTAAGTGAAATCAGTCACACAGAAAAAGACACTTATCATGAGATATCACTTATAGAGGGAATGTCAAAACCGCTACCCTTGAACTGAATTACAAAACAGAACAGAGTCACACGTTTAGAAAACAGACTATGTCTGCTTAACGGGAAAGGTGAGGTGGGGTGATGCATAAAACAAGGGTTTCAAATTAGCTCAGATACCGTTCCATAAACCCAATATGTAAGAGACAAGACCTACTCCTTGCTCAGTGAACTGGACTCAACACCCCCTATTCACCGCCCAAGAATATATCTGACAAGTAAGAATCTTAAAACCTATATATTGATATCTCTCTGTAAGTGAGTCAAGTGGGTGTAAAGCGGCATAAACGCAGCAGTCAAAAGCAGCTAAACCCCATTATAAAAATCAATTACTTTTCAAAACCCGTGAAACAAAGACAGTGAAAGAGAGAGAAATTCTTACAAAATTCGTTCAGGGGCTGTGATGCCACCTGGATTGACCATATCTAGACCCACAGCTGATTGAGACATAAGGGTGGACACTCTTGGGGCTGAGAGGTTTGGTGAGGTTGGGTGAGCAAACGCAGACCCTTTAAAGAAATACGGCGTGGTACCCATCCCATGGGTCCCAAATCTCCAGGTTCAAGGGCATCGTCCTACACTGAAAACATGCATGAGAAACCCCGAAGATGGTACACCGTGTGATCGGGAAAGGTTGCTAAAACGCACCTCATTTCTCATCTCCTTGTGCTCCGGTTCGCCATTCCAGCCGCTTTACTAGCAATCTCCCTCCTTGGAGAATCAGCACCTTTATCTTCCTGTTCCGTACAGGTTGCAATTTGTCCTGAGGATGCACGGGAAGAGGGGGAACCAATGAGAGACTAGCTCTAGGTGTTGGGACAGGCACAGGTGACACTATTTTCCCATCAGGAAGAAGAATTAACCACAGGCTCAGCCTGCCGCCAGGAACCAGAATACGGCCTGAAGCAATCCTGCGCTTTTGCGGCCAGCTCCCAAGAAAGCGAATTGAATCATGGAGCTCAGGGGCACTGCAATTCACAAACCTGCAGACTTAGAAATGATAACTCTCGTCCACAAATATATTGAGGGAAGGCAACGAAGAGGATTTGAAAGCAAGGCAGAATTGCAGGAAACAGATTTCAGGAGGTAGATTCGAATCGCCTTTAAAGCACAGGAAAAGCGGCAAAACCTCGACAATGATGCCCTTGGCCAAAAAGGGCGTATGCGTTTTTTCCTGAATATATTCAGGAAAAAACGCATACGCCCTTTTTGGCCAACCAAGCAACCTGGAAAGGCAAATCAGCGCTACAAAGAAGTCTCGCTTCCCATCGGTCAAAAGGGCCATGCTGAATAAAGTGTCAAAACCAGAAATGCAGGACAGGCCATGGAGAAATGGGAGCCTTGCTACGCTGATGGGCGGGATGTAAATTGCCAACAGCCACTCTGGAGAAGTGTACGGTGTGTCCTGAAACATCTAAAAAACTCAGCTTAGAGAGCATAGGGCCCTTCCACTCATGGGCGTATAAATTGGGAAAACTAAAAATCAGCAAGACACAGGCACCCCAAAGTTTTGGGCTACTCTGTTGACAAGAACCTCCACTTCGATACACCTTAAATATCCCAGGAAAGAGAAGAATGGATAAAGAAGATGTGGTCCTTATATACAATGGAATATCACTCAGCCATGAAATCAATGTCATAAGGCTAGTAGCAGCATGATGAGTGGATTTAGGTATGACGATTCTAAGTGAAATAAGTCACACAGAAAAAGACACTTATCATGAGATATCACTTATAGAGGGAATGTAAAAACCGCTACCCTTGAACTGAATTACAAAACAGAACAGAGTCACACGTTTAGAAAACACACTATGTCTGCTTAACGGGAAAGGTGAGGTGGGGTGATGCATAAAACAAGGGTTTCAAATTAGCTCAGATACCGTTCCATAAACCCAATATGTAAGAGACAAGACCTACTCCTTGCTCAGTGAACTGGACTCAACACCCCGTATTCACCGCCCAAGAATATATCTGACAAGTAAGAATCTTAAAACCTATATATTGATATCTCTCTGTAAGTGAGTCAAGTGGGTGTAAAGCGGCATAAACGCAGCAGTGAAAAGCAGCTAAACCCCATTATAAAAATCAATTACTTTTCAAAACCCGTGAAACAAAGACAGTGAAAGAGAGAGAAATTCTTACAAAATTCTTTCAGGGGCTGTGATGCGACCTGGATTGACCATATCTAGACCCACAGCTGATTGAGACATAAGGGTGGACACTCTTGGGGCTGAGAGGTTTGGTGAGGTTGGGTGAGCAAACGCAGACCCTTTAAAGTAATATAGCGTGGTACCCATCCCATGGGTCCCAAATCTCCAGGTTCAAGGGCATCGTCCTACACTGAAAACATGCATGAGAAACCCCGAAGATGGTACACCGTGTGATCGGGAAAGGTTTCTAAAACGCGCCTCATTTCTCATCTCCTTGTGCTCCGGTTCGCCATTCCAGCCGCTTTACTAGCAATCTCCCTCCTTGGAGAATCAGCACCTTTATCCTCCTGTTCTTTACAGGTTGCAATTTGTCCTGAGGATGCACGGGAAGAGGGGGAACCAATGAGAGACTAGCTCTAGGTGTTGGGACAGGCACAGGTCACTCTATTTTCCCATCAGGAAGAAGAATTAACCACAGGCTCAGCCTGCCGCCAGGAACCAGAATACGGCCTGAAGCAATCCTGCGCTTTTGCGGCCAGCTCCCAAGAAAGCGAGTTGAATCATGGAGCTCAGGGGCACTGCAATTCACAAACCTGCAGACTTAGAAATGATAACTCTCGTCCACAAATATATTGAGGGAAGGCAACGAAGAGGATTTGAAAGCAAGGCAGAATTGCAGGAAACAGATTTCAGGAGGTAGATTCGAATCGCCTTTAAAGCACAGGAAAAGCGGCAAAACCTCGACAATGATGCCCTTGGCCAAAAAGGGCGTATGCGTTTTTTCCTGAATATATTCAGGAAAAAACGCATACGCCCTTTTTGGCCAACCAAGCAACCTGGAAAGGCAAATCAGCGCTACAAAGAAGTCTCGCTTCCCATCGGTCAAAAGGGCCATGCTGAATAAAGTGTCAAAACCAGAAATGCAGGACAGGCCATGGAGAAATGCGAGCCTTGCTACGCTGATGGGCGGGATGTAAATTGCCAACAGCCACTCTGGAGAAGTGTACGGTGTGTCCTGAAACATCTAAAAAACTCAGCTTAGAGAGCATAGGGCACTTCCACTCATGGGCGTATAAATTGGGAAAAGTAAAAATCAGCAAGACACAGGCACCCCAAAGTTTTGGGCTACTCTGTTGACAAGAACCTCCACTTCGATACACCTTAAATGTCCCAGGAAAGAAAAGAATGGATAAAGAAGATGTGGTCCTTATATACAATGGAATATCACTCAGCCATGAAATCAATGTCATAAGGCTAGTAGCAGCATGATGAGTGGATTTAGGTATGACGATTCTAAGTGAAATCAGTCACACAGAAAAAGACACTTATCATGAGATATCACTTATAGAGGGAATGTCAAAACCGCTACCCTTGAACTGAATTACAAAACAGAACAGAGTCACACGTTTAGAAAACAGACTATGTCTGCTTAACGGGAAAGGTGAGGTGGGGTGATGCATAAAACAAGGGTTTCAAATTAGCTCAGATACCGTTCCATAAACCCAATATGTAAGAGACAAGACCTACTCCTTGCTCAGTGAACTGGACTCAACACCCCCTATTCACCGCCCAAGAATATATCTGACAAGTAAGAATCTTAAAACCTATATATTGATATCTCTCTGTAAGTGAGTCAAGTGGGTGTAAAGCGGCATAAACGCAGCAGTCAAAAGCAGCTAAACCCCATTATAAAAATCAATTACTTTTCAAAACCCGTGAAACAAAGACAGTGAAAGAGAGAGAAATTCTTACAAAATTCGTTCAGGGGCTGTGATGCCACCTGGATTGACCATATCTAGACCCACAGCTGATTGAGACATAAGGGTGGACACTCTTGGGGCTGAGAGGTTTGGTGAGGTTGGGTGAGCAAACGCAGACCCTTTAAAGAAATACGGCGTGGTACCCATCCCATGGGTCCCAAATCTCCAGGTTCAAGGGCATCGTCCTACACTGAAAACATGCCTGAGAAACCCCGAAGATGGTACACCGTGTGATCGGGAAAGGTTGCTAAAACGCACCTCATTTCTCATCTCCTTGTGCTCCGGTTCGCCATTCCAGCCGCTTTACTAGCAATCTCCCTCCTTGGAGAATCAGCACCTTTATCTTCCTGTTCCGTACAGGTTGCAATTTGTCCTGAGGATGCACGGGAAGAGGGGGAACCAATGAAAGACTAGCTCTAGGTGTTGCGACAGGCACAGGTGACACTATTTTCCCATCAGGAAGAAGAATTAACCACAGGCTCAGCCTGCCGCCAGGAACCAGAATACGGCCTGAAGCAATCCTGCGCTTTTGCGGCCAGCTCCCAAGAAAGCGAATTGAATCATGGAGCTCAGGGGCACTGCAATTCACAAACCTGCAGACTTAGAAATGATAACTCTCGTCCACAAATATATTGAGGGAAGGCAACGAAGAGGATTTGAAAGCAAGGCAGAATTGCAGGAAACAGATTTCAGGAGGTAGATTCGAATCGCCTTTAAAGCACAGGAAAAGCGGCAAAACCTCGACAATGATGCCCTTGGCCAAAAAGGGCGTATGCGTTTTTTCCTGAATATATTCAGGAAAAAACGCATACGCCCTTTTTGGCCAACCAAGCAACCTGGAAAGGCAAATCAGCGCTACAAAGAAGTCTCGCTTCCCATCGGTCAAAAGGGCCATGCTGAATAAAGTGTCAAAACCAGAAATGCAGGACAGGCCATGGAGAAATGGGAGCCTTGCTACGCTGATGGGCGGGATGTAAATTGCCAACAGCCACTCTGGAGAAGTGTACGGTGTGTCCTGAAACATCTAAAAAACTCAGCTTAGAGAGCATAGGGCCCTTCCACTCATGGGCGTATAAATTGGGAAAACTAAAAATCAGCAAGACACAGGCACCCCAAAGTTTTGGGCTACTCTGTTGACAAGAACCTCCACTTCGATACACCTTAAATATCCCAGGAAACAGAAGAATGGATAAAGAAGATGTGGTCCTTATATACAATGGAATATCACTCAGCCATGAAATCAATGTCATAAGGCTAGTAGCAGCATGATGAGTGGATTTAGGTATGACGATTCTAAGTGAAATAAGTCACACAGAAAAAGACACTTATCATGAGATATCACTTATAGAGGGAATGTAGAAACCGCTATTCTTGAACTGAATTACAAAACAGAACAGAGTCACACGTTTAGAAAACAGACTATGTCTGCTTAACGGGAAAGGTGAGGTGGGGTGATGCATAAAACAAGGGTTTCAAATTAGCTCAGATACCGTTCCATAAACCCAATATGTAAGAGACAAGACCTACTCCTTGCTCAGTGAACTGGACTCAACACCCCCTATTCAACGCCCAAGAATATATCTGACAAGTAAGAATCTTAAAACCTATATATTGATATCTCTCTGTAAGTGAGTCAAGTGGGTGTAAAGCGGCATAAACGCAGCAGTCAAAAGCAGCTAAACCCCATTATAAAAATCAATTACTTTTCAAAACCCGTGAAACAAAGACAGTGAAAGAGAGAGAAATTCTTACATAATTCGTTCAGGGGCTGTGATGCCACCTGGATTGACCATATCTAGACCCACAGCTGATTGAGACATAAGGGTGGACACTCTTGGGGCTGAGAGGTTTGGTGAGGTTGGGTGAGCAAACGCAGACCCTTTAAAGAAATACGGCGTGGTACCCATCCCATGGGTCCCAAATCTCCAGGTTCAAGGGCATCGTCCTACACTGAAAACATGCATGAGAAACCCCGAAGATGGTACACCGTGTGATCGGGAAAGGTTGCTAAAACGCACCTCATTTCTCATCTCCTTGTGCTCCGGTTCTCCATTCCAGCCGCTTTACTAGCAATCTCCCTCCTTGGAGAATCAGCACCTTTATCTTCCTGTTCCGTACAGGTTGCAATTTGTCCTGAGGTTGAACGGGAAGAGGGGGAACCAATGAGAGACTAGCTCTAGGTGTTGCGACAGGCACAGGTGACACTATTTTCCCATCAGGAAGAAGAATTAACCACAGGCTCAGCCTGCCGCCAGGAACCAGAATACGGCCTGAAGCAATCCTGCGCTTTTGCGGCCAGCTCCCAAGAAAGCGAATTGAATCATGGAGCTCAGGGGCACTGCAATTCACAAACCTGCAGACTTAGAAATGATAACTCTCGTCCACAAATATATTGAGGGAAGGCAACGAAGAGGATTTGAAAGCAAGGCAGAATTGCAGGAAACAGATTTCAGGAGGTAGATTCGAATCGCCTTTAAAGCACAGGAAAAGCGGCAAAACCTCGACAATGATGCCCTTGGCCAAAAAGGGCGTATGCGTTTTTTCCTGAATATATTCAGGAAAAAACGCATACGCCCTTTTTGGCCAACCAAGCAACCTGGAAAGGCAAATCAGCGCTACAAAGAAGTCTTGCTTCCCATCGGTCAAAAGGGCCATGCTGAATAAAGTGTCAAAACCAGAAATGCAGGACAGGCCGTGGAGAAATGGGAGCCTTGCTACGCTGATGGGCGGGATGTAAATTGCCAACAGCCACTCTGGAGAAGTGTACGGTGTGTCCTGAAACATCTAAAAAACTCAGCTTAGAGAGCATAGGGCACTTCCACTCATGGGCGTATAAATTGGGAAAACTAAAAATCAGCAAGACACAGGCACCCCAAAGTTTTGGGCTACTCTGTTGACAAGAACCTCCACTTCGTTACACCTTAAATATCCCAGGAAAGAGAAGAATGGATAAAGAAGATGTGGTCCTTATATACAATGGAATATCACTCAGCCATGAAATCAATGTCATAAGGCTAGTAGCAGCATGATGAGTGGATTTAGGTATGACGATTCTAAGTGAAATAAGTCACACAGAAAAAGACACTTATCATGAGATATCACTTATAGAGGGAATGTAAAAACCGCTACCCTTGAACTGAATTACAAAACAGAACAGAGTCACACGTTTAGAAAACACACTATGTCTGCTTAACGGGAAAGGTGAGGTGGGGTGATGCATAAAACAAGGGTTTCAAATTAGCTCAGATACCGTTCCATAAACCCAATATGTAAGAGACAAGACCTACTCCTTGCTCAGTGAACTGGACTCAACACCCCCTATTCACCGCCCAAGAATATATCTGACTAGTAAGAATCTTAAAACCTATATATTGATATCTCTCCGTAAGTGAGTCAAGTGGGTGTAAAGCGGCATAAACGCAGCAGTGAAAAGCAGCTAAACCCCATTATAAAAATCAATTACTTTTCAAAACCCGTGAAACAAAGACAGTGAAAGAGAGAGAAATTCTTACAAAATTCTTTCAGGGGCTGTGATGCGACCTGGATTGACCATATCTAGACCCACAGCTGATTGAGACATAAGGGTGGACACTCTTGGGGCTGAGAGGTTTGGTGAGGTTGGGTGAGCAAACGCAGACCCTTTAAAGTAATATAGCGTGGTACCCATCCCATGGGTCCCAAATCTCCAGGTTCAAGGGCATCGTCCTACACTGAAAACATGCATGAGAAACCCCGAAGATGGTACACCGTGTGATCGGGAAAGGTTTCTAAAACGCGCCTCATTTCTCATCTCCTTGTGCTCCGGTTCGCCATTCCAGCCGCTTTACTAGCAATCTCCCTCCTTGGAGAATCAGCACCTTTATCCTCCTGTTCTTTACAGGTTGCAATTTGTCCTGAGGATGCACGGGAAGAGGGGGAACCAATGAGAGACTAGCTCTAGGTGTTGGGACAGGCACAGGTCACTCTATTTTCCCATCAGGAAGAAGAATTAACCACAGGCTCAGCCTGCCGCCAGGAACCAGAATACGGCCTGAAGCAATCCTGCGCTTTTGCGGCCAGCTCCCAAGAAAGCGAGTTGAATCATGGAGCTCAGGGGCACTGCAATTCACAAACCTGCAGACTTAGAAATGATAACTCTCGTCCACAAATATATTGAGGGAAGGCAACGAAGAGGATTTGAAAGCAAGGCAGAATTGCAGGAAACAGATTTCAGGAGGTAGATTCGAATCGCCTTTAAAGCACAGGAAAAGCGGCAAAACCTCGACAATGATGCCCTTGGCCAAAAAGGGCGTATGCGTTTTTTCCTGAATATATTCAGGAAAAAACGCATACGCCCTTTTTGGCCAACCAAGCAACCTGGAAAGGCAAATCAGCGCTACAAAGAAGTCTCGCTTCCCATCGGTCAAAAGGGCCATGCTGAATAAAGTGTCAAAACCAGAAATGCAGGACAGGCCATGGAGAAATGCGAGCCTTGCTACGCTGATGGGCGGGATGTAAATTGCCAACAGCCACTCTGGAGAAGTGTACGGTGTGTCCTGAAACATCTAAAAAACTCAGCTTAGAGAGCATAGGGCACTTCCACTCATGGGCGTATAAATTGGGAAAAGTAAAAATCAGCAAGACACAGGCACCCCAAAGTTTTGGGCTACTCTGTTGACAAGAACCTCCACTTCGATACACCTTAAATGTCCCAGGAAAGAAAAGAATGGATAAAGAAGATGTGGTCCTTATATACAATGGAATATCACTCAGCCATGAAATCAATGTCATAAGGCTAGTAGCAGCATGATGAGTGGATTTAGGTATGACGATTCTAAGTGAAATCAGTCACACAGAAAAAGACACTTATCATGAGATATCACTTATAGAGGGAATGTCAAAACCGCTACCCTTGAACTGAATTACAAAACAGAACAGAGTCACACGTTTAGAAAACAGACTATGTCTGCTTAACGGGAAAGGTGAGGTGGGGTGATGCATAAAACAAGGGTTTCAAATTAGCTCAGATACCGTTCCATAAACCCAATATGTAAGAGACAAGACCTACTCCTTGCTCAGTGAACTGGACTCAACACCCCCTATTCACCGCCCAAGAATATATCTGACAAGTAAGAATCTTAAAACCTATATATTGATATCTCTCTGTAAGTGAGTCAAGTGGGTGTAAAGCGGCATAAACGCAGCAGTCAAAAGCAGCTAAACCCCATTATAAAAATCAATTACTTTTCAAAACCCGTGAAACAAAGACAGTGAAAGAGAGAGAAATTCTTACAAAATTCGTTCAGGGGCTGTGATGCCACCTGGATTGACCATATCTAGACCCACAGCTGATTGAGACATAAGGGTGGACACTCTTGGGGCTGAGAGGTTTGGTGAGGTTGGGTGAGCAAACGCAGACCCTTTAAAGAAATACGGCGTGGTACCCATCCCATGGGTCCCAAATCTCCAGGTTCAAGGGCATCGTCCTACACTGAAAACATGCATGAGAAACCCCGAAGATGGTACACCGTGTGATCGGGAAAGGTTGCTAAAACGCACCTCATTTCTCATCTCCTTGTGCTCCGGTTCGCCATTCCAGCCGCTTTACTAGCAATCTCCCTCCTTGGAGAATCAGCACCTTTATCTTCCTGTTCCGTACAGGTTGCAATTTGTCCTGAGGATGCACGGGAAGAGGGGGAACCAATGAGAGACTAGCTCTAGGTGTTGGGACAGGCACAGGTCACTCTATTTTCCCATCAGGAAGAAGAATTAACCACAGGCTCAGCCTGCCGCCAGGAACCAGAATACGGCCTGAAGCAATCCTGCGCTTTTGCGGCCAGCTCCCAAGAAAGCGAATTGAATCATGGAGCTCAGGGGCACTGCAATTCACAAACCTGCAGACTTAGAAATGATAACTCTCGTCCACAAATATATTGAGGGAAGGCAACGAAGAGGATTTGAAAGCAAGGCAGAATTGCAGGAAACAGATTTCAGGAGGTAGATTCGAATCGCCTTTAAAGCACAGGAAAAGCGGCAAAACCTCGACAATGATGCCCTTGGCCAAAAAGGGCGTATGCGTTTTTTCCTGAATATATTCAGGAAAAAACGCATACGCCCTTTTTGGCCAACCAAGCAACCTGGAAAGGCAAATCAGCGCTACAAAGAAGTCTCGCTTCCCATCGGTCAAAAGGGCCATGCTGAATAAAGTGTCAAAACCAGAAATGCAGGACAGGCCATGGAGAAATGGGAGCCTTGCTACGCTGATGGGCGGGATGTAAATTGCCAACAGCCACTCTGGAGAAGTGTACGGTGTGTCCTGAAACATCTAAAAAACTCAGCTTAGAGAGCATAGGGCCCTTCCACTCATGGGCGTATAAATTGGGAAAACTAAAAATCAGCAAGACACAGGCACCCCAAAGTTTTGGGCTACTCTGTTGACAAGAACCTCCACTTCGATACACCTTAAATATCCCAGGAAACAGAAGAATGGATAAAGAAGATGTGGTCCTTATATACAATGGAATATCACTCAGCCATGAAATCAATGTCATAAGGCTAGTAGCAGCATGATGAGTGGATTTAGGTATGACGATTCTAAGTGAAATAAGTCACACAGAAAAAGACACTTATCATGAGATATCACTTATAGAGGGAATGTAAAAACCGCTACCCTTGAACTGAATTACAAAACAGAACAGAGTCACACGTTTAGAAAACACACTATGTCTGCTTAACGGGAAAGGTGAGGTGGGGTGATGCATAAAACAAGGGTTTCAAATTAGCTCAGATACCGTTCCATAAACCCAATATGTAAGAGACAAGACCTACTCCTTGCTCAGTGAACTGGACTCAACACCCCGTATTCACCGCCCAAGAATATATCTGACAAGTAAGAATCTTAAAACCTATATATTGATATCTCTCTGTAAGTGAGTCAAGTGGGTGTAAAGCGGCATAAACGCAGCAGTGAAAAGCAGCTAAACCCCATTATAAAAATCAATTACTTTTCAAAACCCGTGAAACAAAGACAGTGAAAGAGAGAGAAATTCTTACAAAATTCTTTCAGGGGCTGTGATGCGACCTGGATTGACCATATCTAGACCCACAGCTGATTGAGACATAAGGGTGGACACTCTTGGGGCTGAGAGGTTTGGTGAGGTTGGGTGAGCAAACGCAGACCCTTTAAAGTAATATAGCGTGGTACCCATCCCATGGGTCCCAAATCTCCAGGTTCAAGGGCATCGTCCTACACTGAAAACATGCATGAGAAACCCCGAAGATGGTACACCGTGTGATCGGGAAAGGTTTCTAAAACGCGCCTCATTTCTCATCTCCTTGTGCTCCGGTTCGCCATTCCAGCCGCTTTACTAGCAATCTCCCTCCTTGGAGAATCAGCACCTTTATCCTCCTGTTCTTTACAGGTTGCAATTTGTCCTGAGGATGCACGGGAAGAGGGGGAACCAATGAGAGACTAGCTCTAGGTGTTGGGACAGGCACAGGTCACTCTATTTTCCCATCAGGAAGAAGAATTAACCACAGGCTCAGCCTGCCGCCAGGAACCAGAATACGGCCTGAAGCAATCCTGCGCTTTTGCGGCCAGCTCCCAAGAAAGCGAGTTGAATCATGGAGCTCAGGGGCACTGCAATTCACAAACCTGCAGACTTAGAAATGATAACTCTCGTCCACAAATATATTGAGGGAAGGCAACGAAGAGGATTTGAAAGCAAGGCAGAATTGCAGGAAACAGATTTCAGGAGGTAGATTCGAATCGCCTTTAAAGCACAGGAAAAGCGGCAAAACCTCGACAATGATGCCCTTGGCCAAAAAGGGCGTATGCGTTTTTTCCTGAATATATTCAGGAAAAAACGCATACGCCCTTTTTGGCCAACCAAGCAACCTGGAAAGGCAAATCAGCGCTACAAAGAAGTCTCGCTTCCCATCGGTCAAAAGGGCCATGCTGAATAAAGTGTCAAAACCAGAAATGCAGGACAGGCCATGGAGAAATGCGAGCCTTGCTACGCTGATGGGCGGGATGTAAATTGCCAACAGCCACTCTGGAGAAGTGTACGGTGTGTCCTGAAACATCTAAAAAACTCAGCTTAGAGAGCATAGGGCACTTCCACTCATGGGCGTATAAATTGGGAAAAGTAAAAATCAGCAAGACACAGGCACCCCAAAGTTTTGGGCTACTCTGTTGACAAGAACCTCCACTTCGATACACCTTAAATGTCCCAGGAAAGAAAAGAATGGATAAAGAAGATGTGGTCCTTATATACAATGGAATATCACTCAGCCATGAAATCAATGTCATAAGGCTAGTAGCAGCATGATGAGTGGATTTAGGTATGACGATTCTAAGTGAAATCAGTCACACAGAAAAAGACACTTATCATGAGATATCACTTATAGAGGGAATGTCAAAACCGCTACCCTTGAACTGAATTACAAAACAGAACAGAGTCACACGTTTAGAAAACAGACTATGTCTGCTTAACGGGAAAGGTGAGGTGGGGTGATGCATAAAACAAGGGTTTCAAATTAGCTCAGATACCGTTCCATAAACCCAATATGTAAGAGACAAGACCTACTCCTTGCTCAGTGAACTGGACTCAACACCCCCTATTCACCGCCCAAGAATATATCTGACAAGTAAGAATCTTAAAACCTATATATTGATATCTCTCTGTAAGTGAGTCAAGTGGGTGTAAAGCGGCATAAACGCAGCAGTCAAAAGCAGCTAAACCCCATTATAAAAATCAATTACTTTTCAAAACCCGTGAAACAAAGACAGTGAAAGAGAGAGAAATTCTTACAAAATTCGTTCAGGGGCTGTGATGCCACCTGGATTGACCATATCTAGACCCACAGCTGATTGAGACATAAGGGTGGACACTCTTGGGGCTGAGAGGTTTGGTGAGGTTGGGTGAGCAAACGCAGACCCTTTAAAGAAATACGGCGTGGTACCCATCCCATGGGTCCCAAATCTCCAGGTTCAAGGGCATCGTCCTACACTGAAAACATGCCTGAGAAACCCCGAAGATGGTACACCGTGTGATCGGGAAAGGTTGCTAAAACGCACCTCATTTCTCATCTCCTTGTGCTCCGGTTCGCCATTCCAGCCGCTTTACTAGCAATCTCCCTCCTTGGAGAATCAGCACCTTTATCTTCCTGTTCCGTACAGGTTGCAATTTGTCCTGAGGATGCACGGGAAGAGGGGGAACCAATGAAAGACTAGCTCTAGGTGTTGCGACAGGCACAGGTGACACTATTTTCCCATCAGGAAGAAGAATTAACCACAGGCTCAGCCTGCCGCCAGGAACCAGAATACGGCCTGAAGCAATCCTGCGCTTTTGCGGCCAGCTCCCAAGAAAGCGAATTGAATCATGGAGCTCAGGGGCACTGCAATTCACAAACCTGCAGACTTAGAAATGATAACTCTCGTCCACAAATATATTGAGGGAAGGCAACGAAGAGGATTTGAAAGCAAGGCAGAATTGCAGGAAACAGATTTCAGGAGGTAGATTCGAATCGCCTTTAAAGCACAGGAAAAGCGGCAAAACCTCGACAATGATGCCCTTGGCCAAAAAGGGCGTATGCGTTTTTTCCTGAATATATTCAGGAAAAAACGCATACGCCCTTTTTGGCCAACCAAGCAACCTGGAAAGGCAAATCAGCGCTACAAAGAAGTCTCGCTTCCCATCGGTCAAAAGGGCCATGCTGAATAAAGTGTCAAAACCAGAAATGCAGGACAGGCCATGGAGAAATGGGAGCCTTGCTACGCTGATGGGCGGGATGTAAATTGCCAACAGCCACTCTGGAGAAGTGTACGGTGTGTCCTGAAACATCTAAAAAACTCAGCTTAGAGAGCATAGGGCCCTTCCACTCATGGGCGTATAAATTGGGAAAACTAAAAATCAGCAAGACACAGGCACCCCAAAGTTTTGGGCTACTCTGTTGACAAGAACCTCCACTTCGATACACCTTAAATATCCCAGGAAAGAGAAGAATGGATAAAGAAGATGTGGTCCTTATATACAATGGAATATCACTCAGCCATGAAATCAATGTCATAAGGCTAGTAGCAGCATGATGAGTGGATTTAGGTATGACGATTCTAAGTGAAATAAGTCACACAGAAAAAGACCCTTATCATGAGATATCACTTATAGAGGGAATGTAAAAACCGCTACCCTTGAACTGAATTACAAAACAGAACAGAGTCACACGTTTAGAAAACAGACTATGGCTGCTTAACGGGAAAGGTGAGGTGGGGTGATGCATAAAACAAGGGTTTCAAATTAGCTCAGATACCGTTCCATAAACCCAATATGTAAGAGACAAGACCTACTCCTTGCTCAGTGAACTGGACTCAACACCCCCTATTCACCGCCCAAGAATATATCTGACTAGTAAGAATCTTAAAACCTATATATTGATATCTCTCTGTAAGTGAGTCAAGTGGGTGTAAAGCGGCATAAACGCAGCAGTGAAAAGCAGCTAAACCCCATTATAAAAATCAATTACTTTTCAAAACCCGTGAAACAAAGACAGTGAAAGAGAGAGAAATTCTTACAAAATTCTTTCAGGGGCTGTGATGCGACCTGGATTGACCATATCTAGACCCACAGCTGATTGAGACATAAGGGTGGACACTCTTGGGGCTGAGAGGTTTGGTGAGGTTGGGTGAGCAAACTCAGACCCTTTAAAGTAATATAGCGTGGTACCCATCCCATGGGTCCCAAATCTCCAGGTTCAAGGGCATCGTCCTACACTGAAAACATGCATGAGAAACCCCGAAGATGGTACACCGTGTGATCGGGAAAGGTTGCTAAAACGCACCTCATTTCTCATCTCCTTGTGCTCCGGTTCGCCATTCCAGCCGCTTTACTAGCAATCTCCCTCCTTGGAGAATCAGCACCTTTATCCTCCTGTTCTTTACAGGTTGCAATTTGTCCTGAGGATGCACGGGAAGAGGGGGAACCAATGAGAGACTAGCTCTAGGTGTTGGGACAGGCACAGGTCACTCTATTTTCCCATCAGGAAGAAGAATTAACCACAGGCTCAGCCTGCCGCCAGGAACCAGAATACGGCCTGAAGCAATCCTGCGCTTTTGCGGCCAGCTCCCAAGAAAGCGAGTTGAATCATGGAGCTCAGGGGCACTGCAATTCACAAACCTGCAGACTTAGAAATGATAACTCTCGTCCACAAATATATTGAGGGAAGGCAACGAAGAGGATTTGAAAGCAAGGCAGAATTGCAGGAAACAGATTTCAGGAGGTAGATTCGAATCGCCTTTAAAGCACAGGAAAAGCGGCAAAACCTCGACAATAATGCCCTTGGCCAAAAAGGGCGTATGCGTTTTTTCCTGAATATATTCAGGAAAAAACGCATACGCCCTTTTTGGCCAACCAAGCAACCTGGAAAGGCAAATCAGCGCTACAAAGAAGTCTCGCTTCCCATCGGTCAAAAGGGCCATGCTGAATAAAGTGTCAAAACCAGAAATGTAGGACAGGCCATGGAGAAATGCGAGCCTTGCTACGCTGATGGGCGGGATGTAAATTGCCAACAGCCACTCTGGAGAAGTGTACGGTGTGTCCTGAAACATCTAAAAAACTCAGCTTAGAGAGCATAGGGCCCTTCCACTCATGGGCGTATAAATTGGGAAAACTAAAAATCAGCAAGACACAGGCACCCCAAAGTTTTGGGCTACTCTGTTGACAAGAACCTCCACTTCGATACACCTTAAATGTCCCAGGAAAGAAAAGAATGGATAAAGAAGATGTGGTCCTTATATACAATGGAATATCACTCAGCCATGAAATCAATGTCATAAGGCTAGTAGCAGCATGATGAGTGGATTTAGGTATGACGATTCTAAGTGAAATAAGTCACACAGAAAAAGACACTTATCATGAGATATCACTTATAGAGGGAATGTAGAAACCGCTACCCTTGAACTGAATTACAAAACAGAACAGAGTCACACGTTTAGAAAACAGACTATGTCTGCTTAACGGGAAAGGTGAGGTGGGGTGATGCATAAAACAAGGGTTTCAAATTAGCTCAGATACCGTTCCATAAACCCAATATGTAAGAGACAAGACCTACTCCTTGCTCAGTGAACTGGACTCAACACCCCCTATTCAACGCCCAAGAATATATCTGACAAGTAAGAATCTTAAAACCTATATATTGATATCTCTCTGTAAGTGAGTCAAGTGGGTGTAAAGCGGCATAAACGCAGCAGTCAAAAGCAGCTAAACCCCATTATAAAAATCAATTACTTTTCAAAACCCGTGAAACAAAGACAGTGAAAGAGAGAGAAATTCTTACATAATTCGTTCAGGGGCTGTGATGCCACCTGGATTGACCATATCTAGACCCACAGCTGATTGAGACATAAGGGTGGACACTCTTGGGGCTGAGAGGTTTGGTGAGGTTGGGTGAGCAAACGCAGACCCTTTAAAGAAATACGGCGTGGTACCCATCCCATGGGTCCCAAATCTCCAGGTTCAAGGGCATCGTCCTACACTGAAAACATGCATGAGAAACCCCGAAGATGGTACACCGTGTGATCGGGAAAGGTTGCTAAAACGCACCTCATTTCTCATCTCCTTGTGCTCCGGTTCTCCATTCCAGCCGCTTTACTAGCAATCTCCCTCCTTGGAGAATCAGCACCTTTATCTTCCTGTTCCGTACAGGTTGCAATTTGTCCTGAGGTTGAACGGGAAGAGGGGGAACCAATGAGAGACTAGCTCTAGGTGTTGCGACAGGCACAGGTGACACTATTTTCCCATCAGGAAGAAGAATTAACCACAGGCTCAGCCTGCCGCCAGGAACCAGAATACGGCCTGAAGCAATCCTGCGCTTTTGCGGCCAGCTCCCAAGAAAGCGAATTGAATCATGGAGCTCAGGGGCACTGCAATTCACAAACCTGCAGACTTAGAAATGATAACTCTCGTCCACAAATATATTGAGGGAAGGCAACGAAGAGGATTTGAAAGCAAGGCAGAATTGCAGGAAACAGATTTCAGGAGGTAGATTCGAATCGCCTTTAAAGCACAGGAAAAGCGGCAAAACCTCGACAATGATGCCCTTGGCCAAAAAGGGCGTATGCGTTTTTTCCTGAATATATTCAGGAAAAAACGCATACGCCCTTTTTGGCCAACCAAGCAACCTGGAAAGGCAAATCAGCGCTACAAAGAAGTCTTGCTTCCCATCGGTCAAAAGGGCCATGCTGAATAAAGTGTCAAAACCAGAAATGCAGGACAGGCCGTGGAGAAATGGGAGCCTTGCTACGCTGATGGGCGGGATGTAAATTGCCAACAGCCACTCTGGAGAAGTGTACGGTGTGTCCTGAAACATCTAAAAAACTCAGCTTAGAGAGCATAGGGCACTTCCACTCATGGGCGTATAAATTGGGAAAACTAAAAATCAGCAAGACACAGGCACCCCAAAGTTTTGGGCTACTCTGTTGACAAGAACCTCCACTTCGTTACACCTTAAATATCCCAGGAAAGAGAAGAATGGATAAAGAAGATGTGGTCCTTATATACAATGGAATATCACTCAGCCATGAAATCAATGTCATAAGGCTAGTAGCAGCATGATGAGTGGATTTAGGTATGACGATTCTAAGTGAAATAAGTCACACAGAAAAAGACACTTATCATGAGATATCACTTATAGAGGGAATGTAAAAACCGCTACCCTTGAACTGAATTACAAAACAGAACAGAGTCACACGTTTAGAAAACACACTATGTCTGCTTAACGGGAAAGGTGAGGTGGGGTGATGCATAAAACAAGGGTTTCAAATTAGCTCAGATACCGTTCCATAAACCCAATATGTAAGAGACAAGACCTACTCCTTGCTCAGTGAACTGGACTCAACACCCCCTATTCACCGCCCAAGAATATATCTGACTAGTAAGAATCTTAAAACCTATATATTGATATCTCTCCGTAAGTGAGTCAAGTGGGTGTAAAGCGGCATAAACGCAGCAGTGAAAAGCAGCTAAACCCCATTATAAAAATCAATTACTTTTCAAAACCCGTGAAACAAAGACAGTGAAAGAGAGAGAAATTCTTACAAAATTCGTTCAGGGGCTGTGATGCCACCTGGATTGACCATATCTAGACCCACAGCTGATTGAGACATAAGGGTGGACACTCTTGGAGCTGAGAGGTTTGGTGAGGTTGGGTGAGCAAACGCAGACCCTGTAAAGAAATACGGCGTGGTACCCATCCCATGGGTCCCAAATCTCCAGGTTCAAGGGCATCGTCCTACACTGAAAACATGCATGAGAAACCCCGAAGATGGTACACCGTGTGATCGGGAAAGGTTGCTAAAACGCACCTCATTTCTCATCTCCTTGTGCTCCGGTTCGCCATTCCAGCCGCTTTACTAGCAATCTCCCTCCTTGGAGAATCAGCACCTTTATCTTCCTGTTCCGTACAGGTTGCAATTTGTCCTGAGGATGCACGGGAAGAGGGGGAACCAATGAGAGACTAGCTCTAGGTGTTGCGACAGGCACAGGTGACACTATTTTCCCATCAGGAAGAAGAATTAACCACAGGCTCAGCCTGCCGCCAGGAACCAGAATACGGCCTGAAGCAATCCTGCGCTTTTGCGGCCAGCTCCCAAGAAAGCGAATTGAATCATGGAGCTCAGGGGCACTGCAATTCACAAACCTGCAGACTTAGAAATGATAACTCTCGTCCACAAATATATTGAGGGAAGGCAACGAAGAGGATTTGAAAGCAAGGCAGAATTGCAGGAAACAGATTTCAGGAGGTAGATTCGAATCGCCTTTAAAGCACAGGAAAAGCGGCAAAACCTCGACAATGATGCCCTTGGCCAAAAAGGGCGTATGCGTTTTTTCCTGAATATATTCAGGAAAAAACGCATACGCCCTTTTTGGCCAACCAAGCAACCTGGAAAGGCAAATCAGCGCTACAAAGAAGTCTTGCTTCCCATCGGTCAAAAGGGCCATGCTGAATAAAGTGTCAAAACCAGAAATGCAGGACAGGCCATGGAGAAATGGGAGCCTTGCTACGCTGATGGGCGGGATGTAAATTGCCAACAGCCACTCTGGAGAAGTGTACGGTGTGTCCTGAAACATCTAAAAAACTCAGCTTAGAGAGCATAGGGCCCTTCCACTCATGGGCGTATAAATTGGGAAAAGTAAAAATCAGCAAGACACAGGCACCCCAAAGTTTTGGGCTACTCTGTTGACAAGAACCTCCACTTCGATACACCTTAAATATCCCAGGAAAGAGAAGAATGGATAAAGAAGATGTGGTCCTTATATACAATGGAATATCACTCAGCCATGAAATCAATGTCATAAGGCTAGTAGCAGCATGATGAGTGGATTTAGCTATGACGATTCTAAGTGAAATCAGTCACACAGAAAAAGACCCTTATCATGAGATATCACTTATAGAGGGAATGTAAAAACCGCTACCCTTGAACTGAATTACAAAACAGAACAGAGTCACACGTTTAGAAAACAGACTATGGCTGCTTAACGGGAAAGGTGAGGTGGGGTGATGCATAAAACAAGGGTTTCAAATTAGCTCAGATACCGTTCCATAAACCCAATATGTAAGAGACAAGACCTACTCCTTGCTCAGTGAACTGGACTCAACACCCCCTATTCACCGCCCAAGAATATATCTGACTAGTAAGAATCTTAAAACCTATATATTGATATCTCTCTGTAAGTGAGTCAAGTGGGTGTAAAGCGGCATAAACGCAGCAGTGAAAAGCAGCTAAACCCCATTATAAAAATCAATTACTTTTCAAAACCCGTGAAACAAAGACAGTGAAAGAGAGAGAAATTCTTACAAAATTCTTTCAGGGGCTGTGATGCGACCTGGATTGACCATATCTAGACCCACAGCTGATTGAGACATAAGGGTGGACACTCTTGGGGCTGAGAGGTTTGGTGAGGTTGGGTGAGCAAACGCAGACCCTTTAAAGTAATATAGCGTGGTACCCATCCCATGGGTCCCAAATCTCCAGGTTCAAGGGCATCGTCCTACACTGAAAACATGCATGAGAAACCCCGAAGATGGTACACCGTGTGATCGGGAAAGGTTTCTAAAACGCACCTCATTTCTCATCTCCTTGTGCTCCGGTTCGCCATTCCAGCCGCTTTACTAGCAATCTCCCTCCTTGGAGAATCAGCACCTTTATCCTCCTGTTCTTTACAGGTTGCAATTTGTCCTGAGGATGCACGGGAAGAGGGGGAACCAATGAGAGACTAGCTCTAGGTGTTGGGACAGGCACAGGTCACTCTATTTTCCCATCAGGAAGAAGAATTAACCACAGGCTCAGCCTGCCGCCAGGAACCAGAATACGGCCTGAAGCAATCCTGCGCTTTTGCGGCCAGCTCCCAAGAAAGCGAGTTGAATCATGGAGCTCAGGGGCACTGCAATTCACAAACCTGCAGACTTAGAAATGATAACTCTCGTCCACAAATATATTGAGGGAAGGCAACGAAGAGGATTTGAAAGCAAGGCAGAATTGCAGGAAACAGATTTCAGGAGGTAGATTCGAATCGCCTTTAAAGCACAGGAAAAGCGGCAAAACCTCGACAATGATGCCCTTGGCCAAAAAGGGCGTATGCGTTTTTTCCTGAATATATTCAGGAAAAAACGCATACGCCCTTTTTGGCCAACCAAGCAACCTGGAAAGGCAAATCAGCGCTACAAAGAAGTCTCGCTTCCCATCGGTCAAAAGGGCCATGCTGAATAAAGTGTCAAAACCAGAAATGTAGGACAGGCCATGGAGAAATGCGAGCCTTGCTACGCTGATGGGCGGGATGTAAATTGCCAACAGCCACTCTGGAGAAGTGTACGGTGTGTCCTGAAACATCTAAAAAACTCAGCTTAGAGAGCATAGGGCCCTTCCACTCATGGGCGTATAAATTGGGAAAACTAAAAATCAGCAAGACACAGGCACCCCAAAGTTTTGGGCTACTCTGTTGACAAGAACCTCCACTTCGATACACCTTAAATGTCCCAGGAAAGAAAAGAATGGATAAAGAAGATGTGGTCCTTATATACAATGGAATATCACTCAGCCATGAAATCAATGTCATAAGGCTAGTAGCAGCATGATGAGTGGATTTAGGTATGACGATTCTAAGTGAAATAAGTCACACAGAAAAAGACACTTATCATGAGATATCACTTATAGAGGGAATGTAGAAACCGCTACCCTTGAACTGAATTACAAAACAGAACAGAGTCACACGTTTAGAAAACAGACTATGTCTGCTTAACGGGAAAGGTGAGGTGGGGTGATGCATAAAACAAGGGTTTCAAATTAGCTCAGATACCGTTCCATAAACCCAATATGTAAGAGACAAGACCTACTCCTTGCTCAGTGAACTGGACTCAACACCCCCTATTCACCGCCCAAGAATATATCTGACAAGTAAGAATCTTAAAACCTATATATTGATATCTCTCTGTAAGTGAGTCAAGTGGGTGTAAAGCGGCATAAACGCAGCAGTCAAAAGCAGCTAAACCCCATTATAAAAATCAATTACTTTTCAAAACCCGTGAAACAAAGACAGTGAAAGAGAGAGAAATTCTTACAAAATTCTTTCAGGGGCTGTGATGCGACCTGGATTGACCATATCTAGACCCACAGCTGATTGAGACATAAGGGTGGACACTCTTGGGGCTGAGAGGTTTGGTGAGGTTGGGTGAGAAAACGCAGACCCTTTAAGGAAATACGGCGTGGTACCCATCCCATGGGTCCCAAATCTCCAGGTTCAAGGGCATCGTCCTACACTGAAAACATGCATGAGAAACCCCGAAGATGGTACACCGTGTGATCGGGAAAGGTTGCTAAAACGCACCTCATTTCTCATCTCCTTGTGCTCCGGTTCTCCATTCCAGCCGCTTTACTAGCAATCTCCCTCCTTGGAGAATCAGCACCTTTATCTTCCTGTTCCGTACAGGTTGCAATTTGTCCTGAGGTTGAACGGGAAGAGGGGGAACCAATGAGAGACTAGCTCTAGGTGTTGCGACAGGCACAGGTGACACTATTTTCCCATCAGGAAGAAGAATTAACCACAGGCTCAGCCTGCCGCCAGGAACCAGAATACGGCCTGAAGCAATTCTGCGCTTTTGCGGCCAGCTCCCAAGAAAGCGAATTGAATCATGGAGCTCAGGGGCACTGCAATTCACAAACCTGCAGACTTAGAAATGATAACTCTCGTCCACAAATATATTGAGGGAAGGCAACGAAGAGGATTTGAAAGCAAGGCAGAATTGCAGGAAACAGATTTCAGGAGGTAGATTCGAATCGCCTTTAAAGCACAGGAAAAGCGGCAAAACCTCGACAATGATGCCCTTGGCCAAAAAGGGCGTATGCGTTTTTTCCTGAATATATTCAGGAAAAAACGCATACGCCCTTTTTGGCCAACCAAGCAACCTGGAAAGGCAAATCAGCGCTACAAAGAAGTCTCGCTTCCCATCGGTCAAAAGGGCCATGCTGAATAAAGTGTCAAAACCAGAAATGCAGGACAGGCCATGGAGAAATGGGAGCCTTGCTACGCTGATGGGCGGGATGTAAATTGCCAACAGCCACTCTGGAGAAGTGTACGGTGTGTCCTGAAACATCTAAAAAACTCAGCTTAGAGAGCATAGGGCCCTTCCACTCATGGGCGTATAAATTGGGAAAACTAAAAATCAGCAAGACACAGGCACCCCAAAGTTTTGGGCTACTCTGTTGACAAGAACCTCCACTTCGTTACACCTTAAATATCCCAGGAAAGAGAAGAATGGATAAAGAAGATGTGGTCCTTATATACAATGGAATATCACTCAGCCATGAAATCAATGTCATAAGGCTAGTAGCAGCATGATGAGTGGATTTAGGTATGACGATTCTAAGTGAAATAAGTCACACAGAAAAAGACACTTATCATGAGATATCACTTATAGAGGGAATGTAAAAACCGCTACCCTTGAACTGAATTACAAAACAGAACAGAGTCACACGTTTAGAAAACAGACTATGTCTACTTAACGGGAAAGGTGAGGTGGGGTGATGCATAAAACAAGGGTTTCAAATTAGCTCAGATACCGTTCCATAAACCCAATATGTAAGAGACAAGACCTACTCCTTGCTCAGTGAACTGGACTCAACACCCCCTATTCACCGCCCAAGAATACATCTGACTAGTAAGAATCTTAAAACCTATATATTGATATCTCTCTGTAAGTGAGTCAAGTGGGTGTAAAGCGGCATAAACGCAGCAGTCAAAAGCAGCTAAACCCCATTATAAAAATCAATTACTTTTCAAAACCCGTGAAACAAAGACAGTGAAAGAGAGAGAAATTCTTACAAAATTCGTTCAGGGGCTGTGATGCCACCTGGATTGACCATATCTAGACCCACAGCTGATTGAGACATAAGGGTGGACACTCTTGGGGCTGAGAGGTTTGGTGAGGTTGGGTGAGCAAACACAGACCCTTTAAAGTAATATAGCGTGGTACCCATCCCATGGGTCCCAAATCTCCAGGTTCAAGGGCATCGTCCTACACTGAAAACATGCATGAGAAACCCCGAAGACGGTACACCGTGTGATCGGGAAAGGTTGCTAAAACGCACCTCATTTCTCATCTCCTTGTGCTCCGGTTCTCCATTCCAGCCGCTTTACTAGCAATCTCCCTCCTTGGAGAATCAGCACCTTTATCCTCCTGTTCCGTACAGGTTGCAATTTGTCCTGAGGATGCACGGGAAGACGGGGAACCAATGAGAGACTAGCTCTAGGTGTTGGGACAGGCACAGGTCACTCTATTTTCCCATCAGGAAGAAGAATTAACCACAGGCTCAGCCTGCCGCCTGGAACCAGAATACGGCCTGAAGCAATCCTGCGCTTTTGCGGCCAGCTCCCAAGAAAGCGAGTTGAATCATGGAGCTCAGGGGCACTGCAATTCACAAACCTGCAGACTTAGAAATGATAACTCTCGTCCACAAATATATTGAGGGAAGGCAACGAAGAGGATTTGAAAGCAAGGCAGAATTGCAGGAAACAGATTTCAGGAGGTAGATTCGAATCGCCTTTAAAGCACAGGAAAAGCGGCAAAACCTCGACAATGATGCCCTTGGCCAAAAACGGCGTATGCGTTTTTTCCTGAATATATTCAGGAAAAAACGCATACGCCCTGTTTGGCCAACCAAGCAACCTGGAAAGGCAAATCAGCGCTACAAAGAAGTCTCGCTTCCCATCGGTCAAAAGGGCCATGCTGAATAAAGTGTCAAAACCAGAAATGCAGGACAGGCCATGGAGAAATGGGAGCCTTGCTACGCTGATGGGCGGGATGTAAATTGCCAACAGCCACTCTGGAGAAGTGTACGGTGTGTCCTGAAACATCTAAAAAACTCAGCTTAGAGAGCATAGGGCACTTCCACTCATGGGCGTATAAATTGGGAAAATTAAAAATCAGCAAGACACAGGCACCCCAAAGTTTTGGGCTACTCTGTTGACAAGAACCTCCACTTCGTTACACCTTAAATATCCCAGGAAAGAGAAGAATGGATAAAGAAGTTGTGGTCCTTATGTACAATGGAATATCACTCAGCCATGAAATCAATGTCATAAGGCTAGTAGCGGTATGATGAGTGGATTTAGGTATGACGATTCTAAGTGAAATAAATCACACAGAAAAAGACACTTATCATAAGATATCACTTATAGAGGGAATGTAAAAACCGCTACCCTTGAACTGAATTACAAAACAGAACAGAGTCACACGTTTAGAAAACACACTATGGCTGCTTAACGGGAAAGGTGAGGTGGGGTGATGCATAAAACAAGGGTTTCAAATTAGCTCAGATACCGTTCCATAAACCCAATATGTAAGAGACAAGACCTACTCCTTGCTTAGTGAACTGGACTCAACACCCCCTATTCACCGCCCAAGAATATATCTGACTAGTAAGAATCTTAAAACCTATGTATTCATATCTCTCTTTAAGTGAGTCAAGTGGGTATAAAGCGGCATAAACACAGTACTGAAAAGCAGCTAAACCCCATTATAAAAATCAATTACTCTTCAAAACCCGTGAAACAAAGACAGTGAAAGAGAGAGAAATTCTTACAAAATTCGTTCAGGGGCTGTGATGCCACCTGGATTGACCATATCTAGACCCACAGCTGATTGAGACATAAGGGTGGACACTCTTGGGGCTGAGAGGTTTGGTGAGGTTGGGTGAGCAAACGCAGACCCTTTAAAGTAATATAGCGTGGTACCCATCCCATGGGTCCCAAATCTCCAGGTTCAAGGGCATCGTCCTACACTGAAAACATGCATGAGAAACCCCGAAGATGGTACACCGTGTGATCGGGAAAGGTTGCTAAAACGAACCTCATTTCTCATCTCCTTGTGCTCCGGTTCGCCATTCCAGCCGCTTTACTAGCAATCTCCCTCCTTGGAGAATCAGCACCTTTATCCTCCTGTTCCGTACAGGTTGCAGTTTGTCCTGAGGATGCACGGGAAGAGGGGGAACCAATGAGAGACTAGCTCTAGGTGTTGGGACAGGCACAGGTCACTCTATTTTCCCATCAGGGAGAAGAATTAACCACAGGCTCAGCCTGCCGCCAGGAAGCAGAATACGGCCTGAAGCAATCCTGCGCTTTTGCGGCCAGCTCCCAAGAAAGCGAGTTGAAGAATGGAGCTCAGGGGCACTGCAATTCACAAACCTGCAGACTTAGAAATGATAACTCTCGTCCACAAATATATTGAGGGAAGGCAACGAAGAGGATTTGAAAGCAAGGCAGAATTGCAGGAAACACATTTCAGGAGGTAGATTCGAATCGCGTTTAAAGCACAGGAAAAGCGGCAAAACCTCGACAGTGATGCCCTTGGCCAAAAAGGGCGTCTGCGTTCTTTCCTGAATAAATTTTGGAAGAAACGCAGATGCTCTTTTTGGCCAACTAAACAAGTGGGCAATGCAAATCAGCATTACAAAAATGTCTCACTTCGCATTGGTCAAAAGGCCCATGCTGAAAAAGTGTAAAACCCAGAAATGCAGGACAGGCCATGGAGAAAAGGGAGCCTTGTTTTGCTGATCGGCGGGATGTCAATTGCCACCGGCCACTCTTGAGAAGTGTATGCTGTATCTTAAAACTTCTAAAAAAGAGAGCTACAGAGCATACAGCACTTCCCCTCATGGGCGCATATCTTGGGAAAACCAAAAAATCGACAAGACACAGGCACCCCAAAGTTTAGGGCTGCTCTGTTTAGAAATGCCTCGATTTGGGTACAACTTACATGTCCTTGGAAGGAAAAAGTGGATAAAGAAGATGTGGTACTTACGTACAATGGAATATTACTCAGCATTTAAATCAATGAAATAAGGCCAGTGGCAGCAACTCGTGGAGACTGAGGTACGATCATTCTAAGTGACATAAGTCAGACATAAAAAGAGACTTATCATAAGGTATCACTTATAGATAGTATCTAAAAATGCCTTCACATGAACGCAATTACAAAACAGAAACGGAGTCACACATTTAGAAAACACACTTATGGCTGCTAAAGGAGAAAGGTGGGGCGGGGTGATGCATAAACCAGGAGGTTGAAATTAGCACAGATACGGTTCCATAAACAAAATAGGTATTCGACAGGACCTACTCTATAGCTCAAAGAGCTGGACTCAGCACACTGTTGTCACCAGAAAAGGATATATAAGACTGGTAAGAATCTGTAAAAGAATTTATTGATGTCTCTCTTTAAGTGAATCAAGTGGATAGATGTAGAGCAGGAAGAAACACAGTATTGAAAATCAGCTATACCCCATTATAAAATTAAATAACAAGAACAAAATAAAGACAGTGAGAGAGAGAGAGAAATTCTTACAAAATTTGTTCAAGGGCTGTGATGCAACCTGGACTGACCATATGTAGACACAGAGCTGGATGGGATCTAAGGCTCTACACTCGTTGGTCTGAGAGGCTTCGTGAGGATGGGACAGCAAATGCATCACTTTTAGAGTAATACTGCCTGGCCCCCATTCCATGGGTCCCATACCTCCAGGTGCAGGGGACCCTTCCTACAGCTAAAACATGCATGGCACATCCAGAGGATGGTACACCGTCTGATCGGGAAGAGTTTGGAAAAGTCACCTCATCTCCACGTCTCCTGGTATTCGGGTTCCCCAGCTCCTTTCCTTAGAGCCTCCCCACTTTGGGAAGGCAGCACACTCAACAGCCGGTTTTGCACGGCCTGGAATTTTCCGGTGAAGAAGGGGAATGGCAGGATGGAATGAGACACAAGCCTTAGATGTTTGGACAGGCATATGCTACTCTAGTTTCCTACCTGGGAGAAGAATTTCCCTATCCTTCAGGTGCCCCAGTAACTGGAATGGGTCTGTAGAAATCCTGCCCCTTTGTGTCTGCTTCCCTAAACAAGTTGAAAACCGGTGCTCAGGGGCACTGCAATTCACAAACATGCAGGGTTGTAATTGACACCTCTAATGGAGTCATTTCTTGAGCCAAGTATTCGTAAAGGCCTTGTAAGCAAGGCAGAATTGCAGGAAAGGGATTTCAAGGGGTAGTTTGCACTCGTCATTAAAGCACAGGCAAAGCTGCTGAACATCGCCAATGATGCAGTTTGCCAAAAAGGCCGTATGCGTTATTCCTTAATCTATTCAGGAAAAACCCTTACTCCATTTTTGGCCAACAAAACAGGCGGGCAATGTAAATTAATATTACAAAGAGATATCACTTCGCACCAGTCAGAATGGCCAACCTCACAAACTGTAAAACCTGAAATGCAGGACAGGGCGTGGAGAAAAGGGAACCCTGACAAGCTGATGGTGGGAATGTAAATTGCTAACAGCCACTCTGGAGAAGTGGGTGGTGATTCCTTAAAAATCTAAAAACCAGAGCTTCAGAGCATATGGCGCTTCCACTCCTGGGCCTGTATCTTGGAAAAAACGTAAATTGACAGGACCCAGGCACTCTAAAATTTATGCAGCCCTGTTTACAAGAGCCTCTACTCGGAAGCTACCTAAAAGTCCTTGGAAGGAAGAATGGATAAAGAAATTATGGTAGATATGTACAATGGAATATTACTCAGCCATGAAGTGAATGAAAGAAGGCCATTTAGGGCCACTCAGAAGGACCTACATACATTCATACTAAGTGTCATAAATCAGGCAATGAAAAATATCATATGATATTACTTATCGGTGGAATCTAAACATTGATAGAAAGGTACTGTCTTACAACACAGAAACAGAGTCCCAGACTTAGAACACAAACTTATGGTTACCAAACTGGAAAGGTGTGTTGGAGGCATAAATCATGAGGTTGGAGTTAGTATATACATATTTACAGAGAGAAAACTTGTAATCAACATGGACCTGCTGTAGAGCACTTGGAACTCTTCTCAACACCCTTTAGTAACCTCAATGGGAAAATAATTCTAAAAAGAATATATAGTTATCTCTGTATAAATGAATCATGTTGGTGTATGACAAAAATGAACACAACATGATAAATCAACTATATACTCCATTATAAATTTAAAGTTAAATTAAAGAAAAGAAAAATGATCACTAAATTTGTTTAGTCGCAGTGAACGTACTAGTGTCACATCCCTGGACACAGACACAATTTGGTCCCAAGGCTGGACTGTTGTGGGCCTGAGGACCTCGGGAGGATATGCCAGCTAATTCGCCCCCCTTGAACATGTAGTACCTGGTCCCCTCTGCATGGGATCACTATCTCCAGATCTAAGTGTGCCCTCATACTACTAAACCAACCCTCTGACACCCAAAGGATGGTGGACTCTCTGGGCTGGATGACATTTGGAAAATCACCTGCTCTCAACATATCCTGGTGTTTGGGTTCCGACCTCCTGACTCCTTCGTAAGGGTCATCCCACTCTACAAGACAGCACCCTCAACAGCTGATTTTGCAGGGGTTTATACTTGTTCGGGGGATGAAGGGTAAGGGGGAAGAAGGAATGGGACAGAAGCCCTTACATGTTTGGTCAGGCACATTCCACTCTAATTTAATACCCAAGAACAGGACTTGCCCTACATCTAAGGTTGTGTCAGTAACCAGAGAGGGACAGTAGAAATCCTGCCGCCTTCTGTTTCCCATAACAACAATTCTAAAACTGGACCTTATACGCACTTCATATTCACAATGCCTGGGGAGCTGTAAATGACAACAGCCCTCAAAAAATGTCTTGGGGTAGGTAATCGAAGTAGACTTCAAAACAAGGCAACCTTTCAATAACCCTTTTTCAAGGGATAAATCTTACTGACACTGTTCCAAAAAAAAAGCACATATGAAGATACTCACCATTGCTTTATGTTAGACAAATGCAAATCAGATGTACAAAGAAGTATCACCTGGAACCACTCAGAATAGCCATCATCACAATGTCTACAAACAAGAAATGCTTCAGAGGCTGTGGAAAAAAGAGAAACCTACTACTTATTTTTTTTTTTAATCTGCCTTGGCTCTTCGTTGCTGTGCGCGGCTTTTCTATAGTTGCAGCAAGCGGGGGCTACTCATCGTTGTGGTACGAAGCCTTCTCTTTGTGGTGGCTTCTCTTGTTGTGGAGCACAAGCTGTAGGCACACAGGCTTCAGTAGTTGTGGCTCGTGGGCTCTAGAGCGCAGACTGAGTAGTTGTGGTGCACGGGCTTACTTGTTCTGTGGCATGTGAGATCTTCCCGGGCCAGGGCTCGAACCTGTGTCCCCTGAACTGGCAGGCAGATTCTTAACCACTGCGCCACCACTTCTATGCTATCGGTGGCAATGCCAATTGGTAACAGCCACTATGGAGCACAGAATGGAGGTTACCAGAGTAAGGGGAGGTGGGAGGGATAAATTGGAAATTGGGATTGACATATACACACCACTATATATAAAAGAGATAACAAATAAGGGCTTACTGTATAGCACAGGGAACTCTACTCAATACTCTGTAATGACCTGTATGGGAAAGGAATCCAAAAAGGATTGGATATATGTATAACTGCTTCACTGTGCTGTGCAGCAGAAAGTAACACAACATTGTAAATCAACTCTATTCCAAAAAAATTGAAATTGAAATGAAATGAAGTAAAATAAAATAAAATAGAGCTACCAGATGATCCAGCAAGTTCACTCCTGTGTGCATATCTGGAGGAAAGCATAAATCGAAAAGACACATCTTCCCCAATGTTCACTGCAACACTCTTTACAATAGCGAAGACAAGGAAGCAACCAAAATGTCCATCAACATATGAATATAGGTAAAGAATATGTGATACATACATATAATGGAATATGACTCAGCCATAAAATAGAAGAAAATAATGCCAGTTGCAGTAACATGGATGGACCTAGAGATGATTGTACTAAGTGAAGTAAGTCAGACAGAGTAAGACAAATATTGGATGATATCACTTCTAGGTGGAAGCTAAAAATTGATACAAATGAACTAACTTACAAAAGAGAGGCAGACTCACAGACCTGGAAAACAAACTTATGGTTACCAAAGGGGAGAGGTGAGGGGTAGGGATAAATCAGGAGCTTGGGGTAAACATACGAATACTACTATATATAACAGATAAGCAACAAGGACCTACTGTATAGCACAGGGAGCTCTACTCAGTATTCTGGGAATACCGTTATCAGAAAAGAATCTGAAAAAGAATGAATATATGCATATGTGTAACTGAATCACTTGCTGTGCAGCTGAAATGAGCACAACATTGTAAATCAACTATACTCCAATAAAATTTAAATTTCAAAATAAAGAAAATCACCTATATTTCAAAAGAAAAAAAAAAGAATTCCCATCTCTTTATATGGCTTGATAGCTTACTTTTTTAGTGCTCAATATTATCCCATTCCCAGAATATATTAATACTATATCATTTCATTCACCTATTGGAGGACACCTTAGTTTCATTCACATTTTGGCAATATTGAATTAGGTGCTATAAATATCCATATGCAGGTTTTCCTCTGGAAGTATGTTTTAAACTACTTTCAGTAAATATCCATGAGAACACTTGACGGATTGTACAGTAAGGGAATGCTCAATATTCTAGCAAGTGTCAATCAGACTACCAAAGTAGCTGTGTTATTTTTCATTTCCACCAATGACAAATGACATTTCCTATTGTTCCACATCTCCTACAGAATTTGTTCTTGTCATTGTTCACATTTTAGCCATTCTAAGTGTTACATAGTGGTATGTAATTGTATTTTTAATTTGCTTTTTCATGGCAGCATGTAATCTGGATTATTCTTCTGTATACTTATATGCATAGTGTCTATTTTCTTTGGTGAGGTGTCCATAAAGTTTATTGGTCCACATTTTATTTAGGTTGCTTTCATTTTTTTCTACCCAATCTGTATTTGTTTTGTTGATTTTCGTGCCTTATTGCATTAACAAGGACTTGGAGTAAAATATGGAAAAGGAGTCATGAAAGGGGACATCCTTGCTTTTACCTGAACTTAGTGGAAAAGCTTCATGGTTTTGACCATTAATCATGATGTAAGATAAAAGTTTCCTGTAAATCTTTGTTATCAACTTGAGAAAGCTCCAGTCTATTTCTTCAACTGAGAGTTTTTATGAAGAATGGGTGTTAGATTTTTTCAAAGGTCTTCTGAATCTATTGATATGCTAATGATTGTCTTCAAGGTGTTGATATGATGGATATAATTATTTGATTCTAGAATGTTGAACCAGCCTTTCATACCTGGGATTATTTCCTCTCATTCATGATATAAAATTCTCTCAAAATATTGTTGGATTCGATTTGGTAATATTTTGTTGAGGATTTTTGCATTGATGTTCCTGAGAGATACTGGTCAGTTTTCTTTACTATTCATATGTTCTTCTAAGTTTGGATGTTGTGGATTTAGTGTCAGACATTCATTTGGGGAGATTCTCAGTCATTTTTAAAAATATTTTCTGTTCTTTATTATCTTTATTCTCCTCCTGCTATACCCATTATGTATAGGTCACAGCATTTTTCATTGTTCCACAATTATTGATTACTCTGTTCTGTTGATTTCTTTCCTGCCCATTTTCTCTTTTCTTTTGAGATTTAAAGGTTTCTCCTGATATGTCTTCAAGCTCACAGATATTTCTCCTCAGCCAGCTCTTTGACTGCTAGAACAAAATACGAGAGACTTGGTATTTTATAAACGACAGATTATTTTGGTTTTCTCATAATTGCTGAGGCTGAAAAGTTCAAGAACAAGTAACCAGGGGCTTCCCTGGAGGTGCAGTGGTTAAGAATCTGCCTATCAATAAAGGGGACAAGGGTTCGAGCCCTGGTCCAGGAAGATCCCACATGCCATGGAACAACTAAGCCCGTGCACCACAAATACTGAGCCTGTGCTCTAGAGTCCACAGGCCACAACTACTGAGCCTGTGAGCCACAACTACTGAAACCCACACGCCTAGAGCCCATGCTCCGCAACAAGAGAAGCCACTCAATGAGAAGCCCGCGCACCGCACCAAAGACCCAACACAGCCAAAAAAATAATTAATTAATTATCTAATTATTTTTTTAAAAAAAAGAACAAGTTGCCAGCTGACAGTGTCTGGCGAGGGACCAATTTCTGGTTCATAATGTGGGTCTTCTCGCTCGGCAATGAAATCATGGAATGGTCATAAGATCTTCTGTGTGCTACATTTATCAGGTCACTAATCCCATGTTTGAGGTCTCTGGCCTCATAACCTAATCACCTCCCAAAAGCCCCACCTCCTAATACCATCAACATGGGAGCTGGGTTTCAAAATTTTAAAATTAGAGGTACAAAATATTTACACCATAACAGGGACCACAGAGTTAACTGATTTTTCCTTTCATGTTAAAGGTTTGCACATTTATATTTATTATATAATCCCAAAACGCTTGTTTTTTTTTTATAAGATTCTTTTTCCGTATACGCCAGTACAGACCACTGAGTAGAGTTCCCTGTGCTATAAAGCAGGTCTTTATCTATTTTATATATAGTAGTGTGTATAAGTCAGTCCCAATCTCCCAATTTATCCCTTCCCCACTTATCCCCTGGTAACCATAAGTTTGTTTTCTATATCCATGATTCTATTTCTGTTGTGTAAATAAGTTCATTTGTACCTGTTTTTTTTTCTTTTTTAGATTCCTCATATAAGCAATATCATATGATATCTGTCTTTCTGTGTCTGACTTGCTTCACTCAGTATAACAATCTCGAGGTCCATCCATGTTGCTACAAAACCCTTAATTGTTAAGGATAACTCTCAATTTTTCCCAGTATCATCAGCAATTCTTTCTGGCAGACACGTGATAACACTTTTTAAACAGGGATATTGAGACCAAGGCTCCTGACCTGCAAACAGACAAAACATCATTCATATAGTGAAAACTTTGCAAATCAAAGGATGAAAGCACTTGGTCTAAATCCCTTTGCACCCACTGCTGACAGAGGGCAGAGGAGTTTGACTCACTAATCTTCCTTACGTGCACTTCTTCCTAATGGGGTATTCCATCTAAAACTTATAAGAAGCGGGGATGTATCATGGAACACACCAATCGCTACTACAGATTCTGAAGCAGCAAAAAAAAAAAACAAAAACAAAAACAAAACATGATGAATCCATCCAAAGGGTTCTGTCCACATTGTTACAATAGTTTCCCTCACACTGCGAACCCTTTTCAAACCCTATCACTTGAACCTATTTTTATTTTTTCAACAAAAATAATGTTAATCTGCAGTCAGACACTCCAGTAATATTACACTATCCCTTGTGCAAGTATGTAGGGATTTGAGGAGCTATGGGAGGCCACCATGAGAGGTTGCCTAGAGTAATTAGGACATTTCATTTAATGTTGGTTCTTCTCCCTAAGATGTCTGCTATCCTCTTCTTTTTGTAGCTACTAGCATTGAGAAAGTGATCAAGATGAGGCCCTTCTCTTTTACTGCCCATGAATGCAACTGTGATTAACCCCACAGAACTTGGTGCTTCCAGAATCCCCTGAACCTACTGACCCTCCATGCATGGCATGACATAGATAAGGATGGTGACGTGTATCCTTGTATAGAGCATGTTATAAAATGTTTGACTCTTCCCTTCCTCATAATTCCAAAGAATAGATTTCTTTGGATTTCTGCTTAATGCTGCTGGAGTTGGTACATAAGTTGAGGGAGGTATCAGGGCACACCAAAAGAGAGGGTAACTGCACAGAAAATACAAGCAGGTACATTTCTGTGTAGTTTCAAGCAGCTTATTTGCTATATCAACCATGGTGACATGTTGACCCTTCCTCTTTCTACTAGTAGTACAACAAACATAAAGGATATTTAGGCTGCTTGTTTTATCCCCACCTCTCACAATTGATCTGCATTAACATATAGGACAATGAAGGGCCCTTTCTACCATCTTAACCAATATTTGAGAACTAGAAAATGTCCAGATTTTGGGGGGTTTATTTTCATATTCCCCAATCAGGCCTATGAAGGAATCTTACCTATTGTGTTTAATGAAGTCATATCTCTGACGGCATCCCATCATCAACAAAACTGGAAAGAAATTTGAAGGGTCTTCGATTTTACCATATTTGAAATAACAATGTTTTAGCCTGACACGTTTTTGGATTTTAGAAAAAAATATTTTAAATGAGACAAAAAATCATTTTTATGACACAAAAAGACAGCAATAGTTTTATATTTTTATCTGTTCCACTTGCACACAAGTGTCTCATGGGGTTATGTAAAGCTCTCCTGTTGGGTGCTGTGCATGGTGCAAGTATGGATTAAAGCTTAGGAATCTTAAGCTTCAGTCACCTGAAACATTTAAATTAGGATGCAAGCAATCCTGTCCAACATTTGAAAAGAGCAAGACACTCTCTTTATTTTATTTGTTAGGTAATTAATCTGTCTTTTCCCCAAGGAGAGAAACAAGTGGCATCTTCCATCAATGTGTTGCACAAATATCTTTGAACAGAGAGTGCAAGCAGAGGCTGATACAGGATGTGAAAAAAAAAAAAATGAGAGACCCTCTTGTGGCATTTTCTCCTAACTTATTGCAATCTCCCATTTAAAATGTGGGAATAATCAATCTTCTGAGGAAAAAGGCCCAAGGAAGGTTTTTGCTTCTGTGGAATAATGGGATTGCTAAAGATTTCAGGAGGCAAGACGAGTTAGTGAGAATGACCATGAGAAATCAGAGAAAAGTCAGATCCATGGATGAAGTGATGTTTACCACTGTGAATCAATGAGAAGTAGGAGCAAAGGAAAAGAAAGCTGATACAACATTTTCTGAATAAATGTAACCTTTCAGCTGTCATAGAAAAATTAATACTCACTATGATACAACATATTTAGTTTAGAAAGTTAACTTAAATTTAAAGCTTAATAATTACATTTATTGAAGAAATGAAAACATATTTGTGGTTTAGAATAAATAATGTGCTCTGCTACAGGTAAGAAGACTACATAAATCAATAGAAATAAGACTAAATAAATAAAGAGGAAAATAACAAATTAGATGTTATTAACATTAAAAACTGACACTCATCTAATGAAAGAGAAGGAGAGACAGAAAGAGAGAAGAACTCATCTCAAGCATGTATTAAAAACTCCTAAATAAGAAGTCTTCAGATGTTAAAAAAAAAAAAGGAAGTCTTCAATAAGAAGATAATGGAATAGCAAAATGGGGGAAATATACCAAAAGATATTTCAAAAAAGAGAGTACAGAATGTTAAGTAAACATATCAAAAGATGCTTGGCTTCTTAGTAGTCAATTAAATGCAAAAGCGTGATACCTGGAATTATCACTCACCAACCAGAAAGTTCAGATGAAAATGACAGGTATTATCAAGTTTGACAAGAATGTGTATAATCCTTGAATCTCATTCACTGCTGCTGAAGATGAAAAATCATACAAATGTTGTGAAAATATTTAGAAATATCTAAAAAGATAAACACAAGAAAGCTATGACTCGAACATTTTACTACTACGTGTATACTGAACAATAATTTATACACACATCACCAAAGCTCAAGTTCTAGAATTTATATACCAGTGCTGTTCTCAATAGACACAAACTGAAAATCACTCATATTGTAATACATATTGGAATAAATTAATTAATAGTTAAATATTTACATTATGGAATCCTATGCAACAGTGGCAATGCATGATCACAGCAATAGACAACCATATAGGCATATTCACAAACAACATAAAATAAAACAGCCCAATCCAAAAGTGATTTTACTGTGCCATAACATTTATATAAAATACAAAATACAGGTAAAGTTATCTTTTTGTTAGATACCAGAACAATATTAAACCTTAAGGGGAGTCACTAGAATGGGACCAGGGGGCCTCTGAGTATCTGGCAATTTTCTGTGTCTTTATCTAGAAGCTATGTTTAGAGTGTATTCAGATGCTGAATTTTCTGAAATTTGTCATTTCCTTACAAACCATGCATGTTTTTCGTTGTTTTTTATACATAACAAAAACTAAAAAAGATAGACCAGGGAAGGTAATTGTATTAGCACTTTAATATCCATGCTTTTCAAGGTGGAAGTGAAAAGTATTAAATACTTGACATTGTGATTACTTCTTAAAAGTAAGGTGAAAATTTGAGGTTAATAAATAAGACATACTTCTTCATATATAATCCTCAAAGAGGAGGGGTAGAAAGGAGTATTATTTTTTTTTTTCTTTAATACAGAATCGTTAAGATAGAAAATAATGAAAACAGACTAGGTTTAAAAAAGAGCACACTGGACTTCCCTGGTGGCACAGTGGGTAAGAATTTGCCTGCCAATGCAGGGAACAGGGGTTCCATCCCTGGTCTGGGAAGATCCCACATGCCGCAGAGCAACTAAGCCCGTGTGCCACAAGTACTGAGCCTGTGCTCTAGAGCCTGCAAGCAACAACTATTGAGCCTGCATGACACAACTACTGAAGCCCATGCACCTAGAGCCCATACTCCACAACAAGAGAAACCACCGCAAGGAGAAGCCCGTGCACCACAATGATGAGTAACCCCTGCTTCTCTAGTAACAACTGGAGAAACCCTGTGCAGCAACGAAGACCCAACACAACCAAAAATTTAAAAAATTAAATCTTTTGACTTCTGAGATGACTCACTCACGTGGCTGTAGGTAAGAGGCCTCAGTTCCTTGCCACATGGATCTCTCTTTAGGGCTGCTTGAGTGTCCTCATGACATGGCAGCTGGCTTACCCCAGGATGAGTGATCTAGCAGAAACCAAAGCAGAAGCTGCAATGTCTTTTATAACTTTGGAAGCTGCACTTTGTCATTTCTGCAATTTCTTATTAGTTAAACAGTCAACCCTTTTCAAGTGCGAGGAGCCACACTGGTACATGGAGACTGGGAGATAATTAGGGGATAATTAGGTCCATCTTGGAGGCTGGCTACCAAAGTGGCTGACTAGCCAAAGTCTGAATTTTGTTTTCTTCACTTCTGGAGAGAAAATGGTCAGTGAACCTCATTGGTGGTCTTTGAGATGTACCAAAGCTACCTCTTGCTCTCACCCCCAGCTGTGTGGCTGACAGGGTCTTGGTGCTCCAGCCGGGTGTCAAGCCTGTGCCTCTGAGGTGGGAGAGCCGAGTTCAGGACATTGGTCTACCAGAGACCTCTGGCACCTTGTAATTTCAAATGGCGAAAGCTCTCCCAGAGATATCCGTCTCAACGCTAAGACCCAGCTCCACTCAGAGACCAGCAAGATCCAGTGCTGGACATCCCATGCCAAACAACTAGCAAGACAGGAATGCAGGCCCACCCATTAGCAGAGAGGCTGCCGAAAATCACAATAAGTTCACAGACACCCCAAAACACACCACCAGATGCGGATCTGTCCACCAGAAAGACAAGATCCAGACACACCCACCAGAACACAGGCACCAGTCCTCTCCATCAGAAAGCCTACACAACCCACTGAACCAACCTTAGCCACTGGGGGCAGACACCAAATACAATGGGAACTACGAATCTGCAGCCTCTGAAAAGGAGACCCCAAACACAGTCCCCAAAGCCAAATGAGAAGACACAGAAACACACAGCAGATGAAGGAGCAAGGTAAAAACCCACCAGACCAAACAAATGTGGAGGAAATAGGCAGTCTACCTGAAAAAGAATTCAGAGTAATGATAGTAAAGATGATCCCAAATCTTGGAACTGGAATGGAGAATAGACAAGAAACGTTTAACAAGGACCTAGAAGGACTAAAGAGCAAACAAACAATGATGAACAACACAATAAATGGAATTAAAAATTCTCTAGAAGGAAACAATAGCAGAATAACTGAGGCAGAAGAATGGATAAATGACCTGGAAGATAAAATAGTGGAAATAACTACTGCAAAGCCAAATAAAGAAAAAAGAATGAAAAGAATTGAGGACAATCTGAGACATCTCTGGGAAAACATTAAACGCACCAACATTCGAATATAGGGGTCCCAGAAGTAGAAGAGAAAAAGAAAGACACTGAGAAAATATTTAAAGAGATTATAGTTGAAAACTTCCCTAATATGGGAAAGGAAATCGTTAATCAAGTCCAGGAAGCGCAGGGAGTCCCATACAAGATAAACCCAAGGAGAAACATGCCAAAACATATATTAATCAAACTATCAAAAATTAAATACAAAGAAAAAATATTAAAAGCAGCAAGGGAAAAACAACAAATAACATACAAGGGAATCCCCATAAGGTTAACAGCTGAACTTTCAGCAGAAACTCTGCAAGCCAGAAGGGACTGGCAGGACATATTTAAAGTAATGAAAGGGGAACAGCTACAACCAAGATTACTCGACCCACCAAGGATCTCGTTCAGATTCGACAGAGAAATTAAAACCTTTACAGACAAGCAAAAGCTAAGAGAATTCAGCACCACCAAACCCGCTTTACAACAAATGCTAAAGGAACTTGCCTAGGCAGGAAACACAAGAGAAGGAAAAGACCTACAATAAGAAACCCAAAACAATTAAGAAAATGGTAATAAGAACATACATATCAATAATTACCTTAAATGTAAATGGATTAAATGCTCCAACCAAAAGACATAGACTGGCTGAATGGATCTGAAAACACGACCGGTATGTATGTGGTCTACATGAGACCCACTTCAGACATAGGGACACATACAGATGGAAAGTGAGGGGATGGAATAAGATATTCTATGCAAATGGAAATCAAAAGAAAGCTAGAGTAGCAATTCTCATATCAGACAAAAAAGACTTTAAAATAAAGACTATTACAGGAGACAAAGAAGGACACTACATAATGATCAAGGGATCAATCCAAGAAGAAGATATAACAATTGCATATATTTAGGCACCCAACATAGGAGCACCTCAATACATAAGGCAAATGCTAACAGCCATAAAAGGGGAAATCGACAGTAACACAATCATAGTAGGAGCTTTAGCACCCCTCTTTCACCAATGAACAGATCATCCACAATGAAAATAAATAAGGAAACACAAGCTTTAAATGATACATTAAACAAGATGGACTTAATTGATATTTATAGGACATTCCATCCAAAAACAACAGAATACACTTTTTCTCAAGTGCTCCTGGAACATTCTCCAGGATAGATCATATCTTGGGTCACAAATCAAGCCTTGGTAAATATAAGAAAATTGAAATCGTATCAAGTATCTTTTCCGACCACAATGCTATCAGACTAGATATCAATTACAGGAAAAAAATCTGTAAAAAATGGAAACACATGGACGCTCAACAATACACTACTTAATAACCAAGACACCACTGAAGAAATCAAAGAGGAAATAAAAAAAATACCTAGAAACAAATGACAATGAAAACATGAAGACCCAAAACCTATGGGATGCAGCAAGAGCAGTTCTAAGAGAGAAGTTTATAGCAATACAATCCTACCTCAAGAAACAAGAAATATCTCAAATAAGCAAGTTAACCTTACACCTAAAGCAATTAGAGAAAGAAAGAAAGAAAAAAAAACAAAGTCAGCAGAGGAAAGACATCATAAAGATCAGACCAGAAATAAATGAAAAAGAAATGAAGGTAACAACAGCAAAGATCAAAAAAACTAAAAGCTGGTTCTTTGAGAAGATAAACAAAATTGATAAACCATTAGCCAGACTCATCAAGAAAAAAAGGGAGACGACTCAAATCAATAGAATTACAAATGAAAAAGGAGAAGTAACAACTGACACTGCAGACATACAAAGGATCATGAGAGATTACTGCAAGCAACTATATGCCAATAAAATGGACAACCTGGAAGAAATGGACAAATTCTTAGAAAAGCACAACCTTCCAAGACTGAACCAGGAAGAAATAGAAACTACAAACAAACCAATCCCAAGCACTGAACTTGAGACTGTGATTAAAAATCTTCCAACAAACAAAAGCCCAGGACCAGATGGCTTCACAGGCAAATTCTATCAAACATTTAGAGAAGAGTTAACACCTATCCTTCTCAAACTCTTCCAAAATATAGCAGAGGGAGGAACTCTCCCAAACTTATTCTATGAGACCACCATCTCCCTGACACCAAAACCAGACAAAGATGTCACAAAGAAAGAAAACTACAGGTCAATATCACTGATGAACATAGCTGCAAAAATCCACTGCACAATACTAGCCAACAGAATGCAACAGCGCCTTAAAAGGATCATACACCATGATCAAGTGGGGTTTATCCCAGGGATGCAAGGATTCTTCAGTACATGCAAATCAATGTGATACACCGTATTAAAAAACTAAAGGATAAAAACCATATGGTCGTCTCAATCGATGCAGAAAGTGCTTTCGACAATATTAAACACCCATTTATCATAAAAACCCTCCAGAAAGTAGGCATAGAGGGAACTTTCCTCAACATAATAAAGGCCATCTATGACAAACCCACAGCCAGCATCGTTCTCAATGGTGAAAAAGTGAAATCATTTCCCCCAAGATCAGGAACAAGACAAGGTTGCCCACTCTCACCACTATTATTCCACACACTTTTGGAATTTTTAGCTACAGCAATCAGAGAAGAAAAATAAATAAAAGGAATCCAAATCGGAAAAGAAGAAGTTAAGCTCTCACTGTTTGCAGATGACATGATACTATACATAGAGAATCCTAAAGATGCTACCAGAAACCTACTAGAGTTAATCAATGAACTGGTAAGGTCGCAGGATACAAAATTAATGTACAGATATCTCTTGCATTCCTATACACTAAAGATGAAAATTCTGAAAGAAAAATTAGGGAAACACTCCCATTTACCACTGCAACACAAAGAATAAAATACCTAGGAATAAACCTACCTAAAGAGACAAAAGACGTTTACTCAACAAACTATAAGACACTGATGAAAGAAATCAAAGATGACACAAACAGATACAGAGATATACCATGTTCTTGGATTGGAAGAATCAACATTGTGAAAATGACTCTACTACCCAACGCAATCTACAGATTCAATGCAATCCCTATCAAACTACCAATGGAATTTTTCAGAGAACTAGAACAAAAAGATTTCACAATTTGTATGGAAACACAAAAGACCCCGAACAGCCAAAGCAATCTTGAGAAGAAAAACAGAGCTGGAGGAATCAGGCTCCCTGACTTCAGACAATACTACAAAGCTACAGTAGTCAAGACAGTATGGTACTGGCACAAAAACAGAAATATAGAGCAATGGAACAGGAGAGAAAGCCCAGACATAAACCCATACACATATGGTCACCTTATTTTTGATAAAGGAGGCAAGAATATACAATGGAGAAATCACAGCCTCTTCAATAAGTGGTGCTGGGAAAACTGGACAGCTACCGGTAAAAGAATGAAATTAGAAGACTCCCTAACACCATACACAAAAATAAACTCAAAATGGATTAAAGACCTAAATGTAAGGCCAGACACTATCAAACTCTTAGAGGAAAACATAGGCAGAACACTCTATGACATCAGTCACAGCAAGATCCTTTTTGACCCACCTCCTAGAAAACGGAAATTAAAAAGAAACATAAACAAATGAGACCTAAGGAGACTTAAAAGCTTTTGCACAGCAAAGGAAAACGTAAACAAGACGAAAAGGCCACCCTCAGAATGGGAGAAAATATTTGCCAACGAAGCAGCTGACAAAGGATTAATCTCCAAACTTTACAAGCAGCCCATGCAGCTCTATATCAAAAAAAAAAAAAAAAAAACCCAATCCATAAATGGGCAGAAGACCTAAATAGACATTTCTCCAAAGAAGATATACAGATTGCCAACAAACACATGAAAGAATGCTCAACATCACTGATCATTAGAGAAATGCAACTCGAAATTACAATGAGGTATCACCACACACAGGTAAGAATGGCCATCATCAAAAAAATCTACAAACGATAAATGCTGCAGAGGTGTGGAAAAAAGGGAACCCTCTTGCACCGTTGGTGGGAGTGTAAATTGATACAGCCACTATCGAGAACGGTATCGAGGTTCCTTAAAAAACTAAAAATAGAACTACCATATGACACAGCAATCCCACTACTGGGCATATACCTGGAGAAAACCATAATTCAAAAAGAGTCATGTTCCACAATGTTCATTGCAGCTCTATTTGCAATAGCCAGGACATGGAAGCAACCTAAGTGTCCATCAACTGATGAATGGGTAAAAAAGATGTTGCACATCTTCAATATAAAATGGAAGATTACTCAGCCATAAAAAGAAATGAAATTGAGTTATTTGTAGTGAGATGGATGGACCTAGAGTCTGTCATACAGAGTGAAGTAAGTCAGAAAGAGAAAAACAAATACTGTATGCTAACACATATATGTGGAATCTAAAAAGAAAAGGAAAAGAAACGGTTGGGAAGAACCTAGGGACAGGACAGGAATAAAGACGCAGACATAGAGAATGGACTTGAGGACATGGGGAGGGGGAAGGGTAAGCTGGGACGAAGTGAGAGAGTGGCATGGACTTATATATACTACCAAATGTAAAATAGCTAGCTAGTAGGAAACAGCTGCATAGAAGAGGGAGATCAGCTCAGTGCTTTATGACCACTTAGAGGGGTGGGATAGGGAGGGCGGGAGGGAGACGCAACAGGGAGGAGATATGGGGATATATGGATATGTATAGCTGATTCACTTTGTTCTAAAGCAGAGACTAACACACCATTGTAAAGCAATTATAGTCCAATAAAGATGTTAAAATTAAATAAATAAATAAATAAATGAATAATGTATGCCCCCCCCTCCAAATTAAATCTTTTTTAAAAATAAATAAATAAAAAAGAGCACTCAATGACATGGAACGCTAAACCTAAGTATTTTCAGTACTATAGTAAATGTAAATGGATTAATATCTCCTATTAAAGTGTAATTTTTTATATTATGTGCAACTAAATTTTTTTCACAATATACAGGTAAAATAAAAGAATTACATTAGAAAGGAGAAAACATGCCATGTATTTAAAAACAATAAAACAATAAGCATATAATATGCATCTTAGATATAAGTAGTCTTTAAGTTCAGAACAATTTGTCATTATTGTAATTAGTATTATTATACCAATTTCTTTAAAACATTTCAATACTTGTTTATTTGAAAAAATATTTTAATATTTTTTCTTCTCTCTTTTGTGGTCTAATACATGGTAAGTATTTAGCTGCTAACATAACTTAAAAATATATTTTGTTTTTTTACAGCCGAACAAAACTGAATCAAGAAGAAATAGATAACTTGAACATACTGATCACTAAAAGCAAAATAGAGGGCTTCCCTGGTGGCGCGGTGGTTGAGAATCTGCCTGCCAATGCAGGGGACACGGGTTTGAGCCCTGGTCTAGGAAGATCCCACATGCCGCGGAGCAACTGGGCCCGTGAGCCACAACTACTGAGCCTGAGCGTCTGGAGCCCGTGCTCCACAACAAGAGAGGTCACGATAGTGAGAGGCCCACGCACCGTGATGAAGAGTGGCCCCCGCTCGCTGCAACTAGAGAAAGCCCTTGCACAGAAACGAAGACCCAACACAGCCAAAATAAATAAATAAATAGAATTTTTTAAAAAATAGAATCTGTAATTTAAAAAAACTCCCTACCAACAGAAGTCCAGGATCAGATGGTTTCACAGGCAAATTCTACCAAATATAAAAAGCAGAACTTACACTGATTCTTCTCAAACTCTTCGAAAAGATTGAAGAGTAAGGAATGCTTCCAAAGACATTCTATGAAGCCACTATCACGCTGATATCAAAAACAGATGGGGAGGGGGGCTTCCCTGGTGGCACAGTGGTTAAGAATCTGTCTGCCACTGCAGGGGACATAGGTTCGAGACCTGGTCTGGAAAGATCCCACATGCCATGGAGCAACTAAGCCTGTGTGCCACAACTACTGAGCCTGCGCTCTACAGCCCACGAGCCACAACTACTGAGCCTGATAGCCACAACTGCTGAAGCCCACGCACCTAGAGCCCATGATCTGCAACAAAAGAAGCCACCACAATGAACAGCCTGCGCACCACAACGAAGAGTAGTCCCCGCTCACCACAACTAGAGAGAGCCCGAGCACAGCAACGAATGCCCAATGCATCCAAAAATAAATAAAGAAAGAAATTTACTTAAAAAAAAAAACAAATAAAACAGATGGGGACTTTTCTGGTGGTCCAGCAGTTAAGATTTCGCCTTCCAGTGCAGGGGGTGCCTGTTCGATCCCTGGTTTTGGAGCTAAGATCCCACATGCCTCACAAGCAAGAAACCAAAACATAAAACAGAAGCAATATTGGAACAAATTCAATAAAGACTTTAAAAAAAAACACAGAGAAAGACACTACCAAAAAAGAAAACTGCAGGCCAATATCGTTGACAAATATAGATGCAAAAATTCTCAACTGAATATTAGAAAACCGAATCCGACAACACATAAGAGGATCATACACCATGACCAAATTTGATTCACCCCAGTTTCACAAAGCTGTTTCAACATATGCAAATCAATCAACATGATACACCCCATCGACAAAGGAAAAACAAGAAACAAACGACCATCTCAATAGATGGCGAAAAAGCATTTGAAAAGCTTCAACATCCATTCATGGTAAAAACACTTACCAACGTGGGTACAGAGGAAACATATCTCAACATAATAAAAGCTATTTATGACAAACCCACAGCCAATATAATACTCAACGTTCATAAGCTGAAAGCCTTCCCGCTAAAATCTGGAACAAGACAAGGATGCCCACTCTCACGTCTTCTCTTCAACATAGTATTGGAAGTCCTAGCCACAACCATCAGACAAGAAAAAGAAATAAAATCTAACCAAATTGGAAGGGAAGAGGTAAAGTTGTCATTATATGCAGGTGACATGATAATATATATAAAGGAAACCCTAAAAATTCCACACAAACACTACTAGAACTGATAAACAAATTCAGCAAAGTAGCAGGATACAAGATTAACATATATAAATTGGTTGCATTTCCTGGTTTTTCTTTCTTTTTTTAAAAAATTTATTTTGGCTGCATTGGGTCTTCATTGCTGTGCACGGGCTTTCTCTAGTTGTGGCCAGTGGGGACTAGACTTTCTTGTGGTGCGCAGGCTTCTCATTGCAGTGGCTTCTCTTATTGTGGAGCACGGGCTCTAGGCATGCAGGCTTAAGTAGTTGTGGCACATGGGCTCAGTATTTGTGGCTCACTGGCTCTAGAGTGCAGGCTAAGTAGTTGTGGCACACAGGTTTAGTTGCTCCAAGGCATGTGAGATCTTCCTGCATCAGGGCTCAAACCCGTGTCCCCTGTATTGGCAGGCGGATTCTCAACCACGGAGCCACCAGGGAAGTCCCTGGTTGCATTTCTTTACACTAACAATGAAATATCAGAAAGGAAATGTAAACAAGCAATCCTTTTTTTAATGGCATCAAAAAAATAAAATGCTTAGGAATAAACCTCACCAAGGAGGTGAAAGACTTATATACTGAGAACTACAAAACATTAGTAAAGGAAGCTGAAGATGATTCAAAGAAATGGAAAGACATCCCACGCTCTTGGATGGGAGGAATTCATACTGTTAAAATGGCTATACTACCCAAAGCAATCTACAGATTTCATGTGATCCCTATCAAATTACCCATGACATTTTCCCCAGAACTAGAACAAATAATCCTAAAATGTATCTGGAACCATAAAAAGTCAGAAATGTGAACACAATCCCCAGGAAAAAGAACAAAGCAGGAGGCATAACCCTCCTAAACTTCAGAAAATACTACAAAGTTACAGTAATCAAAGCCGCATTGTATTGGCACAGAAAGAGATACATGGATCAATGGAATAGAATAGAGAGCTAAGGAATAAACCCACACACCTATGGTCAATTAATCTTTGACAGAGGAGGCAAGAATATACAATGGGGAAAAGACAGTCTCTTCAGCAAGTGGTGTTTTGAAAGTTGGAGAGCCGTATGCAAATCAGTGAAGTCAGAACATACCCTCACACCATACACAAAAATAAACTCAAAACGGCTTATATGCTTAAATATAAGATAGGACACCTTATAACTCCTAGAAGAGAACATAAGCAAAACATTCTCTGACATAAGTCATACCAAAATTTTCCTAGGTAGTTCTCCCTAGGCAGTACAAATACAGTAAGTCACCTACATACGAACCTTCAAGTTGCAAACTTTCAAAGATGCAAACGTCCATTCGCGTGTCCAATCATGTAAGTTAGTTCACGTGTCTGGCATACATTGTCACGTGCGTGCTTCCTCTATATGTGGTTGTGCTTTTGTGTACTTTACAGTACTGTATAGAGTACAGTAGTACAGTACCTTTATTTCAAGCCCAAGATGTCTGGAAGCAAGCGTAAAAGCAGAGGTGATGTAGCTGGTACTGTTAAGAAGCGCCAAGCGATAATGACGGAAACAAAAGTGAAAGTAATTGAGAGAGTGGAGCGAGGCAAAAAGATGTTAGACATCGCTCATTCTTACAATATGAATCATTCAATCATTGGCACGAATCTAAAGAACAAGGACAAGATCATGGAACATGTGAAGTCTGCTGTGCCGACGATGTTGACACAATATCCAAGAAGCATGGAAAAGTGATGGAGGAGATGGAGAAACTTCTCAGTGTGCGGATGCAGGATCAACATCAGCGCTGAGTCCTGCTCAACTTAACGCTGATTCAAGAGAAAGCTAAAAGCCTTTATGAAGACTTGAAGAAGAAACATGGCAAAGAATCAGAGGGCACATCTTTTAATGCCAGCCATGGCTGGTTTCATCGGTTCAAGGCTAGAGCCAGCCTTCACAATGTAAAAGTAAGTGGAGAGACAGCAAGTGCAGATAGGATAGCTGTCCAGGAACTTCCAGAAACACTTTGAGAAATTATTGATGATGGTGTGTATTTACCCAACCAGGTTTTTAATGTGGATGAGACACAACTGTACTGGAAGAGGATGCCAGACCGAAGTTACGTCAGTAAGGAGGAAAAGTTGATGCCGGGCTGTAAAGCAGCAAAGGATAGGCTAACTGTTGTTTGGTGGCAATGCTTCCGGTGAATTGAAGCTGAAACCTCTCTTAGTTTATCATTCACAGAACCCAAGAACCCTTAAAAACATAGCCAAGGGCTCTCTTCCTGTTGTGTGGAAGCGTAACCCCAAATCCCGGATTACACAGGCCACGTTCCAGGACTGGTTTTGCCACCACTTTATCCCAGATGTAGAGAAATATTGCTTGGAGAAGGACGTTCCAGCAAAACATTCTTTTGCTGCTCGACTATGCTCTGGGCCACCCCCCATTCATGGATGACTTTCATCCCAACGTCAAAGTACTGCATCTGTCACCAAATACTACGTTGCTCATCCAACCTATGGACCAGGGCGTTATAGCGACTTTCAAGAAATATTATTTATGTCACACTTTTTGTCAGGCAGTAAAGGTAAGTGACAAATCAGGAACAACCTAGGGACAGCTTTGGGAGGACTATAACATCTACAAGACCATAAAAAAACATTGACTTTGCATGGTGTGAGGGTATGGCGGTCACGATGAATGGGGTTTGGAAGAACCTTTGCCCACAGTTTGTTCATGATTTTTGTGGATTTGAGAAGGTAGATCAGAAGTCCGAAGAGGTCTTCAGCAACGTAGTGACCCTCAGCGAGAAGCTGGAGCTAGATCTGCAAGAGGACGATTTCGCTGAACTCCTTGCTGTGCAACATGAGGAGCTTACTGATGGAATTGGAGGCCCACAGAAAGGATGAAGAGGGACAGGAGGAAGAAAAAGTAACTGAAGAACTGAAGAGATTCACGACACAGAAAATGGCAAGGGAATCTTTGTTATCTGAGGAAGCACTGTTAGTTTTTGAGGCACAGGACCCGAACCTAGAATGGGACCCAAAGGTGGCAGCAGCCATTCAGATTGCAATCCAGTGTTACCTTGTCATCTATGATGAGAAAAAAAGAGCTACTACCCAGACATCAATGGATCATTCTTTCAAGAGGGTAGATAGAATTAAATCCAGCAAGGAACCAGAACCTTTGCCATCAACGTCAGGTATGAGTGAAATTGCAGCTTGCCCTCTGTCTCCTACTGTTGATAATCCTTCACCCCTACCATCTCCCACCTCCCCTCCCTCCTCCAATCAGTAACTCTGCTCGCCTGTTCCCTCGATGCCAGCCCGAGTATCCTAGCTGTTGTACTGTATTACTGTACTTTTCAAGTTACTGTACTGTAAGATTAAAAATGCTTTCTTTGTTTTTGTGCTTGTTTTTTATGTATTGTTTGCGTGAAAAGTATTATAAACCTATTACGGTACAATACCATACAGCCGACTGTGTAAGTTGGGTACCTAGGCGAACTTTGTTGGACTTACAAACAAATTGAACTTACAAACGCACTCTTGGAACAGAACTTGTTCATATGTAGGGGACTTACTGTAAAAGCAAAAAAGAAACAGGAACTAATCAAACTTATAAGCTTTTGCACAGCAAAGGAAACCATAATCAAAATGAAAATACAACCTATGGACTGGGAGAAAATATTAGCAAATGATGAGACTGACAAGGGCTTAATTTCCAAACTATACAAACAGCTCATACAACTCAATAACAAAATAACAAATAACTCAATGGAAAAATGGGTAGAAGACCTAAATAAACATTTCTCCAAAGAAGACATACAGAGAGCCAATAGGCACATGAAAAGGTGCTCATCATCACTAATTATTAGATAAATGCAAATCCAAATTACAATGAGGTATCACTTCACACTGATCAGAATGGTCATCATTAAAAAGAAAATCTACAATTAACAAATGCTGGAGGGGGTATGGAGAAAAGGGAACCCTTCTACACTGTCGGTGGCCATGTAAGTTGGTGCAGCCACTATGGAAAACAGTATGGAGGTTCCTCAAAAAAACTATAAAGAGAGTTGCCATATGATCTAGCAATCCCACTTGTGGACATATATCTAGACAAAACTATAATTCAAAAAGATACATGAAACCCTATGTTCATAGCAGCACTATTTATAACAGCCAAGACATGGAAACAACCTAAATGTTCATTGAAAAATGAGTGTATAAAGAAGGTGTGGTATACGTATACAAAAGATATTACTCAGACATAAAAAAGAATGAAATAATGCCATTTGCAGCAACATGGATGGACCTAGAGATAATGATACTAAGTGAAGTAAGTCAGAGAGAGAAAGACAAATACCATATAATATCACTTATATGTGGAATCGAAAACAGGACACAAATGAGCATGTCAGCGAAACAGAAACAAACACACAGATATAGAAAAGAGAGTTGTGGTTGCCAAGGAGAGAGTGAAGGAAAGATTGGGAGTTTTGGAATAGCAGAAGCAAACTATTCTACATAGGATGGACAACCCACCAAGACCTACCGTATAGCACAGGAAACTATATTCAATATCCTGTGATAAACCATAATGGAAAAGAATATATATAGATATATAGATATAGATATATAGATATAGATAGATATATATAAAACTGAATCACTTTGCTGCACAGCAGAAATTAATACAACAATGTGTAAAGGCTGCAGAGGGTGTGGAGAAAAGGGAACCCTCCTGAACTGTTGGTGGGAATGTAAACTGATACAGCCACTATGGAGAACAGTATGGAGATTCCTTAAAAGCTAAAAAATAGAACTACCATATGACCCAGCAATCCCACTACTGGGCATATACCCGGAGAAAACCATAATTCAAAAAGATACATGTACCACAATGTTCACTGTAGCACTATTTACAATAGCCAGGACATAGAAGCAACCTAAATGTCCATCGACAGATGAAGATATAAAGAAGATGTGGCACATCTATACAATGGAGTATTACTCAGCCATAAAGAGGAACAAAATTGAGTTATTTGCAGTGAGGTGGTTGGACCTAGAGTCTGTCATACAGAGTGAAGTAAGTCAGAAAGAGAAAAACAAATACCGTACGCTAACACATATATATGGAATCTAGAAAAATGGTACTGACGAACCTAGTGACAGGGCAGGAATAAAGACACAGATGTAGAGAACGGACTTAAGGACACAAGGGGCAAGGGGAGACAGGGACGTAGTGAGAGAGTAGCACTGACATATATACACTACCAAATGTAAAATAGCTAGTGGTAAGCTGCCGCATAGCACAGGGAGATCAGCTCGGTGCTTTATGTCCCCCAGAGGGGTGGGATCGGGAGTGTGGGAGGGAGGCTCAAGGGGGGGGGATATGGGGAATATATGTATACATATAGCTGATTCACTTTGTTGTAAAGCAGAAACTAATACAGTGTTATAAAGTAAGTATACTCCAATAAACATGTATTTAAAAAAAACCCACAACATTGTAAATCAGCTACACTTGAAAATATTTCTTAAGTGCAAACAATTTTCTGAATGTAAGTTTTACTGTGTGTGTGTGTACCACAGGTTCAATATATATGAATTATGTCAAATTGATTACATTGCTTTTCAAAATAAAGAGTTTTTGATATTTTACATCAGCCTCATGTTATAAATGCAGAAAAACTATATTATTTTTTTCTAAAGTTCAGAAATAGCCATTTTGCTCATTCGGTATGCTATAAACCATTAACTATTAAAAAGGGATTCGTGACCTCTTCCTTCCAAAGAAATATTTCTCCACTCACACAAGTTTAATAGAATGTTCCACCATGAACTGACTTCCCACCTTAGAGACACGAGATTTGCATCCTGAAATCTCTTTCTTGCAAAAATGTCCAATTATCATCCTAGCATTACAGAAAAGAAATGCTTTTTTCCAGATCTCAAATTCCATACAACTTTAGTCAAGACATCATGTATGTTTTTTTTTTTCACACACACACAGACTGTATTTTATTTTTACAAGAGATAAATCAACTGACACCAAGCACTGTAAATGGATGACCACAACAAAAGCAACAATGATTGCAATTACCAAACACGAAACACACTCATACTATGTCATAATATTGACATTCAGTCCAGTAATCCTCCACTGTAACAGCTCATTTACTTTGCAGTGAAAGACATCATGCATTTTTAAATAATCAGCACTCACCTGAGGTCTTTAAAATTCAACATAAACATAATGTTGTGTTCTCTTTCATTTACTCTGGTTCTAAGTGGTCATTTCTAAACGAAAGTATTTAAGTATGTTAACGTCATCTTATAACATCATATTTCAAATGACTACCGTGTCTCCAAAGATGAAATATGAGGAACTCACAATTAGGCTCTCCAAAGTTTTGCTCTCTGAATGTGTATGACCCTTCTGCTGAACTCCACACTGTTCATTATTCTCTGAGAATATTCTTTTTCTTGTATGGCCATCTCACATGCTCTTTCATTTCATGAAGTTTTTTCCTACAATGTTATGCCTAGTTTATTTCTGAGAATATGCATTATTTCAGAATGATATTTATAGACACAAAGACTTCTCTATAATTCCCTGAGAGTTTCAAGAACTCCTTCTTTTTTTTTTTTTTAATACCTAGATTCTGAAGCTCTCCACAAAGCATTACTAAACTTGCATTTACATAAGTATCTACATATTAATCACACATTAATGCATTCACAATTGTATTATGATTTCTTGCTAATTTTGGAGCTGTCTTACATACCACCCTCTTGGAAATCACTTTAATATTTGCACTTAGGACTTGAAAGAGAATGGATAAATAAAAACCTGAAGAATATGCAAATACAATTTATATATTTCTCATAAAATTAGGTGATTATCTAACCTTTATCCAGAAAAAAAGAAGAGCCCAGATACTCTGCAGGCATGATCCTCGAGAATGTGTGGTCTTCCAGCAGGAAAACATGCAGTAATCCATGTGGCAGAGTTTACCTGTGACCAGCTGGGGTTAGTGACCTATGCATTCCTTACATGCAACATATCAGGAGTGGAAAAAGGGAATTTGTCCGTTGTGGCAATAAGTATAATGAAGATTTGTAGCAGGTCATGCTCATATGTTCAACACAGGTACAATCAAAAGTTTGCTCAATTCTGGTAGATCTAAGTCTGTATCTGTTACCTTGTCTTTAACGAGGAAATGTCAGAACTGACTTACCAAAAAAAAAAGTGTTTTGTTTGTTTGTTTGTTTTAATTAGAGTCACGGTGAGTAAGGCAGAGTTCAGAACAGCTAATGTGACGTAGTGATTCTCTCATCAGGAAATACAGTTTCTACTTCCCTGTTGATTCTCCACATCCTGTAGTAAGTCAAGTTTCAATGAAAGATAAATCTACAGCGTGAAAAGAAAAGAAAACTTACATGTGTTGATAGGGTCATTTTGACAGGTTTTACCACGTATGTCAGTGTTTCTGGGGATGGACACAAGCCAGAGCTCCCTACTCTGACATTTTCACTGATGTCATTCCCCTTGATCCTCAATTTGAAAGTGGATAAAAAATTTTCTATGCTTTCTTCTTTAAGAAATTAAATAAAGAATGTTTTCTAGACATGATCCTCTAATGATTTGCAGTCAGTGGTCATCAACAGAGGAAAAGCACAGAATCTCATCCCCACAGAAGGGTGACATTCAGTCAGGTAAGAAAATTCTCCCCGAAATCAGAGCTTCATCTTTAACATGCAATCAAAGGCTTTCACAGGTTCTTCATCACTCTGCACTCAGCCCTACCATATGGGATTGGCTCTGAGAATCTCACATCAGATGACTGACAAACATGTCATAGTACACTGATCTGGTACCAGATCCTGCCTCTCTTAATGATCTCCCACAGGGACATTGGAATATTCTAGGATATTTCCTGGAGCCCTCTATTCTACACAGGTACACTTCCAAGTAGAAACAGAAGCTTGGATTCTCACTGGGACCCCTGCTCTGTCCAACCAACCTCTCTAGAAATATGATGTTCTAATCTCTCCTGATTAGAACATTTCAAGGTCTCTCCCTGTGCTAATTTAGTAAAGGTAAAAGAGAAACAAGAAAGAGCAAACTATGCAGGGAGCAATATATAAGATTCCTTTACTTAACGTATTTATCTGATATACCCAAATACTGAGAAATATAGATTCATTTCATAATGTTCAAGAAAAGAGGAGGAGGAACCTCCATGCCAACAGTATATATAAAATGGAATCAATATTGCATAAGCTCCAGCTTAAGCTTAGCTACGAGGTACTAACCCTTCTCATAAGGAAGCAATAGTTCTCCATCATTTGAAGCACACTGAGGACTCAGACAGCTGGACACTGAAGGTGTAGCCTCCTCACTCGAATTCTGTACCTGCATCACAGAGCAGTGAAATATTCCCAAAGAATTATTAAGGATGAGGGGGGGAGGCGAAATAAAAAAGATGAATCCATCGTCTGTCCTACCGTCTGTTCTGTTGGATATTACCACCGTCTTGGCCCAATATGACCTTCCCACTTTTCTCTGGGTCTCCCTACTTTCCACCTCCATCCTCTCATTATATCTTACCTACACTTGGGAACGACTCTAGTTTTTCCACTTATCTTTATCAACAAGTAATCCAAATAGCAACTGTGTATATAACTCCTTAGAAACCTCAGGTCTGACTCAGTAATAATACATGACCTTCAAAGTCCAAAGTTTTCCTAATTCCCTTTATTATTATTTTTTTCTAATTTCCATGTACTTACACTCTTAAGACCTCCACTGTTCTCAGGTTCGTCTTCCCTGCAAAATCTGTCAACCTAGACATAGACTTAAGTACCACCCTCTAATTATCTCCTAGGGAATCCAGTTTTTTAAAAAGCCTCAGCAAGCCTTATGGACTTTATTAAAGACTCTTTAAGATAACCCATGGGAGATAGCAGCACACCCACAGATATCTATCTAATACACCCTCAGAGTAATTTTTTTTTTTTCTCTTTTATAAAGTCTCTTCTGGCCAATGAAGACTCTCAGCTCTTCTTCTTCAACATATGCAGTGTCTCACCCTTCTGATTACTCTCTGCTCTATCCCAGGTCCACTCCCTTTCCTGATATTACATTCTTTCCCAATTTTGTATGTTGGTAAAATCAAATAACATAAAATATAACATGTTAGTTATAATAAAGTGCACCGTTCAGTGATATTAAATGCATTCATATTATTGGGCGATCAACATCACCATTTATCTTTCTAATTCTTTTCTACGTTTTAAAACTGTCACCCTATATCCTTTAAATATAACTTTCCTTTTTGTTCCATAACCACCTGAAAAGCGTCATTACCCTCCCAATTTCTATGGTTTTGACTACACTAAGTACCCCCATATAATTGAAATAAGTAGTTGTATTGTTATGACTCACTAAAAGTCATAAAAATGGCATTTTTGGTAGCTAAATTTCCTCAAGATTCATCCATGTTGTAGCATATTCCTAGATCTTTTCCTTTTTAACACTGAATAATACTGTATTATATGGGTATACCACACTTTGCTTATCCAGGAACTAGTGGATGAACACTTAGGTTGCTTTCATATTTTAGCTACTGTGATTATTACTGCTCTAAACACTGGAGTACAAATATTTCTTTAAGACCCTGATTTCAATACCTTTGGGTATACCTCATAGTAAAATTCCTGGATCATGTAGTAAGTCTATTTTTCAATATCTGAAAAATTGCCATACTCTTTTGCAAAGCAGCTGTATCATTCTGCATTCCCTCTGACATAGCACAATGGTTCCAACTCCCTCACATCCTCACCAATAGTCGTTTTCTGCTTGTGTGTGTGTGTGTGTGCTTGTGTGTATATGCATGCACACAAATATATAAACATGCATTTAGTGATATGGAGCATCTATTCAAGTGCTTAGTCATTTGTACATCTTTGTGAAGAACCATCTATTCAAGTCTTTTATCCATTTTTGAATCAGGGTGTTTGCTTTTTGTTCAGTTGTAGGAGTTCTCTGTATATTCTGAATAGAAATCTCTTGTCAGATAGATGGCTCTGAAATATTTTCTCCCATCTTGTGGGTTGCCATTTTATTCTGTTTACATTTCTTTGATACACATTTTTTTTAACTTATGTACTGAAAATTGTTTATTTTTTTGTTAGCTGTACCTTTGTCGTTCCTTCGTTTCATATGGAGGAAAACACTGCCAAATCCAATATCATGAAGCTCTTGTCCTCTATCTTCTTCTAAGACTTTTTATATTATTAGGTCTTATATTTAGTTTCTTGATACGTTTTCATTAATTTTTGCATATGATGTTAGGTAAGGGTCCATCTTCCTTCTTTAGCATGTTGCCCACAAGACTTCTCAGCACCATGTGTTGAAAATACTATCCTTTCTACTTTGAAAAGTCTTGGCAACTTGTCAAAAATCATTTGGCCATATATCAGGGTTTATTTCTGGGTGTTGTATTCGATTCTATTCTATTGGTCTTGAATAAGGGAGAAAATAGTATAACCTATCCAGGTTGATGAAGAACATAAAGAAAGACCAGGACTGAGAATTAGGAGGGCAATATAAAACAGCAGGGAGTAAAAGACAGTGTGAGAGAAGATCTTGTATTTGCGAGTTCATGGAAATAGGATCATGCTAAAACCACTAAACGCCTGCCTTTGAACAATACGGTAAATGTGCCAGCAAGAAACATAACACTTACCCATCTCTGGGAAATATAGTATGGGCATAAAGATAAACTACACACAAATATATTAAAAAGGGAAGGGTTTTCATGGTGTGAGAATATTGTGGCATTTGAAATACAATTTACTTCTGTTCTACCATTGTCTCTAAAATTTATCAAAGTGTATATACAAGCAATTCCAATTCTGGTAATGTGCTTGACAGGTTTATATATGAACTTCAGTAGAGCAGTAAATGTACATTCATAGTAGGACTGTTCCCTAAACCAAAAAAACAAAACACAAAAACTGCAAAGACTAGAGTTCACTTTGTCAACACACATACAGATGCAATGATGGTTAACGGTCCGAAAACAGAAGGTGAGCATGGGTGCAAGAGGTTAATCCCCAGGCTGGGGTGGGGTGCAGAGTTTGAGGGTAACACAAATAGAAAAGGCTTTTGTCCTATCCTTGCTTTTTGAGGTATGGAAATTCACAGGTCACTACCTTCATTTCAAACTGAATGAATGCACTATTCAATTTTTTTAAACAGGCGAAGTAAACATGAGTGATAATAAATTTCAAACTGTCGCTAATCAAATAAGATACTAAGAAAACTTAAATAATATGATTTAGGAATGAAGTAGAGAGATTGTCCAACATGGTAGCATTCAAAGACCCAGAGCTTGATGCCTCTCATGGGCACACCAAAGTCACAACTGTTTACAGAACAGCAATTGATGAAAAAGGCCGGGACCTACCATAAAAGATGTTTTACAGCTAAAGATATAAGGAAGGCACCTCGACAAGACAGAAAGGAAGGGCAAAATCTCAGTAGAGTCAAGACCCATACCACCAAGTGGGTGGCCCACAAATGGGAGAATAATTACAATTTCAGAGGTGCTCCCAGGTAGCAAGGGGTATGAAGCCAACATCAGGCTCCCAAGCCCAGGGATCCTGTTGTGGAAAGAAGAGCTCCTAGAAAGTTGGGCTTTGAAGACCAGTAGTGCTTATTTTCCAGAGAGCCAGAGGGATGTGGGAAATAGAGATTCCACTCTTAAAAGATGCTCACAAAATCCCACATGATCTGAGAATCAGAACAGAAGCAGTCATTTGAAAGGATCCCGGGTCACACCTACCTCCTAATCTTGGAGAGTCTCCCAGAGAGGCAAGAGGCAACTACAGCACAGCCTCAGGGACAGAGACACTGGCAGCAGCCATTCGGGGGAGCTCCTTCTACCTCGTGGACGCTGGTACCAGCAAGCATAATTTCAGAATCCTCCCTGTAGCTTATCAGCCTCAGGACCGAGCCCCACCCATTTCCACCAGACTACAGACACAAGTACTAGGATGCTGCAGGCCAAGCAACTAACTGAGCAGGGGCATAGCCCCATCCACCAGCAAACAGGCTGCCTTCAGATCCTCTCAGTGCACAGCTGCCCCTGGACATGGGTCCAGCCACCAAAAGCCCCAGGACCAGCCTCCACACCTCAGTGGACAGGCACCAGCCCCAGAGTCCCTGGCCCCTCTGACAAGTGAGCCTGCTCTGGCCTTGGAGTCAGCCTCACCATCAGCAGGTGGTAACTGCACAGGGACTGGATGGAGCTTGGACCTACCCAACAGCAAACCTGCTTTAGCAGTGGGATCAGCCTCATACACCAACAGGCACACACCAGCTCCAGGAATACCACAGCCCAGCAGCCTGTGTAACCAGGCCACTTAATTGCAGGCCAGAAGCAGCCATGGACTCAGCTGGGTCCTGACCCTGCCCATCAGAATGCCAACACAAGATTAGGGATACCCCCGGCCCTGCAGAGAGCTGTGTCAGGAACAGTGATCCAACACCAACCCTGTGGCTCCTGGGCCCTGCAGCCAGAACGCAGAACCTGTCTCTTCCTCCCAGTAGCCAGCATAGCCCCAGAACCAGTGACTGGGCACTAGCCCTGATATCACCTGGACTGCAATTCTACCCATAAGTGAACCAGCACCAGATTTGGTGTCCCCCAGAGTTGTGCAGCCAGCTGCCTTATGATTTAGTCTCACCAAGCAGCACAGACAGCCTCCATACAAGGCAGAGCCTGGCAAACAAGCAGTCTGGGGGCAGCCAAGCCTACCAGACTACCCACAGTAGTCAGCCCACCACAGCAGAAGAGCCCAAGCAGCCCACATAGGGGGTACACCTAGAATATATAGCTCTAGTGACCAGGGGAGAGGGGGCTGCTGGGACCCATAGGACAGCTCCTACAAAAGGCCACTTCCCCAAGGTCAGGGAATGTAACGAACCTACTACACACATAGCAATAAAAACAGGAAGTTAAGAAAAATGAGGTGACACAGAAACACGATCCAAATGAAGGACCAAGATAAGAATTCAGAAGAAGATCTAAGTGAAGTGGAGATAGCCAATCTCCTCAACAAAGGGTTCAAGGTAATGACTGTAAAGATGATCAAAGAACTCAGGAGAAGAATGGACGACCAGAGCAAGAAGTTAGAATTTTTTTTTAAAAAGAGTTAGACCATTAAAGAACAACAAAACAGAGATGAGGAATACAATAACTGAAATGAAAAATACATTAAAGGAAACTACTGTAGACTCAATGATACAGAGGAATGAATCAGAAAACTGAAGGACAGAGTACTGGCAATCACTGAAGATGAACAGTAAAACAATAGATTAAAATGAAATGAGGAAAGCTGAACAGACTTGTGAAACAACATCAAGTGTACTAATATTTGCATTATACTGGTCCCAGAAGCAAAAAGGAAAGACAAAGCAGTGTAGAACATACCTGAAGACATAAGAGTTGAAAACTTCCCTAACCTGGGAAAGAAAACAGACATCCAAGTCCAGTAAACACAGTAAGGCCAAAACAGGATCAACCCAAAGAGGACCACACCAAGACTCATTGTAATTAAAATGGAAAAAAAAAAATAAAGATAAAAAGACACTATTAAAAGGAGCAAAGGAAAAGCAACAAGTTACAAACATGGGAAATTGCATAAAGTTATCTGCTGACTTTTCAGGATAACCTCTGCATGCCAGAAGGGAGTGGCATGGTATATTTAAAGTCATGAAAGGGAAAAGCCTATAAGCAAAAATACTCTACCCAGCAAGGCTCTCCTTCAGATTTGATGGTGAGATCTAAAGTTTTACAGAGAAGCAAAACTAAAAGAGCTCAGCATCGCCAAACCAGCTTTATGAGAAATCTTAAAGGGGCTTTTCTAAGTGAAAAAGAAAAGGTCACGATTGAAACATAAAAATTAGGAAAGGAAACTTACTAAAGGAAAAACCTCATTGGTTAAGGCAAATATTCAACAAAGGTAGTAAATCAACCATGGACACAGCTAATAGGAAGGATGAAAAAAAAAACAGTAATAAAATCATCTATATTCACAATAAGAAGTTAAGGGACACACAAAACAAGTAGATGTAAAATATAAGGTCAAATTCAGTAACTGTGGGGGAGCAGAGTAACAATACAGGGTTGTTAGTGTCCATGTGAAATTAAGAGCTCAGCAACTTAAATAATCACACACACACACACACACACACACACACACACACACACACACACACACATATAAACAAAACTGAAAGAAATCCAAACATAATATTAAAGATAGTCCTCACATCACAGATGAAGGGAATAAAAGGGGAAGAAAGGAACACTGAAGAAATTAAAGAGGGATTCTAAAAATACCCAAGACAAATGAAAATGAACACAAAATGATCCAAAATCTATGGGACACAGCCAACGCAGTTCACAGGGGGAAGTTATAGTGATACAAGCTTATTCTTAGGAATCAAGAAAAATATCACATAAACAACCTAACATTACACCTGAAGGAATTAGAAAAAGAAGAAAAAACAAAACTCAAAGCTGTCAGAAAGAAAAATTAAGAAAACTATACCATATGCAATGACATCAAAAAGAATAAGATACCTAGGAATAAACACACCTAAGCAGGTAAAAGACATGTGCTCAGAAATCTATCAGCCATTGGTGAAAGAAGTTGAAGACAACACAAAAAGATGGAAAAATATAGCATGTGCATCGACTGGAAGAATTAATACTGATAAAATAACCATACTACCAAAGACAATCTACAGATTTAATGCAATCCCTATCAGAATACCAAAGCATTTTCACAGAACTTGAAAAAGTAATTTTAAAATTTGTATAGAAACACAAAGACCCCAAATAGCCAAACAATCTTGAGAAAGAACACAGCTGGAGGCATCATGCACCTTGACTTCAGACTATACTGCAAAGTGACAGTAATCAAAGAGAAAGGTACCAGAGCAAAAACAGACACAAAGATCACTGGAATAGAATAGAGATCCCAGAAGTAAGCCCACACACTTATATTTAATTGATTTATGACAAAGCAGGCAATATGGAGAAAAAACTGTCTCTTCAATAAGTGGTACTGGGAAAACTGGTCAGCTACATGGAAAAGAATAAAATTAGATTATTTTAGCACACCATATATAAAATAAATGCAAAACTGAATAAAGACCTAAATGTAGGACCAGAAACCATAAAACCCCTAGAGGAAAATATAGAACATTCTTCAACATAAATGATAGCAACAGTTTTAGGTTCAGTCTACTAAGGCAAATGAAACAAAAGCAAAAATAAACAAATGGGACTTCACTAAACTTAAAAGATTTTGCACAGCAAAGGAAACCAAAGACAAAATGAAAAGACAACCTGCTGAGGGAGAGACAATATTTGCACATGATAAGAGGTTAACATCAAAAAAGATGACCAAGCAAGGGTTCATACCTAAACTACAGAAACAGCACATACAACTCAATATCAAAAAAACACCCAAAATCTTTTTTAAAAAAATGAGAAGCCCTAAATAGACATTTTTTCCAAGGAAAAACTACATATAGACAGCCAGAACTCACAAAGATGCTAAACATAGCTAATCGGCAGTAAAATGCAAATCAAAACTATGAGATATATCACCTCAGTCTTGTCAGAATGGCTGTCATCCAAAAGATCACAAATAACAAAGGTTAGTGAGGATGTGGAGAAAGGGAAACTCTTGTACACTCTTGATGTGAATGTGAAGTAGTGCAGCTACTGTGGAAAGCAGAATGGAGGTTCCACAAAAAACTAAAAATAGAACTACCATAATATCCAGCAATTTCACTGTTGGGCATATCAGAAGAAAACAAAAACACTATTTCAAAAAAAAAAATAACTGCACACCAATGTTCATAACAGTGTTATTTGCCATAGCCAAGATATAGAGTCAAACTAAGTGTTCATCAATAGCTTAGTGGATAAAAAAGATTTTTTATGATGACTTCAGCAAAAAATGAAATTTTGCCATTTGCAAGAACATGGATGGATTTGGAGGGTATTATGCTTAGTAAAATAAGCCGCAGAGAAAACAAGCATGGCATGTTATGAGAAAAAAAGCATGGTATGGTATGAGAAAACAAGCATGGTATGTTATCACTTACACGTGGCATCTAAAAAATTGAATACAATAACAACAAAAAAACAGACTCACAAATTAAAGAACAGACTAGTGGTTACCAGCAGGGAGAGATAGGGTGGAGGAGCAAAATAGTGGTAGGAGATTTTGAGGTACAATCCACTATGTATAAAATCAATAATCTACAGTGATGTACTGTATAGCATGGGGAATATAGCCACTCTTTTATAATAACTATAAATGGAGAAGAACCTAAACATTTATGAATCACTATGCTGTACCTCTGAAACTAATATAATAATGTAAATTAACTATAGATCAATAAAATATAAAGTAAGAAACTATAAAGGGGAGACACAGATTATTAGATAGAAATCAATTAAATAAACACAAGTTTTGGAAATCAAGGAATTAAAAAACAACACGTAAGACACAACATTGGCATTTAAAGTGTACAATCTATTCATTTAAAAGAAATCATTTAAGTGGTAAAAAATGGTACCCATTCTCACAATTTTGTATATCTAGGATAAATTATTATCTACAAAAATATGTTACAAATATTCGCTCAAAAAGAAAGAGAAAATTGGGATAAACCCATTTTAGTATCCAAATTTAATATCAAAGTCTCTATGCAAAATTGATTTGAATAAGTTCTGTTAGCCACTTCTAGTTTCTTTGTGATGTAAAATCTTTTAAAGCATAAAAATCAGCCTTTCTACATTATTCCATTAGACATACATAGAAGTTAAAAGAAATGAGAAGACAGAACAATCAACCAGGAAGGTGAATTTACTGAGAAACAGTCATTCGTTCTCCCTCTTCCTTTTCTTTTCCTCCTTTTCCAGGTCTCTTTCGGTTCCGATCAAGACAAATCTTGAGAGTTCTGAGAATATTTCTTTGAGGGCTTCAAATCACCATACCTACATCCTCTGCCACAACTACACACACGGGAACAAAAATAAACCTCTGCTATCTACTCACGTAGGAGGGATTCATGCAAAATAAACTCCTACATGGAGACCAACAGGTGAGTTTTCTACCTGTTCTTTCTAATGTCCTTCCATTATAGTAAATCCCACACATTATGAGGAAGAAACGGTTATGCGAGCTTTTCCTTGAAGTCAAAAATCTTGCATTCATTTCAAGTACCTGGTGATCATAGGGTACAGCCAGGGAAGGTGCCATCCCCCTTGGGGGGAGGGGCGGTGGATGGGCTCCCGCGCCCATGCACCTCCTGATGCACAGATTCTGGAGAAACAAAGGGCGGTCACACCGCAGTCAGCCTGTCAGGCTGTCGGGCCACTGGGCAACCCGACCAGCCTGGAAGTGCCCCATCAGTTTGCTGAAAGCAAAACCCTGTCCCCCCTGTGAAGCCAGGCAATTTGGGTCAGAGAGTCAGAGGAGACCGGTAATCAACTCCTCCTCTCTGCTCACCTCCTTGGGGTTACAGCAACCCCATCTCCAAACCCAAATCTGACCCTGGAGTGCCAAACTGGGAGTGGCAGGTGGGCTCTGCCGGTGCTTCAGCGCCCTCTGGAGGTTGTCTGCTCTAATGGCAACTCTCAGCCCTTCCTCCTCCTCCTTCCCTAGTCCTGGGGGCTGCCTTGGCCTCCTGCAGCTGCTGGCCTGAATTCATTCTTCTTTTTTCTCCAATTACAATGAAGTGTCTTACAGAGGTTTGGAATCTCTTGAAGAAGGAAGATCTTTTAGCCAATACACCTTAACCGTGAGAAGTTGGTTTCAAGAATGAACCTGAAATACTGTATTTTTCTCCTGATGATTCCAAGGAGAGACAGCTCAAGTTTTCTAAATCATAAGAAAAACCAAGGTAAATATGATATTCTGAGCCAGAGATGAAAAAGCAGTTTTTAGCACCCCCTCCTCATGTCATATGACCGGGATTTAAATCAATCAACTGCCACTGGTTTTTAGATCAAGCGACCCAACTTTAAATCCATCAGCTGCTTCCCTGTAACTCACGTGACTTGGCTTTGAATAGTAAGAAATGCAGAGGTATAAAAATGATGTTCTGAACAATAAATGGAAAGACAACATTTTAGAAAGTTTTTTTCCTTTTCGAATGGACCATTCATTGCCTACAGAATAAAGGATTCCCTTGTGGATTTCTTGAACTGTAAACACTTACATTGTCTCCGTTGGCTTGATTGACTTAGATTTTGGGTTTTTTTTGTTGTTGTTGTTGTTGTCCTTAACATCTTTATTGGAGTATAATTGCTTTACCTTGTTGTGTTAGCTTCTGCTGTATAACAAAGTGAATCAACTATTCGTATACATATATCCCCATATCCTCTCCCTCTTGTGTCTCCCTCCCACCTTCCCTATCCCACCCCTCTAGGTGGTCACAAAGCACTGAGCTGATCTCCCTGTGCTATATGCAGCTGCTTCCCAATAGCTATCTATTTCACCTTTGGTAGTGTATATATGTCCACGCCACTCTCTCACTTCATCCCAGCTTACCCTTCCCGCTCCCTGTGTCCTCAGGTCCGTTCTCTACATCTACGTCTTTATTCCTCTGCAGCGACTCCTGCTAGGGACGGATACTTCCTTTTATGCTCAGGGAAATCCCCTAGTTTGAATATGATTTGAGTTTGATCCTGTGAAACCATCAGAACTTCCCACCAGAGATAAATGAGGAGATTCTGGCCTTTATTAGTATGCATGATGAACACGGGTGTCCTGGCTGTACTTGCCAACCCTCCTATTTTACCCACCTATTTTTATCCACCTTCCTCCCTGTGAGTACCTTTGACCAACCCTGAGTTCAGACTCCTGACCTATTACAGTGACTTTGTCAGCCTTTCTTTAAAAATGGACAGGTAATAAAACGAATTTAACCTAGAAGCAGCAGCTCAGTAAGGGAAATAAAATCATCAGAAGTTATCTAATCACAGCCACAGCCATCCAGGGCTCTGTCTTACCTGCTGGGTCATAAGAATGGGACCTTCCTAAACTTGAACGACATCCAATCAAATAAGTAAAGGTCTGCTCACCTCTGGCTCTTGGAGGGATTGCTAGGCACTCTACCCAGTGTATACTAACTGCAAAACACTGTCATGGTTGTGAAACACCTATGTTCCAGGAAAGCTTTTTGGGGTGCATGGGGAAGGTTTCTTTTTGACATCAAGCAAAAAATAAATCACCAAGCTCTTTGAGCACAGGGGTTCTTAAGAGGGCAGTAGAAGGAAGGAATGGGCAGAAAAGACGATCTCCAGTGAAGTGAAGGCCGTTTTTCCAAAAGAGTAGGATTTAGTCTCGGTTTAAGGAGAACACTTTTAAATAGCTGGGACAGCTCCAAACTGCAGTTTAGGGACCGAGTGCTTCAAAAGAACAGTGCTTTAAAAGTCCTGGCAAGGCAGCAAGAGGATGAAGAGTTGGTTTTGCATAGTTTTGAACACAGGAGTAAAGAAGCAGAGGCATCTCTGACTAAAAGGCCCTGAGATCCTATGGCATCAATGGGTCAGTTGCAGGGGCAGGGGGTGTGGGGGGCGATATTTCTCTCTCAACGTCTCCCAGGGCAGCCACCCCTCCCGACCCCACACCCCCACTCCCTTCACCCTTCCTCCCTCCACTGTTGGGTCCCCAGGGACAGCACTTTTCAAGCTGGAGCCCTCAGGCACCATCTCTGCTGTCTGGATTCTTCCTGGAGCCTGGCAAGTTCTGGGACAGGAAGGCGGGTCTGCAAGGCCGCTGCGGTGCAGTCGGACCTGGAGGCCTGGAGGGGAACTGGAGCCCTGAAGCCCACCCACGTCCTTGAAGCCGAGGGAGGAACACATCCTCCTAACAGTACTTCTCAGGGGTCAGCGTGCTCCCCACCCAACGGTGATCCATACTCACTTGAGGCAGCAAGGACTGCCTCTAACTGGCCCCCTCGATTCCGCCTTAAGGGTCCTCGCACATGTGTGATAGCGCAGGCCCCGGATCTCTTTAGTCAGCTGAGGCCAGTGCTGCCGGCATCCCTCCAGTCCCATCCCCCAGCCCCTCCCTCTGGGACTGTATCTAATAGAAGAAAGAGCACAGAGGAATTGGCTGAATCAAGGGACCTGGGAGCCTGGGGATGAGTTTGAAGACCGAGAACCTAAGGCGCAATTACATATTATTGGAAACTCTTGTGGAGTGTGTGGGGGGGAGGTTAGGAGGCTGAGAGGCTGAGTCGACCTGGTGAGTCCAGCCCCAGGACACCACACAGCCCTGTCCCCCTTTCCCTGCCATCAGACAAGCGGTGCCGCAACTCCAGCCGGGACTCTGCACTTCCCCCTCCCTGATTCTCCAGAAGAGCAGGTGGCCCCCCTCTGAGGGCAGGGGCAAGACAACGGACCAAGTCCCCCTGCACTAAGGCGCTACTGGAATCTCTTCCTGAACAGCAGTGCTGGCTTGGAGCGAACCCGTGCACTGCCAAAGTTGGTCTCGTCCTGCAGCTGAGGGACGCAGGCTTTAAGTCAGCTGCCTTGGCTTTAAATCAATCAGTCCCCCCTTTAAGTCAGGTGACCCGACTTTAAATCACTGTGTGCCCCTCAAGCCTGCCACTTCAAAAGTTGGGAACTTCACTTTGATCCCAGCACCTCACACAGCTGAATGCACACTGTAGTCACCCCCAAGCCTGGCTTACAGGCAGGATATAGGTAAGGGGATGGGCTGCACACATGGTGAGGAGGGTGCACTTCATGTTCCAGAAGGGTCCAGGTACTCTGGGTACAGCAAGCAGTGCACGATACAGCAGCTCCCTGGCAAAGCTGGTGATGCACAGGGGGAGCAGGCACACCCAGGCACGCAGAGGTTTCAGGCCGGGAGCTGGGGCACAGCCAGCCGGCAGGGTGTGAAAGCCGAGGATCTGAGCCTTCTTGAGAAAGGCAGACACAGAGGATGGATGAGAAACAAAGACCAGATGAAACATGGATTTGAAAAGCACACCCTGCTCTTGAAATTGGGGTGGGGTCACCCCAGATTTGAGTCTTCTTACGCCCCAGTATCTAGTGCTTTGGCATTTGCCCAATTACTTATAAAATGTGACTGATAATATCTAAACCATAGAATACTGCATTTGGAGTGGTTTTGCGTGTTTATGTTTCTATAGTAGAATAATCTTTTCTACAAGAAAAATGTACACAATCTGAAATAAATTCAAACCCCTCTTTAAAAAGTACTATATCGGACTTCCCTGGTGGCGCAGTGGTTAAGAATCTGCCTGCCAAGGCAGGGGACATGGGTTCAAGCCCTGGTCAGGGAAGATCCCACATGCCGCGGAGCAGCTAAGCCCATGGGCCACAACTACTGAGCCTGCAGACCACAACTACTGAAGCCCGCGTGCCTAGAACCGGTGCTCCACAACAAGCACAGCAAGAGAAGCCACCGCAATGAGAAGCCCGGGCACCGCAACAAAGAGTAGCCCCCGCTTGCCGCAACTAGAGAAAGCCTGTGCATAGCAACGAAGACCCAACGCAGCCAAAAACAAATTAATTAATTAATTAGTTAACTATTTTTAAAAGGTACTATATCCTTCTGTACAGCTTCTCTGGGAAGAACAGAGAGATGGCGTAGGAGAGTGAGAAAGACCAATATTTAGTGCACATCTCTCATGCAGGTGCTCTGCTGGCTCAGATAGATTTATCCCACTTTACAAAGGAGGAAATAGTCTCAGAGAGGCTTAGTAATTTTCCCAAAGCCAAACAGCTATGGAGTGGCAGAACCAAGATCTGAACCAAGTCTGTTACCTTCAAAGCCTAAGTCCTCATCACAACAAAACTCAATTAATATTTACATTTATCGAATTACATTGCAACCTGGGGAGTTCTTGGCACAATCCTGAATAAGAGTGAGAAAGAAAGAAATAGCATTGTTCCTACAGTCAACCCAAATTTTTGGAGCAGCTGCTAGATGGCTGGCCCATTTTGGGGTTCAGCAGTGATCAAGACAGGAAGAGTCCTGCTTTCATGAACCACGTAGTGGGGAGGAGAGACGGGTGCAACTTGGGTGAGGGATTTCACCTTGCTGGACCTCTGTTTTGTCATCTGGAAAATGGGATGGCTGTTCCTCATTTTCTGGGATTGTCCAGCCCTCACATTCTCTGATTCCATAAGAAGCATTTGTTTTCCTGTTTCTTTAAAATTCATTCAGGCCGTGAGCTGTGATGAATGTTGTTAGCTGCTCCCCAAAGCACTCTATTCCCACCCTTTTCCTGTGATCAGGTCTTTCCCGAAACATGACTCACAGTCAGTCAGTCAAGTCACAGAACCTAAGGGGCACCCAGCAGAAAAATTCCAACCCTTGCTTCCCAGGAGCTCTGCGGTCTACCTGCCAGGTAAACTTAACTCACCTGGCACAAGGTGGCCATCCCTGGTTTCACATCAACATGATCTCAGGCACAAACCTCCTTGTTTTTCCATTTTGTCTTTAAGTTACTTGTTGAAACAACTGCACAAATATGACACAGATATAAAATCAGGCATCTTCTGCCCCCAGTGCCTACTAATAAATGATTTTCTGCCACTTTAGTGATAAAGATAGAAAATTTCAACATTCTGCTACCCTTATTATTTGTCATTTTTGTTGATATTTCTATTGACTACATCTTTCAATATTTTAACAATGGAACATTTATTTAGGTTGTTCCAGACCCAGCCTTTAGTGGTAAAGGTTTTGTTGTTATATTTCTATTATGTTTCCTTTAAAAATCATTATCCTATTTAAATGGATTAAGTCAATTCTATAGGCATTTATCTTATGATATTGATGAAATTGATACATAGAGGGCAGTAGTACAAGTTGATTGGACTTGAGAACCTCTATTAGCACAGTTAAGTATAAATATTATCTATATGTAAACCAAAGTACATGCCGAGTGAGATTCTCTGACTTTTTTTCACTGTCTGCCCCTCAAGCCGGTGGGAAATGGAATATTTCTTGCCCTATCAGTAAACAAAGGATGTCACAGTCTTCAGCACTTGCAGCCCTCCAATGTGAGCCGGCGGGCCCTGAGGCACTCAGGATATGCAAATACGGAATGCAGGCCCCAGAGAGCTGAGGTGCATATCAAAGGAAGGATTTCAGTGAGCCCATGCAAAGAAAAGCGCCGCATTCCTCACCTTGGGAGAGCTGGTTTTCCTTAGTTAACAATCACCTTTTGATGTTCCCCATTACCAGTCCCCTGCCCTGTCCCCTCCCCCCGGTACTTTAGCTCAGGGAGGAAGGAGCGCAGAGGGACTCGGCTGAATAAGGGGCCTGCGCGCCTCGGGAGGAGTTTTCAGCCGCTTTCCCCGCAGTCGGGAGGAGGGGCGCTGACGCTGCAGCCACACCCTGCGCCTCCCTTGCCCCGTTTCCCCTCAGGACGCTCAGGCCGACCCCCTCCCCACGCCCACCAGGCCTCGCGAGCCAGGCCGAGGGCAGGGGCGAGAGGAGGGACCGTAGTTCCCGGGGACCAGACGCTGGAGGCCGCTCTTTCTGCACAGCAGCGGCGGGTGGCAGCGAAACCCTGCCCCTCAGAAGCTGGTCTTGTGCTGCCGCCCGGGCACCGGACCAGGCGGAGGGTCGGCGCCCACTTACCCGGCCCGCCGTCCCCGCGACTGTCACGGCTTCGGCCGCCGGGGCACCTCCAGAGCCGGCAGCCTCAGTGAGGTCGCCCTCCCCTCGGGCTCTGGGGCAGTTCCGTGAAGGCGGAGGGAAGAGACCCCGCCCGAGCCGGGAGTTCCAGCTCTGAGGAAACGCGGGCTCTGTTCAGCGCGCAGTGGGTGGGACCGCTCTGCCCCGAGGCCTTCCGGGAGGGAGCGGGGCGGCGGGGGAGGGAGCCGCCAGGAGCGCAGGGCCCCGTCGGGGGTCCTGGAGGGGCGGCCCGGCCTGGGGGCCACGCCCACTGTGGCCGCAGCCCAGGCCTTTCTCCTGGAATCCTACACGAAAAAGTTAGAAAGATACACAGTCTATAGTAAATATTCACAAATGATTGTTGCTGCTCTGCTCACTATTCTATTAAAGGTGTAAAATCCATAAAACACTTTAAGTTCAAAATTAAATATGAATTTTTACCTTTCTAATTATGTCTCTGATATTCACAGTTGTGGTTAATGAATCAGAGACTGTGGCATCACTAGTTAAAAATGAGCTTGTTAAAAAAATAGAACTCCTGCCCACCGGACCAACTGAATCACAATCTGCACTTTTACAATCTCCCCAGTGTACTTGTGTACCCATGAATAGTTGAAAGGTACATTTCTACCTCGACAGGTCTTTTCTGTATGAGAAATACACACATTTTATCCAGTTTGATATAAATAAAACACTCAAAAATGCATATGCCTGTGTTGAAACCATCATTTTATCATTTCTTTTCCAGACAAGTATAGTCTCTATACTGGTTTTGTGGATCACATGCCATACTGTTTTCTTGTAGTTAGAAATAAGGTAGAGAAAGTTACTTTGTAAAAAAAAAAAAAAAAATATATATATATATATATATATATATATATATATATATATATATATAATAGTGGATAATTGAAGACACTCTTCTAAATTAAAAGCAGTTCTCTTAACTTGCTGTTTTCTTCTTGGGTCACATTATGAACTCTTCCCGTGGCCACATGGCATGTGTACTTTTAATTTCAGGGACTGCTGACATTCCAGGATGTGGCCATAGATTTCTCTCAAGAGGAGTGAGAATGCCTGGACCAAGATCAATGGGAATTGTACAGGGATGTGATGTTAGAGAAGTATAGGAACCTGCTCTCCTTGGGTGAGGATACCTTCCTTCCAGAATTCCTTATCCAACCACAGGGTTTGGAGTCCTTCATTTGTAGAATGTCTCCTGAAATCTTCTGCTTCCTACAATAGGGTTTCAGATTGCAACGTTTCAGGAAAGATTGGGAGTTTGTGGGTATAATTTTTCTTATTCTTTTAAAATTGCAGCCTCCCTTTTAATATACTTTGTAACTGCTTGGGATGTGTCTATATGAACTGTGTACTATATGCTTCTGTTACAGTCCTTACAATATTTTATTGTCTTATTTTCTGTAACCATTTTCCATGGATTCTTTGGGCTTAAGGTATATTAAAAGGGAGACTGCGATTCTCCCTTTAAAAGGGGACTTATTAAAAGGGGACTTCCCTGGTGATGCAGCGATTAAGAATTCGCCTGCCAATGCAGGGGACCCGGTTCGATCCCCGGCCTGGGAAGATCTCACGTGCCACGGAACAACTAAGCCAGTGGGCCACAACTACTGAGTCTGCACGCCACAACTACTGAAGCCGGTGTGTCTTGAGCCCGTGCGCCATTTATTTTTTGGAGAATAAAACCACTTCTGAGTGATTAAAATTTAGGCCAGCTAGTCAAAATGCTTTATCACGTGTTCTTCTAAAACACTGATCAATGGAACAAGTTTTGCTAGGGATAACAGTGTAATTGTATTCTGGAGTTCATATGGGCAATATGGTTTATGACCTTGATGCTGGATCACGACATTTCAATGGTATAACTGCTATTAATTGTCTGTTTGTTCAACGATTAAAGTCTCACGTGATCTGAGTTCAGACTGGAGTCATCCTGGTTGGTTTCTGTCTATTGCAGATTTCTTCCAGTATGAAAGAAAGGACAAGGGCAATACGGCTTACTTTACAAAATGTCTTCAAACTAAATGATGCTATAATCTACATTCAATTAATTTATACATACCCTACTGTAGAACAGGGTTCGTTACGCTGGCAGAGCCCGGTAATTATGTAAAACTGAAACTTTTTCTGCACTGGTTCAAGTCCTCTTCCTAAGAATGTGTTTATAATCAACATTCTTTCACAAATTACCCAATTGAATTCACCATAGCATTCCTCATATTAACTAAATGGAAAATCCTAGGCTATATACAAGTCCAGAAAGGGCCCAAAATCATCAGCCCCCATGGATGATTACAACCCATTGCTGAGGCATTCAAATTACTTATTAAAGAACCACTATGTCCATCAACATCATCAATTTATATATTATTGCCCCAATGCTAGCCTTAACCCTGGCTCTCACAACATGAATTCCTCTTCCCATATCTTATCCACTAATTAGTATAAATGTAGGCATATTATTTCTATTAGCCATATCACACCGAGCCATTTATTCCATCCTCAGATCTGGATGAACTTCGCATTCCAAATACTCACTCACTGGAGCTCTAGGAACAATAGCACAGACAATCATCTCATATGAAGTAATGTAGCAGTTATTCTCTTCTCAGTCTTACTGATAAATGGATCATTTACACTTTCAACAGTAATTATTACACAAGAACACCTATGACTAATTTTCTCCTGACCGCTACCCAGAATTTGATTATCTCCGCAGTAGCAGAAATCCAATGAAGCCCCACTTGATTTAACAGAAGTAGCATCAAAACCTGTATATGTCTTCAATGTAGAAAATGTAGCAGGCCCATTCACCCCGTCCCTCCTAGAGAATATGTCAATTTCCCTATAATAAACATTTCCACAGCAATCTATTTTTAGGAGCATTCGACAATCCCTAGGTGCCAGAATTATAGATTCTTTCATCTTGTAAATATCATTTTTTTAAAAAAAATAATTTTTATAGTTTTACTACCTGTAAACAAAATGTACTCCATTGCTGTGGAATATTCCTTCATAGGAGCGTGCATGGTTCATTTCTGCATCCGCCTGTGATGGCCTTCAGGTTCTTTCAGGTTTGGCTCCTGTGGCTGCGAGTCCATGTCCGTGTGTCCTGGTGCAGGGCTGGTGGGTTTGTGTTCACCTGGGAGGAGCACTGTGGGTCTCTGTGCAGGGACTTCGCTATCTGAGGCCCGATTGTTTCAGAAGTGGTTGCATCCCCCCGTTGCGTACCAGGCTTTCCATTGCTCCACATCCTGCTGATATTTGATACTATGTCTTTCATGTCTGCCATTCTGGTAGGTGTATGCACAGTATTTTTCTTACGGCTTTAATCCCTCTGTTGTTAGTGAAGTTGTGCATCTTGTGGTATTCATGGACTATTTCCTGTTGTTTTTTAAAAAGTTTTAAAAATTGTGGTCAGATATACATAACATAAAATTTACTATCTTAACCATTTTTAAGTGCACATTTCAGGGTCAAGAAGTAATTCACACTGTTGTGCAAACCTGACCACCATCATCCTCCAGAACTTTTTCATCTTGCAAAATTGAAACAGTCCCCATTAAACACTCACTCCCCATTGTCCCTCCCTCAGCCCCTGGCACTCAACATCCTACTTTATGTCTCTATGTTTCCGACTGCTCTAGGGGCCTTGTATGAGTGGATCAAGCACTGTTTGTTTTTTTGTGTCTAGCTTACATCACTGAGCATAATGCCCTCAAGGTTCATCCCTGCTGCAGCCTGTGTCAGAATTGCCTTCCTTTTTAGGCTGAATAGCATCCCCTTGTATTGATGGACCGTGTTTTTCTTCTCCATTCATCCATTAGTGGACACATGTAATATCTACATTCATTTCTCCTGTCATAATATTTGTGGAATAACATCAGAAAGTCCTATGAATCAAAAGTCATTTGCCATTAACTTTTTTCTTAAACTTTTTGTTGTGGAAAACATCAAGGCTAAGAAAAGGGAAAAATACATGTCAGCTTCACTTGTGTTCAGGAATTAATGCTTTACGGATTCACTTTATTCCCTGTGTGTGTGCTATGCGTGTGCATGTGCCTGTTTGCATACCTATGCTGTGCATGTGCATAGGTACGTGCACTTGCACACATTAGTGTGTGCATGGGCATATGCGTGCATGTGTGTTCACATGCTAGTGTGTGAATATATTTGTGCCGTGCACGTGCATATGTTTGTGTGTGTGCTGTGCCTGCCTGTGCGCACACCTGTGTGTTTGCTGGAACCACTTGCAAGTTGGTTGCAGACTGAATTGTGCCCCAGATATATCCGCACGCAGCTGCTCTAACAATCCTGCGTAGCCACGTAAAGGTCACAGATCTCAGGGATTTAAATGGATGGAGCAGGATATCCTGACACAGAGTTTGTCTTCCAATGACTGTCACTGTCTCAGTAACATCCTTCACACCTTCTTTAAGCCCCATTCAGGGTCCAGTTTAGACTCCCATTACATTCAGTCGCCTGCCCCAGGTCCCGTAAAGCAACAATGTCACCGTTGGAGAGCCCGGCCAAGGCTGGGGGTGCCCCTCCTGTTGGCCTGGCCTCCAGGCCCTGCCCTTGGCTCCTGTGTTCCCATCTCTCAGCCAGGCCCCGACTTGGATGGGGCCGCCACCTCTTTCCACACAGGGTCCCATCGCCCAGTCAAGGGGGTTCATTCTCCCCAAACACAGCATCAGGAGTGGGGTGGGGGGGGTGACAGTCCCCACTGGGTCTCCTTCATGTGAGACACTGTGCTGTTGAAAGAGCAGGCACCCTGCCCTCGGGGGTGGGGGGCTGGGGGGTGACATGCGGCCCACGATGGGCAGGCGGGTCTCCGGGTGGGGCGAGCCAGTGTGCAAGGAGTTCCGCGGTGGGTTCTCCTCTCCAACGGCTTCTGTGCCCCTACCTCTCCCCGTGCCTCCCCTCGAAGACAGCGCGGTGCCCGGGACGGGAGCCATGGGAGCCGTCAGCCACCGCCCCCTCTACACACACGCACACGCACACGCACACGCACACGCACACGCTGCAGGGAAGCAGGACCTGAGTGCAGGGCTCTCAGCGGCCCTGAGCGCCCCGCCCGGAATCGGCCAGCCGAATGGACAGACTGGATCTCCCGGCCCGGACCATGCAGGACTCTCCTGCCTGGGCTTCCAGTGTGGCCGCCTCCTTCTGGAAGCCTGGGAGGCTGGAATCAGGCCACTTCTTGTCTGTCCTGGCAGCAGACTGGGCTGCACTCTAAGAAGTTCGTGGCTCGCCCGTGGATCCTGACCATCAGGTGGCCAGAGAAATTGGGAACATTTCTGTTTTGCCTGTTGAAATGTTTAATGCCAAAGATTTTGTTCAGTTTCCTGATGTGGGTGTCCAAAGATGAGAGACCCATGTGTGTGATCTGTACCTCCTATGAGATCAGCCCTAAGCTAGTTTAAACATGATCAAGTTGTGTCTACATGGTAGATTTAGACCTCTGCATGTCCTGTCTACTGATTATGTTTAGAGCTGACCATGTGTTGTCTATAATAAGAAGATTTAGACCTGACCATGTTCTGTGTACGCTAGGACTATGGGGACCTGGGTAGAGACCCGGCCTGGCCTCAGTACTGGGAAGCTCCGTGCCTGCATCTGAATGTCAGGGCTTAGATGTCTGGGGTCTGGAGCTGAGGTGGGCTTGTCTACGTAACAGCCTCTCTTCTGAGTGTGGTGACCTGGTCCTCCCAAGGGTCAGTGCTATGGTCGGGGCCTTAGTCTTAATCCCTGCAGGGTTCACCTTCCCTGGGGCTCATGGAGAATCCTCAGGAGGACTACCTGGCAATAATTCCAATTTACCAGCACGTGCATGGTGCATAGGGAAGCAGGTTTAGCTGGTGAATTGATTGCAGGGCACGCAGATCGGGCAAAAGGCCGATGGGTGACAGCTGAGGCTGCTGCTGAGCTCTCCCTCCAGTCTACCGTCCCTACTCAGCAGAGTCCAGAGCTGCCCCTCGGCTTTCAGCCCTGCTGTCCTGTGAGTTTTCTCAACATGTAAGCGAGACGAGAAAGGACTGAGCACGCCAGCACCAGGGTCGTGTGTTCAACTCTAGTATGAAAGCTTTAAAAACAGTTAAAATCACACAGAACCAAAGTGAGAAGAGGAGGACTCCTCTGGGAAAGGAGACCCACCTGACACTTTTTCCCATCCCAGGAGGTCCCAGGGACCCAGCTTGTTTCCACATTGGGGGAGCCCCCTGCAGAGCCATGGTGTCCTGACCAAGGGGACGTGTGACCCCAGGTGCAGGGTCTGGGGAGGTGAGGTCACCCTGGGACTGTGGACATGTGACCCAGGTGGAGGGGTCTGGGGAGGTGGGTCACCCTGGTGAGTGTGGATGTGTGGCCCCAGGTATAGGGTGCGGGGACTGTGTGGGTCTCACCATACCTGCATGGGTCAGGATCACATGTATGGGGAGACCGCATATGCGCTCTTTGCCTGCAGTGTGTCCTGTCCCCTTTGAGATTTCCAACCTCTGCATTAAGGGTGTTGTCCTGATTAACCTGTGGTTCCTTTTCTTCTCTTCATCTTGTCACAATCATATGAGGTCAGGCATGTTTGAGTGGGTTGATGCTCTGTGTTCCGGTGAGTGACAACACTTGGTGGTATCATATTAATACTATAGCATATCATATGTCTAATCTATGGGGGTCACCACTGCCTGGGTCCCCCTGGACAGAGGTCAGGTGAGCACAGACTAGCCCCCCACCCCAAGAATGGTCTCCCACGTGCTCTGTGAGGGTACCGTGATGGCCCCTAAGGTAGGGGACTGTGTCTGGGCCTCCGACATTTGTGATGAGGGGGAGTCGAAATGGAATCTCAATTAACAAGACATTATTTTAAGAATTTATTTTAAGTGAAATAAAACACACGTCACATACCCTTTACCATCATCACCATTTTAAGTGCACGTTTCTGAGGCCTCAGATATATTCACTTTCTCGTGGAGCCATCACCACCATCCCTAGAACTTTTCATCTTGCAAAACCAAAATTCCACAACCATGAAAGTCTCATTCCCCATTCCCTCCCACTGCCCCTGGCACCGATATCCACTTCAGTCCCTGAGTTGTCGACTCCAGGGCACCCACTGGAGTGGAATCCTGCAGTGTTTGCTGACGGGTCATTTTGGAAGAGCTGACTTTCAGTCTGAAGCTCTGCCTGTTTGCATCTGACGAATCTGCATTTAAGGAGAGGGTGTATGAGGAAGGGGGTGTATGCGGGACAAAGGTGTCCGGGGTGCAGGTGAGCCAGGACCTGACCAGCTGCCTTTTGGGTCCCCTGGTCCCATCTCTTGGTCTGTGCCTCATCTGCATCATCACTGTCCCCGCTGGCACCGCTGGGGTGTTGTTGTCTGAGTGAGAGTCCCCTGGTGCCCCTGCTCTCCTCCCCTCCTCCTGCTGGTTGGGGAGGGAACTGCTTGCTGTGTGGTCTCTCCTCCTGAGGCATGAAGGACCCTGTAGCATGGACCTGCAGAGTGTGGGGTGTGGTCCCAAGAGCATGGGGCCCACATAGGACACGACATCGGGGCGTGACAAGTGCTAGGGCTGCCTCATCACTGACAGGGAATGTTGCCCAGATCCTGCTCGAGAGGGCGTGGTGGGTGGCCTGGGACCCTAGCGGCCCCATTCCTATACTGGAGCTTGGAGAGTGCATCCCCATGGGCTCCAGATTCACCCCATATCTCAGCCATATCCCTCTGTCCTGTCTTTGAACTCAGGAAAACGAGCTCTCTTGTCCACAACATAGGCCTGGTCCTGTTGATATTAGGATTCTTTAAGTTAGGCGTCCTGGGATAGCAGCTCTTTTTAGGCCTGAGAAGGAACAACTCCGGAGTGTACAACAATTTCAGATGAAACTAATATTCAATGACTATCCCTAACTACTCGGTTGTTGACTTCTATTAGTCATTATTCTCCTGGTTTTAGCTCTGATGTGGGGATTACAGAGGAGTCAACGTTTAAATCTTCATAATCTGTGTATTTGTAGCTTCAGTATCATTACTGACCCATAGTTTTTTATGGTTTGGGAAGAGTTATTGATTTCACGTATCATGTAAAGGATTCACAATGATGATAGGGCAATTAAGATTACAATAATAGCTAGTAAATTGTTCACATTTTCTCTACCTGTGCATCTACTGTATGCATATGAGTTTAGATGTCAATATTAGTGAAATGATATAGAGGACTAGAGAACTTATTTTAAAAATCACTATTAATGTGTGATGAAGAAAATGTAAAAGTTCTTCCATAATCGGTGATGTTGTATCTTGAGAGCCTAGATGAAATTGATATGCCTTAGTGATATACAGGATTTTAGCCTATCATTTAACTTTGACAAAGCTACATCACTTTTTACTTTTATCTCATTTATTGAGGAAGACATAATTGTTATGGTGTTGGCTTGAAACTGGTTGAAAAGGACTTGAGTCCTTCCTTATTCTACATTTCCATAGGGAGGATCTTGAAACATAGGATATGGTGGAGGACATCCGTGTAACCATTCTAGGTTAGGAGTAGCAATTTCCACTGCTAAGACTTCTTGTTTAGACACAAATGCTTTTCAAAGTATGAAGATTATTAGCATTACTGCTGCTACTGAGATGAATGAGCCTAAAGACAAAATATTTCATGTTGTGTGTGCCTCAGGGTACTCAGACTAACGTAGTGACATCCCTGAGAGGCCACGAAAGTGCTGCAGGGAGTCATATTTACTACTACAAATATACTTGTGAAGTGAATTTTTGCTCATGCTGAGTTAACTGTATAACCTGAGAATAGTGGGAATCAGTGTAGGAAGCCTCCTATAATAGTGAAGACTGCTCCCATGGACATTAGGTCATGGAAGTGTGCTACTACATAGTATGTATCCTGGAGGACAATGTCTGGGGATGAGATGGCTAAGATGATTCCTGTCAAACCACCTACTGTAAAAAGAAAAAAACTAAAGCCTAAAACTCATAATATATTGGGAGGTCATATAGTATTACCTCCGTGAACAGTTGCTAACCAGGGACTTCCCTGGTGACGCAGTGGTTAAGAATTCGCCTGTCAATGCAGGGGACACGGGTTCGAGCCCTTGTCTGGGAAGATTCCACATGCCGCGGAGCAAAAAGCCCGTGTGCCACAACTACTGAGCCTGCCCTCTAGAGCCCGCAAGCCACAACTACTGAAGCCCACGCGCCTAGAGGCCGTGCTCTGCAACAAGAGAAGCCACTGCAATGAAAGGGCCGCACACCGCAACGAAGAGTAGCTGCCGCTCACCGCAACCAGAGAAAGCCCATGCGCAGCAACCAAGACCCAACTCAGCCACAAAAAAACAAAAAAAAGAAAAGAAAAAGAAAAATTAAATAAAGAGTTGCTAATCAGCTAGATACTTTTACTCCTGTAGGGATAGAAGTAATTACGGTAGCTGATGCAAAGTATGCTCCTGAGTCCACAGCTATCCCTATGGTAAACATATGATGGGCTCACAAGAGAACTCCTAAAAAACCAGTGGACATGACTCATACTATTCCCAGATAGCTGAAAGGCAATTTTTGTCCTAAATAGTATGTAATGATATGTGAGTTTATAACAAACCCTGTTAGGCCATGAATACAGACTTCAGGGTGAGCAAAGTATCAACATAGGTGTTGGTATAGGATTCGGTCTCCTCCTGCAGGGTCAAAGAAAGTAGTGTTTAGATTTCTATCTCTTAACAGCATGGCAATTCTGGCTGCTTGGACTGAGATTGGTAATTATAGTAATATGGCTATAGTTGGGGAAGATTAGACAAATAATGGTGTTTGGTATTGGGATATGACTGCTGGTTTTGTATTAAAGACTATAGTAATAAAAGTAATAATACCAAGAATTGAGGAGACACCTGCTAAATGGAAGGAGAAAACAGTTAGGTCGACAGAGGCTCCTGCATGGGCCAGATTGCAGGCTAGAGCTGAATACACGGTTCCACTGGTACCAGAACCAGCTTCTACTATTGGTGATATGAGTAGGAGTAAGAATGATGGGGGAAGTAGTCAAAAGTTTATATGATTTATTGGGGGAAATGCTACTTCAGGTGTCTGAGTTATTAGTGGCCCAAGTCAGTTTTCAAAGCCTGCAATCATAACGGGTACAGCTATAAAGAAAATTATTACAAGTGCAGGGACTGTTATGACTACCTTACAGATTTGGGCATCTCCAAGTAGCGGTCCAGGTCAGCATAGCTCAGCCTCGATTGATATAATTAAGGTGCTGCCTGCTACTCCAGCTCAAGCACCAAATAGTAAATATAAAATGCCGATATCTTTGTGATTTGTTGAAAATAATCAGCAGTGTATGAACAGAGGTAAAATGACTGAGTTAGCATTAGACTGTAAATCTAAAGACAGAGATTGAGCCCTCTTTCTGGCAAACCCTGTGGTGAATCAACAAATTGAATTGTAACTTCAGAGAAGCAGCTTCAATTCTGCCAGTGATTTTCCTGCTTTTTTTTTTCTTTTTTTCTTTCTCAAATGAAGGAGAAGTAGACTGAAGCCAGTTGACTAGAGGATTTGCCTGTTAACTAAAGTTTCCTGGGGTTAAAACTCATCAATCTCGTAAAGATTTGGCTTAAATACAGTGTTTGCTTTACATTCAGTTGATGTAGAATAAAGTCTTGCAATCCTTATTTTTAGGAATTAAGTAAATTTCACTTGTTTAGGGTTTTGAAAGCTCTTGGCCTGAACTAACCTAAATTCCTAGTCCAGCACCGATAGAATGGGTGTTGTGTGTAGTAATCGTGTGGGTATTATGATTGGTAATGATAGGAAGGTTATTTCTTTGTACGTTCAAATTGTTTTGTGTTTGTGTTGTTTAATGAAGGGAATATAGTTAGTGATGTGGAGTATGTTAGCTGCAAGTAGAAATATATGCTGAGGGCTGCTATGATGGCTATTAGTGTTGGTAGAATGATGTTGTCGTTTTTGTTATCTCTTGGATAATTATTCATTTGGGTAGAAACCCTGATAGTGATGGGCGATGTCCTAATGATACTATAATGGTGAGGAAAATGATTGTGATGGGAGGTGTTTTACCTCATGTGTGTGATAATGATACTCTTGTAGTACATGATCTGGGCATAAATAAGAAGAAGATAGTGTTGTTATGATATAAATTAGTATGTTTAGGATCGTTATAATCTGAATATACATTATAATAGCTGTTATTCATCCTATATGGGCAATTGATGAGGAGGGTGTAATATTTTCCAGGTGAGTATGGCGAAGTCTGCCTCAGCCTCCAGCTATGATTTATAATATCACTATGATTAATAGTATATTTAGGTTGATGGATGGTGACATGTGGTATAAAACTAATAGGGGTGCAATTTTGTCATGTTGATAGCATCAGGTCTGCTGTTCATGGGATGCCTTGTGTGACTTCAGGCACTCAGAAGTGAAATGGGGAAAGTCCTACTTTTGTGACAAGGGCGATTGTCATGAGGGTGGATGCTGCTGGATTAAAGAATTTTGTTATTCATTGTGCTCTTTGACCAGAGTATATTAGATTAATGATAATAGCCATTATAAGTAGTATTGATGTGGTGGACTGTTTTAGGAAATATTTGTTGGATGCTTCTGTAGCTTATGGGTTCATGTTTTTTATTAGAATGGGGATACCATTAACCAGTGTGAGCTGGTTATACAATTATTATATTTCCTGAGAAAATGGTCAGTAGAATGATGGTAAAAACAATGAGAGTTTATTTGCACAGGAAGGATATACAAAAATATTTTGGGGGTATGGGCCTGAAGCTTACTTAGAGAACTTTACTATATAGCATGTGGTGTAATGTGGTAGGTAGCATGGAGAATGTAAAATTATTAGGAAGAATTCAATTCCAGGAATAAGAGCATTGAAACCTCTATGATTTACTCTATCAAAGTAACTCTTTTGTCAGACATATTTCTTAAATTTGTGGTGGGTTGCCTGGTATGATGACAAGTAGTGAAAACTCTCATATATATAGGGTTAATGTTAGTCGTAAAAAAAAACTTTTTATAAGAGATGTATGCGTTGATCATATCAAAATTGTAGGTAGGAGGCTCAAATTCATAGAAAGGAGATTGTTAGATGTGTTTTAATGATGACTTGGGCTGTATATAATTCTGGCACCTAGGGATTGTCGAATGCTCCTAAAAATAGATTGCTGTGGAAATGTTTATTATAGGGAAATTGACATATTCTCTAGGAGGGACGGGGTGAATGGGCCTGCTACATTTTCTACATTGAAGACATATACAGGTTTTGATGCTACTTCTGTTAAATCAAGTGGGGCTTCATTGGATTTCTGCTACTGCGGAGATAATCAAATTCTGGGTAGCGGTCAGGAGAAAATTAGTCATAGGTGTTCTTGTGTAATAATTACTGTTGAAAGTGTAAATGATCCATTTATCAGTAAGACTGAGAAGAGAATAACTGCTACATTACTTCATATGAGATGATTGTCTGTGCTATTGTTCCTAGAGCTCCAGTGAGTGAGTATTTTGAATGTGAAGTTCATCCAGATCTGAGGATGGAATAAATGGCTCGGTGTGATATGGCTAATAGAAATAATATGCCTACATTTATACTAATTAGTGGATAAGATATGGGAAGAGGAATTCATGTTGTGAGAGCCAGGGTTAAGGCTAGCATTGGGGTTAAGGCTAGCAAGAGAAGCCACCGCAATGAGAAGCCCGGGCACCGCAACAAAGAGTAGCCCCCGCTTGCCGCAACTAGAGAAAGCCTGCGCATAGCAACGAAGACCCAACGCAGCCAAAAACACATTAATTAATTAATTAGTTAACTATTTTAAAAAAGTACTATATCCTTCTGTACAGCTTCTCTGGGAAGAACAGAGAGATGGCGTAGGAGAGTGAGAAAGACCAATATTTAGTGCACATCTCTCATGCAGGTGCTCTGCTGGCTCAGATAGATTTATCCCCACTTTACAAAGGAGGAAATAATCTCAGAGAGGCTTAGTAATTTTCCCAAAGCCAAACAGCTATGGAGTGGCAGAACCAAGATCTGAACCAAGTCTGTTACCTTCAAAGCCTAAGTCCTCATCACAACAAAACTCAATTAATATTTACATTTATCGAATTACATTGCAACCTGGGGAGTTCTTGGCACAATCCTGAATAAGAGTGAGAAAGAAAGAAATAGCATTGTTCCTACAGTCAACCCAAATTTTTGGAGCAGCTCCTAGATGCCTGGCCCTTTTTGGGGTTCAGCAGTGATGAAGACAGGAAGAGTCCTGCTTTCATGAACCACGTAGTGGGGAGGAGAGAGGGGTGCAACTTGGGTGAGGGATTTCACCTTGCTGGACCTCTGTTTTGTCATCTGGAAAATGGGATGGCTGTTCCTCATTTTCTGGGATTGTCCAGCCCTCACATTCTCTGATTCCATAAGAAGCATTTGTTTTCCTGTTTCTTTAAAATTCATTCAGGCCGTGAGCTGTGATGAATGTTGTTAGCTGCTCCCCAAAGCACTCTATTCCCACCCTTTTCCTGTGATCAGGTCTTTCCCGAAACATGACTCACAGTCAGTCAGTCAAGTCACAGAACCTAAGGGGCACCCAGCAGAAAAATTCCAACCCTTGCTTCCCAGGAGCTCTGCGGTCTACCTGCCAGGTAAACTTAACTCACCTGGCACAAGGTGGCCATCCCTGGTTTCACATCAACATGATCTCAGGCACAAACCTCCTTGTTTTTCCATTTTGTCTTTAAGTTACTTGTTGAAACAACTGCACAAATATGACAAAGGTATAAAATCAGACATCTTCTGCCCCCAGTGTCTACTAATAAATGATTTTCTGCCACTTTAATGATAAAGATAGGACATTTCAACATTCTGCTACCCTTATTATTTGTCATTTTTGTTGATATTTCTATTGACTACATCTTTCAATATTTTAACAATGGAACATTTATTCAGGTTGTTCCAGACCCAGCTTTTAGTGGTAAAGGTTTTGTTGTTATATTTCTCTTATGTTTCCTTTAAAAATCATTATCCTATTTAAATGGAATAAGTCAATTCTATAAGCATTTATCTTATGATATTGATGAAATTGATACATAGAGGGCAGTAGTACAAGTTGATTGGACTTGAGAACCTCTATTAGCACAGTTAAGTATAAATATTGTCTATATGTGAACCAAAGTACATGCCGAGTGAGATTCTCTGACTTTTTTTCACTGTCTGCCCCTCAAGCCGGTGGGAAATGGAATATTTCTTGCCCTATCAGTAAACAAAGGATGTCACAGTCTTCAGCACTTGCAGCCCTCCAATGTGAGCCGGCGGGCCCTGAGGCACTCAGGATATGCAAATACGGAATGCAGGCCCCAGAGAGCTGAGGTGCATATCAAAGGAAGGATTTCAGTGAGCCCATGCAAAGAAAAGCGCCGCATTCCTCACCTTGGGAGAGCTGGTTTTCCTTAGTTAACAATCACCTTTTGATGTTCCCCATTACCAGTCCCCTGCCCTGTCCCCTCCCCCCGGTACTTTAGCTCAGGGAGGAAGGAGCGCAGAGGGACTCGGCTGAATAAGGGGCCTGCGCGCCTCGGGAGGAGTTTTCAGCCGCTTTCCCCGCAGTCGGGAGGAGGGGCGCTGACGCTGCAGCCGGACCCTGCGCCTCCCTTGCCCCGTTTCCCCTCAGGACGCTCAGGCCGACCCCCTCCCCACGCCCACCAGGCCTCGCGAGCCAGGCCGAGGGCAGGGGCGAGAGGAGGGACCGAAGTTCCCGGGGACCAGAGGCTGGAGGCCGCTCTTTCTGCACAGCAGCGGCGGGTGGCAGCGAACCCCTGCCCCTCAGAAGCTGGTCTTGTGCTGCCGCCCGGGCACCGGACCAGGCGGAGGGTCGGCGCCCACTTACCTGGCCCGCCGTCCCCGCGACTGTCACAGCTTCGGCCGCCGGGGCACCTCCATTGCCGGCAGCCTCAGTGAGGTCGCCCTCCCCTCGGGCTCTGGGGCAGTTCCGTGAAGGCGGAGGGAAGAGACCCCGCCCGAGCCGGGAGTTCCAGCTCTGAGGAAACGCGGGCTCTGTTCAGCGCGCAGTGGGTGGGACCGCTCTGCCCCGAGGCCTTCCGGGAGGGAGCGGGGCGGCGGGGGAGGGAGCCGCCAGGAGCGCAGGGCCCCGTCGGGGGTCCTGGAGGGGCGGCCCGGCCTGGGGGCCACGTCCACTGTGGCCGCAGCCCAGGCCTTTTTCCTGGAATCCTACACGAAAAAGTTAGAAAGATACACAGTCTATAGTAAATATTCACAAATGATTGTTGCTGCTGTGCTCACTATTCTATTAAAGGTGTAAAATCCATAAAACACTTTAAGTTCAAAATTAAATATGAATTTTTACCTTTCTAATTATGTCTCTGATATTCACAGTTGTGGTTAATGAATCAGAGACTGTGGCATCACTAGTTAACCATGAGCTTGTTAAAAAAATAGAATTCAGGCCCACCGGACCTACTGAATCACAATCTGCACTTTTACAATCTCCCCAGTGTACTTGTGTATCCATGAATAGTTGAAAGGTACATTTCTACCTCGACAGGTCTTTTCTGTATGAGAAATACACACATTTTATCCAGTTTGACATAATAAAACACTCAAAAATGCATATGCCTGTGTTGAAACCATCATTTTATCATTTCTTTTCCAGACAAGTATAGTCTCTATACTGGTTTTGTGGATCACATGCCATACCCTTTTCTTGTAGTTAGAAATAAGGTAGAGAAAGTTACTTTGTAAAAAAATATATATATATATATATATATATATATATATATTAGTGGATAATTGAAGACACTCTTCTAAATTAAAAGCAGTTCTCTTAACTTGCTGTTTTCTTCTTGGGTCACATTATGAACTCTTCCCGTGGCCACATGGCATGTGTACTTTTAATTTCAGGGACTGCTGACATTCCAGGATGTGGCCATAGATTTCTCTCAAGAGGAGTGAGAATGCCTGGACCAAGATCAATGGGAATTGTACAGGGATGTGATGTTAGAGAAGTATAGGAACCTGCTCTCCTTGGGTGAGGATACCTTCCTTCCAGAATTCCTTATCCAACCACAGGGTTTGGAGTCCTTCATTTGTAGAATGTCTCCTGAAATCTTCTGCTTCCTACATTTCAATGGTATAACTGCTATTAATTGTCTGTTTGTTCAACGATTAAAGTCTCACGTGATCTGAGTTCAGACTGGAGTCATCCTGGTTGGTTTCTGTCTATTGCAGATTTCTTCCAGTATGAAAGAAAGGACAAGGGCAATACGGCTTACTTTACAAAATGTCTTCAAACTAAATGATGCTATAATCTACATTCAATTAATTTATACATACCCTACTGTAGAACAGGGTTCGTTACGCTGGCAGAGCCCGGTAATTATGTAAAACTGAAACTTTTTCTGCACTGGTTCAAGTCCTCTTCCTAAGAATGTGTTTATAATCAACATTCTTTCACAAATTACCCAATTGAATTCACCATAGCATACCTCATATTAACTAAATGGAAAATCCTAGGCCATATACAAATCCAGAAAGGGCCAAAAATCATCAGCCCCCATGGATGATTACAACCCATTGCTGAGGCATTCAAATTACTTATTAAAGAACCACTATGTCCATCAACATCATCAATTTATATATTATTGCCCCAATGCTAGCCTTAACCCTGGCTCTCACAACATGAATTCCTCTTCCCATATCTTATCCACTAATTAGTATAAATGTAGGCATATTATTTCTATTAGCCATATCACACCGAGCCATTTATTCCATCCTCAGATCTGGATGAACTTCGCATTCAAAATACTCACTCACTGGAGCTCTAGGAACAATAGCACAGACAATCATCTCATATGAAGTAATGTAGCAGTTATTCTCTTCTCAGTCTTACTGATAAATGGATCATTTACACTTTCAACAGTAATTATTACACAAGAACACCTATGACTAATTTTCTCCTGACCGCTACCCAGAATTTGATTATCTCCGCAGTAGCAGAAATCCAATGAAGCCCCACTTGATTTAACAGAAGTAGCATCAAAACCTGTATATGTCTTCAATGTAGAAAATGTAGCAGGCCCATTCACCCCGTCCCTCCTAGAGAATATGTCAATTTCCCTATAATAAACATTTCCACAGCAATCTATTTTTAGGAGCATTCGACAATCCCTAGGTGCCAGAATTATATACAGCCCAAGTCATCATTAAAACACATCTAACAATCTCCTTTCTATGAATTTGAGCCTCCTACCTACAATTTTGATATGATCAACGCATACATCTCTTATAAAAAGTTTTTTTTACGACTAACATTAACCCTATGTATATGAGAGTTTTCACTACTTGTCATCATACCAGGCAACCCACCACAAATTTAAGAAATATGTCTGACAAAAGAGTTACTTTGATAGAGTAAATCATAGAGGTTTCAATGCTCTTATTCCTGGAATTGAATTCTTCCTAATAATTTTACATTCTCCATGCTACCTACCACATTACACCACATGCTATATAGTAAAGTTCTCTAAGTAAGCTTCAGGCCCATACCCCCAAAATATTTTTGTATATCCTTCCTGTGCAAATAAACTCTCATTGTTTTTACCATCATTCTACTGACCATTTTCTCAGGAAATATAATTGTATAACCAGCTCACACTGGTTAATGGTATCCCCATTCTAATAAAAAACATGAACCCATAAGCTACAGAAGCATCCAACAAATATTTCCTAAAACAGTCCACCACATCAATACTACTTATAATGGCTATTATCATTAATCTAATATACTCTGGTCAAAGAGCACAATGAATAACAAAATTCTTTAATCCAGCAGCATCCACCCTCATGACAATCGCCCTTGTCACAAAAGTAGGACTTTCCCCATTTCACTTCTGAGTGCCTGAAGTCACACAAGGCATCCCATGAACAGCAGACCTGATGCTATCAACATGACAAAATTGCACCCCTATTAGTTTTATACCACATGTCACCATCCATCAACCTAAATATACTATTAATCATAGTGATATTATAAATCATAGCTGGAGGCTGAGGCAGACTTCGCCATACTCACCTGGAAAATATTACACCCTCCTCATCAATTGCCCATATAGGATGAATAACAGCTATTATAATGTATATTCAGATTATAACGATCCTAAACATACTAATTTATATCATAACAACACTATCTTCTTCTTATTTATGCCCAGATCATGTACTACAAGAGTATCATTATCACACACATGAGGTAAAACACCTCCCATCACAATCATTTTCCTCACCATTATAGTATCATTAGGACATCGCCCATCACTATCAGGGTTTCTACCCAAATGAATAATTATCCAAGAGATAACAAAAACGACAACATCATTCTACCAACACTAATAGCCATCATAGCAGCCCTCAGCATATATTTCTACTTGCAGCTAACATACTCCACATCACTAACTATATTCCCTTCATTAAACAACACAAACACAAAACAATTTGAACGTACAAAGAAATAACCTTCCTATCATTACCAATCATAATACCCACACGATTACTACACACAACACCCATTCTATCGGTGCTGGACTAGGAATTTAGGTTAGTTCAGGCCAAGAGCTTTCAAAACCCTAAACAAGTGAAATTTACTTAATTCCTAAAAATAAGGATTGCAAGACTTTATTCTACATCAACTGAATGTAAAGCAAACACTGTATTTAAGCCAAATCTTTACGAGATTGATGAGTTTTAACCCCAGGAAACTTTAGTTAACAGGCAAATCCTCTAGTCAACTGGCTTCAGTCTACTTCTCCTTCATTTGAGAAAGAAAAAAAGAAAAAAAAAAGCAGGAAAATCACTGGCAGAATTGAAGCTGCTTCTCTGAAGTTACAATTCAATTTGTTGATTCACCACAGGGTTTGCCAGAAAGAGGGCTCAATCTCTGTCTTTAGATTTACAGTCTAATGCTAACTCAGTCATTTTACCTCTGTTCATACACTGCTGATTATTTTCAACAAATCACAAAGATATCGGCATTTTATATTTACTATTTGGTGCTTGAGCTGGAGTAGCAGGCAGCACCTTAATTATATCAATCGAGGCTGAGCTATGCTGACCTGGACCGCTACTTGGAGATGCCCAAATCTGTAAGGTAGTCATAACAGTCCCTGCACTTGTAATAATTTTCTTTATAGCTGTACCCGTTATGATTGCAGGCTTTGAAAACTGACTTGGGCCACTAATAACTCAGACACCTGAAGTAGCATTTCCCCCAATAAATCATATAAACTTTTGACTACTTCCCCCATCATTCTTACTCCTACTCATATCACCAATAGTAGAAGCTGGTTCTGGTACCAGTGGAACCGTGTATTCAGCTCTAGCCTGCAATCTGGCCCATGCAGGAGCCTCTGTCGACCTAACTGTTTTCTCCTTCCATTTAGCAGGTGTCTCCTCAATTCTTGGTATTATTACTTTTATTACTATAGTCTTTAATACAAAACCAGCAGTCATATCCCAATACCAAACACCATTATTTGTCTAATCTTCCCCAACTATAGCCATATTACTATAATTACCAATCTCAGTCCAAGCAGCCAGAATTGCCATGCTGTTAAGAGATAGAAATCTAAACACTACTTTCTTTGACCCTGCAGGAGGAGACCGAATCCTATACCAACACCTATGTTGATACTTTGCTCACCCTGAAGTCTGTATTCATGGCCTAACAGGGTTTGTTATAAACTCACATATCATTACATACTATTTAGGACAAAAATTGCCTTTCAGCTATCTGGGAATAGTATGAGTCATGTCCACTGGTTTTTTAGGAGTTCTCTTGTGAGCCCATCATATGTTTACCATAGGGATAGCTGTGGACTCAGGAGCATACTTTGCATCAGCTACCGTAATTACTTCTATCCCTACAGGAGTAAAAGTATCTAGCTGATTAGCAACTCTTTATTTAATTTTTCTTTTTCTTTTCTTTTTTTTGTTTTTTTGTGGCTGAGTTGGGTCTTGGTTGCTGCGCATGGGCTTTCTCTGGTTGCGGTGAGCGGCAGCTACTCTTCGTTGCGGTGTGCGGCCCTTTCATTGCAGTGGCTTCTCTTGTTGCAGAGCACGGCCTCTAGGCGCGTGGGCTTCAGTAGTTGTGGCTTGCGGGCTCTAGAGGGCAGGCTCAGTAGTTGTGGCACACGGGCTTTTTGCTCCGCGGCATGTGGAATCTTCCCAGACAAGGGCTCGAACCCGTGTCCCCTGCATTGACAGGCGAATTCTTAACCACTGCGTCACCAGGGAAGTCCCTGGTTAGCAACTGTTCACGGAGGTAATACTATATGACCTCCCAATATATTATGAGTTTTAGGCTTTAGTTTTTTTCTTTTTACAGTAGGTGGTTTGACAGGAATCATCTTAGCCATCTCATCCCCAGACATTGTCCTCCAGGATACATACTATGTAGTAGCACACTTCCATGACCTAATGTCCATGGGAGCAGTCTTCACTATTATAGGAGGCTTCCTACACTGATTCCCACTATTCTCAGGTTATACAGTTAACTCAGCATGAGCAAAAATTCACTTCACAAGTATATTTGTAGTAGTAAATATGACTCCCTGCAGCACTTTCGTGGCCTCTCAGGGATGTCACTACGTTAGTCTGAGTACCCTGAGGCACACACAACATGAAATATTTTGTCTTTAGGCTCATTCATCTCAGTAGCAGCAGTAATGCTAATAATCTTCATACTTTGAAAAGCATTTGTGTCTAAACAAGAAGTCTTAGCAGTGGAAATTGCTACTCCTAACCTAGAATGGTTACACGGATGTCCTCCACCATATCCTATGTTTCAAGATCCTCCCTATGGAAATGTAGAATAAGGAAGGACTCAAGTCCTTTTCAACCAGTTTCAAGCCAACACCATAACAATTATGTCTTCCTCAATAAATGAGATAAAAGTAAAAAGTGATGTAGCTTTGTCAAAGTTAAATGATAGGCTAAAATCCTGTATATCACTAAGGCATATCAATTTCATCTAGGCTCTCAAGATACAACATCACCGATTATGGAAGAACTTTTACATTTTCTTCATCACACATTAATAGTGATTTTTAAAATAAGTTCTCTAGTCCTCTATATCATTTCACTAATATTGACATCTAAACTCATATGCATACAGTAGATGCACAGGTAGAGAAAATGTGAACAATTTACTAGCTATTATTGTAATCTTAATTGCCCTATCATCATTGTGAATCCTTTACATGATACGTGAAATCAATAACTCTTCCCAAACCATAAAAAACTATGGGTCAGTAATGATACTGAAGCTACAAATACACAGATTATGAAGATTTAAACGTTGACTCCTCTGTAATCCCCACATCAGAGCTAAAACCAGGAGAATAATGACTAATAGAAGTCAACAACCGAGTAGTTAGGGATAGTCATTGAATATTAGTTTCATCTGAAATTGTTGTACACTCCGGAGTTGTTCCTTCTCAGGCCTAAAAAGAGCTGCTATCCCAGGACGCCTAACTTAAAGAATCCTAATATCAACAGGACCAGGCCTATGTTGTGGACAAGAGAGCTCGTTTTCCTGAGTTCAAAGACAGGACAGAGGGATATGGCTGAGATATGGGGTGAATCTGGAGCCCATGGGGATGCACTCTCCAAGCTCCAGTATAGGAATGGGGCCGCTAGGGTCCCAGGCCACCCACCACGCCCTCTCGAGCAGGATCTGGGCAACATTCCCTGTCAGTGATGAGGCAGCCCTAGCACTTGTCACGCCCCGATGTCGTGTCCTATGTGGGCCCCATGCTCTTGGGACCACACCCCACACTCTGCAGGTCCATGCTACAGGGTCCTTCATGCCTCAGGAGGAGAGACCACACAGCAAGCAGTTCCCTCCCCAACCAGCAGGAGGAGGGGAGGAGAGCAGGGGCACCAGGGGACTCTCACTCAGACAACAACACCCCAGCGGTGCCAGCGGGGACAGTGATGATGCAGATGAGGCACAGACCAAGAGATGGGACCAGGGGACCCAAAAGGCAGCTGGTCAGGTCCTGGCTCACCTGCACCCCGGACACCTTTGTCCCGCATACACCCCCTTCCTCATACACCCTCTCCTTAAATGCAGATTCGTCAGATGCAAACAGGCAGAGCTTCAGACTGAAAGTCAGCTCTTCCAAAATGACCCGTCAGCAAACACTGCAGGATTCCACTCCAGTGGGTGCCCTGGAGTCGACAACTCAGGGACTGAAGTGGATATCGGTGCCAGGGGCAGTGGGAGGGAATGGGGAATGAGACTTTCATGGTTGTGGAATTTTGGTTTTGCAAGATGAAAAGTTCTAGGGATGGTGGTGATGGCTCCACGAGAAAGTGAATATATCTGAGGCCTCAGAAACGTGCACTTAAAATGGTGATGATGGTAAAGGGTATGTGACGTGTGTTTTATTTCACTTAAAATAAATTCTTAAAATAATGTCTTGTTAATTGAGATTCCATTTCGACTCCCCCTCATCACAAATGTCGGAGGCCCAGACACAGTCCCCTACCTTAGGGGCCATCACGGTACCCTCACAGAGCACGTGGGAGACCATTCTTGGGGTGGGGGGCTAGTCTGTGCTCACCTGACCTCTGTCCAGGGGGACCCAGGCAGTGGTGACCCCCATAGATTAGACATATGATATGCTATAGTATTAATATGATACCACCAAGTGTTGTCACTCACCGGAACACAGAGCATCAACCCACTCAAACATGCCTGACCTCATATGATTGTGACAAGATGAAGAGAAGAAAAGGAACCACAGGTTAATCAGGACAACACCCTTAATGCAGAGGTTGGAAATCTCAAAGGGGACAGGACACACTGCAGGCAAAGAGCGCATATGCGGTCTCCCCATACATGTGATCCTGACCCATGCAGGTATGGTGAGACCCACACAGTCCCCGCACCCTATACCTGGGGCCACACATCCACACTCACCAGGGTGACCCACCTCCCCAGACCCCTCCACCTGGGTCACATGTCCACAGTCCCAGGGTGACCTCACCTCCCCAGACCCTGCACCTGGGGTCACACGTCCCCTTGGTCAGGACACCATGGCTCTGCAGGGGGCTCCCCCAATGTGGAAACAAGCTGGGTCCCTGGGACCTCCTGGGATGGGAAAAAGTGTCAGGTGGGTCTCCTTTCCCAGAGGAGTCCTCCTCTTCTCACTTTGGTTCTGTGTGATTTTAACTGTTTTTAAAGCTTTCATACTAGAGTTGAACACACGACCCTGGTGCTGGCGTGCTCAGTCCTTTCTCGTCTCGCTTACATGTTGAGAAAACTCACAGGACAGCAGGGCTGAAAGCCGAGGGGCAGCTCTGGACTCTGCTGAGTAGGGACGGTAGACTGGAGGGAGAGCTCAGCAGCAGCCTCAGCTGTCACCCATCGGCCTTTTGCCCGATCTGCGTGCCCTGCAATCAATTCACCAGCTAAACCTGCTTCCCTATGCACCATGCACGTGCTGGTAAATTGGAATTATTGCCAGGTAGTCCTCCTGAGGATTCTCCATGAGCCCCAGGGAAGGTGAACCCTGCAGGGATTAAGACTAAGGCCCCGACCATAGCACTGACCCTTGGGAGGACCAGGTCACCACACTCAGAAGAGAGGCTGTTACGTAGACAAGCCCACCTCAGCTCCAGACCCCAGACATCTAAGCCCTGACATTCAGATGCAGGCACGGAGCTTCCCAGTACTGAGGCCAGGCCGGGTCTCTACCCAGGTCCCCATAGTCCTAGCGTACACAGAACATGGTCAGGTCTAAATCTTCTTATTATAGACAACACATGGTCAGCTCTAAACATAATCAGTAGACAGGACATGCAGAGGTCTAAATCTACCATGTAGACACAACTTGATCATGTTTAAACTAGCTTAGGGCTGATCTCATAGGAGGTACAGATCACACACATGGGTCTCTCATCTTTGGACACCCACATCAGGAAACTGAACAAAATCTTTGGCATTAAACATTTCAACAGGCAAAACAGAAATGTTCCCAATTTCTCTGGCCACCTGATGGTCAGGATCCACGGGCGAGCCACGAACTTCTTAGAGTGCAGCCCAGTCTGCTGCCAGGACAGACAAGAAGTGGCCTGATTCCAGCCTCCCAGGCTTCCAGAAGGAGGCGGCCACACTGGAAGCCCAGGCAGGAGAGTCCTGCATGGTCCGGGCCGGGAGATCCAGTCTGTCCATTCGGCTGGCCGATTCCGGGCGGGGCGCTCAGGGCCGCTGAGAGCCCTGCACTCAGGTCCTGCTTCCCTGCAGCGTGTGCGTGTGCGTGTGCGTGTGCGTGTGCGTGTGTGTAGAGGGGGCGGTGGCTGACGGCTCCCATGGCTCCCGTCCCGGGCACCGCGCTGTCTTCGAGGGGAGGCACGGGGAGAGGTAGGGGCACAGAAGCCGTTGGAGAGGAGAACCCACCGCGGAACTCCTTGCACACTGGCTCGCCCCACCCGGAGACCCGCCTGCCCATCGTGGGCCGCATGTCACCCCCCAGCCCCCCACCCCCGAGGGCAGGGTGCCTGCTCTTTCAACAGCACAGTGTCTCACATGAAGGAGACCCAGTGGGGACTGTCACCCCCCCCACCCCACTCCTGATGCTGTGTTTGGGGAGAATGAACCCCCTTGACTGGGCGATGGGACCCTGTGTGGAAAGAGGTGGCGGCCCCATCCAAGTCGGGGCCTGGCTGAGAGATGGGAACACAGGAGCCAAGGGCAGGGCCTGGAGGCCAGGCCAACAGGAGGGGCACCCCCAGCCTTGGCCGGGCTCTCCAACGGTGACATTGTTGCTTTACGGGACCTGGGGCAGGCGACTGAATGTAATGGGAGTCTAAACTGGACCCTGAATGGGGCTTAAAGAAGGTGTGAAGGATGTTACTGAGACAGTGACAGTCATTGGAAGACAAACTCTGTGTCAGGATATCCTGCTCCATCCATTTAAATCCCTGAGATCTGTGACCTTTACGTGGCTACGCAGGATTGTTAGAGCAGCTGCGTGCGGATATATCTGGGGCACAATTCAGTCTGCAACCAACTTGCAAGTGGTTCCAGCAAACACACAGGTGTGCGCACAGGCAGGCACAGCACACACACAAACATATGCACGTGCACGGCACAAATATATTCACACACTAGCATGTGAACACACATGCACGCATATGCCCATGCACACACTAATGTGTGCAAGTGCACGTACCTATGCACATGCACAGCATAGGTATGCAAACAGGCACATGCACACGCATAGCACACACACAGGGAATAAAGTGAATCCGTAAAGCATTAATTCCTGAACACAAGTGAAGCTGACATGTATTTTTCCCTTTTCTTAGCCTTGATGTTTTCCACAACAAAAAGTTTAAGAAAAAAGTTAATGGCAAATGACTTTTGATTCATAGGACTTTCTGATGTTATTCCACAAATATTATGACAGGAGAAATGAATGTAGATATTACATGTGTCCACTAATGGATGAATGGAGAAGAAAAACACGGTCCATCAATACAAGGGGATGCTATTCAGCCTAAAAAGGAAGGCAATTCTGACACAGGCTGCAGCAGGGATGAACCTTGAGGGCATTATGCTCAGTGATGTAAGCTAGACACAAAAAAACAAACAGTGCTTGATCCACTCATACAAGGCCCCTAGAGCAGTCGGAAACATAGAGACATAAAGTAGGATGTTGAGTGCCAGGGGCTGAGGGAGGGACAATGGGGAGTGAGTGTTTAATGGGGACTGTTTCAATTTTGCAAGATGAAAAAGTTCTGGAGGATGATGGTGGTCAGGTTTGCACAACAGTGTGAATTACTTCTTGACCCTGAAATGTGCACTTAAAAATGGTTAAGATAGTAAATTTTATGTTATGTATATCTGACCACAATTTTTAAAACTTTTTAAAAAACAACAGGAAATAGTCCATGAATACCACAAGATGCACAACTTCACTAACAACAGAGGGATTAAAGCCGTAAGAAAAATACTGTGCATACACCTACCAGAATGGCAGACATGAAAGACATAGTATCAAATATCAGCAGGATGTGGAGCAATGGAAAGCCTGGTACGCAACGGGGGGATGCAACCACTTCTGAAACAATCGGGCCTCAGATAGCGAAGTCCCTGCACAGAGACCCACAGTGCTCCTCCCAGGTGAACACAAACCCACCAGCCCTGCACCAGGACACACGGACATGGACTCGCAGCCACAGGAGCCAAACCTGAAAGAACCTGAAGGCCATCACAGGCGGATGCAGAAATGAACCATGCACGCTCCTATGAAGGAATATTCCACAGCAATGGAGTACATTTTGTTTACAGGTAGTAAAACTATAAAAATTATTTTTTTTAAAAAAATGATATTTACAAGATGAAAGAATCTATAATTCTGGCACCTAGGGATTGTCGAATGCTCCTAAAAATAGATTGCTGTGGAAATGTTTATTATAGGGAAATTGACATATTCTCTAGGAGGGACGGGGTGAATGGGCCTGCTACATTTTCTACATTGAAGACATATACAGGTTTTGATGCTACTTCTGTTAAATCAAGTGGGGCTTCATTGGATTTCTGCTACTGCGGAGATAATCAAATTCTGGGTAGCGGTCAGGAGAAAATTAGTCATAGGTGTTCTTGTGTAATAATTACTGTTGAAAGTGTAAATGATCCATTTATCAGTAAGACTGAGAAGAGAATAACTGCTACATTACTTCATATGAGATGATTGTCTGTGCTATTGTTCCTAGAGCTCCAGTGAGTGAGTATTTGGAATGCGAAGTTCATCCAGATCTGAGGATGGAATAAATGGCTCGGTGTGATATGGCTAATAGAAATAATATGCCTACATTTATACTAATTAGTGGATAAGATATGGGAAGAGGAATTCATGTTGTGAGAGCCAGGGTTAAGGCTAGCATTGGGGCAATAATATATAAATTGATGATGTTGATGGACATAGTGGTTCTTTAATAAGTAATTTGAATGCCTCAGCAATGGGTTGTAATCATCCATGGGGGCTGATGATTTTGGGCCCTTTCTGGACTTGTATATAGCCTAGGATTTTCCATTTAGTTAATATGAGGAATGCTATGGTGAATTCAATTGGGTAATTTGTGAAAGAATGTTGATTATAAACACATTCTTAGGAAGAGGACTTGAACCAGTGCAGAAAAAGTTTCAGTTTTACATAATTACCGGGCTCTGCCAGCGTAACGAACCCTGTTCTACAGTAGGGTATGTATAAATTAATTGAATGTAGATTATAGCATCATTTAGTTTGAAGACATTTTGTAAAGTAAGCCGTATTGCCCTTGTCCTTTCTTTCATACTGGAAGAAATCTGCAATAGACAGAAACCAACCAGGATGACTCCAGTCTGAACTCAGATCACGTGAGACTTTAATCGTTGAACAAACAGACAATTAATAGCAGTTATACCATTGAAATGTCGTGATCCAGCATCAAGGTCATAAACCATATTGCCCATATGAACTCCAGAATACAATTACACTGTTATCCCTAGCAAAACTTGTTCCATTGATCAGTGTTTTAGAAGAACACGTGATAAAGCATTTTGACTAGCTGGCCTAAATTTTAATCACTCAGAAGTGGTTTTATTCTCCAAAAAATAAATGGCGCACGGGCTCAAGACACACCGGCTTCAGTAGTTGTGGCGTGCAGACTCAGTAGTTGTGGCCCACTGGCTTAGTTGTTCCGTGGCACGTGAGATCTTCCCAGGCCGGGGATCGAACCGGGTCCCCTGCATTGGCAGGCGAATTCTTAATCGCTGCATCACCAGGGAAGTCCCCTTTTAATAAGTCCCCTTTTAAAGGGAGAATCGCAGTCTCCCTTTTAATATACCTTAAGCCCAAAGAATCCATGGAAAATGGTTACAGAAAATAAGACAATAAAATATTGTAAGGACTGTAACAGAAGCATATAGTACACAGTTCATATAGACACATCCCAAGCAGTTACAAAGTATATTAAAAGGGAGGCTGCAATTTTAAAAGAATAAGAAAAATTATACCCACAAACTCCCAATCTTTCCTGAAACGTTGCAATCTGAAACCCTATTGTAGGAAGCAGAAGATTTCAGGAGACATTCTACAAATGAAGGACTCCAAACCCTGTGGTTGGATAAGGAATTCTGGAAGGAAGGTATCCTCACCCAAGGAGAGCAGGTTCCTATACTTCTCTAACATCACATCCCTGTACAATTCCCATTGATCTTGGTCCAGGCATTCTCACTCCTCTTGAGAGAAATCTATGGCCACATCCTGGAATGTCAGCAGTCCCTGAAATTAAAAGTACACATGCCATGTGGCCACGGGAAGAGTTCATAATGTGACCCAAGAAGAAAACAGCAAGTTAAGAGAACTGCTTTTAATTTAGAAGAGTGTCTTCAATTATCCACTATTATATATATATATATATATATATATATATATATATATATATATATATTTTTTTTTTTTTTTTTACAAAGTAACTTTCTCTACCTTATTTCTAACTACAAGAAAACAGTATGGCATGTGATCCACAAAACCAGTATAGAGACTATACTTGTCTGGAAAAGAAATGATAAAATGATGGTTTCAACACAGGCATATGCATTTTTGAGTGTTTTATTTATATCAAACTGGATAAAATGTGTGTATTTCTCATACAGAAAAGACCTGTCGAGGTAGAAATGTACCTTTCAACTATTCATGGGTACACAAGTACACTGGGGAGATTGTAAAAGTGCAGATTGTGATTCAGTTGGTCCGGTGGGCAGGAGTTCTATTTTTTTAACAAGCTCATTTTTAACTAGTGATGCCACAGTCTCTGATTCATTAACCACAACTGTGAATATCAGAGACATAATTAGAAAGGTAAAAATTCATATTTAATTTTGAACTTAAAGTGTTTTATGGATTTTACACCTTTAATAGAATAGTGAGCAGAGCAGCAACAATCATTTGTGAATATTTACTATAGACTGTGTATCTTTCTAACTTTTTCGTGTAGGATTCCAGGAGAAAGGCCTGGGCTGCGGCCACAGTGGGCGTGGCCCCCAGGCCGGGCCGCCCCTCCAGGACCCCCGACGGGGCCCTGCGCTCCTGGCGGCTCCCTCCCCCGCCGCCCCGCTCCCTCCCGGAAGGCCTCGGGGCAGAGCGGTCCCACCCACTGCGCGCTGAACAGAGCCCGCGTTTCCTCAGAGCTGGAACTCCCGGCTCGGGCGGGGTCTCTTCCCTCCGCCTTCACGGAACTGCCCCAGAGCCCGAGGGGAGGGCGACCTCACTGAGGCTGCCGGCTCTGGAGGTGCCCCGGCGGCCGAAGCCGTGACAGTCGCGGGGACGGCGGGCCGGGTAAGTGGGCGCCGACCCTCCGCCTGGTCCGGTGCCCGGGCGGCAGCACAAGACCAGCTTCTGAGGGGCAGGGTTTCGCTGCCACCCGCCGCTGCTGTGCAGAAAGAGCGGCCTCCAGCGTCTGGTCCCCGGGAACTACGGTCCCTCCTCTCGCCCCTGCCCTCGGCCTGGCTCGCGAGGCCTGGTGGGCGTGGGGAGGGGGTCGGCCTGAGCGTCCTGAGGGGAAACGGGGCAAGGGAGGCGCAGGGTGTGGCTGCAGCGTCAGCGCCCCTCCTCCCGACTGCGGGGAAAGCGGCTGAAAACTCCTCCCGAGGCGCGCAGGCCCCTTATTCAGCCGAGTCCCTCTGCGCTCCTTCCTCCCTGAGCTAAAGTACCGGGGGGAGGGGACAGGGCAGGGGACTGGTAATGGGGAACATCAAAAGGTGATTGTTAACTAAGGAAAACCAGCTCTCCCAAGGTGAGGAATGCGGCGCTTTTCTTTGCATGGGCTCACTGAAATCCTTCCTTTGATATGCACCTCAGCTCTCTGGGGCCTGCATTCCGTATTTGCATATCCTGAGTGCCTCAGGGCCCGCCGGCTCACATTGGAGGGCTGCAAGTGCTGAAGACTGTGACATCCTTTGTTTACTGATAGGGCAAGAAATATTCCATTTCCCACCGGCTTGAGGGGCAGACAGTGAAAAAAAGTCAGAGAATCTCACTCGGCATGTACTTTGGTTTACATATAGATAATATTTATACTTAACTGTGCTAATAGAGGTTCTCAAGTCCAATCAACTTGTACTACTGCCCTCTATGTATCAATTTCATCAATATCATAAGATAAATGCCTATAGAATTGACTTAATCCATTTAAATAGGATAATGATTTTTAAAGGAAACATAATAGAAATATAACAACAAAACCTTTACCACTAAAGGCTGGGTCTGGAACAACCTAAATAAATGTTCCATTGTTAAAATATTGAAAGATGTAGTCAATAGAAATATCAACAAAAATGACAAATAATAAGGGTAGCAGAATGTTGAAATTTTCTATCTTTATCACTAAAGTGGCAGAAAATCATTTATTAGTAGGCACTGGGGGCAGAAGATGCCTGATTTTATATCTGTGTCATATTTGTGCAGTTGTTTCAACAAGTAACTTAAAGACAAAATGGAAAAACAAGGAGGTTTGTGCCTGAGATCATGTTGATGTGAAACCAGGGATGGCCACCTTGTGCCAGGTGAGTTAAGTTTACCTGGCAGGTAGACCGCAGAGCTCCTGGGAAGCAAGGGTTGGAATTTTTCTGCTGGGTGCCCCTTAGGTTCTGTGACTTGACTGACTGACTGTGAGTCATGTTTCGGGAAAGACCTGATCACAGGAAAAGGGTGGGAATAGAGTGCTTTGGGGAGCAGCTAACAACATTCATCACAGCTCACGGCCTGAATGAATTTTAAAGAAACAGGAAAACAAATGCTTCTTATGGAATCAGAGAATGTGAGGGCTGGACAATCCCAGAAAATGAGGAACAGCCATCCCATTTTCCAGATGACAAAACAGAGGTCCAGCAAGGTGAAATCCCTCACCCAAGTTGCACCCGTCTCTCCTCCCCACTACGTGGTTCATGAAAGCAGGACTCTTCCTGTCTTGATCACTGCTGAACCCCAAAATGGGCCAGCCATCTAGCAGCTGCTCCAAAAATTTGGGTTGACTGTAGGAACAATGCTATTTCTTTCTTTCTCACTCTTATTCAGGATTGTGCCAAGAACTCCCCAGGTTGCAATGTAATTCGATAAATGTAAATATTAATTGAGTTTTGTTGTGATGAGGACTTAGGCTTTGAAGGTAACAGACTTGGTTCAGATCTTGGTTCTGCCACTCCATAGCTGTTTGGCTTTGGGAAAATTACTAAGCCTCTCTGAGACTATTTCCTCCTTTGTAAAGTGGGGATAAATCTATCTGAGCCAGCAGAGCACCTGCATGAGAGATGTGCACTAAATATTGGTCTTTCTCACTCTCCTACGCCATCTCTCTGTTCTTCCCAGAGAAGCTGTACAGAAGGATATAGTACCTTTTAAAAATAGTTAACTAATTAATTAATTAATTTGTTTTTGGCTGCGTTGGGTCTTCGTTGCTATGCACAGGCTTTCTCTAGTTGCGGCAAGCGGGGGCTACTCTTTGTTGCGGTGCCCGGGCTTCTCATTGCGGTGGCTTCTCTTGCTGTGCTTGTTGTGGAGCACCGGTTCTAGGCACGCGGGCTTCAGTAGTTGTGGTCTGCAGGCTCAGTAGTTGTGGCCCATGGGCTTAGCTGCTCCGCGGCATGTGGGATCTTCCCTGACCAGGGCTTGAACCCATGTCCCCTGCCTTGGCAGGCAGATTCTTAACCACTGCGCCACCAGGGAAGTCCGATATAGTACTTTTTAAAGAGGGGTTTGAATTTATTTCAGATTGTGTACATTTTTCTTGTAGAAAAGATTATTCTACTATAGAAACATAAACACGCAAAACCACTCCAAATGCAGTATTCTATGGTTTAGATATTATCAGTCACATTTTATAAGTAATTGGGCAAATGCCAAAGCACTAGATACTGGGGCGTAAGAAGACTCAAATCTGGGGTGACCCCACCCCAATTTCAAGAGCAGGGTGTGCTTTTCAAATCCATGTTTCATCTGGTCTTTGTTTCTCATCCATCCTCTGTGTCTGCCTTTCTCAAGAAGGCTCAGATCCTCGGCTTTCACACCCTGCCGGCTGGCTGTGCCCCAGCTCCCGGCCTGAAACCTCTGCGTGCCTGGGTGTGCCTGCTCCCCCTGTGCATCACCAGCTTTGCCAGGGAGCTGCTGTATCGTGCACTGCTTGCTGTACCCAGAGTACCTGGACCCTTCTGGAACATGAAGTGCACCCTCCTCACCATGTGTGCAGCCCATCCCCTTACCTATATCCTGCCTGTAAGCCAGGCTTGGGGGTGACTACAGTGTGCATTCAGCTGTGTGAGGTGCTGGGATCAAAGTGAAGTTCCCAACTTTTGAAGTGGCAGGCTTGAGGGGCACACAGTGATTTAAAGTCGGGTCACCTGACTTAAAGGGGGGACTGATTGATTTAAAGCCAAGGCAGCTGACTTAAAGCCTGCGTCCCTCAGCTGCAGGACGAGACCAACTTTGGCAGTGCACGGGTTCGCTCCAAGCCAGCACTGCTGTTCAGGAAGAGATTCCAGTAGCGCCTTAGTGCAGGGGGACTTGGTCCGTTGTCTTGCCCCTGCCCTCAGAGGGGGGCCACCTGCTCTTCTGGAGAATCAGGGAGGGGGAAGTGCAGAGTCCCGGCTGGAGTTGCGGCACCGCTTGTCTGATGGCAGGGAAAGGGGGACAGGGCTGTGTGGTGTCCTGGGGCTGGACTCACCAGGTCGACTCAGCCTCTCAGCCTCCTAACCTCCCCCCCACACACTCCACAAGAGTTTCCAATAATATGTAATTGCGCCTTAGGTTCTCGGTCTTCAAACTCATCCCCAGGCTCCCAGGTCCCTTGATTCAGCCAATTCCTCTGTGCTCTTTCTTCTATTAGATACAGTCCCAGAGGGAGGGGCTGGGGGATGGGACTGGAGGGATGCCGGCAGCACTGGCCTCAGCTGACTAAAGAGATCCGGGGCCTGCGCTATCACACATGTGCGAGGACCCTTAAGGCGGAATCGAGGGGGCCAGTTAGAGGCAGTCCTTGCTGCCTCAAGTGAGTATGGATCACCGTTGGGTGGGGAGCACGCTGACCCCTGAGAAGTACTGTTAGGAGGATGTGTTCCTCCCTCGGCTTCAAGGACGTGGGTGGGCTTCAGGGCTCCAGTTCCCCTCCAGGCCTCCAGGTCCGACTGCACCGCAGCGGCCTTGCAGACCCGCCTTCCTGTCCCAGAACTTGCCAGGCTCCAGGAAGAATCCAGACAGCAGAGATGGTGCCTGAGGGCTCCAGCTTGAAAAGTGCTGTCCCTGGGGACCCAACAGTGGAGGGAGGAAGGGTGAAGGGAGTGGGGGTGTGGGGTCGGGAGGGGTGGCTGCCCTGGGAGACGTTGAGAGAGAAATATCGCCCCCCACACCCCCTGCCCCTGCAACTGACCCATTGATGCCATAGGATCTCAGGGCCTTTTAGTCAGAGATGCCTCTGCTTCTTTACTCCTGTGTTCAAAACTATGCAAAACCAACTCTTCATCCTCTTGCTGCCTTGCCAGGACTTTTAAAGCACTGTTCTTTTGAAGCACTCGGTCCCTAAACTGCAGTTTGGAGCTGTCCCAGCTATTTAAAAGTGTTCTCCTTAAACTGAGACTAAATCCTACTCTTTTGGAAAAACGGCCTTCACTTCACTGGAGATCGTCTTTTCTGCCCATTCCTTCCTTCTACTGCCCTCTTAAGAACCCCTGTGCTCAAAGAGCTTGGTGATTTATTTTTTGCTTGATGTCAAAAAGAAACCTTCCCCATGCACCCCAAAAAGCTTTCCTGGAACATAGGTGTTTCACAACCATGACAGTGTTTTGCAGTTAGTATACACTGGGTAGAGTGCCTAGCAATCCCTCCAAGAGCCAGAGGTGAGCAGACCTTTACTTATTTGATTGGATGCCCTTCAAGTTTAGGAAGGTCCCATTCTTATGACCCAGCAGGTAAGACAGAGCCCTGGATGGCTGTGGCTGTGATTAGATAACTTCTGATGATTTTATTTCCCTTACTGAGCTGCTGCTTCTAGGTTAAATTCGTTTTATTACCTGTCCATTTTTAAAGAAAGGCTGACAAAGTCACTGTAATAGGTCAGGAGTCTGAACTCAGGGTTGGTCAAAGGTACTCACAGGGAGGAAGGTGGATAAAAATAGGTGGGTAAAATAGGAGGGTTGGCAAGTACAGCCAGGACACCCGTGTTCATCATGCATACTAATAAAGGCCAGAATCTCCTCATTTATCTCTGGTGGGAAGTTCTGATGGTTTCACAGGATCAAACTCAAATCATATTCAAACTAGGGGATTTCCCTGAGCATAAAAGGAAGTATCCGTCCCTAGCAGGAGTCGCTGCAGAGGAATAAAGACGTAGATGTAGAGAACGGACCTGAGGACACAGGGAGCGGGAAGGGTAAGCTGGGATGAAGTGAGAGAGTGGCGTGGACATATATACACTACCAAAGGTGAAATAGATAGCTATTGGGAAGCAGCTGCATATAGCACAGGGAGATCAGCTCAGTGCTTTGTGACCACCTAGAGGGGTGGGATAGGGAAGGTGGGAGGGAGACGCAAGAGGGAGAGGATATGGGGATATATGTATACGAATAGTTGATTCACTTTGTTATACAGCAGAAGCTAACACAACAAGGTAAAGCAATTATACTCCAATAAAGATGTTAAGGACAACAACAACAACAACAAAAAAAACCCAAAATCTAAGTCAATCAAGCCAACGGAGACAATGTAAGTGTTTACAGTTCAAGAAATCCACAAGGGAATCCTTTATTCTGTAGGCAATGAATGGTCCATTCGAAAAGGAAAAAAACTTTCTAAAATGTTGTCTTTCCATTTATTGTTCAGAACATCATTTTTATACCTCTGCATTTCTTACTATTCAAAGCCAAGTCACGTGAGTTACAGGGAAGCAGCTGATGGATTTAAAGTTGGGTCGCTTGATCTAAAAACCAGTGGCAGTTGATTGATTTAAATCCCGGTCATATGACATGAGGAGGGGGTGCTAAAAACTGCTTTTTCATCTCTGGCTCAGAATATCATATTTACCTTGGTTTTTCTTATGATTTAGAAAACTTGAGCTGTCTCTCCTTGGAATCATCAGGAGAAAAATACAGTATTTCAGGTTCATTCTTGAAACCAACTTCTCACGGTTAAGGTGTATTGGCTAAAAGATCTTCCTTCTTCAAGAGATTCCAAACCTCTGTAAGACACTTCATTGTAATTGGAGAAAAAAGAAGAATGAATTCAGGCCAGCAGCTGCAGGAGGCCAAGGCAGCCCCCAGGACTAGGGAAGGAGGAGGAGGAAGGGCTGAGAGTTGCCATTAGAGCAGACAACCTCCAGAGGGCGCTGAAGCACCGGCAGAGCCCACCTGCCACTCCCAGTTTGGCACTCCAGGGTCAGATTTGGGTTTGGAGATGGGGTTGCTGTAACCCCAAGGAGGTGAGCAGAGAGGAGGAGTTGATTACCGGTCTCCTCTGACTCTCTGACCCAAATTGCCTGGCTTCACAGGGGGGACAGGGTTTTGCTTTCAGCAAACTGATGGGGCACTTCCAGGCTGGTCGGGTTGCCCAGTGGCCCGACAGCCTGACAGGCTGACTGCGGTGTGACCGCCCTTTGTTTCTCCAGAATCTGTGCATCAGGAGGTGCATGGGCGCGGGAGCCCATCCACCGCCCCTCCCCCCAAGGGGGATGGCACCTTCCCTGGCTGTACCCTATGATCACCAGGTACTTGAAATGAATGCAAGATTTTTGACTTCAAGGAAAAGCTCGCATAACCGTTTCTTCCTCATAATGTGTGGGATTTACTATAATGGAAGGACATTAGAAAGAACAGGTAGAAAACTCACCTGTTGGTCTCCATGTAGGAGTTTATTTTGCATGAACCCCTCCTACGTGAGTAGATAGCAGAGGTTTATTTTTGTTCCCGTGTGTGTAGTTGTGGCAGAGGATGTAGGTATGGTGATTTGAAGCCCTCAAAGAAATATTCTCAGAACTCTCAAGATTTGTCTTGATCGGAACCGAAAGAGACCTGGAAAAGGAGGAAAAGAAAAGGAAGAGGGAGAACGAATGACTGTTTCTCAGTAAATTCACCTTCCTGGTTGATTGTTCTGTCTTCTCATTTCTTTTAACTTCTATGTATGTCTAATGGAATAATGTAGAAAGGCTGATTTTTATGCTTTAAAAGATTTTACATCACAAAGAAACTAGAAGTGGCTAACAGAACTTATTCAAATCAATTTTGCATAGAGACTTTGATATTAAATTTGGATACTAAAATGGGTTTATCCCAATTTTCTCTTTCTTTTTGAGCGAATATTTGTAACATATTTTTGTAGATAATAATTTATCCTAGATATACAAAATTGTGAGAATGGGTACCATTTTTTACCACTTAAATGATTTCTTTTAAATGAATAGATTGTACACTTTAAATGCCAATGTTGTATCTTACGTGTTGTTTTTTAATTCCTTGATTTCCAAAACTTGTGTTTATTTAATTGATTTCTATCTAATAATCTGTGTCTCCCCTTTATAGTTTCTTACTTTATATTTTATTGATCTATAGTTAATTTACATTATTATATTAGTTTCAGAGGTACAGCATAGTGATTCATAAATGTTTAGGTTCTTCTCCATTTATAGTTATTATAAAAGAGTGGCTATATTCCCCATGCTATACAGTACATCACTGTAGATTATTGATTTTATACATAGTGGATTGTACCTCAAAATCTCCTACCACTATTTTGCTCCTCCACCCTATCTCTCCCTGCTGGTAACCACTAGTCTGTTCTTTAATTTGTGAGTCTGTTTTTTTGTTGTTATTGTATTCAATTTTTTAGATGCCACGTGTAAGTGATAACATACCATGCTTGTTTTCTCATACCATACCATGCTTTTTTTCTCATAACATGCCATGCTTGTTTTCTCTGCGGCTTATTTTACTAAGCATAATACCCTCCAAATCCATCCATGTTCTTGCAAATGGCAAAATTTCATTTTTTGCTGAAGTCATCATAAAAAATCTTTTTTATCCACTAAGCTATTGATGAACACTTAGTTTGACTCTATATCTTGGCTATGGCAAATAACACTGTTATGAACATTGGTGTGCAGTTATTTTTTTTTTTGAAATAGTGTTTTTGTTTTCTTCTGATATACCCAACAGTGAAATTGCTGGATATTATGGTAGTTCTATTTTTAGTTTTTTGTGGAACCTCCATTCTGCTTTCCACAGTAGCTGCACTACTTCACATTCACATCAAGAGTGTACAAGAGTTTCCCTTTCTCCACATCCTCACTAACCTTTGTTATTTGTGATCTTTTGGATGACAGCCATTCTGACAAGACTGAGGTGATATATCTCATAGTTTTGATTTGCATTTTACTGCCGATTAGCTATGTTTAGCATCTTTGTGAGTTCTGGCTGTCTATATGTAGTTTTTCCTTGGAAAAAATGTCTATTTAGGGCTTCTCATTTTTTTAAAAAAGATTTTGGGTGTTTTTTTGATATTGAGTTGTATGTGCTGTTTCTGTAGTTTAGGTATGAACCCTTGCTTGGTCATCTTTTTTGATGTTAACCTCTTATCATGTGCAAATATTGTCTCTCCCTCAGCAGGTTGTCTTTTCATTTTGTCTTTGGTTTCCTTTGCTGTGCAAAATCTTTTAAGTTTAGTGAAGTCCCATTTGTTTATTTTTGCTTTTGTTTCATTTGCCTTAGTAGACTGAACCTAAAACTGTTGCTATCATTTATGTTGAAGAATGTTCTATATTTTCCTCTAGGGGTTTTATGGTTTCTGGTCCTACATTTAGGTCTTTATTCAGTTTTGCATTTATTTTATATATGGTGTGCTAAAATAATCTAATTTTATTCTTTTCCATGTAGCTGACCAGTTTTCCCAGTACCACTTATTGAAGAGACAGTTTTTTCTCCATATTGCCTGCTTTGTCATAAATCAATTAAATATAAGTGTGTGGGCTTACTTCTGGGATCTCTATTCTATTCCAGTGATCTTTGTGTCTGTTTTTGCTCTGGTACCTTTCTCTTTGATTACTGTCGCTTTGCAGTATAGTCTGAAGTCAAGGTGCATGATGCCTCCAGCTGTGTTCTTTCTCAAGATTGTTTGGCTATTTGGGGTCTTTGTGTTTCTATACAAATTTTAAAATTACTTTTTCAAGTTCTGTGAAAATGCTTTGGTATTCTGATAGGGATTGCATTAAATCTGTAGATTGTCTTTGGTAGTATGGTTATTTTATCAGTATTAATTCTTCCAGTCGATGCACATGCTATATTTTTCCATCTTTTTGTGTTGTCTTCAACTTCTTTCACCAATGGCTGATAGATTTCTGAGCACATGTCTTTTACCTGCTTAGGTGTGTTTATTCCTAGGTATCTTATTCTTTTTGATGTCATTGCATATGGTATAGTTTTCTTAATTTTTCTTTCTGACAGCTTTGAGTTTTGTTTTTTCTTCTTTTTCTAATTCCTTCAGGTGTAATGTTAGGTTGTTTATGTGATATTTTTCTTGATTCCTAAGAATAAGCTTGTATCACTATAACTTCCCCCTGTGAACTGCGTTGGCTGTGTCCCATAGATTTTGGATCATTTTGTGTTCATTTTCATTTGTCTTGGGTATTTTTAGAATCCCTCTTTAATTTCTTCAGTGTTCCTTTCTTCCCCTTTTATTCCCTTCATCTGTGATGTGAGGACTATCTTTAATATTATGTTTGGATTTCTTTCAGTTTTGTTTATGTGTGTGTGTGTGTGTGTGTGTGTGTGTGTGATTATTTAAGTTGCTGAGCTCTTAATTTCACATGGACACTAACAACCCTGTATTGTTACTCTGCTCCCCCACAGTTACTGAATTTGACCTTATATTTTACATCTACTTGTTTTGTGTGTCCCTTAACTTCTTATTGTGAATATAGATGATTTTATTACTGTTTTTTTTTTCATCCTTCCTATTAGCTGTGTCCATGGTTGATTTACTACCTTTGTTGAATATTTGCCTTAACCAATGAGGTTTTTCCTTTAGTAAGTTTCCTTTCCTAATTTTTATGTTTCAATCGTGACCTTTTCTTTTTCACTTAGAAAAGCCCCTTTAAGATTTCTCATAAAGCTGGTTTGGCGATGCTGAGCTCTTTTAGTTTTGCTTCTCTGTAAAACTTTAGATCTCACCATCAAATCTGAAGGAGAGCCTTGCTGGGTAGAGTATTTTTGCTTATAGGCTTTTCCCTTTCATGACTTTAAATATACCATGCCACTCCCTTCTGGCATGCAGAGGTTATCCTGAAAAGTCAGCAGATAACTTTATGCAATTTCCCATGTTTGTAACTTGTTGCTTTTCCTTTGCTCCTTTTAATAGTGTCTTTTTATCTTTATTTTTTTTTTTCCATTTTAATTACAATGAGTCTTGGTGTGGTCCTCTTTGGGTTGATCCTGTTTTGGCCTTACTGTGTTTACTGGACTTGGATGTCTGTTTTCTTTCCCAGGTTAGGGAAGTTTTCAACTCTTATGTCTTCAGGTATGTTCTACACTGCTTTGTCTTTCCTTTTTGCTTCTGGGACCAGTATAATGCAAATATTAGTACACTTGATGTTGTTTCACAAGTCTGTTCAGCTTTCCTCATTTCATTTTAATCTATTGTTTTACTGTTCATCTTCAGTGATTGCCAGTACTCTGTCCTTCAGTTTTCTGATTCATTCCTCTGTATCATTGAGTCTACAGTAGTTTCCTTTAATGTATTTTTCATTTCAGTTATTGTATTCCTCATCTCTGTTTTGTTGTTCTTTAATGGTCTAACTCTTTTTAAAAAAAAATTCTAACTTCTTGCTCTGGTCGTCCATTCTTCTCCTGAGTTCTTTGATCATCTTTACAGTCATTACCTTGAACCCTTTGTTGAGGAGATTGGCTATCTCCACTTCACTTAGATCTTCTTCTGAATTCTTATCTTGGTCCTTCATTTGGATCGTGTTTCTGTGTCACCTCATTTTTCTTAACTTCCTGTTTTTATTGCTATGTGTGTAGTAGGTTCGTTACATTCCCTGACCTTGGGGAAGTGGCCTTTTGTAGGAGCTGTCCTATGGGTCCCAGCAGCCCCCTCTCCCCTGGTCACTAGAGCTATATATTCTAGGTGTACCCCCTATGTGGGCTGCTTGGGCTCTTCTGCTGTGGTGGGCTGACTACTGTGGGTAGTCTGGTAGGCTTGGCTGCCCCCAGACTGCTTGTTTGCCAGGCTCTGCCTTGTATGGAGGCTGTCTGTGCTGCTTGGTGAGACTAAATCATAAGGCAGCTGGCTGCACAACTCTGGGGGACACCAAATCTGGTGCTGGTTCACTTATGGGTAGAATTGCAGTCCAGGTGATATCAGGGCTAGTGCCCAGTCACTGGTTCTGGGGCTATGCTGGCTACTGGGAGGAAGAGACAGGTTCTGCGTTCTGGCTGCAGGGCCCAGGAGCCACAGGGTTGGTGTTGGATCACTGTTCCTGACACAGCTCTCTGCAGGGCCGGGGGTATCCCTAATCTTGTGTTGGCATTCTGATGGGCAGGGTCAGGACCCAGCTGAGTCCATGGCTGCTTCTGGCCTGCAATTAAGTGGCCTGGTTACACAGGCTGCTGGGCTGTGGTATTCCTGGAGCTGGTGTGTGCCTGTTGGTGTATGAGGCTGATCCCACTGCTAAAGCAGGTTTGCTGTTGGGTAGGTCCAAGCTCCATCCAGTCCCTGTGCAGTTACCACCTGCTGATGGTGAGGCTGACTCCAAGGCCAGAGCAGGCTCACTTGTCAGAGGGGCCAGGGACTCTGGGGCTGGTGCCTGTCCACTGAGGTGTGGAGGCTGGTCTTGGGGCTTTTGGTGGCTGGACCCATGTCCAGGGGCAGCTGTGCACTGAGAGGATCTGAAGGCAGCCTGTTTGCTGGTGGATGGGGCTATGCCCCTGCTCAGTTAGTTGCTTGGCCTGCAGCATCCTAGTACTTGTGTCTGTAGTCTGGTGGAAATGGGTGGGGCTCGGTCCTGAGGCTGATAAGCTACAGGGAGGATTCTGAAATTATGCTTGCTGGTACCAGCGTCCACGAGGTAGAAGGAGCTCCCCCGAATGGCTGCTGCCAGTGTCTCTGTCCCTGAGGCTGTGCTGTAGTTGCCTCTTGCCTCTCTGGGAGACTCTCCAAGATTAGGAGGTAGGTGTGACCCGGGATCCTTTCAAATGACTGCTTCTGTTCTGATTCTCAGATCATGTGGGATTTTGTGAGCATCTTTTAAGAGTGGAATCTCTATTTCCCACATCCCTCTGGCTCTCTGGAAAATAAGCACTACTGGTCTTCAAAGCCCAACTTTCTAGGAGCTCTTCTTTCCACAACAGGATCCCTGGGCTTGGGAGCCTGATGTTGGCTTCATACCCCTTGCTACCTGGGAGCACCTCTGAAATTGTAATTATTCTCCCATTTGTGGGCCACCCACTTGGTGGTATGGGTCTTGACTCTACTGAGATTTTGCCCTTCCTTTCTGTCTTGTCGAGGTGCCTTCCTTATATCTTTAGCTGTAAAACATCTTTTATGGTAGGTCCCGGCCTTTTTCATCAATTGCTGTTCTGTAAACAGTTGTGACTTTGGTGTGCCCATGAGAGGCATCAGGCTCTGGGTCTTTGAATGCTACCATGTTGGACAATCTCTCTACTTCATTCCTAAATCATATTATTTAAGTTTTCTTAGTATCTTATTTGATTAGCGACAGTTTGAAATTTATTATCACTCATGTTTACTTCGCCTGTTTAAAAAAATTGAATAGTGCATTCATTCAGTTTGAAATGAAGGTAGTGACCTGTGAATTTCCATACCTCAAAAAGCAAGGATAGGACAAAAGCCTTTTCTATTTGTGTTACCCTCAAACTCTGCACCCCACCCCAGCCTGGGGATTAACCTCTTGCACCCATGCTCACCTTCTGTTTTCGGACCGTTAACCATCATTGCATCTGTATGTGTGTTGACAAAGTGAACTCTAGTCTTTGCAGTTTTTGTGTTTTGTTTTTTTGGTTTAGGGAACAGTCCTACTATGAATGTACATTTACTGCTCTACTGAAGTTCATATATAAACCTGTCAAGCACATTACCAGAATTGGAATTGCTTGTATATACACTTTGATAAATTTTAGAGACAATGGTAGAACAGAAGTAAATTGTATTTCAAATGCCACAATATTCTCACACCATGAAAACCCTTCCCTTTTTAATATATTTGTGTGTAGTTTATCTTTATGCCCATACTATATTTCCCAGAGATGGGTAAGTGTTATGTTTCTTGCTGGCACATTTACCGTATTGTTCAAAGGCAGGCGTTCAGTGGTTTTAGCATGATCCTATTTCCATGAACTCGCAAATACAAGATCTTCTCTCACACTGTCTTTTACTCCCTGCTGTTTTATATTGCCCTCCTAATTCTCAGTCCTGGTCTTTCTTTATGTTCTTCATCAACCTGGATAGGTTATACTATTTTCTCCCTTATTCAAGACCAATAGAATAGAATCGAATACAACACCCAGAAATAAACCCTGATATATGGCCAAATGATTTTTGACAAGTTGCCAAGACTTTTCAAAGTAGAAAGGATAGTATTTTCAACACATGGTGCTGAGAAGTCTTGTGGGCAACATGCTAAAGAAGGAAGATGGACCCTTACCTAACATCATATGCAAAAATTAATGAAAACGTATCAAGAAACTAAATATAAGACCTAATAATATAAAAAGTCTTAGAAGAAGATAGAGGACAAGAGCTTCATGATATTGGATTTGGCAGTGTTTTCCTCCATATGAAACGAAGGAACAACAAAGGTACAGCTAACAAAAAAATAAACAATTTTCAGTACATAAGTTAAAAAAAATGTGTATCAAAGAAATGTAAACAGAATAAAATGGCAACCCACAAGATGGGAGAAAATATTTCAGAGCCATCTATCTGACAAGAGATTTCTATTCAGAATATACAGAGAACTCCTACAACTGAACAAAAAGCAAACACCCTGATTCAAAAATGGATAAAAGACTTGAATAGATGGTTCTTCACAAAGATGTACAAATGACTAAGCACTTGAATAGATGCTCCATATCACTAAATGCATGTTTATATATTTGTGTGCATGCATATACACACAAGCACACACACACACACACAAGCAGAAAACGACTATTGGTGAGGATGTGAGGGAGTTGGAACCATTGTGCTATGTCAGAGGGAATGCAGAATGATACAGCTGCTTTGCAAAAGAGTATGGCAATTTTTCAGATATTGAAAAATAGACTTACTACATGATCCAGGAATTTTACTATGAGGTATACCCAAAGGTATTGAAATCAGGGTCTTAAAGAAATATTTGTACTCCAGTGTTTAGAGCAGTAATAATCACAGTAGCTAAAATATGAAAGCAACCTAAGTGTTCATCCACTAGTTCCTGGATAAGCAAAGTGTGGTATACCCATATAATACAATATTATTCAGTGTTAAAAAGGAAAAGATCTAGGAATATGCTACAACATGGATGAATCTTGAGGAAATTTAGCTACCAAAAATGCCATTTTTATGACTTTTAGTGAGTCATAACAATACAACTACTTATTTCAATTATATGGGGGTACTTAGTGTAGTCAAAACCATAGAAATTGGGAGGGTAATGACGCTTTTCAGGTGGTTATGGAACAAAAAGGAAAGTTATATTTAAAGGATATAGGGTGACAGTTTTAAAACGTAGAAAAGAATTAGAAAGATAAATGGTGATGTTGATCGCCCAATAATATGAATGCATTTAATATCACTGAACGGTGCACTTTATTATAACTAACATGTTATATTTTATGTTATTTGATTTTACCAACATACAAAATTGGGAAAGAATGTAATATCAGGAAAGGGAGTGGACCTGGGATAGAGCAGAGAGTAATCAGAAGGGTGAGACACTGCATATGTTGAAGAAGAAGAGCTGAGAGTCTTCATTGGCCAGAAGAGACTTTATAAAAGAGAAAAAAAAAAAAATTACTCTGAGGGTGTATTAGATAGATATCTGTGGGTGTGCTGCTATCTCCCATGGGTTATCTTAAAGAGTCTTTAATAAAGTCCATAAGGCTTGCTGAGGCTTTTTAAAAAACTGGATTCCCTAGGAGATAATTAGAGGGTGGTACTTAAGTCTATGTCTAGGTTGACAGATTTTGCAGGGAAGACGAACCTGAGAACAGTGGAGGTCTTAAGAGTGTAAGTACATGGAAATTAGAAAAAAATAATAATAAAGGGAATTAGGAAAACTTTGGACTTTGAAGGTCATGTATTATTACTGAGTCAGACCTGAGGTTTCTAAGGAGTTATATACACAGTTGCTATTTGGATTACTTGTTGATAAAGATAAGTGGAAAAACTAGAGTCGTTCCCAAGTGTAGGTAAGATATAATGAGAGGATGGAGGTGGAAAGTAGGGAGACCCAGAGAAAAGTGGGAAGGTCATATTGGGCCAAGATGGTGGTAATATCCAACAGAACAGACGGTAGGACAGACGATGGATTCATCTTTTTTATTTCGCCTCCCCCCCTCATCCTTAATAATTCTTTGGGAATATTTCACTGCTCTGTGATGCAGGTACAGAATTCGAGTGAGGAGGCTACACCTTCAGTGTCCAGCTGTCTGAGTCCTCAGTGTGCTTCAAATGATGGAGAACTATTGCTTCCTTATGAGAAGGGTTAGTACCTCGTAGCTAAGCTTAAGCTGGAGCTTATGCAATATTGATTCCATTTTATATATACTGTTGGCATGGAGGTTCCTCCTCCTCTTTTCTTGAACATTATGAAATGAATCTATATTTCTCAGTATTTGGGTATATCAGATAAATACGTTAAGTAAAGGAATCTTATATATTGCTCCCTGCATAGTTTGCTCTTTCTTGTTTCTCTTTTACCTTTACTAAATTAGCACAGGGAGAGACCTTGAAATGTTCTAATCAGGAGAGATTAGAACATCATATTTCTAGAGAGGTTGGTTGGACAGAGCAGGGGTCCCAGTGAGAATCCAAGCTTCTGTTTCTACTTGGAAGTGTACCTGTGTAGAATAGAGGGCTCCAGGAAATATCCTAGAATATTCCAATGTCCCTGTGGGAGATCATTAAGAGAGGCAGGATCTGGTACCAGATCAGTGTACTATGACATGTTTGTCAGTCATCTGATGTGAGATTCTCAGAGCCAATCCCATATGGTAGGGCTGAGTGCAGAGTGATGAAGAACCTGTGAAAGCCTTTGATTGCATGTTAAAGATGAAGCTCTGATTTCGGGGAGAATTTTCTTACCTGACTGAATGTCACCCTTCTGTGGGGATGAGATTCTGTGCTTTTCCTCTGTTGATGACCACTGACTGCAAATCATTAGAGGATCATGTCTAGAAAACATTCTTTATTTAATTTCTTAAAGAAGAAAGCATAGAAAATTTTTTATCCACTTTCAAATTGAGGATCAAGGGGAATGACATCAGTGAAAATGTCAGAGTAGGGAGCTCTGGCTTGTGTCCATCCCCAGAAACACTGACATACGTGGTAAAACCTGTCAAAATGACCCTATCAACACATGTAAGTTTTCTTTTCTTTTCACGCTGTAGATTTATCTTTCATTGAAACTTGACTTACTACAGGATGTGGAGAATCAACAGGGAAGTAGAAACTGTATTTCCTGATGAGAGAATCACTACGTCACATTAGCTGTTCTGAACTCTGCCTTACTCACCGTGACTCTAATTAAAACAAACAAACAAACAAAACACTTTTTTTTTTGGTAAGTCAGTTCTGACATTTCCTCGTTAAAGACAAGGTAACAGATACAGACTTAGATCTACCAGAATTGAGCAAACTTTTGATTGTACCTGTGTTGAACATATGAGCATGACCTGCTACAAATCTTCATTATACTTATTGCCACAACGGACAAATTCCCTTTTTCCACTCCTGATATGTTGCATGTAAGGAATGCATAGGTCACTAACCCCAGCTGGTCACAGGTAAACTCTGCCACATGGATTACTGCATGTTTTCCTGCTGGAAGACCACACATTCTCGAGGATCATGCCTGCAGAGTATCTGGGCTCTTCTTTTTTCTGGATAAAGGTTAGATAATCACCTAATTTTATGAGAAATATATAAATTGTATTTGCATATTCTTCAGGTTTTTATTTATCCATTCTCTTTCAAGTCCTAAGTGCAAATATTAAAGTGATTTCCAAGAGGGTGGTATGTAAGACAGCTCCAAAATTAGCAAGAAATCATAATACAATTGTGAATGCATTAATGTGTGATTAATATGTAGATACTTATGTAAATGCAAGTTTAGTAATGCTTTGTGGAGAGCTTCAGAATCTAGGTATTAAAAAAAAAAAAAGAAGGAGTTCTTGAAACTCTCAGGGAATTATAGAGAAGTCTTTGTGTCTATAAATATCATTCTGAAATAATGCATATTCTCAGAAATAAACTAGGCATAACATTGTAGGAAAAAACTTCATGAAATGAAAGAGCATGTGAGATGGCCATACAAGAAAAAGAATATTCTCAGAGAATAATGAACAGTGTGGAGTTCAGCAGAAGGGTCATACACATTCAGAGAGCAAAACTTTGGAGAGCCTAATTGTGAGTTCCTCATATTTCATCTTTGGAGACACGGTAGTCATTTGAAATATGATGTTATAAGATGACGTTAACATACTTAAATACTTTCGTTTAGAAATGACCACTTAGAACCAGAGTAAATGAAAGAGAACACAACATTATGTTTATGTTGAATTTTAAAGACCTCAGGTGAGTGCTGATTATTTAAAAATGCATGATGTCTTTCACTGCAAAGTAAATGAGCTGTTACAGTGGAGGATTACTGGACTGAATGTCAATATTATGACATAGTATGAGTGTGTTTCGTGTTTGGTAATTGCAATCATTGTTGCTTTTGTTGTGGTCATCCATTTACAGTGCTTGGTGTCAGTTGATTTATCTCTTGTAAAAATAAAATACAGTCTGTGTGTGTGTGAAAAAAAAAAAACATACATGATGTCTTGACTAAAGTTGTATGGAATTTGAGATCTGGAAAAAAGCATTTCTTTTCTGTAATGCTAGGATGATAATTGGACATTTTTGCAAGAAAGAGATTTCAGGATGCAAATCTCGTGTCTCTAAGGTGGGAAGTCAGTTCATGGTGGAACATTCTATTAAACTTGTGTGAGTGGAGAAATATTTCTTTGGAAGGAAGAGGTCACGAATCCCTTTTTAATAGTTAATGGTTTATAGCATACCGAATGAGCAAAATGGCTATTTCTGAACTTTAGAAAAAAATAATATAGTTTTTCTGCATTTATAACATGAGGCTGATGTAAAATATCAAAAACTCTTTATTTTGAAAAGCAATGTAATCAATTTGACATAATTCATATATATTGAACCTGTGGTACACACACACACAGTAAAACTTACATTCAGAAAATTGTTTGCACTTAAGAAATATTTTCAAGTGTAGCTGATTTACAATGTTGTGGGTTTTTTTTAAATACATGTTTATTGGAGTATACTTACTTTATAACACTGTATTAGTTTCTGCTTTACAACAAAGTGAATCAGCTATATGTATACATATATTCCCCATATCCCCCCCCCTTGAGCCTCCCTCCCACACTCCCGATCCCACCCCTCTGGGGGACATAAAGCACCGAGCTGATCTCCCTGTGCTATGCGGCAGCTTACCACTAGCTATTTTACATTTGGTAGTGTATATATGTCAGTGCTACTCTCTCACTACGTCCCTGTCTCCCCTTGCCCCTTGTGTCCTTAAGTCCGTTCTCTACATCTGTGTCTTTATTCCTGCCCTGTCACTAGGTTCGTCAGTACCATTTTTCTAGATTCCATATATATGTGTTAGCGTACGGTATTTGTTTTTCTCTTTCTGACTTACTTCACTCTGTATGACAGACTCTAGGTCCAACCACCTCACTGCAAATAACTCAATTTTGTTCCTTTTTATGGCTGAGTAATACTCCATTGTATAGATGTGCCACATCTTCTTTATATCTTCATCTGTCGATGGACATTTAGGTTGCTTCTATGTCCTGGCTATTGTAAATAGTGCTACAGTGAACATTGTGGTACATGTATCTTTTTGAATTATGGTTTTCTCCGGGTATATGCCCAGTAGTGGGATTGCTGGGTCATATGGTAGTTCTATTTTTTAGCTTTTAAGGAATCTCCATACTGTTCTCCATAGTGGCTGTATCAGTTTACATTCCCACCAACAGTTCAGGAGGGTTCCCTTTTCTCCACACCCTCTGCAGCCTTTACACATTGTTGTATTAATTTCTGCTGTGCAGCAAAGTGATTCAGTTTTATATATATCTATCTATATCTATATATCTATATCTATATATCTATATATATTCTTTTCCATTATGGTTTATCACAGGATATTGAATATAGTTTCCTGTGCTATACGGTAGGTCTTGGTGGGTTGTCCATCCTATGTAGAATAGTTTGCTTCTGCTATTCCAAAACTCCCAATCTTTCCTTCACTCTCTCCTTGGCAACCACAACTCTCTTTTCTATATCTGTGTGTTTGTTTCTGTTTCGCTGACATGCTCATTTGTGTCCTGTTTTCGATTCCACATATAAGTGATATTATATGGTATTTGTCTTTCTCTCTCTGACTTACTTCACTTAGTATCATTATCTCTAGGTCCATCCATGTTGCTGCAAATGGCATTATTTCATTCTTTTTTATGTCTGAGTAATATCTTTTGTATACGTATACCACACCTTCTTTATACACTCATTTTTCAATGAACATTTAGGTTGTTTCCATGTCTTGGCTGTTATAAATAGTGCTGCTATGAACATAGGGTTTCATGTATCTTTTTGAATTATAGTTTTGTCTAGATATATGTCCACAAGTGGGATTGCTAGATCATATGGCAACTCTCTTTATAGTTTTTTTGAGGAACCTCCATACTGTTTTCCATAGTGGCTGCACCAACTTACATGGCCACCGACAGTGTAGAAGGGTTCCCTTTTCTCCATACCCCCTCCAGCATTTGTTAATTGTAGATTTTCTTTTTAATGATGGCCATTCTGATCAGTGTGAAGTGATACCTCATTGTAATTTGGATTTGCATTTATCTAATAATTAGTGATGATGAGCACCTTTTCATGTGCCTATTGGCTCTCTGTATGTCTTCTTTGGAGAAATGTTTATTTAGGTCTTCTACCCATTTTTCCATTGAGTTATTTGTTATTTTGTTATTGAGTTGTATGAGCTGTTTGTATAGTTTGGAAATTAAGCCCTTGTCAGTCTCATCATTTGCTAATATTTTCTCCCAGTCCATAGGTTGTATTTTCATTTTGATTATGGTTTCCTTTGCTGTGCAAAAGCTTATAAGTTTGATTAGTTCCTGTTTCTTTTGTGCTTTTACAGTAAGTCCCCTACATATGAACAAGTTCTGTTCCAAGAGTGCGTTTGTAAGTTCAATTTGTTTGTAAGTCCAACAAAGTTCGCCTAGGTACCCAACTTACACAGTCGGCTGTATGGTATTGTACCGTAATAGGTTTATAATACTTTTCACGCAAACAATACATAAAAAACAAGCACAAAAACAAAGAAAGCATTTTTAATCTTACAGTACAGTAACTTGAAAAGTACAGTAATACAGTACAACAGCTAGGATACTCGGGCTGGCATCGAGGGAACAGGCGAGCAGAGTTACTGATTGGAGGAGGGAGGGGAGGTGGGAGATGGTAGGGGTGAAGGATTATCAACAGTAGGAGACAGAGGGCAAGCTGCAATTTCACTCATACCTGACGTTGATGGCAAAGGTTCTGGTTCCTTGCTGGATTTAATTCTATCTACCCTCTTGAAAGAATGATCCATTGATGTCTGGGTAGTAGCTCTTTTTTTCTCATCATAGATGACAAGGTAACACTGGATTGCAATCTGAATGGCTGCTGCCACCTTTGGGTCCCATTCTAGGTTCGGGTCCTGTGCCTCAAAAACTAACAGTGCTTCCTCAGATAACGAAGATTCCCTTGCCATTTTCTGTGTCGTGAATCTCTTCAGTTCTTCAGTTACTTTTTCTTCCTCCTGTCCCTCTTCATCCTTTCTGTGGGCCTCCAATTCCATCAGTAAGCTCCTCATGTTGCACAGCAAGGAGTTCAGCGAAATCGTCCTCTTGCAGATCTAGCTCCAGCTTCTCGCTGAGGGTCACTACGTTGCTGAAGACCTCTTCGGACTTCTGATCTACCTTCTCAAATCCACAAAAATCATGAACAAACTGTGGGCAAAGGTTCTTCCAAACCCCATTCATCGTGACCGCCATACCCTCACACCATGCAAAGTCAATGTTTTTTTATGGTCTTGTAGATGTTATAGTCCTCCCAAAGCTGTCCCTAGGTTGTTCCTGATTTGTCACTTACCTTTACTGCCTGACAAAAAGCGTGACATAAATAATATTTCTTGAAAGTCGCTATAACGCCCTGGTCCATAGGTTGGATGAGCAACGTAGTATTTGGTGACAGATGCAGTACTTTGACGTTGGGATGAAAGTCATCCATGAATGGGGGGTGGCCCAGAGCATAGTCGAGCAGCAAAAGAATGTTTTGCTGGAACGTCCTTCTCCAAGCAATATTTCTCTACATCTGGGATAAAGTGGTGGCAAAACCAGTCCTGGAACGTGGCCTGTGTAATCCGGGATTTGGGGTTACGCTTCCACACAACAGGAAGAGAGCCCTTGGCTATGTTTTTAAGGGTTCTTGGGTTCTGTGAATGGTAAACTAAGAGAGGTTTCAGCTTCAATTCACCGGAAGCATTGCCACCAAACAACAGTTAGCCTATCCTTTGCTGCTTTACAGCCCGGCATCAACTTTTCCTCCTTACTGACGTAACTTCGGTCTGGCATCCTCTTCCAGTACAGTTGTGTCTCATCCACATTAAAAACCTGGTTGGGTAAATACACACCATCATCAATAATTTCTCAAAGTGTTTCTGGAAGTTCCTGGACAGCTATCCTATCTGCACTTGCTGTCTCTCCACTTACTTTTACATTGTGAAGGCTGGCTCTAGCCTTGAACCGATGAAACCAGCCATGGCTGGCATTAAAAGATGTGCCCTCTGATTCTTTGCCATGTTTCTTCTTCAAGTCTTCATAAAGGCTTTTAGCTTTCTCTTGAATCAGCGTTAAGTTGAGCAGGACTCAGCGCTGATGTTGATCCTGCATCCGCACACTGAGAAGTTTCTCCATCTCCTCCATCACTTTTCCATGCTTCTTGGATATTGTGTCAACATCGTCGGCACAGCAGACTTCACATGTTCCATGATCTTGTCCTTGTTCTTTAGATTCGTGCCAATGATTGAATGATTCATATTGTAAGAATGAGCGATGTCTAACATCTTTTTGCCTCGCTCCACTCTCTCAATTACTTTCACTTTTGTTTCCGTCATTATCGCTTGGCGCTTCTTAACAGTACCAGCTACATCACCTCTGCTTTTACGCTTGCTTCCAGACATCTTGGGCTTGAAATAAAGGTACTGTACTACTGTACTCTATACAGTACTGTAAAGTACACAAAAGCACAACCACATATAGAGGAAGCACGCACGTGACAATGTAGGCCAGACACGTGAACTAACTTACATGATTGGACACGCGAATGGACGTTTGCATCTTTGAAAGTTTGCAACTTGAAGGTTCGTATGTAGGTGACTTACTGTATTTGTACTGCCTAGGGAGAACTACCTAGGAAAATTTTGGTATGACTTATGTCAGAGAATGTTTTGCTTATGTTCTCTTCTAGGAGTTATAAGGTGTCCTATCTTATATTTAAGCATATAAGCCGTTTTGAGTTTATTTTTGTGTATGGTGTGAGGGTATGTTCTGACTTCACTGATTTGCATACGGCTCTCCAACTTTCAAAACACCACTTGCTGAAGAGACTGTCTTTTCCCCATTGTATATTCTTGCCTCCTTTGTCAAAGATTAATTGACCATAGGTGTGTGGGTTTATTCCTTAGCTCTCTATTCTATTCCATTGATCCATGTATCTCTTTCTGTGCCAATACAATGCGGCTTTGATTACTGTAACTTTGTAGTATTTTCTGAAGTTTAGGAGGGTTATGCCTCCTGCTTTGTTCTTTTTCCTGGGGATTGTGTTCACATTTCTGACTTTTTATGGTTCCAGATACATTTTAGGATTATTTGTTCTAGTTCTGGGGAAAATGTCATGGGTAATTTGATAGGGATCACATGAAATCTGTAGATTGCTTTGGGTAGTATAGCCATTTTAACAGTATGAATTCCTCCCATCCAAGAGCGTGGGATGTCTTTCCATTTCTTTGAATCATCTTCAGCTTCCTTTACTAATGTTTTGTAGTTCTCAGTATATAAGTCTTTCACCTCCTTGGTGAGGTTTATTCCTAAGCATTTTATTTTTTTGATGCCATTAAAAAAAGGATTGCTTGTTTACATTTCCTTTCTGATATTTCATTGTTAGTGTAAAGAAATGCAACCAGGGACTTCCCTGGTGGCTCCGTGGTTGAGACTCCGCCTGCCAATACAGGGGACACGGGTTTGAGCCCTGATGCAGGAAGATCTCACATGCCGTGGAGCAACTAAACCTGTGTGCCACAACTACTTAGCCTGCACTCTAGAGCCAGTGAGCCACAAATACTGAGCCCATGTGCCACAACTACTTAAGCCTGCATGCCTAGAGCCCGTGCTCCACAATAAGAGAAGCCACTGCAATGAGAAGCCTGCGCACCACAAGAAAGTCTAGTCCCCACTGGCCACAACTAGAGAAAGCCCGTGCACAGCAATGAAGACCCAATGCAGCCAAAATAAATTTTTTAAAAAAAGAAAGAAAAACCAGGAAATGCAACCAATTTATATATGTTAATCTTGTATCCTGCTACTTTGCTGAATTTGTTTATCAGTTCTAGTAGTGTTTGTGTGGAATTTTTAGGGTTTCCTTTATATATATTATCATGTCACCTGCATATAATGACAACTTTACCTCTTCCCTTCCAATTTGGTTAGATTTTATTTCTTTTTCTTGTCTGATGGTTGTGGCTAGGACTTCCAATACTATGTTGAAGAGAAGACGTGAGAGTGGGCATCCTTGTCTTGTTCCAGATTTTAGCGGGAAGGCTTTCAGCTTATGAACGTTGAGTATTATATTGGCTGTGGGTTTGTCATAAATAGCTTTTATTATGTTGAGATATGTTTCCTCTGTACCCACGTTGGTAAGTGTTTTTACCATGAATGGATGTTGAAGCTTTTCAAATGCTTTTTCGCCATCTATTGAGATGGTCGTTTGTTTCTTGTTTTTCCTTTGTCGATGGGGTGTATCATGTTGATTGATTTGCATATGTTGAAACAGCTTTGTGAAACTGGGGTGAATCAAATTTGGTCATGGTGTATGATCCTCTTATGTGTTGTCGGATTCGGTTTTCTAATATTCAGTTGAGAATTTTTGCATCTATATTTGTCAACGATATTGGCCTGCAGTTTTCTTTTTTGGTAGTGTCTTTCTCTGTGTTTTTTTTTAAAGTCTTTATTGAATTTGTTCCAATATTGCTTCTGTTTTATGTTTTGGTTTGTTGCTTGTGAGGCATGTGGGATCTTAGCTCCAAAACCAGGGATCGAACAGGCACCCCCTGCACTGGAAGGCGAAATCTTAACTGCTGGACCACCAGAAAAGTCCCCATCTGTTTTATTTGTTTTTTTTTTTAAGTAAATTTCTTTCTTTATTTATTTTTGGATGCATTGGGCATTCGTTGCTGTGCTCGGGCTCTCTCTAGTTGTGGTGAGCGGGGACTACTCTTCGTTGTGGTGCGCAGGCTGTTCATTGTGGTGGCTTCTTTTGTTGCAGATCATGGGCTCTAGGTGCGTGGGCTTCAGCAGTTGTGGCTATCAGGCTCAGTAGTTGTGGCTCGTGGGCTGTAGAGCGCAGGCTCAGTAGTTGTGGCACACAGGCTTAGTTGCTCCATGGCATGTGGGATCTTTCCAGACCAGGTCTCGAACCTATGTCCCCTGCAGTGGCAGACAGATTCTTAACCACTGTGCCACCAGGGAAGCCCCCCTCCCCATCTGTTTTTGATATCAGCGTGATAGTGGCTTCATAGAATGTCTTTGGAAGCATTCCTTACTCTTCAATCTTTTCGAAGAGTTTGAGAAGAATCAGTGTAAGTTCTGCTTTTTATATTTGGTAGAATTTGCCTGTGAAACCATCTGATCCTGGACTTCTGTTGGTAGGGAGTTTTTTTAAATTACAGATTCTATTTTTCAAAAAGTTCTATTTATTTATTTATTTTGGCTGTGTTGGGTCTTCGTTTCTGTGCAAGGGCTTTCTCTAGTTGCAGCGAGCGGGGGCCACTCTTCATCACGGTGCGTGGGCCTCTCACTATCGTGACCTCTCTTGTTGTGGAGCACGGGCTCCAGACGCTCAGGCTCAGTAGTTGTGGCTCACGGGCCCAGTTGCTCCGCGGCATGTGGGATCTTCCTAGACCAGGGCTCGAACCCGTGTCCCCTGCATTGGCAGGCAGATTCTCAACCACCGCGCCACCAGGGAAGCCCTCTATTTTGCTTTTAGTGATCAGTATGTTCAAGTTATCTATTTCTTCTTGATTCAGTTTTGTTCGGCTGTAAAAAACCAAAATATATTTTTAAGTTATGTTAGCAGCTAAATACTTACCATGTATTAGACCACAAAAGAGAGAAGAAAAAATATTAAAATATTTTTTCAAATAAACAAGTATTGAAATGTTTTAAAGAAATTGGTATAATAATACTAATTACAATAATGACAAATTGTTCTGAACTTAAAGACTACTTATATCTAAGATGCATATTATATGCTTATTGTTTTATTGTTTTTAAATACATGGAATGTTTTCTCCTTTCTAATGTAATTCTTTTATTTTACCTGTATATTGTGAAAAAAATTTAGTTGCACATAATATAAAAAATTACACTTTAATAGGAGATATTAATCCATTTACATTTACTATAGTACTGAAAATACTTAGGTTTAGTGTTCCATGTCATTGAGTGCTCTTTTTTATTTATTTATTTTTAAAAAAGATTTAATTTGGAGGGGGGGCATAAATTATTCATTTATTTATTTATTTATTTATTTAATTTTAACATCTTTATTGGACTATAATTGCTTTACAATGGTGTGTTAGTCTCTGCTTTAGAACAAAGTGAATCAGCTATACATATCCATATATCCCCATATCTCCTCCCTGTTGCGTCTCCCTCCCGCCCTCCCTATCCCACCCCTCTAAGTGGTCATAAAGCACTGAGCTGATCTCCCTCTTCTATGCAGCTGTTTCCTACTAGCTAGCTATTTTACATTTGGTAGTATATATAAGTCCATGCCACTCTCTCACTTCGTCCCAGCTTACCCTTCCCCCTCCCCATGTCCTCAAGTCCATTCTCTATGTCTGCGTCTTTATTCCTGTCCTGTCCCTAGGTTCTTCCCAACCGTTTCTTTTCCTTTTCTTTTTAGATTCCACATATATGTGTTAGCATACAGTATTTGTTTTTCTCTTTCTGACTTACTTCACTCTGTATGACAGACTCTAGGTCCATCCATCTCACTACAAATAACTCAATTTCATTTCTTTTTATGGCTGAGTAATCTTCCATTTTATATTGAAGATGTGCAACATCTTTTTTACCCATTCATCAGTTGATGGACACTTAGGTTGCTTCCATGTCCTGGCTATTGCAAATAGAGCTGCAATGAACATTGTGGAACATGACTCTTTTTGAATTATGGTTTTCTCCAGGTATATGCCCAGTAGTGGGATTGCTGTGTCATATGGTAGTTCTATTTTTAGTTTTTTAAGGAACCTCGATACCGTTCTCGATAGTGGCTGTATCAATTTACACTCCCACCAACGGTGCAAGAGGGTTCCCTTTTTTCCACACCTCTGCAGCATTTATTGTTTGTAGATTTTTTTGATGATGGCCATTCTTACCTGTGTGTGGTGATACCTCATTGTAATTTCGAGTTGCATTTCTCTAATGATCAGTGATGTTGAGCATTCTTTCATGTGTTTGTTGGCAATCTGTATATCTTCTTTGGAGAAATGTCTATTTAGGTCTTCTGCCCATTTATGGATTGGGTTTTTTTTTTTTTTTTTTTTTTTGATATTGAGCTGCATGGGCTGCTTGTAAAGTTTGGAGATTAATCCTTTGTCAGCTGCTTCGTTGGCAAATATTTTCTCCCATTCTGAGGGTGGCCTTTTCATCTTGTTTACGTTTTCCTTTGCTGTGCAAAAGCTTTTAAGTCTCCTTAGGTCTCATTTGTTTATGTTTCTTTTTAATTTCCGTTTTCTAGGAGGTGGGTCAAAAAGGATCTTGCTGTGATTGATGTCATAGAGTGTTCTGCCTATGTTTTCCTCTAAGAGTTTGATAGTGTCTGGCCTTACATTTAGGTCTTTAATCCATTTTGAGTTTATTTTTGTGTATGGTGTTAGGGAGTCTTCTAATTTCATTCTTTTACCGGTAGCTGTCCAGTTTTCCCAGCACCACTTATTGAAGAGGCTGTGATTTCTCCATTGTATATTCTTGCCTCCTTTATCAAAAATAAGGTGACCATATGTGTATGGGTTTATGTCTGGGCTTTCTCTCCTGTTCCATTGCTCTATATTTCTGTTTTTGTGCCAGTACCATACTGTCTTGACTACTGTAGCTTTGTAGTATTGTCTGAAGTCAGGGAGCCTGATTCCTCCAGCTCTGTTTTTCTTCTCAAGATTGCTTTGGCTGTTCGGGGTCTTTTGTGTTTCCATACAAATTGTGAAATCTTTTTGTTCTAGTTCTCTGAAAAATTCCATTGGTAGTTTGATAGGGATTGCATTGAATCTGTAGATTGCGTTGGGTAGTAGAGTCATTTTCACAATGTTGATTCTTCCAATCCAAGAACATGGTATATCTCTGTATCTGTTTGTGTCATCTTTGATTTCTTTCATCAGTGTCTTATAGTTTGTTGAGTAAACGTCTTTTGTCTCTTTAGGTAGGTTTATTCCTAGGTATTTTATTCTTTGTGTTGCAGTGGTAAATGGGAGTGTTTCCCTAATTTTTCTTTCAGAATTTTCATCTTTAGTGTATAGGAATGCAAGAGATATCTGTACATTAATTTTGTATCCTGCGACCTTACCAGTTCATTGATTAACTCTAGTAGGTTTCTGGTAGCATCTTTAGGATTCTCTATGTATAGTATCATGTCATCTGCAAACAGTGAGAGCTTAACTTCTTCTTTTCCGATTTGGATTCCTTTTATTTATTTTTCTTCTCTGATTGCTGTAGCTAAAAATTCCAAAAGTGTGTGGAATAATAGTGGTGAGAGTGGGCAACCTTGTCTTGTTCCTGATCTTGGGGGAAATGATTTCACTTTTTCACCATTGAGAACGATGCTGGCTGTGGGTTTGTCATAGATGGCCTTTATTATGTTGAGGAAAGTTCCCTCTATGCCTACTTTCTGGAGGGTTTTTATGATAAATGGGTGTTTAATATTGTCGAAAGCACTTTCTGCATCGATTGAGACGACCATATGGTTTTTATCCTTTAGTTTTTTAATACGGTGTATCACATTGATTTGCATGTACTGAAGAATCCTTGCATCCCTGGGATAAACCCCACTTGATCATGGTGTATGATCCTTTTAAGGCGCTGTTGCATTCTGTTGGCTAGTATTGTGCAGTGGATTTTTGCAGCTATGTTCATCAGTGATATTGACCTGTAGTTTTCTTTCTTTGTGACATCTTTGTCTGGTTTTGGTGTCAGGGAGATGGTGGTCTCATAGAATAAGTTTGGGAGAGTTCCTCCCTCTGCTATATTTTGGAAGAGTTTGAGAAGGATAGGTGTTAACTCTTCTCTAAATGTTTGATAGAATTTGCCTGTGAAGCCATCTGGTCCTGGGCTTTTGTTTGTTGGAAGATTTTTAATCACAGTCTCAAGTTCAGTGCTTGGGATTGGTTTGTTTGTAGTTTCTATTTCTTCCTGGTTCAGTCTTGGAAGGTTGTGCTTTTCTAAGAATTTGTCCATTTCTTCCAGGTTGTCCATTTTATTGGCATATAGTTGCTTGCAGTAATCTCTCATGATCCTTTGTATGTCTGCAGTGTCAGTTGTTACTTCTCCTTTTTCATTTGTAATTCTATTGATTTGAGTCGTCTCCCTTTTTTTCTTGATGAGTCTGGCTAATGGTTTATCAATTTTGTTTATCTTCTCAAAGAACCAGCTTTTAGTTTTTTTGATCTTTGCTGTTGTTACCTTCATTTCTTTTTCATTTATTTCTGGTCTGATCTTTATGATGTCTTTCCTCTGCTGACTTTGTTTTTTTTTCTTTCTTTCTTTCTCTAATTGCTTTAGGTGTAAGGTTAACTTGCTTATTTGAGATATTTCTTGTTTCTTGAGGTAGGATTGTATTGCTATAAACTTCTCTCTTAGAACTGCTCTTGCTGCATCCCATAGGTTTTGGGTCTTCATGTTTTCATTGTCATTTGTTTCTAGGTATTTTTTTTTATTTCCTCTTTGATTTCTTCAGTGGTGTCTTGGTTATTAAGTAGTGTATTGTTGAGCGTCCATGTGTTTCCATTTTTTACAGATTTTTTTCCTGTAATTGATATCTAGTCTGATAGCATTGTGGTCGGAAAAGATACTTGATACGATTTCAATTTTCTTATATTTACCAAGGCTTGATTTGTGACCCAAGATATGATCTATCCTGGAGAATGTTCCAGGAGCACTTGAGAAAAAGTGTATTCTGTTGTTTTTGGATGGAATGTCCTATAAATATCAATTAAGTCCATCTTGTTTAATGTATCATTTAAAGCTTGTGTTTCCTTATTTATTTTCATTGTGGATGATCTGTTCATTGGTGAAAGAGGGGTGCTAAAGCTCCTACTATGATTGTGTTACTGTCGATTTCCCCTTTTATGGCTGTTAGCATTTGCCTTATGTATTGAGGTGCTCCTATGTTGGGTGCCTAAATATATGCAATTGTTATATCTTCTTCTTGGATTGATCCCTTGATCATTATGTAGTGTCCTTCTTTGTCTCCTGTAATAGTCTTTATTTTAAAGTCTTTTTTGTCTGATATGAGAATTGCTACTCTAGCTTTCTTTTGATTTCCATTTGCATGGAATATCTTATTCCATCCCCTCACTTTCCATCTGTATGTGTCCCTATGTCTGAAGTGGGTCTCATGTAGACCACATACATACCGGTCGTGTTTTCAGATCCATTCAGCCAGTCTATGTCTTTTGGTTGGAGCATTTAATCCATTTACATTTAAGGTAATTATTGATATGTATGTTCTTATTACCATTTTCTTAATTGTTTTGGGTTTCTTATTGTAGGTCTTTTCCTTCTCTTGTGTTTCCTGCCTAGGCAAGTTCCTTTAGCATTTGTTGTAAAGCGGGTTTGGTGGTGCTGAATTCTCTTAGCTTTTGCTTGTCTGTAAAGGTTTTAATTTCTCTGTCGAATCTGAACGAGATCCTTGGTGGGTCGAGTAATCTTGGTTGTAGCTGTTCCCCTTTCATTACTTTAAATATGTCCTGCCAGTCCCTTCTGGCTTGCAGAGTTTCTGCTGAAAGTTCAGCTGTTAACCTTATGGGGATTCCCTTGTATGTTATTTGTTGTTTTTCCCTTGCTGCTTTTAATATTTTTTCTTTGTATTTAATTTTTGATAGTTTGATTAATATATGTTTTGGCATGTTTCTCCTTGGGTTTATCTTGTATGGGACTCCCTGCGCTTCCTGGACTTGATTAACGATTTCCTTTCCCATATTAGGGAAGTTTTCAACTATAATCTCTTTAAATATTTTCTCAGTGTCTTTCTTTTTCTCTTCTACTTCTGGGACCCCTATATTCGAATGTTGGTGCGTTTAATGTTTTCCCAGAGATGTCTCAGATTGTCCTCAATTCTTTTCATTCTTTTTTCTTTATTTGGCTTTGCAGTAGTTATTTCCACTATTTTACCTTCCAGGTCATTTATCCATTCTTCTGCCTCAGTTATTCTGCTATTGTTTCCTTCTAGAGAATTTTTAATTCCATTTATTGTGTTGTTCATCATTGTTTGTTTGCTCTTTAGTTCTTCTAGGTCCTTGTTAAACGTTTCTTGTCTATTCTCCATTCCAGTTCCAAGATTTGGGATCATCTTTACTATCATTACTCTGAATTCTTTTTCAGGTAGACTGCCTATTTCCTCCACATTTGTTTGGTCTGGTGGGTTTTTACCTTGCTCCTTCATCTGCTGTGTGTTTCTGTGTCTTCTCATTTGGCTTTGGGGACTGTGTTTGGGGTCTCCTTTTCAGAGGCTGCAGATTCGTAGTTCCCATTGTATTTGGTGTCTGCCCCCAGTGGCTAAGGTTGGTTCAGTGGGTTGTGTAGGCTTTCTGATGGAGAGGACTGGTGCCTGTGTTCTGGTGGGTGTGTCTGGATCTTGTCTTTCTGGTGGACAGATCCGCATCTGGTGGTGTGTTTTGGGGTGTCTGTGAACTTATTGTGATTTTCGGCAGCCTCTCTGCTAATGGGTGGGCCTGCATTCCTGTCTTGCTAGTTGTTTGGCATGGGATGTCCAGCACTGGATCTTGCTGGTCTCTGAGTGGAGCTGGGTCTTAGCGTTGAGACGGATATCTCTGGGAGAGCTTTCGCCATTTGAAATTACAAGGTGCCAGAGGTCTCTGGTAGACCAATGTCCTGAACTCGGCTCTCCCACCTCAGAGGCACAGGCTTGACACCCGGCTGGAGCACCAAGACCCTGTCAGCCACACAGCTGGGGGTGAGAGCAAGAGGTAGCTTTGGTACATCTCAAAGACCACCAATGAGGTTCACTGACCATTTTCTCTCCAGAAGTGAAGAAAACAAAATTCAGACTTTGGCTAGTCAGCCACTTTGGTAGCCAGCCTCCAAGATGGACCTAATTATCCCCTAATTATCTCCCAGTCTCCATGTACCAGTGTGGCTCCTCGCACTTGAAAAGGGTTGACTGTTTAACTAATAAGAAATTGCAGAAATGACAAAGTGCAGCTTCCAAAGTTATAAAAGACATTGCAGCTTCTGCTTTGGTTTCTGCTAGATCACTCATCCTGGGGTAAGCCAGCTGCCATGTCATGAGGACACTCAAGCAGCCCTAAAGAGAGATCCATGTGGCAAGGAACTGAGGCCTCTTACCTACAGCCACGTGAGTGAGTCATCTCAGAAGTCAAAAGATTTAATTTTTTAAATTTTTGGTTGTGTTGGGTCTTCGTTGCTGCACAGGGTTTCTCCAGTTGTTACTAGAGAAGCAGGGGTTACTCATCATTGTGGTGCACGGGCTTCTCCTTGCGGTGGTTTCTCTTGTTGTGGAGTATGGGCTCTAGGTGCATGGGCTTCAGTAGTTGTGTCATGCAGGCTCAATAGTTGTTGCTTGCAGGCTCTAGAGCACAGGCTCAGTACTTGTGGCACACGGGCTTAGTTGCTCTGCGGCATGTGGGATCTTCCCAGACCAGGGATGGAACCCCTGTTCCCTGCATTGGCAGGCAAATTCTTACCCACTGTGCCACCAGGGAAGTCCAGTGTGCTCTTTTTTAAACCTAGTCTGTTTTCATTATTTTCTATCTTAACGATTCTGTATTAAAGAAAAAAAAAAATAATACTCCTTTCTACCCCTCCTCTTTGAGGATTATATATGAAGAAGTATGTCTTATTTATTAACCTCAAATTTTCACCTTACTTTTAAGAAGTAATCACAATGTCAAGTATTTAATACTTTTCACTTCCACCTTGAAAAGCATGGATATTAAAGTGCTAATACAATTACCTTCCCTGGTCTATCTTTTTTAGTTTTTGTTATGTATAAAAAACAACGAAAAACATGCATGGTTTGTAAGGAAATGACAAATTTCAGAAAATTCAGCATCTGAATACACTCTAAACATAGCTTCTAGATAAAGACACAGAAAATTGCCAGATACTCAGAGGCCCCCTGGTCCCATTCTAGTGACTCCCCTTAAGGTTTAATATTGTTCTGGTATCTAACAAAAAGATAACTTTACCTGTATTTTGTATTTTATATAAATGTTATGGCACAGTAAAATCACTTTTGGATTGGGCTTTTTTATTTTATGTTGTTTGTGAATATGCCTATATGGTTGTCTATTGCTGTGATCATGCATTGCCACTGTTGCATAGGATTCCATAATGTAAATATTTAACTATTAATTAATTTATTCCAATATGTATTACAATATGAGTGATTTTCAGTTTGTGTCTATTGAGAACAGCACTGGTATATAAATTCTAGAACTTGAGCTTTGGTGATGTGTGTATAAATTATTGTTCAGTATACACGTAGTAGTAAAATGTTCGAGTCATAGCTTTCTTGTGTTTATCTTTTTAGATATTTCTAAATATTTTCACAACATTTGTATGATTTTTCATCTTCAGCAGCAGTGAATGAGATTCAAGGATTATACACATTCTTGTCAAACTTGATAATACCTGTCATTTTCATCTGAACTTTCTGGTTGGTGAGTGATAATTCCAGGTATCACGCTTTTGCATTTAATTGACTACTAAGAAGCCAAGCATCTTTTGATATGTTTACTTAACATTCTGTACTCTCTTTTTTGAAATATCTTTTGGTATATTTCCCCCATTTTGCTATTCCATTATCTTCTTATTGAAGACTTCCTTTTTTTTTTTTTAACATCTGAAGACTTCTTATTTAGGAGTTTTTAATACATGCTTGAGATGAGTTCTTCTCTCTTTCTGTCTCTCCTTCTCTTTCATTAGATGAGTGTCAGTTTTTAATGTTAATAACATCTAAATTGTTATTTTCCTCTTTATTTATTTAGTCTTATTTCTATTGATTTATGTAGTCTTCTTACCTGTAGCAGAGCACATTATTTATTCTAAACCACAAATATGTTTTCATTTCTTCAATAAATGTAATTATTAAGCTTTAAATTTAAGTTAACTTTCTAAACTAAATATGTTGTATCATAGTGAGTATTAATTTTTCTATGACAGCTGAAAGGTTACATTTATTCAGAAAATGTTGTATCAGCTTTCTTTTCCTTTGCTCCTACTTCTCATTGATTCACAGTGGTAAACATCACTTCATCCATGGATCTGACTTTTCTCTGATTTCTCATGGTCATTCTCACTAACTCGTCTTGCCTCCTGAAATCTTTAGCAATCCCATTATTCCACAGAAGCAAAAACCTTCCTTGGGCCTTTTTCCTCAGAAGATTGATTATTCCCACATTTTAAATGGGAGATTGCAATAAGTTAGGAGAAAATGCCACAAGAGGGTCTCTCATTTTTTTTTTCACATCCTGTATCAGCCTCTGCTTGCACTCTCTGTTCAAAGATATTTGTGCAACACATTGATGGAAGATGCCACTTGTTTCTCTCCTTGGGGAAAAGACAGATTAATTACCTAACAAATAAAATAAAGAGAGTGTCTTGCTCTTTTCAAATGTTGGACAGGATTGCTTGCATCCTAATTTAAATGTTTCAGGTGACTGAAGCTTAAGATTCCTAAGCTTTAATCCATACTTGCACCATGCACAGCACCCAACAGGAGAGCTTTACATAACCCCATGAGACACTTGTGTGCAAGTGGAACAGATAAAAATATAAAACTATTGCTGTCTTTTTGTGTCATAAAAATGATTTTTTGTCTCATTTAAAATATTTTTTTCTAAAATCCAAAAACGTGTCAGGCTAAAATATTGTTATTTCAAATATGGTAAAATCGAAGACCCTTCAAATTTCTTTCCAGTTTTGTTGATGATGGGATGCCGTCAGAGATATGACTTCATTAAACACAATAGGTAAGATTCCTTCATAGGCCTGATTGGGGAATATGAAAATAAACCCCCCAAAATCTGGACATTTTCTAGTTCTCAAATATTGGTTAAGATGGTAGAAAGGGCCCTTCATTGTCCTATATGTTAATGCAGATCAATTGTGAGAGGTGGGGATAAAACAAGCAGCCTAAATATCCTTTATGTTTGTTGTACTACTAGTAGAAAGAGGAAGGGTCAACATGTCACCATGGTTGATATAGCAAATAAGCTGCTTGAAACTACACAGAAATGTACCTGCTTGTATTTTCTGTGCAGTTACCCTCTCTTTTGGTGTGCCCTGATACCTCCCTCAACTTATGTACCAACTCCAGCAGCATTAAGCAGAAATCCAAAGAAATCTATTCTTTGGAATTATGAGGAAGGGAAGAGTCAAACATTTTATAACATGCTCTATACAAGGATACACGTCACCATCCTTATCTATGTCATGCCATGCATGGAGGGTCAGTAGGTTCAGGGGATTCTGGAAGCACCAAGTTCTGTGGGGTTAATCACAGTTGCATTCATGGGCAGTAAAAGAGAAGGGCCTCATCTTGATCACTTTCTCAATGCTAGTAGCTACAAAAAGAAGAGGATAGCAGACATCTTAGGGAGAAGAACCAACATTAAATGAAATGTCCTAATTACTCTAGGCAACCTCTCATGGTGGCCTCCCATAGCTCCTCAAATCCCTACATACTTGCACAAGGGATAGTGTAATATTACTGGAGTGTCTGACTGCAGATTAACATTATTTTTGTTGAAAAAAATAAAAATAGGTTCAAGTGATAGGGTTTGAAAAGGGTTCGCAGTGTGAGGGAAACTATTGTAACAATGTGGACAGAACCCTTTGGATGGATTCATCATGTTTTGTTTTTGTTTTTGTTTTTTTTTTTTTGCTGCTTCAGAATCTGTAGTAGCGATTGGTGTGTTCCATGATACATCCCCGCTTCTTATAAGTTTTAGATGGAATACCCCATTAGGAAGAAGTGCACGTAAGGAAGATTAGTGAGTCAAACTCCTCTGCCCTCTGTCAGCAGTGGGTGCAAAGGGATTTAGACCAAGTGCTTTCATCCTTTGATTTGCAAAGTTTTCACTATATGAATGATGTTTTGTCTGTTTGCAGGTCAGGAGCCTTGGTCTCAATATCCCTGTTTAAAAAGTGTTATCACGTGTCTGCCAGAAAGAATTGCTGATGATACTGGGAAAAATTGAGAGTTATCCTTAACAATTAAGGGTTTTGTAGCAACATGGATGGACCTCGAGATTGTTATACTGAGTGAAGCAAGTCAGACACAGAAAGACAGATATCATATGATATTGCTTATATGAGGAATCTAAAAAAGAAAAAAAAACAGGTACAAATGAACTTATTTACACAACAGAAATAGAATCATGGATATAGAAAACAAACTTATGGTTACCAGGGGATAAGTGGGGAAGGGATAAATTGGGAGATTGGGACTGACTTATACACACTACTATATATAAAATAGATAAAGACCTGCTTTATAGCACAGGGAACTCTACTCAGTGGTCTGTACTGGCGTATACGGAAAAAGAATCTTATAAAAAAAAAACAAGCGTTTTGGGATTATATAATAAATATAAATGTGCAAACCTTTAACATGAAAGGAAAAATCAGTTAACTCTGTGGTCCCTGTTATGGTGTAAATATTTTGTACCTCTAATTTTAAAATTTTGAAACCCAGCTCCCATGTTGATGGTATTAGGAGGTGGGGCTTTTGGGAGGTGATTAGGTTATGAGGCCAGAGACCTCAAACATGGGATTAGTGACCTGATAAATGTAGCACACAGAAGATCTTATGACCATTCCATGATTTCATTGCCGAGCGAGAAGACCCACATTATGAACCAGAAATTGGTCCCTCGCCAGACACTGTCAGCTGGCAACTTGTTCTTTTTTTTAAAAAAATAATTAGATAATTAATTAATTAATTTTTTGGCTGTGTTGGGTCTTTGGTGCGGTGCGCGGGCTTCTCATTGAGTGGCTTCTCTTGTTGCGGAGCATGGGCTCTAGGCGTGTGGGTTTCAGTAGTTGTGGCTCACAGGCTCAGTAGTTGTGGCCTGTGGACTCTAGAGCACAGGCTCAGTATTTGTGGTGCACGGGCTTAGTTGTTCCATGGCATGTGGGATCTTCCTGGACCAGGGCTCGAACCCTTGTCCCCTTTATTGATAGGCAGATTCTTAACCACTGCACCTCCAGGGAAGCCCCTGGTTACTTGTTCTTGAACTTTTCAGCCTCAGCAATTATGAGAAAACCAAAATAATCTGTTGTTTATAAAATACCAAGTCTCTCGTATTTTGTTCTAGCAGTCAAAGAGCTGGCTGAGGAGAAATATCTGTGAGCTTGAAGACATATCAGGAGAAACCTTTAAATCTCAAAAGAAAAGAGAAAATGGGCAGGAAAGAAATCAACAGAACAGAGTAATCAATAATTGTGGAACAATGAAAAATGCTGTGACCTATACATAATGGGTATAGCAGGAGGAGAATAAAGATAATAAAGAACAGAAAATATTTTTAAAAATGACTGAGAATCTCCCCAAATGAATGTCTGACACTAAATCCACAACATCCAAACTTAGAAGAACATATGAATAGTAAAGAAAACTGACCAGTATCTCTCAGGAACATCAATGCAAAAATCCTCAACAAAATATTACCAAATCGAATCCAACAATATTTTGAGAGAATTTTATATCATGAATGAGAGGAAATAATCCCAGGTATGAAAGGCTGGTTCAACATTCTAGAATCAAATAATTATATCCATCATATCAACACCTTGAAGACAATCATTAGCATATCAATAGATTCAGAAGACCTTTGAAAAAATCTAACACCCATTCTTCATAAAAACTCTCAGTTGAAGAAATAGACTGGAGCTTTCTCAAGTTGATAACAAAGATTTACAGGAAACTTTTATCTTACATCATGATTAATGGTCAAAACCATGAAGCTTTTCCACTAAGTTCAGGTAAAAGCAAGGATGTCCCCTTTCATGACTCCTTTTCCATATTTTACTCCAAGTCCTTGTTAATGCAATAAGGCACGAAAATCAACAAAACAAATACAGATTGGGTAGAAAAAAATGAAAGCAACCTAAATAAAATGTGGACCAATAAACTTTATGGACACCTCACCAAAGAAAATAGACACTATGCATATAAGTATACAGAAGAATAATCCAGATTACATGCTGCCATGAAAAAGCAAATTAAAAATACAATTACATACCACTATGTAACACTTAGAATGGCTAAAATGTGAACAATGACAAGAACAAATTCTGTAGGAGATGTGGAACAATAGGAAATGTCATTTGTCATTGGTGGAAATGAAAAATAACACAGCTACTTTGGTAGTCTGATTGACACTTGCTAGAATATTGAGCATTCCCTTACTGTACAATCCGTCAAATGTTCTCATGGATATTTACTGAAAGTAGTTTAAAACATACTTCCAGAGGAAAACCTGCATATGGATATTTATAGCACCTAATTCAATATTGCCAAAATGTGAATGAAACTAAGGTGTCCTCCAATAGGTGAATGAAATGATATAGTATTAATATATTCTGGGAATGGGATAATATTGAGCACTAAAAAAGTAAGCTATCAAGCCATATAAAGAGATGGGAATTCTTTTTTTTTTCTTTTGAAATATAGGTGATTTTCTTTATTTTGAAATTTAAATTTTATTGGAGTATAGTTGATTTACAATGTTGTGCTCATTTCAGCTGCACAGCAAGTGATTCAGTTACACATATGCATATATTCATTCTTTTTCAGATTCTTTTCTGATAACGGTATTCCCAGAATACTGAGTAGAGCTCCCTGTGCTATACAGTAGGTCCTTGTTGCTTATCTGTTATATATAGTAGTATTCGTATGTTTACCCCAAGCTCCTGATTTATCCCTACCCCTCACCTCTCCCCTTTGGTAACCATAAGTTTGTTTTCCAGGTCTGTGAGTCTGCCTCTCTTTTGTAAGTTAGTTCATTTGTATCAATTTTTAGCTTCCACCTAGAAGTGATATCATCCAATATTTGTCTTACTCTGTCTGACTTACTTCACTTAGTACAATCATCTCTAGGTCCATCCATGTTACTGCAACTGGCATTATTTTCTTCTATTTTATGGCTGAGTCATATTCCATTATATGTATGTATCACATATTCTTTACCTATATTCATATGTTGATGGACATTTTGGTTGCTTCCTTGTCTTCGCTATTGTAAAGAGTGTTGCAGTGAACATTGGGGAAGATGTGTCTTTTCGATTTATGCTTTCCTCCAGATATGCACACAGGAGTGAACTTGCTGGATCATCTGGTAGCTCTATTTTATTTTATTTTACTTCATTTCATTTCAATTTCAATTTTTTTGGAATAGAGTTGATTTACAATGTTGTGTTACTTTCTGCTGCACAGCACAGTGAAGCAGTTATACATATATCCAATCCTTTTTGGATTCCTTTCCCATACAGGTCATTACAGAGTATTGAGTAGAGTTCCCTGTGCTATACAGTAAGCCCTTATTTGTTATCTCTTTTATATATAGTGGTGTGTATATGTCAATCCCAATTTCCAATTTATCCCTCCCACCTCCCCTTACTCTGGTAACCTCCATTCTGTGCTCCATAGTGGCTGTTACCAATTGGCATTGCCACCGATAGCATAGAAGTGGTGGCGCAGTGGTTAAGAATCTGCCTGCCAGTTCAGGGGACACAGGTTCGAGCCCTGGCCCGGGAAGATCTCACATGCCACAGAACAAGTAAGCCCGTGCACCACAACTACTCAGTCTGCGCTCTAGAGCCCACGAGCCACAACTACTGAAGCCTGTGTGCCTACAGCTTGTGCTCCACAACAAGAGAAGCCACCACAAAGAGAAGGCTTCGTACCACAACGATGAGTAGCCCCCGCTTGCTGCAACTATAGAAAAGCCGCGCACAGCAACGAAGAGCCAAGACAGATTAAAAAAAAAAAATAAGTAGTAGGTTTCTCTTTTTTCCACAGCCTCTGAAGCATTTCTTGTTTGTAGACATTGTGATGATGGCTATTCTGAGTGGTTCCAGGTGATACTTCTTTGTACATCTGATTTGCATTTGTCTAACATAAAGCAATGGTGAGTATCTTCATATGTGCTTTTTTTTTGGAACAGTGTCAGTAAGATTTATCCCTTGAAAAAGGGTTATTGAAAGGTTGCCTTGTTTTGAAGTCTACTTCGATTACCTACCCCAAGACATTTTTTGAGGGCTGTTGTCATTTACAGCTCCCCAGGCATTGTGAATATGAAGTGCGTATAAGGTCCAGTTTTAGAATTGTTGTTATGGGAAACAGAAGGCGGCAGGATTTCTACTGTCCCTCTCTGGTTACTGACACAACCTTAGATGTAGGGCAAGTCCTGTTCTTGGGTATTAAATTAGAGTGGAATGTGCCTGACCAAACATGTAAGGGCTTCTGTCCCATTCCTTCTTCCCCCTTACCCTTCATCCCCCGAACAAGTATAAACCCCTGCAAAATCAGCTGTTGAGGGTGCTGTCTTGTAGAGTGGGATGACCCTTACGAAGGAGTCAGGAGGTCGGAACCCAAACACCAGGATATGTTGAGAGCAGGTGATTTTCCAAATGTCATCCAGCCCAGAGAGTCCACCATCCTTTGGGTGTCAGAGGGTTGGTTTAGTAGTATGAGGGCACACTTAGATCTGGAGATAGTGATCCCATGCAGAGGGGACCAGGTACTACATGTTCAAGGGGGGCGAATTAGCTGGCATATCCTCCCGAGGTCCTCAGGCCCACAACAGTCCAGCCTTGGGACCAAATTGTGTCTGTGTCCAGGGATGTGACACTAGTACGTTCACTGCGACTAAACAAATTTAGTGATCATTTTTCTTTTCTTTAATTTAACTTTAAATTTATAATGGAGTATATAGTTGATTTATCATGTTGTGTTCATTTTTGTCATACACCAACATGATTCATTTATACAGAGATAACTATATATTCTTTTTAGAATTATTTTCCCATTGAGGTTACTAAAGGGTGTTGAGAAGAGTTCCAAGTGCTCTACAGCAGGTCCATGTTGATTACAAGTTTTCTCTCTGTAAATATGTATATACTAACTCCAACCTCATGATTTATGCCTCCAACACACCTTTCCAGTTTGGTAACCATAAGTTTGTGTTCTAAGTCTGGGACTCTGTTTCTGTGTTGTAAGACAGTACCTTTCTATCAATGTTTAGATTCCACCGATAAGTAATATCATATGATATTTTTCATTGCCTGATTTATGACACTTAGTATGAATGTATGTAGGTCCTTCTGAGTGGCCCTAAATGGCCTTCTTTCATTCACTTCATGGCTGAGTAATATTCCATTGTACATATCTACCATAATTTCTTTATCCATTCTTCCTTCCAAGGACTTTTAGGTAGCTTCCGAGTAGAGGCTCTTGTAAACAGGGCTGCATAAATTTTAGAGTGCCTGGGTCCTGTCAATTTACGTTTTTTCCAAGATACAGGCCCAGGAGTGGAAGCGCCATATGCTCTGAAGCTCTGGTTTTTAGATTTTTAAGGAATCACCACCCACTTCTCCAGAGTGGCTGTTAGCAATTTACATTCCCACCATCAGCTTGTCAGGGTTCCCTTTTCTCCACGCCCTGTCCTGCATTTCAGGTTTTACAGTTTGTGAGGTTGGCCATTCTGACTGGTGCGAAGTGATATCTCTTTGTAATATTAATTTACATTGCCCGCCTGTTTTGTTGGCCACAAATGGAGTAAGGGTTTTTCCTGAATAGATTAAGGAATAACGCATACGGCCTTTTTGGCAAACTGCATCATTGGCGATGTTCAGCAGCTTTGCCTGTGCTTTAATGACGAGTGCAAACTACCCCTTGAAATCCCTTTCCTGCAATTCTGCCTTGCTTACAAGGCCTTTACGAATACTTGGCTCAAGAAATGACTCCATTAGAGGTGTCAATTACAACCCTGCATGTTTGTGAATTGCAGTGCCCCTGAGCACCGGTTTTCAACTTGTTTAGGGAAGCAGACACAAAGGGGCAGGATTTCTACAGACCCATTCCAGTTACTGGGGCACCTGAAGGATAGGGAAATTCTTCTCCCAGGTAGGAAACTAGAGTAGCATATGCCTGTCCAAACATCTAAGGCTTGTGTCTCATTCCATCCTGCCATTCCCCTTCTTCACCGGAAAATTCCAGGCCGTGCAAAACCGGCTGTTGAGTGTGCTGCCTTCCCAAAGTGGGGAGGCTCTAAGGAAAGGAGCTGGGGAACCCGAATACCAGGAGACGTGGAGATGAGGTGACTTTTCCAAACTCTTCCCGATCAGACGGTGTACCATCCTCTGGATGTGCCATGCATGTTTTAGCTGTAGGAAGGGTCCCCTGCACCTGGAGGTATGGGACCCATGGAATGGGGGCCAGGCAGTATTACTCTAAAAGTGATGCATTTGCTGTCCCATCCTCACGAAGCCTCTCAGACCAACGAGTGTAGAGCCTTAGATCCCATCCAGCTCTGTGTCTACATATGGTCAGTCCAGGTTGCATCACAGCCCTTGAACAAATTTTGTAAGAATTTCTCTCTCTCTCTCACTGTCTTTATTTTGTTCTTGTTATTTAATTTTATAATGGGGTATAGCTGATTTTCAATACTGTGTTTCTTCCTGCTCTACATCTATCCACTTGATTCACTTAAAGAGAGACATCAATAAATTCTTTTACAGATTCTTACCAGTCTTATATATCCTTTTCTGGTGACAACAGTGTGCTGAGTCCAGCTCTTTGAGCTATAGAGTAGGTCCTGTCGAATACCTATTTTGTTTATGGAACCGTATCTGTGCTAATTTCAACCTCCTGGTTTATGCATCACCCCGCCCCACCTTTCTCCTTTAGCAGCCATAAGTGTGTTTTCTAAATGTGTGACTCCGTTTCTGTTTTGTAATTGCGTTCATGTGAAGGCATTTTTAGATACTATCTATAAGTGATACCTTATGATAAGTCTCTTTTTATGTCTGACTTATGTCACTTAGAATGATCGTACCTCAGTCTCCACGAGTTGCTGCCACTGGCCTTATTTCATTGATTTAAATGCTGAGTAATATTCCATTGTACGTAAGTACCACATCTTCTTTATCCACTTTTTCCTTCCAAGGACATGTAAGTTGTACCCAAATCGAGGCATTTCTAAACAGAGCAGCCCTAAACTTTGGGGTGCCTGTGTCTTGTCGATTTTTTGGTTTTCCCAAGATATGCGCCCATGAGGGGAAGTGCTGTATGCTCTGTAGCTCTCTTTTTTAGAAGTTTTAAGATACAGCATACACTTCTCAAGAGTGGCCGGTGGCAATTGACATCCCGCCGATCAGCAAAACAAGGCTCCCTTTTCTCCATGGCCTGTCCTGCATTTCTGGGTTTTACACTTTTTCAGCATGGGCCTTTTGACCAATGCGAAGTGAGACATTTTTGTAATGCTGATTTGCATTGCCCACTTGTTTAGTTGGCCAAAAAGAGCATCTGCGTTTTTTCCAAAATTTATTCAGGAAAGAACGCAAACGCCCTTTTTGGCCAAGGGCATCACGGTCGAGGTTTTGCCGCTTTTCCTGTGCTTTAAACGCGATTCGAATCTACCTCCTGAAATGTGTTTCCTGCAATTCTGCCTTGCTTTCAAATCCTCTTCGTTGCCTTCCCTCAATATATTTGTGGACGAGAGTTCTCATTTCTAAGTCTGCAGGTTTGTGAATTGCAGTGCCCCTGAGCTCCATTCTTCAACTCGCTTTCTTGGGAGCTGGCCGCAAAAGCGCAGGATTGCTTCAGGCCGTATTCTGCTTCCTGGCGGCAGGCTGAGCCTGTGGTTAATTCTTCTCCCTGATGGGAAAATAGAGTGACCTGTGCCTGTCCCAACACCTAGAGCTAGTCACTCATTGGTTCCCCCTCTTCCCGTGCATCCTCAGGACAAACTGCAACCTGTACGGAACAGGAGGATAAAGGTGCTGATTCTCCAAGGAGGGAGATTGCTAGTAAAGCGGCTGGAATGGCGAACCGGAGCACAAGGAGATGACAAATGAGGTTCGTTTTAGCAACCTTTCCCGATCACACGGTGTACCATCTTCGGGGTTTCTCATGCATGTTTTCAGTGTAGGACGATGCCCTTGAACCTGGAGATTTGGGACCCATGAGATGGGTACCACGCTATATTACTTTAAAGGGTCTGCGTTTGCTCACCCAACCTCACCAAACCTCTCAGCCTCAAGAGTGTCCACCCTTATGTCTCAATCAGCTGTGGGTCTAGATATGGTCAATCCAGGTGGCATCACAGGCCCTGAACGAATTTTGTAAGAATTTCTCTCTCTTTCACTGTCTTTGTTTAACGGGTTTTGAAGAGTAATTGATTTTTATAATGGGGTTTAGCTGCTTTTCAGTACTGTGTTTATGCCGCTTTATACCCACTTGACTCACTTACAGAGAGATATGAATACATAGGTTTTAAGATTCTTACTAGTCAGATATATTCTTGGGCGGTGAATAGGGGGTGTTGAGTCCAGTTCACTGAGCAAGGAGTAGGTCTTGTCTCTTACATATTGGGTTTATGGAACGGTATCTGAGCTAATTTGAAACCCTTGTTTTATGCATCACCCCACCTCACCTTTCCCGTTAAGCAGACATAGTCTGTTTTCTAAACGTGTGACTCTGTTCTGTTTTGCAATTCAGTTCAAGGGTAGCGGTTTTTACATTCCCTCTATAAGTGATATCTCATGATAAGTGTCTTGTTCTGTGTGACTTATTTCACTTAGAATCGTCATACCTAAATCCACTCATCATGCTGCTACTAGCCTTATGACATTGATTTCATGGCTGAGTGATATTCCATTGTATATAAGGACCACATCTTCTTTATCCATTCTTTTCTTTCCTGGGACATTTAAGGTGTATCGAAGTGGAGGTTCTTGTCAACAGAGTAGCCCAAAACTTTGGGGTGCCTGTGTCTTGCTGATTTTTAGTTTTCCCAATTTATACGCCCATGAGTGGAAGTGCCCTATGCTCTCTAAGCTGAGTTTTTTAGATGTTTCAGGACACACCGTACACTTCTCCAGAGTGGCTGTTGGCAATTTACATCCCGCCCATCAGCGTAGCAAGGCTCGCATTTCTCCATGGCCTGTCCTGCATTTCTGGTTTTGACACTTTATTCAGCATGGCCCTTTTGACCGATGGGAAGCGAGACTTCTTTGTAGCGCTGATTTGCCTTTCCAGGTTGCTTGGTTGGCCAAAAAGGGCGTATGCGTTTTTTCCTGAATATATTCAGGAAAAAACGCATACGCCCTTTTTGGCCAAGGGCATCATTGTCGAGGTTTTGCCGCTTTTCCTGTGCTTTAAAGGCTATTCGAATCTACCTCCTGAAATCTGTTTCCTGCAATTCTGCCTTGCTTTCAAATCCTCTTCGTTGCCTTCCCTCAATATATTTGTGGACGAGAGTTATCATTTCTAAGTCTGCAGGTTTGTGAATTGCAGTGCCCCTGAGCTCCATGATTCAACTCGCTTTCTTGGGAGCTGGCCGCAAAAGCGCAGGATTGCTTCAGGCCGTATTCTGGTTCCAGGCGGCAGGCTGAGCCTGTGGTTAATTCTTCTTCCTGATGGGAAAATAGAGTGACCTGTGCCTGTCCCAACACCTAGAGGTAGTCTCTCATTGGTTCCCCCTCTTCCCGTGCATCCTCAGGACAAATTGCAACCTGTACGGAACAGGAGGATAAAGGTGTGATTCTCCAAGGAGGGAGATTGCTAGTAAAGCGGCTGGAATGGCGAACCGGAGCACAAGGAGATGAGAAATGAGGTGCGTTTTAGCAACCTTTCCCGATCACACGGTGTACCATCTTCGGGGTTTCTCATGCATGTTTTCAATGTAGGACGATGCCCTTGAACCTGGAGATTTGGGACCCATGGGATGGGTACCACGCCGTATTTCTTTAAAGGGTCTGCGTTTGCTCACCCAACCTCACCAAACCTCTCAGCCCCAAGAGTGTCCACCCTTATCTCTCAATCAGATGTAGGTCTAGATATGGTCAATCCAGGTGGCCTCACAGCCCCTGAACGAATTTTGTAAGAATTTCTCTCTCTTTCACTGTCTTTGTTTCACGGGTTTTGAAAAGTAATTGATTTTTATAATGGGGTTTAGCTGCTTTTCACTGCTGTGTTTATGCCGCTTTATACCCACTTGACTCACTTACAGATAGATATCAATACGTAGGTTTTAAGATTCTTACTAGTCAGATATATTCTTGGGCGGTGAATAGGGGGTGTTGAGTCCAGTTCACTAAGCAAGGAGTAGGTCTTGTCTATTACATATTGGGTTTATGGAACGATATCTGAGCTAATTTGAAACCCTTGTTTTATGCATCACCCCGCCTCACCTTTCCCGTTAAGCAGCCATAGTGTGTTTTCTAAACGTGTGACTCTGTTCTGTTTTGTAATTCAGTTCAAGGGTAGCGGTTTTTACATTCCCTCTATAAGTGATATCTTATGATAAGTGTCTTTTTCTGTGTGACTTATTTCACTTAGAATCGTCATACCTAAATCCACTCATCATGCTGCTCCTAGCCTTATGACATTGATTTCATGGCTGAGTGATATTCCCTTGTACATAAGGACCACATCTTCTTTATCCATTCTTCTCTTTCCTGGGATATTTAAGGTGTAACGAAGTGGAGGTTCTTATCAACAGAGCAGCCCAAAACTTTGGGGTGCCTGTGTCTTGCTGATTTTTAGTTTTCCCAATTTATAGGCCCATGAGTGGAAGTGCCCTATGCTCTGTAAGCTGAGTTTTTTAGATGTTTCAGGACACACCGTACACTTCTCCAGAGTGGCTGTTGGCAATTTACATCCCGCCCATCAGCGTAGCAAGGCTCCCATTTCTCCATGGCCTGTCCTGCATTTCTGGTTTTGACACTTTATTCAGCATGGCCCTTTTGACCGATGGGAAGCGAGACTTCTTTGTAGCGCTGATTTGCCTTTCCAGGTTGCTTGGTTGGCCAAAAAGGGCGTATGCGTTTTTTCTGAATATATTCAGGATAAAACGCATACGCCCTTTTTGGCCAAGGGCATCATTGTCGAGGTTTTGCCGCTTTTCCTGTGCTTTAAAGGCTATTCGAATCTACCTCCTGAAATCTGTTTCCTGCAATTCTGCCTTGCTTTCAAATCCTCTTCGTTGCCTTCCCTCAATATATTTGTGGACGAGAGTTATCATTTCTACGTCTGCCGATTTGTGAATTGCAGTGCCCCTGAGCTCTATTCTTCAACTCGCTTTCTTGGGAGCTGGCCGCAGAAGCGCAGGATTGCTTCAGGCCATATTCTGGTTCCTGGCGGCAGGCTGAGCCTGTGGTTAATTCTTCTTCCTGATGGGAAAATAGAGTGACCTGTGCCTGTCCCAACACCTAGAGCTAGTCTCTCATTGGTTCCTCCTCTTCCCGTGCATCCTCAGGACAAATTGCAACCTGTACGGAACAGGAGGATAAAGGTGCTGATTCTCCAAGGAGGGAGATTGCTAGTAAAGCGGCTGGAATGGCGAACCGGAGCACAAGGAGATGAGAAATGACGTTCCTTTTAGAAACCTTTCCCGATCACACGGTGTACCATCTTCGGGGTTTCTCATGCATGTTTTCAATGTAGGACGATGCCCTTGAACCTGGAGATTTGGGACCCATGGGATGGGTACCACGCCGTATTACTTTAAAGGGTCTGCATTTGCTCACCCAGCCTCACCAAAACTCTCAGCCCCAAGAGTGTCCACCCTTATGTCTCAATCAGCTGTGGGTCTAGATATGGTCAATCCAGGTGGCATCACAGCCCCTGAACGAATTTTTGTCAGAATTCCTCTCTCTTTCACTGTCTTTGTTTCACGGGTTTTGAAAAGGAATTGATTTTTATAATGGGGTTTAGCTGCTTTTCACTGCTGTGTTTATCCCGCTTTACACCCACTTGACTCACTTACAGAGAGATATCAATACATAGGTTTTAAGATTCTTACTAGTCAGATATATTCTTGGGCGGTGAATAGGGGGTGTTGCGTCCAGTTCACTGAGCAAGGAGTAGGTCTTTATTACATATTGGGTTTCTGGAACGGTATCTGAGCTAATTTGAAACCCTTGTTTTATGCATCACCCCACCTCACCTTTCCCGTTAAGCAGCCATAGTGTGTTTTCTAAACGTGTGACTCTGTTCTGTTTTGTAATTCAGTTCAAGGGTAGCGGTTTTTACATTCCCTCTATAAGTGATATCTTATGATAAGTGTCTTTTTCTGTGTGACTTATTTCACTTAGAATCGTCATACCTAAATCCACTCATCATGCTGCTACTAGCCTTATGACATTGATTTCATGGCTGAGTGATATTCCATTGTACATAAGGACCACATCTTCTTTATCCATTCTTCTCTTTCCTGGGATATTTAAGGTGTAACGAAGTGGAGGTTCTTGTCAACAGAGTAGCCCAAAACTTTGGGGTGCCTGTGTCTTGCTGATTTTTAGTTTTCCCAATTTATACGCCCATGAATGGAAGTGCCCTATGGTCTCTAAGCTGAGTTTTTTAGATGTTTCAGGACACACCGTACACATCTCCAGATTGGCTGTTGGCAATGTACATCCCGCCCATCAGCGTAGCAAGGCTCCCATTTCTCCATGGCCTGTCCTGCATTTCTGGTTTTGACACTTTATTCAGCATGGCCCTTTTGACCGATGGGAAGCGAGACTCCTTTGTAGCGCTGATTCGCCTTTCCAGGTTGCTTGGTTGGCCAAAAAGGGCGTATGCGTTTTTTCCTGAATATATTCAGGAAAAAACGCATACGCCCTTTTTGGCCAAAGGCATCATTGTCGAGGTTTTGCCGCATTTCCTGTGCTTTAAAGGCGATTCGAATCTACCTCCTGAAATCTGTTTCCTGCAATTCTGCCTTGCTTTCAAATCCTCTTCGTTGCCTTCTCTCAATATATTTGTGGACGAGGGTTATCATTTCTAAGTCTGCAGGTTTGTGAATTGCAGTGCCCCTGAGCTCCATTCTTCAACTCGCTTTCTTGGGAGCTGGCCGCAAAAGCGCAGGATTGCTTCAGGCCGTATTCTGGTTCCTGGCGGCAGGCTGAGCCTGTGGTTAATTCTTCTTCCTGATGGGAAAATAGAGTGACCTGTGCCTGTCCCAACACCTAGAGCTAGTCTCTCATTGGTTCCCCCTCTTCCCGTTCATCCTCAGGACCAATTGCAACCTGTACGGAACAGGAGGATAAAGGTGCTGATTCTCCAAGGAGGGAGATTGCTAGTAAAGCGGCTGGAATGGCGAACCGGAGCACAAGGAGATGAGAAATGAGGTGCGTTTTAGAAACCTTTCCCGATCACACAGTGTACCATCTTCGGGGTTTCTCATGCATGTTTTCAGTGTAGGACGATGCCCTTGAACCTGGAGATTTGGGACCCATGGGATGGGTACCACGCCGTATTACTTTAAAGGGTCTGCGTTTGCTCACCCAACCTCACCAAACCTCTCAGCCCCAAGAGTGCCCACCCTTATGTCTCAATCAGCTGTGGGTCTAGATATGGTCAATCCAGGTGGCCTCACAGCCCCTGAACGAATTTTGTAAGAATTTCTCTCTCTTTCACTGTCTTTGTTTCACGGGTTTTGAAAAGTAATTGATTTTTATAATGGGGTTTAGCTGCTTTTCACTGCTGTGTTTATGCCGCTTTATACCCACTTGACTCACTTACAGAGAGATATCAATACATAGGTTTTAAGATTCTTACTAGTCAGATATATTCTTGGGCGGTGAATAGGGGGTGTTGAGTCCAGTTCACTGAGCAAGGAGTAGGTCTTGTCTCTTACATATTGGGTTTATGGAACGCTATCTGAGCTAATTTGAAACCCTTGTTTTATGCATCACCCCACCTCACCTTTCCCGTTAAGCAGCCATAGTGTGTTTTCTAAACATGTGACTCTTTTCTGTTTTGTAATTCAGTTCAAGGGTAGCGGTTTTTACATTCCCTCTATAAGTGATATCTTATGATAAGTGTCTTTTTCTGTGTGACTTATTTCACTTAGAATCGTCATACCTAAATCCACTCATCATGCTGCTACTAGCCTTATGACGTTGATTTCATGGCTGAGTGGTATTCCATTGTACATAAGGACCACAACTTCTTTATCCATTCTTCTCTTTCCGGGGATATTTAAGGTGTAAGGAAGTGGAGGTTCTTGTCAATAAAGCAGCCCAAAACTTTGGGGTGCCTGTGTCTTGCTGATTTTTAGTTTTCCCAATTTATACGCCCATGAGTGGAAGTGCCCTATGCTCTCTAAGCTGAGTTTTTTAGATGTCTCAGGACACACCGTACACTTCTCCAGAGTGGCTGTTGGCAATGTACATCCCGCCCATCAACGTAGCAAGGCTCCCATTTCTCCATGGCCTGTCCTGCATTTCTGGTTTGGACACTTTATTCAGCATGGCCCTTTTGACCGATGGGAAGCGAGACTTCTTTGTAGCGCTGATTTGCCTTTCCAGGTTGCTTGGTTGGCCAAAAAGGGCGTATGCGTTTTTTCCTGAATATATTCAGGAAAAAACGCATACGCCCTTTTTGGCCAAGGGCATCATTGTCGAGGTTTTGCCGCTTTTCCTGTGCTTTAAAGGCGATTCGAATCTACCTCCTGAAATCTGTTTCCTGCAATTCTGCCTTGCTTTCAAATCCTCTTCGTTGCCTTCCCTCAATATATTTGTGGACGAGAGTTAGCATCTCTAAGTCTGCAGGTTTGTGAATTGCAGTGCCCCTGAGCTCCATTCTTCAACTCGCTTTCTTGGGAGCTGGCCGCAAAAGCGCAGGATTGCTTCAGGCCGTCTTCTGGTTCCTGGCGGCAGGCTGAGCCTGTGGTTAATTCTTCTTCCTGATGGGAAAATAGAGTGACCTGTGCCTGTCCCAACACCTAGAGCTAGTCTCTCATTGGTTCCCCCTCTTCCCGTTCATCCTCAGGTCAAATTGCAACCTGTACGGAACAGGAGGATAAAGGTGCTGATTCTCCAAGGAGGGAGATTGCTAGTAAAGCGGCTGGAATGGCGAACCGGAGCACAAGGAGATGAGAAATGACGTTCCTTTTAGAAACCTTTCCCGATCACACGGTGTACCATCTTCGGGGTTTCTCATGCATGTTTTCAATGTAGGACGATGCCCTTGAACCTGGAGATTTGGGACCCATGGGATGGGTACCACGCCGTATTACTTTAAAGTGTCTGCGTTTGCTCACCCAGCCTCACCAAACCTCTCAGCCCCAAGAGTGTCCACCCTTATGTCTCAATCAGCTGTGGGTCTAGATATGGTCAATCCAGGTGGCATCACAGCCCCTGAACGAATTTTTGTCAGAATTCCTCTCTCTTTCACTGTCTTTGTTTCACGGGTTTTGAAAAGTAATTGATTTTTATAATGGGGTTTAGCTGCTTTTCACTGCTGTGTTTATGCCGCTTTACACCCACTTGGCTCACTTACAGAGAGATATCAATACATAGGTTTTAAGATTCTTACTAGTCAGATATATTCTTGGGCGGTGAATAGGGGGTGTTGCGTCCAGTTCACTGAGCAAGGAGTAGGTCTTTATTACATATTAGGTTTCTGGAACGGTATCTGAGCTAATTTGAAACCCTTGTTTTATGCATCACCCCACCTCACCTTTCCCGTTAAGCAGCCATAGTGTGTTTTCTAAACGTGTGACTCTGTTCTGTTTTGTAATTCAGTTCAAGGGTAGCGGTTTTTACATTCCCTCTATAAGTGATATCTTTTGATAAGTGTCTTTTTCTGTGTGACTTATTTCACTTAGAATCGTCATACCTAAATCCACTCATCATGCTGCTACTAGCCTTATGACATTGATTTCATGGCTGAGTGATATTCCATTGTACATAAGGACCACAACTTCTTTATCCATTCTTCTCTTTCCTGGGATATTTAAGGTGTAACGAAGTGGAGGTTCTTGTCAACAGAGTAGCCCAAAACTTTCGGGTGCCTGTGTCTTGCTGATTTTTAGTTTTCCCAATTTATACGCCCATGAGTGGAAGTGCCCTATGCTCTCTAAGCTGAGTTTTTTAGATGTTTCAGGACACACCGTACACTTCTCCAGAGTGGCTGTTGGCAATGTACATCCCGCCCATCAGCGTAGCAAGGCTCCCATTTCTCCATGGCCTGTCCTGCATTTCTGGTTTTGACACTTTATTCAGCATGGCCCTTTTGACCGATGGGAAGCGAGACTTCTTTGTAGCGCTGATTCGCCTTTCCAGGTTGCTTGGTTGGCCAAAAAGGGCGTATGCGTTTTTTCCTGAATATATTCAGGAAAAAACGCATACGCCCTTTTTGGCCAAGGGCATCATCGTCGAGGTTTTGCCGCTTTTCCTGTGCTTTAAAGGCGATTCGAATCTACCTCCTGAAATCTGTTTCCTGCAATTCTGCCTTGCTTTCAAATCCTCTTCGTTGCCTTCCCTCAATATATTTGTGGACGAGAGTTATCATTTCTAAGTCTGCAGGTTTGTGAATTGCAGTGCCCCTGAGCTCCATTCTTCAACTCGCTTTCTTGGGAGCTGGCCGCAAAAGCGCAGGATTGCTTCAGGCCGTATTCTGCTTCCTGGCGTAGGCTGAGCCTGTGGTTAATTCTTCTTCCTGATGGGAAAATAGAGTGACCTGTGCCTGTCCCAACACCTAGAGCTAGTCTCTCATTGGTTCCCCCTCTTCCCGTTCATCCTCAGGACCAATTGCAACCTGTACGGAACAGGAGGTTAAAGGTGCTGATTCTCCAAGGAGGGAGATTGCTAGTAAAGCGGCTGGAATGGCGAACCGGAGCACAAGGAGATGAGAAATGAGGTGCGTTTTAGAAACCTTTCCCGATCACACAGTGTACCATCTTCGGGGTTTCTCATGCATGTTTTCAATGTAGGACGATGCCCTTGAACCTGGAGATTTGGGACCCATGGGATGGGTACCACGCCGTATTACTTTAAAGGGTCTGCGTTTGCTCACCCAACCTCACCAAACCTCTCAGCCCCAAGAGTGCCCACCCTTATGTCTCAATCAGCTGTGGGTCTAGATATGGTCAATCCAGGTGGCATCACAGCCCCTGAACGAATTTTGTAAGAATTTCTCTCTCTTTCACTGTCTTTGTTTCACGGGTTTTGAAAAGTAATTGATTTTTATAATGGGGTTTAGCTGCTTTTCACTGCTGTGTTTATGCCGCTTTATACCCACTTGACTCACTTACAGAGAGATATCAATACATAGGTTTTAAGATTCTTACTAGTCAGATATATTCTTGGGCGGTGAATAGGGGGTGTTGAGTCCAGTTCACTGAGCAAGGAGTAGGTCTTGTCTCTTACATATTGGGTTTATGGAACGCTATCTGAGCTAATTTGAAACCCTTGTTTTATGCATCACCCCACCTCACCTTTCCCGTTAAGCAGCCATAGTGTGTTTTCTAAACGTGTGACTCTTTTCTGTTTTGTAATTCAGTTCAAGGGTAGCGGTTTTTACATTCCCTCTATAAGTGATATCTTATGATAAGTGTCTTTTTCTGTGTGACTTATTTCACTTAAAATCGTCATACCTAAATCCACTCATCATGCTGCTACTAGCCTTATGACGTTGATTTCATGGCTGAGTGGTATTCCATTGTACATAAGGACCACAACTTCTTTATCCATTCTTCTCTTTCCGGGGATATTTAAGGTGTAAGGAAGTGGAGGTTCTTGTCAATAAAGCAGCCCAAAACTTTGGGGTGCCTGTGTCTTGCTGATTTTTAGTTTTCCCAATTTATACGCCCATGAGTGGAAGTGCCCTATGCTCTCTAAGCTGAGTTTTTTAGATGTCTCAGGACACACCGTACACTTCTCCAGAGTGGCTGTTGGCAATTTACATCCCGCCCATCAACGTAGCAAGGCTCCCATTTCTCCATGGCCTGTCCTGCATTTCTGGTTTGGACACTTTATTCAGCATGGCCCTTTTGACCGATGGGAAGCGAGACTTCTTTGTAGCGCTGATTTGCCTTTCCAGGTTGCTTGGTTGGCCAAAAAGGGCGTATGCGTTTTTTCCTGAATATATTCAGGAAAAAACGCATACGCCCTTTTTGGCCAAGGGCATCATTGTCGAGGTTTTGCCGCTTTTCCTGTGCTTTAAAGGCGATTCGAATCTACCTCCTGAAATCTGTTTCCTGCAATTCTGCCTTGCTTTCAAATCCTCTTCGTTGCCTTCCCTCAATATATTTGTGGACGAGAGTTAGCATCTCTAAGTCTGCAGGTTTGTGAATTGCAGTGCCCCTGAGTTCCATTCTTCAACTCGCTTTCTTGGGAGCTGGCCGCAAAAGCGCAGGATTGCTTCAGGCCGTCTTCTGGTTCCTGGCGGCAGGCTGAGCCTGTGGTTAATTCTTCTTCCTGATGGGAAAATAGAGTGACCTGTGCCTGTCCCAACACCTAGAGCTAGTATCTCATTGGTTCCCCCTCTTCCCGTTCATCCTCAGGTCAAATTGCAACCTGTACGGAACAGGAGGATAAAGGTGCTGATTCTCCAAGGAGGGAGATTGCTAGTAAAGCGGCTGGAATGGCGAAGCGGAGCACAAGGAGATGAGAAATGAGGTTCGTTTTAGAAACCTTTCCCGATCACACGGTGTACCATCTTCGGGGTTTCTCATGCATGTTTTCAATGTAGGACGATGCCCTTGAACCTGGAGATTTGGGACCCATGGGATGGGTACCACGTCGTATTACTTTAAAGGGTCTGCATTTGCTCACCCAGCGTCACCAAAATTCTCAGCCCCAAGAGTGTCCACCCTTATGTCTAAATCAGCTGTGGGTCTAGATATGGTCAATCCAGGTGGCATCACAGCCCCTGAACGAATTTTTGTCAGAATTCCTCTCTCTTTCACTGTCTTTGTTTCACGGGTTTTGAAAAGGAATTGATTTTTATAATGGGGTTTAGCTGCTTTTCACTGCTGTGTTTATGCCGCTTTACACCCACTTGACTCACTTACAGAGAGATATCAATACATAGGTTTTAAGATTCTTACTAGTCAGATATATTCTTGGGCGGTGAATAGGGGGTGTTGCGTCCAGTTCTCTGAGCAAGGAGTAGGTCTTTATTACATATTGGGTTTCTGGAACGGTATCTGAGCTAATTTGAAACCCTTGTTTTATGCATCACCCCACCTCACCTTTCCCGTTAAGCAGCCATAGTGTGTTTTCTAAACGTGTGACTCTGTTCTGTTTTGTAATTCAGTTCAAGGGTAGCGGTTTTTACATTCCCTCTATAAGTGATATCTTATGATAAGTGTCTTTTTCTGTGTGACTTATTTCACTTAGAATCGTCATACCTAAATCCACTCATCATGCTGCTACTAGCCTTATGACATTGATTTCATGGCTGAGTGATATTCCATTGTACATAAGGACCACATCTTCTTTATCCATTCTTCTCTTTCCTGGGATATTTAAGGTGTAACGAAGTGGAGGTTCTTGTCAACAGAGTAGCCCAAAACTTTGGGGTGCCTGTGTCTTGCTGATTTTTAGTTTTCCCAATTTATACGCCCATGAATGGAAGTGCCCTATGGTCTCTAAGCTGAGTTTTTTAGATGTTTCAGGACACACCGTACACATCTCCAGATTGGCTGTTGGCAATGTACATCCCGCCCATCAGCGTAGCAAGGCTCCCATTTCTCCATGGCCTGTCCTGCATTTCTGGTTTTGACACTTTATTCAGCATGGCCCTTTTGACCGATGGGAAGCGAGACTTCTTTGTAGCGCTGATTCGCCTTTCCAGGTTGCTTGGTTGGCCAAAAAGGGCGTATGCGTTTTTTCCTGAATATATTCAGGAAAAAACGCATACGCCCTTTTTGGCCAAAGGCATCATTGTCGAGGTTTTGCCGCATTTCCTGTGCTTTAAAGGCGATTCGAATCTACCTCCTGAAATCTGTTTCCTGCAATTCTGCCTTGCTTTCAAATCCTCTTCGTTGCCTTCTCTCAATATATTTGTGGACGAGGGTTATCATTTCTAAGTCTGCAGGTTTGTGAATTGCAGTGCCCCTGAGCTCCATTCTTCAACTCGCTTTCTTCGGAGCTGGCCGCAAAAGCGCAGGATTGCTTCAGGCCGTATTCTGCTTCCTGGCGGCAGGCTGAGCCTGTGGTTAATTCTTCTTCCTGATGGGAAAATAGAGTGACCTGTGCCTGTCCCAACACCTAGAGCTAGTCTCTCATTGGTTCCCCCTCTTCCCGTTCATCCTCAGGTCAAATTGCAACCTGTACGGAACAGGAGGATAAAGGTGCTGATTCTCCAAGGAGGGAGATTGCTAGTAAAGCGGCTGGAATGGCGAACCGGAGCACAAGGAGATGAGAAATGACGTTCCTTTTAGAAACCTTTCCCGATCACACGGTGTACCATCTTCGGGGTTTCTCATGCATGTTTTCAATGTAGGACGATGCCCTTGAACCTGGAGATTTGGGACCCATGGGATGGGTACCACGCCGTATTACTTTAAAGTGTCTGCGTTTGCTCACCCAGCCTCACCAAACCTCTCAGCCCCAAGAGTGTCCACCCTTATGTCTCAATCAGCTGTGGGTCTAGATATGGTCAATCCAGGTGGCATCACAGCCCCTGAACGAATTTTTGTCAGAATTCCTCTCTCTTTCACTGTCTTTGTTTCACGGGTTTTGAAAAGTAATTGATTTTTATAATGGGGTTTAGCTGCTTTTCACTGCTGTGTTTATCCCGCTTTACACCCACTTGACTCACTTACAGAGAGATATCAATACATAGGTTTTAAGATTCTTACTAGTCAGATATATTCTTGGGCGGTGAATAGGGGGTGTTGCGTCCAGTTCACTGAGCAAGGAGTAGATCTTTATTACATATTGGGTTTCTGGAACGGTATCTGAGCTAATTTGAAACCCTTGTTTTATGCATCACCCCACCTCACCTTTCCCGTTAAGCAGCCATAGTGTGTTTTCTAAACGTGTGACTCTGTTCTGTTTTGTAATTCAGTTCAAGGGTAGCGGTTTTTACATTCCCTCTATAAGTGATATCTTATGATAAGTGTCTTTTTCTGTGTGACTTATTTCACTTAGAATCGTCATACCTAAATCCACTCATCATGCTGCTACTAGCCTTATGACATTGATTTCATGGCTGAGTGATATTCCATTGTACATAAGGACCACATCTTCTTTATCCATTCTTCTCTTTCCTGGGATATTTAAGGTGTAACGAAGTGGAGGTTCTTGTCAACAGAGTAGCCCAAAACTTTGGGGTGCCTGTGTCTTGCTGATTTTTAGTTTTCCCAATTTATACGCCCATGAATGGAAGTGCCCTATGGTCTCTAAGCTGAGTTTTTTAGATGTTTCAGGACACACCGTACACATCTCCAGATTGGCTGTTGGCAATGTACATCCCGCCCATCAGCGTAGCAAGGCTCCCATTTCTCCATGGCCTGTCCTGCATTTCTGGTTTTGACACTTTATTCAGCATGGCCCTTTTGACCGATGGGAAGCGAGACTTCTTTGTAGCGCTGATTTGCCTTTCCAGGTTGCTTGGTTGGCCAAAAAGGGCGTATGCGTTTTTTCTGAATATATTCAGGATAAAACGCATACGCCCTTTTTGGCCAAGGGCATCATTGTCGAGGTTTTGCCGCTTTTCCTGTGCTTTAAAGGCGATTCGAATCTACCTCCTGAAATCTGTTTCCTGCAATTCTGCCTTGCTTTCAAATCCTCTTCGTTGCCTTCCCTCAATATATTTGTGGACGAGAGTTATCATTTCTACGTCTGCCGATTTGTGAATTGCAGTGCCCCTGAGCTCTATTCTTCAACTCGCTTTCTTGGGAGCTGGCCGCAGAAGCGCAGGATTGCTTCAGGCCATATTCTGGTTCCTGGCGGCAGGCTGAGCCTGTGGTTAATTCTTCTTCCTGATGGGAAAATAGAGTGACCTGTGCCTGTCCCAACACCTAGAGCTAGTCTCTCATTGGTTCCTCCTCTTCCCGTGCATCCTCAGGACAAATTGCAACCTGTACGGAACAGGAGGATAAAGGTGCTGATTCTCCAAGGAGGGAGATTGCTAGTAAAGCGGCTGGAATGGCGAACCGGAGCACAAGGAGATGAGAAATGAGGTGCGTTTTAGCAACCTTTCCCGATCACACGGTGTACCATCTTCGGGGTTTCTCATGCATGTTTTCAATGTAGGACGATGCCCTTGAACCTGGAGATTTGGGACCCATGGGATGGGTACCACGCCGTATTACTTTAAAGGGTCTGCATTTGCTCACCCAGCCTCACCAAAACTCTCAGCCCCAAGAGTGTCCACCCTTATGTCTCAATCAGCTGTGGGTCTAGATATGGTCAATCCAGGTGGCATCACAGCCCCTGAACGAATTTTTGTCAGAATTCCTCTCTCTTTCACTGTCTTTGTTTCACGGGTTTTGAAAAGGAATTGATTTTTATAATGGGGTTTAGCTGCTTTTCACTGCTGTGTTTATCCCGCTTTACACCCACTTGACTCACTTACAGAGAGATATCAATACATAGGTTTTAAGATTCTTACTAGTCAGATATATTCTTGGGCGGTGAATAGGGGGTGTTGCGTCCAGTTCACTGAGCAAGGAGTAGGTCTTTATTACATATTGGGTTTCTGGAACGGTATCTGAGCTAATTTGAAACCCTTGTTTTATGCATCACCCCACCTCACCTTTCCCGTTAAGCAGCCATAGTGTGTTTTCTAAACGTGTGACTCTGTTCTGTTTTGTAATTCAGTTCAAGGGTAGCGGTTTTTACATTCCCTCTATAAGTGATATCTTATGATAAGTGTCTTTTTCTGTGTGACTTATTTCACTTAGAATCGTCATACCTAAATCCACTCATCATGCTGCTACTAGCCTTATGACATTGATTTCATGGCTGAGTGATATTCCATTGTACATAAGGACCACATCTTCTTTATCCATTCTTCTCTTTCCTGGGATATTTAAGGTGTAACGAAGTGGAGGTTCTTGTCAACAGAGTAGCCCAAAACTTTGGGGTGCCTGTGTCTTGCTGATTTTTAGTTTTCCCAATTTATACGCCCATGAATGGAAGTGCCCTATGGTCTCTAAGCTGAGTTTTTTAGATGTTTCAGGACACACCGTACACATCTCCAGATTGGCTGTTGGCAATGTACATCCCGCCCATCAGCGTAGCAAGGCTCCCATTTCTCCATGGCCTGTCCTGCATTTCTGGTTTTGACACTTTATTCAGCATGGCCCTTTTGACCGATGGGAAGCGAGACTTCTTTGTAGCGCTGATTCGCCTTTCCAGGTTGCTTGGTTGGCCAAAAAGGGCGTATGCGTTTTTTCCTGAATATATTCAGGAAAAAACGCATACGCCCTTTTTGGCCAAAGGCATCATTGTCGAGGTTTTGCCGCATTTCCTGTGCTTTAAAGGCGATTCGAATCTACCTCCTGAAATCTGTTTCCTGCAATTCTGCCTTGCTTTCAAATCCTCTTCGTTGCCTTCTCTCAATATATTTGTGGACGAGGGTTATCATTTCTAAGTCTGCAGGTTTGTGAATTGCAGTGCCCCTGAGCTCCATTCTTCAACTCGCTTTCTTGGGAGCTGGCCGCAAAAGCGCAGGATTGCTTCAGGCCGTATTCTGGTTCCTGGCGGCAGGCTGAGCCTGTGGTTAATTCTTCTTCCTGATGGGAAAATAGAGTGACCTGTGCCTGTCCCAACACCTAGAGCTAGTCTCTCATTGGTTCCCCCTCTTCCCGTGTATCCTCAGGACAAATTGCAACCTGTACAGAACAGGAGGATAAAGGTGCTGATTCTCCAAGGAGGGAGATTGCTAGTAAAGCGGCTGGAATGGCGAACCGGAGCACAAGGAGATGAGAAATGAGGTGCGTTTTAGCAACCTTTCCCGATCATACGGTGTACCATCTTCGGGGTTTCTCATGCATGTTTTCAATGTAGGACGATGCCCTTGAACCTGGAGATTTGGGACCCATGGGATGGGTACCACGCCGTATTTCTTTAAAGGGTCTGCGTTTGCTCACCCAACCTCACCAAACCTCTCAGCCCCAAGAGTGTCCACCCTTATGTCTCAATCAGATGTGGGTCTAGATATGGTCAATCCAGGTGGCCTCACAGCCCCTGAACGAATTTTGTAAGAATTTCTCTCTCTTTCACTGTCTTTGTTTCACGGGTTTTGAAAAGTAATTGATTGTTATAATGGGGTTTAGCTGCTTTTCACTGCTGTGTTTATGCCGCTTTATACCCACTTGACTCACTTACAGATAGATATCAATACGTAGGTTTTAAGATTCTTACTAGTCAGATATATTCTTGGGCGGTGAATAGGGGGTGTTGAGTCCAGTTCACTGAGCAAGGAGTAGGTCTTGTCTATTACATATTGGGTTTATGGAACGATATCTGAGCTAATTTGAAACCCTTGTTTTATGCATCACCCCGCCTCACCTTTCCCGTTAAGCAGCCATAGTGTGTTTTCTAAACGTGTGACTCTGTTCTGTTTTGTAATTCAGTTCAAGGGTAGCGGTTTTTACATTCCCTCTATAAGTGATATCTTATGATAAGTGTCTTTTTCTGTGTGACTTATTTCACTTAGAATCGTCATACCTAAATCCACTCATCATGCTGCTCCTAGCCTTATGACATTGATTTCATGGCTGAGTGATATTCCCTTGTACATAAGGACCACATCTTCTTTATCCATTCTTCTCTTTCCTGGGATATTTAAGGTGTAACGAAGTGGAGGTTCTTGTCAACAGAGCAGCCCAAAACTTTGGGGTGCCTGTGTCTTGCTGATTTTTAGTTTTCCCAATTTATAGGCCCATGAGTGGAAGTGCCCTATGCTCTGTAAGCTGAGTTTTTTAGATGTTTCAGGACACACCGTACACTTCTCCAGAGTGGCTGTTGGCAATTTACATCCCGCCCATCAGCGTAGCAAGGCTCCCATTTCTCCATGGCCTGTCCTGCATTTCTGGTTTTGACACTTTATTCAGCATGGCCCTTTTGACCGATGGGAAGCGAGACTTCTTTGTAGCGCTGATTTGCCTTTCCAGGTTGCTTGGTTGGCCAAAAAGGGCGTATGCGTTTTTTCTGAATATATTCAGGATAAAACGCATACGCCCTTTTTGGCCAAGGGCATCATTGTCGAGGTTTTGCCGCTTTTCCTGTGCTTTAAAGGCGATTCGAATCTACCTCCTGAAATCTGTTTCCTGCAATTCTGCCTTGCTTTCAAATCCTCTTCGTTGCCTTCCCTCAATATATTTGTGGACGAGAGTTATCATTTCTACGTCTGCCGATTTGTGAATTGCAGTGCCCCTGAGCTCTATTCTTCAACTCGCTTTCTTGGGAGCTGGCCGCAGAAGCGCAGGATTGCTTCAGGCCATATTCTGGTTCCTGGCGGCAGGCTGAGCCTGTGGTTAATTCTTCTTCCTGATGGGAAAATAGAGTGACCTGTGCCTGTCCCAACACCTAGAGCTAGTCTCTCATTGGTTCCTCCTCTTCCCGTGCATCCTCAGGACAAATTGCAACCTGTACGGAACAGGAGGATAAAGGTGCTGATTCTCCAAGGAGGGAGATTGCTAGTAAAGCGGCTGGAATGGCGAACCGGAGCACAAGGAGATGAGAAATGACGTTCCTTTTAGAAACCTTTCCCGATCACACGGTGTACCATCTTCGGGGTTTCTCATGCATGTTTTCAATGTAGGACGATGCCCTTGAACCTGGAGATTTGGGACCCATGGGATGGGTACCACGCCGTATTACTTTAAAGGGTCTGCATTTGCTCACCCAGCCTCACCAAAACTCTCAGCCCCAAGAGTGTCCACCCTTATGTCTCAATCAGCTGTGGGTCTAGATATGGTCAATCCAGGTGGCATCACAGCCCCTGAACGAATTTTTGTCAGAATTCCTCTCTCTTTCACTGTCTTTGTTTCACGGGTTTTGAAAAGGAATTGATTTTTATAATGGGGTTTAGCTGCTTTTCACTGCTGTGTTTATCCCGCTTTACACCCACTTGACTCACTTACAGAGAGATATCAATACATAGGTTTTAAGATTCTTACTAGTCAGATATATTCTTGGGCGGTGAATAGGGGGTGTTGCGTCCAGTTCACTGAGCAAGGAGTAGGTCTTTATTACATATTGGGTTTCTGGAACGGTATCTGAGCTAATTTGAAACCCTTGTTTTATGCATCACCCCACCTCACCTTTCCCGTTAAGCAGCCATAGTGTGTTTTCTAAACGTGTGACTCTGTTCTGTTTTGTAATTCAGTTCAAGGGTAGCGGTTTTTACATTCCCTCTATAAGTGATATCTTATGATAAGTGTCTTTTTCTGTGTGACTTATTTCACTTAGAATCGTCATACCTAAATCCACTCATCATGCTGCTACTAGCCTTATGACATTGATTTCATGGCTGAGTGATATTCCATTGTACATAAGGACCACATCTTCTTTATCCATTCTTCTCTTTCCTGGGATATTTAAGGTGTAACGAAGTGGAGGTTCTTGTCAACAGAGTAGCCCAAAACTTTGGGGTGCCTGTGTCTTGCTGATTTTTAGTTTTCCCAATTTATACGCCCATGAATGGAAGTGCCCTATGGTCTCTAAGCTGAGTTTTTTAGATGTTTCAGGACACACCGTACACATCTCCAGATTGGCTGTTGGCAATGTACATCCCGCCCATCAGCGTAGCAAGGCTCCCATTTCTCCATGGCCTGTCCTGCATTTCTGGTTTTGACACTTTATTCAGCATGGCCCTTTTGACCGATGGGAAGCGAGACTTCTTTGTAGCGCTGATTTGCCTTTCCAGGTTGCTTGGTTGGCCAAAAAGGGCGTATGCGTTTTTTCTGAATATATTCAGGATAAAACGCATACGCCCTTTTTGGCCAAGGGCATCATTGTCGAGGTTTTGCCGCTTTTCCTGTGCTTTAAAGGCGATTCGAATCTACCTCCTGAAATCTGTTTCCTGCAATTCTGCCTTGCTTTCAAATCCTCTTCGTTGCCTTCCCTCAATATATTTGTGGACGAGAGTTATCATTTCTACGTCTGCCGATTTGTGAATTGCAGTGCCCCTGAGCTCTATTCTTCAACTCGCTTTCTTGGGAGCTGGCCGCAGAAGCGCAGGATTGCTTCAGGCCATATTCTGGTTCCTGGCGGCAGGCTGAGCCTGTGGTTAATTCTTCTTCCTGATGGGAAAATAGAGTGACCTGTGCCTGTCCCAACACCTAGAGCTAGTCTCTCATTGGTTCCTCCTCTTCCCGTGCATCCTCAGGACAAATTGCAACCTGTACGGAACAGGAGGATAAAGGTGCTGATTCTCCAAGGAGGGAGATTGCTAGTAAAGCGGCTGGAATGGCGAACCGGAGCACAAGGAGATGAGAAATGAGGTGCGTTTTAGCAACCTTTCCCGATCACACGGTGTACCATCTTCGGGGTTTCTCATGCATGTTTTCAATGTAGGACGATGCCCTTGAACCTGGAGATTTGGGACCCATGGGATGGGTACCACGCCGTATTACTTTAAAGGGTCTGCATTTGCTCACCCAGCCTCACCAAAACTCTCAGCCCCAAGAGTGTCCACCCTTATGTCTCAATCAGCTGTGGGTCTAGATATGGTCAATCCAGGTGGCATCACAGCCCCTGAACGAATTTTTGTCAGAATTCCTCTCTCTTTCACTGTCTTTGTTTCACGGGTTTTGAAAAGGAATTGATTTTTATAATGGGGTTTAGCTGCTTTTCACTGCTGTGTTTATCCCGCTTTACACCCACTTGACTCACTTACAGAGAGATATCAATACATAGGTTTTAAGATTCTTACTAGTCAGATATATTCTTGGGCGGTGAATAGGGGGTGTTGCGTCCAGTTCACTGAGCAAGGAGTAGGTCTTTATTACATATTGGGTTTCTGGAACGGTATCTGAGCTAATTTGAAACCCTTGTTTTATGCATCACCCCACCTCACCTTTCCCGTTAAGCAGCCATAGTGTGTTTTCTAAACGTGTGACTCTGTTCTGTTTTGTAATTCAGTTCAAGGGTAGCGGTTTTTACATTCCCTCTATAAGTGATATCTTATGATAAGTGTCTTTTTCTGTGTGACTTATTTCACTTAGAATCGTCATACCTAAATCCACTCATCATGCTGCTACTAGCCTTATGACATTGATTTCATGGCTGAGTGATATTCCATTGTACATAAGGACCACATCTTCTTTATCCATTCTTCTCTTTCCTGGGATATTTAAGGTGTAACGAAGTGGAGGTTCTTGTCAACAGAGTAGCCCAAAACTTTGGGGTGCCTGTGTCTTGCTGATTTTTAGTTTTCCCAATTTATACGCCCATGAATGGAAGTGCCCTATGGTCTCTAAGCTGAGTTTTTTAGATGTTTCAGGACACACCGTACACATCTCCAGATTGGCTGTTGGCAATGTACATCCCGCCCATCAGCGTAGCAAGGCTCCCATTTCTCCATGGCCTGTCCTGCATTTCTGGTTTTGACACTTTATTCAGCATGGCCCTTTTGACCGATGGGAAGCGAGACTTCTTTGTAGCGCTGATTCGCCTTTCCAGGTTGCTTGGTTGGCCAAAAAGGGCGTATGCGTTTTTTCCTGAATATATTCAGGAAAAAACGCATACGCCCTTTTTGGCCAAAGGCATCATTGTCGAGGTTTTGCCGCATTTCCTGTGCTTTAAAGGCGATTCGAATCTACCTCCTGAAATCTGTTTCCTGCAATTCTGCCTTGCTTTCAAATCCTCTTCGTTGCCTTCTCTCAATATATTTGTGGACGAGGGTTATCATTTCTAAGTCTGCAGGTTTGTGAATTGCAGTGCCCCTGAGCTCCATTCTTCAACTCGCTTTCTTCGGAGCTGGCCGCAAAAGCGCAGGATTGCTTCAGGCCGTATTCTGCTTCCTGGCGGCAGGCTGAGCCTGTGGTTAATTCTTCTTCCTGATGGGAAAATAGAGTGACCTGTGCCTGTCCCAACACCTAGAGCTAGTCTCTCATTGGTTCCCCCTCTTCCCGTTCATCCTCAGGTCAAATTGCAACCTGTACGGAACAGGAGGATAAAGGTGCTGATTCTCCAAGGAGGGAGATTGCTAGTAAAGCGGCTGGAATGGCGAACCGGAGCACAAGGAGATGAGAAATGACGTTCCTTTTAGAAACCTTTCCCGATCACACGGTGTACCATCTTCGGGGTTTCTCATGCATGTTTTCAATGTAGGACGATGCCCTTGAACCTGGAGATTTGGGACCCATGGGATGGGTACCACGCCGTATTACTTTAAAGTGTCTGCGTTTGCTCACCCAGCCTCACCAAACCTCTCAGCCCCAAGAGTGTCCACCCTTATGTCTCAATCAGCTGTGGGTCTAGATATGGTCAATCCAGGTGGCATCACAGCCCCTGAACGAATTTTTGTCAGAATTCCTCTCTCTTTCACTGTCTTTGTTTCACGGGTTTTGAAAAGTAATTGATTTTTATAATGGGGTTTAGCTGCTTTTCACTGCTGTGTTTATCCCGCTTTACACCCACTTGACTCACTTACAGAGAGATATCAATACATAGGTTTTAAGATTCTTACTAGTCAGATATATTCTTGGGCGGTGAATAGGGGGTGTTGCGTCCAGTTCACTGAGCAAGGAGTAGGTCTTTATTACATATTGGGTTTCTGGAACGGTATCTGAGCTAATTTGAAACCCTTGTTTTATGCATCACCCCACCTCACCTTTCCCGTTAAGCAGCCATAGTGTGTTTTCTAAACGTGTGACTCTGTTCTGTTTTGTAATTCAGTTCAAGGGTAGCGGTTTTTACATTCCCTCTATAAGTGATATCTTATGATAAGTGTCTTTTTCTGTGTGACTTATTTCACTTAGAATCGTCATACCTAAATCCACTCATCATGCTGCTACTAGCCTTATGACATTGATTTCATGGCTGAGTGATATTCCATTGTACATAAGGACCACATCTTCTTTATCCATTCTTCTCTTTCCTGGGATATTTAAGGTGTAACGAAGTGGAGGTTCTTGTCAACAGAGTAGCCCAAAACTTTGGGGTGCCTGTGTCTTGCTGATTTTTAGTTTTCCCAATTTATACGCCCATGAATGGAAGTGCCCTATGGTCTCTAAGCTGAGTTTTTTAGATGTTTCAGGACACACCGTACACATCTCCAGATTGGCTGTTGGCAATGTACATCCCGCCCATCAGCGTAGCAAGGCTCCCATTTCTCCATGGCCTGTCCTGCATTTCTGGTTTTGACACTTTATTCAGCATGGCCCTTTTGACCGATGGGAAGCGAGACTTCTTTGTAGCGCTGATTCGCCTTTCCAGGTTGCTTGGTTGGCCAAAAAGGGCGTATGCGTTTTTTCCTGAATATATTCAGGAAAAAACGCATACGCCCTTTTTGGCCAAAGGCATCATTGTCGAGGTTTTGCCGCATTTCCTGTGCTTTAAAGGCGATTCGAATCTACCTCCTGAAATCTGTTTCCTGCAATTCTGCCTTGCTTTCAAATCCTCTTCGTTGCCTTCTCTCAATATATTTGTGGACGAGGGTTATCATTTCTAAGTCTGCAGGTTTGTGAATTGCAGTGCCCCTGAGCTCCATTCTTCAACTCGCTTTCTTGGGAGCTGGCCGCAAAAGCGCAGGATTGCTTCAGGCCGTATTCTGGTTCCTGGCGGCAGGCTGAGCCTGTGGTTAATTCTTCTTCCTGATGGGAAAATAGAGTGACCTGTGCCTGTCCCAACACCTAGAGCTAGTCTCTCATTGGTTCCCCCTCTTCCCGTGTATCCTCAGGACAAATTGCAACCTGTACAGAACAGGAGGATAAAGGTGCTGATTCTCCAAGGAGGGAGATTGCTAGTAAAGCGGCTGGAATGGCGAACCGGAGCACAAGGAGATGAGAAATGAGGTGCGTTTTAGCAACCTTTCCCGATCACACGGTGTACCATCTTCGGGGTTTCTCATGCATGTTTTCAATGTAGGACGATGCCCTTGAACCTGGAGATTTGGGACCCATGGGATGGGTACCACGCCGTATTTCTTTAAAGGGTCTGCGTTTGCTCACCCAACCTCACCAAACCTCTCAGCCCCAAGAGTGTCCACCCTTATGTCTCAATCAGATGTGGGTCTAGATATGGTCAATCCAGGTGGCCTCACAGCCCCTGAACGAATTTTGTAAGAATTTCTCTCTCTTTCACTGTCTTTGTTTCACGGGTTTTGAAAAGTAATTGATTGTTATAATGGGGTTTAGCTGCTTTTCACTGCTGTGTTTATGCCGCTTTATACCCACTTGACTCACTTACAGATAGATATCAATACGTAGGTTTTAAGATTCTTACTAGTCAGATATATTCTTGGGCGGTGAATAGGGGGTGTTGAGTCCAGTTCACTGAGCAAGGAGTAGGTCTTGTCTATTACATATTGGGTTTATGGAACGATATCTGAGCTAATTTGAAACCCTTGTTTTATGCATCACCCCGCCTCACCTTTCCCGTTAAGCAGCCATAGTGTGTTTTCTAAACGTGTGACTCTGTTCTGTTTTGTAATTCAGTTCAAGGGTAGCGGTTTTTACATTCCCTCTATAAGTGATATCTTATGATAAGTGTCTTTTTCTGTGTGACTTATTTCACTTAGAATCGTCATACCTAAATCCACTCATCATGCTGCTCCTAGCCTTATGACATTGATTTCATGGCTGAGTGATATTCCCTTGTACATAAGGACCACATCTTCTTTATCCATTCTTCTCTTTCCTGGGATATTTAAGGTGTAACGAAGTGGAGGTTCTTGTCAACAGAGCAGCCCAAAACTTTGGGGTGCCTGTGTCTTGCTGATTTTTAGTTTTCCCAATTTATAGGCCCATGAGTGGAAGTGCCCTATGCTCTGTAAGCTGAGTTTTTTAGATGTTTCAGGACACACCGTACACTTCTCCAGAGTGGCTGTTGGCAATTTACATCCCGCCCATCAGCGTAGCAAGGCTCCCATTTCTCCATGGCCTGTCCTGCATTTCTGGTTTTGACACTTTATTCAGCATGGCCCTTTTGACCGATGGGAAGCGAGACTTCTTTGTAGCGCTGATTTGCCTTTCCAGGTTGCTTGGTTGGCCAAAAAGGGCGTATGCGTTTTTTCTGAATATATTCAGGATAAAACGCATACGCCCTTTTTGGCCAAGGGCATCATTGTCGAGGTTTTGCCGCTTTTCCTGTGCTTTAAAGGCGATTCGAATCTACCTCCTGAAATCTGTTTCCTGCAATTCTGCCTTGCTTTCAAATCCTCTTCGTTGCCTTCCCTCAATATATTTGTGGACGAGAGTTATCATTTCTACGTCTGCCGATTTGTGAATTGCAGTGCCCCTGAGCTCTATTCTTCAACTCGCTTTCTTGGGAGCTGGCCGCAGAAGCGCAGGATTGCTTCAGGCCATATTCTGGTTCCTGGCGGCAGGCTGAGCCTGTGGTTAATTCTTCTTCCTGATGGGAAAATAGAGTGACCTGTGCCTGTCCCAACACCTAGAGCTAGTCTCTCATTGGTTCCTCCTCTTCCCGTGCATCCTCAGGACAAATTGCAACCTGTACGGAACAGGAGGATAAAGGTGCTGATTCTCCAAGGAGGGAGATTGCTAGTAAAGCGGCTGGAATGGCGAACCGGAGCACAAGGAGATGAGAAATGACGTTCCTTTTAGAAACCTTTCCCGATCACACGGTGTACCATCTTCGGGGTTTCTCATGCATGTTTTCAATGTAGGACGATGCCCTTGAACCTGGAGATTTGGGACCCATGGGATGGGTACCACGCCGTATTACTTTAAAGGGTCTGCATTTGCTCACCCAGCCTCACCAAAACTCTCAGCCCCAAGAGTGTCCACCCTTATGTCTCAATCAGCTGTGGGTCTAGATATGGTCAATCCAGGTGGCATCACAGCCCCTGAACGAATTTTTGTCAGAATTCCTCTCTCTTTCACTGTCTTTGTTTCACGGGTTTTGAAAAGGAATTGATTTTTATAATGGGGTTTAGCTGCTTTTCACTGCTGTGTTTATCCCGCTTTACACCCACTTGACTCACTTACAGAGAGATATCAATACATAGGTTTTAAGATTCTTACTAGTCAGATATATTCTTGGGCGGTGAATAGGGGGTGTTGCGTCCAGTTCACTGAGCAAGGAGTAGGTCTTTATTACATATTGGGTTTCTGGAACGGTATCTGAGCTAATTTGAAACCCTTGTTTTATGCATCACCCCACCTCACCTTTCCCGTTAAGCAGCCATAGTGTGTTTTCTAAACGTGTGACTCTGTTCTGTTTTGTAATTCAGTTCAAGGGTAGCGGTTTTTACATTCCCTCTATAAGTGATATCTTATGATAAGTGTCTTTTTCTGTGTGACTTATTTCACTTAGAATCGTCATACCTAAATCCACTCATCATGCTGCTACTAGCCTTATGACATTGATTTCATGGCTGAGTGATATTCCATTGTACATAAGGACCACATCTTCTTTATCCATTCTTCTCTTTCCTGGGATATTTAAGGTGTAACGAAGTGGAGGTTCTTGTCAACAGAGTAGCCCAAAACTTTGGGGTGCCTGTGTCTTGCTGATTTTTAGTTTTCCCAATTTATACGCCCATGAATGGAAGTGCCCTATGGTCTCTAAGCTGAGTTTTTTAGATGTTTCAGGACACACCGTACACATCTCCAGATTGGCTGTTGGCAATGTACATCCCGCCCATCAGCGTAGCAAGGCTCCCATTTCTCCATGGCCTGTCCTGCATTTCTGGTTTTGACACTTTATTCAGCATGGCCCTTTTGACCGATGGGAAGCGAGACTTCTTTGTAGCGCTGATTTGCCTTTCCAGGTTGCTTGGTTGGCCAAAAAGGGCGTATGCGTTTTTTCTGAATATATTCAGGATAAAACGCATACGCCCTTTTTGGCCAAGGGCATCATTGTCGAGGTTTTGCCGCTTTTCCTGTGCTTTAAAGGCGATTCGAATCTACCTCCTGAAATCTGTTTCCTGCAATTCTGCCTTGCTTTCAAATCCTCTTCGTTGCCTTCCCTCAATATATTTGTGGACGAGAGTTATCATTTCTACGTCTGCCGATTTGTGAATTGCAGTGCCCCTGAGCTCTATTCTTCAACTCGCTTTCTTGGGAGCTGGCCGCAGAAGCGCAGGATTGCTTCAGGCCATATTCTGGTTCCTGGCGGCAGGCTGAGCCTGTGGTTAATTCTTCTTCCTGATGGGAAAATAGAGTGACCTGTGCCTGTCCCAACACCTAGAGCTAGTCTCTCATTGGTTCCTCCTCTTCCCGTGCATCCTCAGGACAAATTGCAACCTGTACGGAACAGGAGGATAAAGGTGCTGATTCTCCAAGGAGGGAGATTGCTAGTAAAGCGGCTGGAATGGCGAACCGGAGCACAAGGAGATGAGAAATGACGTTCCTTTTAGAAACCTTTCCCGATCACACGGTGTACCATCTTCGGGGTTTCTCATGCATGTTTTCAATGTAGGACGATGCCCTTGAACCTGGAGATTTGGGACCCATGGGATGGGTACCACGCCGTATTACTTTAAAGGGTCTGCATTTGCTCACCCAGCCTCACCAAAACTCTCAGCCCCAAGAGTGTCCACCCTTATGTCTCAATCAGCTGTGGGTCTAGATATGGTCAATCCAGGTGGCATCACAGCCCCTGAACGAATTTTTGTCAGAATTCCTCTCTCTTTCACTGTCTTTGTTTCACGGGTTTTGAAAAGGAATTGATTTTTATAATGGGGTTTAGCTGCTTTTCACTGCTGTGTTTATCCCGCTTTACACCCACTTGACTCACTTACAGAGAGATATCAATACATAGGTTTTAAGATTCTTACTAGTCAGATATATTCTTGGGCGGTGAATAGGGGGTGTTGCGTCCAGTTCACTGAGCAAGGAGTAGGTCTTTATTACATATTGGGTTTCTGGAACGGTATCTGAGCTAATTTGAAACCCTTGTTTTATGCATCACCCCACCTCACCTTTCCCGTTAAGCAGCCATAGTGTGTTTTCTAAACGTGTGACTCTGTTCTGTTTTGTAATTCAGTTCAAGGGTAGCGGTTTTTACATTCCCTCTATAAGTGATATCTTATGATAAGTGTCTTTTTCTGTGTGACTTATTTCACTTAGAATCGTCATACCTAAATCCACTCATCATGCTGCTACTAGCCTTATGACATTGATTTCATGGCTGAGTGATATTCCATTGTACATAAGGACCACATCTTCTTTATCCATTCTTCTCTTTCCTGGGATATTTAAGGTGTAACGAAGTGGAGGTTCTTGTCAACAGAGTAGCCCAAAACTTTGGGGTGCCTGTGTCTTGCTGATTTTTAGTTTTCCCAATTTATACGCCCATGAATGGAAGTGCCCTATGGTCTCTAAGCTGAGTTTTTTAGATGTTTCAGGACACACCGTACACATCTCCAGATTGGCTGTTGGCAATGTACATCCCGCCCATCAGCGTAGCAAGGCTCCCATTTCTCCATGGCCTGTCCTGCATTTCTGGTTTTGACACTTTATTCAGCATGGCCCTTTTGACCGATGGGAAGCGAGACTTCTTTGTAGCGCTGATTTGCCTTTCCAGGTTGCTTGGTTGGCCAAAAAGGGCGTATGCGTTTTTTCCTGAATATATTCAGGAAAAAACGCATACGCCCTTTTTGGCCAAAGGCATCATTGTCGAGGTTTTGCCGCATTTCCTGTGCTTTAAAGGCGATTCGAATCTACCTCCTGAAATCTGTTTCCTGCAATTCTGCCTTGCTTTCAAATCCTCTTCGTTGCCTTCTCTCAATATATTTGTGGACGAGGGTTATCATTTCTAAGTCTGCAGGTTTGTGAATTGCAGTGCCCCTGAGCTCCATTCTTCAACTCGCTTTCTTGGGAGCTGGCCGCAAAAGCGCAGGATTGCTTCAGGCCGTATTCTGGTTCCTGGCGGCAGGCTGAGCCTGTGGTTAATTCTTCTTCCTGATGGCAAAATAGAGTGACCTGTGCCTGTCCCAACACCTAGAGCTAGTCTCTCATTGGTTCCCCCTCTTCCCGTTCATCCTCAGGACCAATTGCAACCTGTACGGAACAGGAGGATAAAGGTGCTGATTCTCCAAGGAGGGAGATTGCTAGTAAAGCGGCTGGAATGGCGAACCGGAGCACAAGGAGATGAGAAATGAGGTGCGTTTTAGAAACCTTTCCCGATCACACAGTGTACCATCTTCGGGGTTTCTCATGCATGTTTTCAGTGTAGGACGATGCCCTTGAACCTGGAGATTTGGGACCCATGGGATGGGTACCACGCCGTATTACTTTAAAGGGTCTGCGTTTGCTCACCCAACCTCACCAAACCTCTCAGCCCCAAGAGTGCCCACCCTTATGTCTCAATCAGCTGTGGGTCTAGATATGGTCAATCCAGGTGGCATCACAGCCCCTGAACGAATTTTGTAAGAATTTCTCTCTCTTTCACTGTCTTTGTTTCACGGGTTTTGAAAAGTAATTGATTTTTATAATGGGGTTTAGCTGCTTTTCACTGCTGTGTTTATGCCGCTTTATACCCACTTGACTCACTTACAGAGAGATATCAATACATAGGTTTTAAGATTCTTACTAGTCAGATATATTCTTGGGCGGTGAATAGGGGGTGTTGAGTCCAGTTCACTGAGCAAGGAGTAGGTCTTGTCTCTTACATATTGGGTTTATGGAACGCTATCTGAGCTAATTTGAAACCCTTGTTTTATGCATCACCCCACCTCACCTTTCCCGTTAAGCAGCCATAGTGTGTTTTCTAAACATGTGACTCTTTTCTGTTTTGTAATTCAGTTCAAGGGTAGCGGTTTTTACATTCCCTCTATAAGTGATATCTTATGATAAGTGTCTTTTTCTGTGTGACTTATTTCACTTAAAATCGTCATACCTAAATCCACTCATCATGCTGCTACTAGCCTTATGACGTTGATTTCATGGCTGAGTGGTATTCCATTGTACATAAGGACCACAACTTCTTTATCCATTCTTCTCTTTCCGGGGATATTTAAGGTGTAAGGAAGTGGAGGTTCTTGTCAATAAAGCAGCCCAAAACTTTGGGGTGCCTGTGTCTTGCTGATTTTTAGTTTTCCCAATTTATACGCCCATGAGTGGAAGTGCCCTATGCTCTCTAAGCTGAGTTTTTTAGATGTCTCAGGACACACCGTACACTTCTCCAGAGTGGCTGTTGGCAATGTACATCCCGCCCATCAACGTAGCAAGGCTCCCATTTCTCCATGGCCTGTCCTGCATTTCTGGTTTTGACACTTTATTCAGCATGGCCCTTTTGACCGATGGGAAGCGAGACTTCTTTGTAGCGCTGATTTGCCTTTCCAGGTTGCTTGGTTGGCCAAAAAGGGCGTATGCGTTTTTTCCTGAATATATTCAGGAAAAAACGCATACGCCCTTTTTGGCCAAGGGCATCATTGTCGAGGTTTTGCCGCTTTTCCTGTGCTTTAAAGGCGATTCGAATCTACCTCCTGAAATCTGTTTCCTGCAATTCTGCCTTGCTTTCAAATCCTCTTCGTTGCCTTCCCTCAATATATTTGTGGACGAGAGTTAGCATCTCTAAGTCTGCAGGTTTGTGAATTGCAGTGCCCCTGAGTTCCATTCTTCAACTCGCTTTCTTGGGAGCTGGCCGCAAAAGCGCAGGATTGCTTCAGGCCGTCTTCTGGTTCCTGGCGGCAGGCTGAGCCTGTGGTTAATTCTTCTTCCTGATGGGAAAATAGAGTGACCTGTGCCTGTCCCAACACCTAGAGCTCGTCTCTCATTGGTTCCCCCTCTTCCCGTTCATCCTCAGGTCAAATTGCAACCTGTACGGAACAGGAGGATAAAGGTGCTGATTCTCCAAGGAGGGAGATTGCTAGTAAAGCGGCTGGAATGGCGAACCGGAGCACAAGGAGATGAGAAATGACGTTCCTTTTAGAAACCTTTCCCGATCACACGGTGTACCATCTTCGGGGTTTCTCATGCATGTTTTCAATGTAGGACGATGCCCTTGAACCTGGAGATTTGGGACCCATGGGATGGGTACCACGCCGTATTACTTTAAAGTGTCTGCGTTTGCTCACCCAGCCTCACCAAACCTCTCAGCCCCAAGAGTGTCCACCCTTATGTCTCAATCAGCTGTGGGTCTAGATATGGTCAATCCAGGTGGCATCACAGCCCCTGAACGAATTTTTGTCAGAATTCCTCTCTCTTTCACTGTCTTTGTTTCACGGGTTTTGAAAAGTAATTGATTTTTATAATGGGGTTTAGCTGCTTTTCACTGCTGTGTTTATGCCGCTTTACACCCACTTGGCTCACTTACAGAGAGATATCAATACATAGGTTTTAAGATTCTTACTAGTCAGATATATTCTTGGGCGGTGAATAGGGGGTGTTGCGTCCAGTTCACTGAGCAAGGAGTAGGTCTTTATTACATATTAGGTTTCTGGAACGGTATCTGAGCTAATTTGAAACCCTTGTTTTATGCATCACCCCACCTCACCTTTCCCGTTAAGCAGCCATAGTGTGTTTTCTAAACGTGTGACTCTGTTCTGTTTTGTAATTCAGTTCAAGGGTAGCGGTTTTTACATTCCCTCTATAAGTGATATCTTTTGATAAGTGTCTTTTTCTGTGTGACTTATTTCACTTAGAATCGTCATACCTAAATCCACTCATCATGCTGCTACTAGCCTTATGACATTGATTTCATGGCTGAGTGATATTCCATTGTACATAAGGACCACAACTTCTTTATCCATTCTTCTCTTTCCTGGGATATTTAAGGTGTAACGAAGTGGAGGTTCTTGTCAACAGAGTAGCCCAAAACTTTGGGGTGCCTGTGTCTTGCTGATTTTTAGTTTTCCCAATTTATACGCCCATGAGTGGAAGTGCCCTATGCTCTCTAAGCTGAGTTTTTTAGATGTTTCAGGACACACCGTACACTTCTCCAGAGTGGCTGTTGGCAATGTACATCCCGCCCATCAGCGTAGCAAGGCTCCCATTTCTCCATGGCCTGTCCTGCATTTCTGGTTTTGACACTTTATTCAGCATGGCCCTTTTGACCGATGGGAAGCGAGACTTCTTTGTAGCGCTGATTTGCCTTTCCAGGTTGCTTGGTTGGCCAAAAAGGGCGTATGCGTTTTTTCTGAATATATTCAGGATAAAACGCATACGCCCTTTTTGGCCAAGGGCATCATTGTCGAGGTTTTGCCGCTTTTCCTGTGCTTTAAAGGCGATTCGAATCTACCTCCTGAAATCTGTTTCCTGCAATTCTGCCTTGCTTTCAAATCCTCTTCGTTGCCTTCCCTCAATATATTTGTGGACGAGAGTTATCATTTCTACGTCTGCCGATTTGTGAATTGCAGTGCCCCTGAGCTCTATTCTTCAACTCGCTTTCTTGGGAGCTGGCCGCAGAAGCGCAGGATTGCTTCAGGCCATATTCTGGTTCCTGGCGGCAGGCTGAGCCTGTGGTTAATTCTTCTTCCTGATGGGAAAATAGAGTGACCTGTGCCTGTCCCAACACCTAGAGCTAGTCTCTCATTGGTTCCTCCTCTTCCCGTGCATCCTCAGGACAAATTGCAACCTGTACGGAACAGGAGGATAAAGGTGCTGATTCTCCAAGGAGGGAGATTGCTAGTAAAGCGGCTGGAATGGCGAACCGGAGCACAAGGAGATGAGAAATGACGTTCCTTTTAGAAACCTTTCCCGATCACACGGTGTACCATCTTCGGGGTTTCTCATGCATGTTTTCAATGTAGGACGATGCCCTTGAACCTGGAGATTTGGGACCCATGGGATGGGTACCACGCCGTATTACTTTAAAGGGTCTGCATTTGCTCACCCAGCCTCACCAAAACTCTCAGCCCCAAGAGTGTCCACCCTTATGTCTCAATCAGCTGTGGGTCTAGATATGGTCAATCCAGGTGGCATCACAGCCCCTGAACGAATTTTTGTCAGAATTCCTCTCTCTTTCACTGTCTTTGTTTCACGGGTTTTGAAAAGGAATTGATTTTTATAATGGGGTTTAGCTGCTTTTCACTGCTGTGTTTATCCCGCTTTACACCCACTTGACTCACTTACAGAGAGATATCAATACATAGGTTTTAAGATTCTTACTAGTCAGATATATTCTTGGGCGGTGAATAGGGGGTGTTGCGTCCAGTTCACTGAGCAAGGAGTAGGTCTTTATTACATATTGGGTTTCTGGAACGGTATCTGAGCTAATTTGAAACCCTTGTTTTATGCATCACCCCACCTCACCTTTCCCGTTAAGCAGCCATAGTGTGTTTTCTAAACGTGTGACTCTGTTCTGTTTTGTAATTCAGTTCAAGGGTAGCGGTTTTTACATTCCCTCTATAAGTGATATCTTATGATAAGTGTCTTTTTCTGTGTGACTTATTTCACTTAGAATCGTCATACCTAAATCCACTCATCATGCTGCTACTAGCCTTATGACATTGATTTCATGGCTGAGTGATATTCCATTGTACATAAGGACCACATCTTCTTTATCCATTCTTCTCTTTCCTGGGATATTTAAGGTGTAACGAAGTGGAGGTTCTTGTCAACAGAGTAGCCCAAAACTTTGGGGTGCCTGTGTCTTGCTGATTTTTAGTTTTCCCAATTTATACGCCCATGAATGGAAGTGCCCTATGGTCTCTAAGCTGAGTTTTTTAGATGTTTCAGGACACACCGTACACATCTCCAGATTGGCTGTTGGCAATGTACATCCCGCCCATCAGCGTAGCAAGGCTCCCATTTCTCCATGGCCTGTCCTGCATTTCTGGTTTTGACACTTTATTCAGCATGGCCCTTTTGACCGATGGGAAGCGAGACTTCTTTGTAGCGCTGATTTGCCTTTCCAGGTTGCTTGGTTGGCCAAAAAGGGCGTATGCGTTTTTTCTGAATATATTCAGGATAAAACGCATACGCCCTTTTTGGCCAAGGGCATCATTGTCGAGGTTTTGCCGCTTTTCCTGTGCTTTAAAGGCGATTCGAATCTACCTCCTGAAATCTGTTTCCTGCAATTCTGCCTTGCTTTCAAATCCTCTTCGTTGCCTTCCCTCAATATATTTGTGGACGAGAGTTATCATTTCTACGTCTGCCGATTTGTGAATTGCAGTGCCCCTGAGCTCTATTCTTCAACTCGCTTTCTTGGGAGCTGGCCGCAGAAGCGCAGGATTGCTTCAGGCCATATTCTGGTTCCTGGCGGCAGGCTGAGCCTGTGGTTAATTCTTCTTCCTGATGGGAAAATAGAGTGACCTGTGCCTGTCCCAACACCTAGAGCTAGTCTCTCATTGGTTCCTCCTCTTCCCGTGCATCCTCAGGACAAATTGCAACCTGTACGGAACAGGAGGATAAAGGTGCTGATTCTCCAAGGAGGGAGATTGCTAGTAAAGCGGCTGGAATGGCGAACCGGAGCACAAGGAGATGAGAAATGACGTTCCTTTTAGAAACCTTTCCCGATCACACGGTGTACCATCTTCGGGGTTTCTCATGCATGTTTTCAATGTAGGACGATGCCCTTGAACCTGGAGATTTGGGACCCATGGGATGGGTACCACGCCGTATTACTTTAAAGGGTCTGCATTTGCTCACCCAGCCTCACCAAAACTCTCAGCCCCAAGAGTGTCCACCCTTATGTCTCAATCAGCTGTGGGTCTAGATATGGTCAATCCAGGTGGCATCACAGCCCCTGAACGAATTTTTGTCAGAATTCCTCTCTCTTTCACTGTCTTTGTTTCACGGGTTTTGAAAAGGAATTGATTTTTATAATGGGGTTTAGCTGCTTTTCACTGCTGTGTTTATCCCGCTTTACACCCACTTGACTCACTTACAGAGAGATATCAATACATAGGTTTTAAGATTCTTACTAGTCAGATATATTCTTGGGCGGTGAATAGGGGGTGTTGCGTCCAGTTCACTGAGCAAGGAGTAGGTCTTTATTACATATTGGGTTTCTGGAACGGTATCTGAGCTAATTTGAAACCCTTGTTTTATGCATCACCCCACCTCACCTTTCCCGTTAAGCAGCCATAGTGTGTTTTCTAAACGTGTGACTCTGTTCTGTTTTGTAATTCAGTTCAAGGGTAGCGGTTTTTACATTCCCTCTATAAGTGATATCTTATGATAAGTGTCTTTTTCTGTGTGACTTATTTCACTTAGAATCGTCATACCTAAATCCACTCATCATGCTGCTACTAGCCTTATGACATTGATTTCATGGCTGAGTGATATTCCATTGTACATAAGGACCACATCTTCTTTATCCATTCTTCTCTTTCCTGGGATATTTAAGGTGTAACGAAGTGGAGGTTCTTGTCAACAGAGTAGCCCAAAACTTTGGGGTGCCTGTGTCTTGCTGATTTTTAGTTTTCCCAATTTATACGCCCATGAATGGAAGTGCCCTATGGTCTCTAAGCTGAGTTTTTTAGATGTTTCAGGACACACCGTACACATCTCCAGATTGGCTGTTGGCAATGTACATCCCGCCCATCAGCGTAGCAAGGCTCCCATTTCTCCATGGCCTGTCCTGCATTTCTGGTTTTGACACTTTATTCAGCATGGCCCTTTTGACCGATGGGAAGCGAGACTCCTTTGTAGCGCTGATTCGCCTTTCCAGGTTGCTTGGTTGGCCAAAAAGGGCGTATGCGTTTTTTCCTGAATATATTCAGGAAAAAACGCATACGCCCTTTTTGGCCAAAGGCATCATTGTCGAGGTTTTGCCGCATTTCCTGTGCTTTAAAGGCGATTCGAATCTACCTCCTGAAATCTGTTTCCTGCAATTCTGCCTTGCTTTCAAATCCTCTTCGTTGCCTTCTCTCAATATATTTGTGGACGAGGGTTATCATTTCTAAGTCTGCAGGTTTGTGAATTGCAGTGCCCCTGAGCTCCATTCTTCAACTCGCTTTCTTGGGAGCTGGCCGCAAAAGCGCAGGATTGCTTCAGGCCGTATTCTGGTTCCTGGCGGCAGGCTGAGCCTGTGGTTAATTCTTCTTCCTGATGGCAAAATAGAGTGACCTGTGCCTGTCCCAACACCTAGAGCTAGTCTCTCATTGGTTCCCCCTCTTCCCGTTCATCCTCAGGACCAATTGCAACCTGTACGGAACAGGAGGATAAAGGTGCTGATTCTCCAAGGAGGGAGATTGCTAGTAAAGCGGCTGGAATGGCGAACCGGAGCACAAGGAGATGAGAAATGAGGTGCGTTTTAGAAACCTTTCCCGATCACACAGTGTACCATCTTCGGGGTTTCTCATGCATGTTTTCAGTGTAGGACGATGCCCTTGAACCTGGAGATTTGGGACCCATGGGATGGGTACCACGCCGTATTACTTTAAAGGGTCTGCGTTTGCTCACCCAACCTCACCAAACCTCTCAGCCCCAAGAGTGCCCACCCTTATGTCTCAATCAGCTGTGGGTCTAGATATGGTCAATCCAGGTGGCATCACAGCCCCTGAACGAATTTTGTAAGAATTTCTCTCTCTTTCACTGTCTTTGTTTCACGGGTTTTGAAAAGTAATTGATTTTTATAATGGGGTTTAGCTGCTTTTCACTGCTGTGTTTATGCCGCTTTATACCCACTTGACTCACTTACAGAGAGATATCAATACATAGGTTTTAAGATTCTTACTAGTCAGATATATTCTTGGGCGGTGAATAGGGGGTGTTGAGTCCAGTTCACTGAGCAAGGAGTAGGTCTTGTCTCTTACATATTGGGTTTATGGAACGCTATCTGAGCTAATTTGAAACCCTTGTTTTATGCATCACCCCACCTCACCTTTCCCGTTAAGCAGCCATAGTGTGTTTTCTAAACATGTGACTCTTTTCTGTTTTGTAATTCAGTTCAAGGGTAGCGGTTTTTACATTCCCTCTATAAGTGATATCTTATGATAAGTGTCTTTTTCTGTGTGACTTATTTCACTTAAAATCGTCATACCTAAATCCACTCATCATGCTGCTACTAGCCTTATGACGTTGATTTCATGGCTGAGTGGTATTCCATTGTACATAAGGACCACAACTTCTTTATCCATTCTTCTCTTTCCGGGGATATTTAAGGTGTAAGGAAGTGGAGGTTCTTGTCAATAAAGCAGCCCAAAACTTTGGGGTGCCTGTGTCTTGCTGATTTTTAGTTTTCCCAATTTATACGCCCATGAGTGGAAGTGCCCTATGCTCTCTAAGCTGAGTTTTTTAGATGTCTCAGGACACACCGTACACTTCTCCAGAGTGGCTGTTGGCAATGTACATCCCGCCCATCAACGTAGCAAGGCTCCCATTTCTCCATGGCCTGTCCTGCATTTCTGGTTTTGACACTTTATTCAGCATGGCCCTTTTGACCGATGGGAAGCGAGACTTCTTTGTAGCGCTGATTTGCCTTTCCAGGTTGCTTGGTTGGCCAAAAAGGGCGTATGCGTTTTTTCCTGAATATATTCAGGAAAAAACGCATACGCCCTTTTTGGCCAAGGGCATCATTGTCGAGGTTTTGCCGCTTTTCCTGTGCTTTAAAGGCGATTCGAATCTACCTCCTGAAATCTGTTTCCTGCAATTCTGCCTTGCTTTCAAATCCTCTTCGTTGCCTTCCCTCAATATATTTGTGGACGAGAGTTAGCATCTCTAAGTCTGCAGGTTTGTGAATTGCAGTGCCCCTGAGTTCCATTCTTCAACTCGCTTTCTTGGGAGCTGGCCGCAAAAGCGCAGGATTGCTTCAGGCCGTCTTCTGGTTCCTGGCGGCAGGCTGAGCCTGTGGTTAATTCTTCTTCCTGATGGGAAAATAGAGTGACCTGTGCCTGTCCCAACACCTAGAGCTCGTCTCTCATTGGTTCCCCCTCTTCCCGTTCATCCTCAGGTCAAATTGCAACCTGTACGGAACAGGAGGATAAAGGTGCTGATTCTCCAAGGAGGGAGATTGCTAGTAAAGCGGCTGGAATGGCGAACCGGAGCACAAGGAGATGAGAAATGACGTTCCTTTTAGAAACCTTTCCCGATCACACGGTGTACCATCTTCGGGGTTTCTCATGCATGTTTTCAATGTAGGACGATGCCCTTGAACCTGGAGATTTGGGACCCATGGGATGGGTACCACGCCGTATTACTTTAAAGTGTCTGCGTTTGCTCACCCAGCCTCACCAAACCTCTCAGCCCCAAGAGTGTCCACCCTTATGTCTCAATCAGCTGTGGGTCTAGATATGGTCAATCCAGGTGGCATCACAGCCCCTGAACGAATTTTTGTCAGAATTCCTCTCTCTTTCACTGTCTTTGTTTCACGGGTTTTGAAAAGTAATTGATTTTTATAATGGGGTTTAGCTGCTTTTCACTGCTGTGTTTATGCCGCTTTACACCCACTTGGCTCACTTACAGAGAGATATCAATACATAGGTTTTAAGATTCTTACTAGTCAGATATATTCTTGGGCGGTGAATAGGGGGTGTTGCGTCCAGTTCACTGAGCAAGGAGTAGGTCTTTATTACATATTAGGTTTCTGGAACGGTATCTGAGCTAATTTGAAACCCTTGTTTTATGCATCACCCCACCTCACCTTTCCCGTTAAGCAGCCATAGTGTGTTTTCTAAACGTGTGACTCTGTTCTGTTTTGTAATTCAGTTCAAGGGTAGCGGTTTTTACATTCCCTCTATAAGTGATATCTTTTGATAAGTGTCTTTTTCTGTGTGACTTATTTCACTTAGAATCGTCATACCTAAATCCACTCATCATGCTGCTACTAGCCTTATGACATTGATTTCATGGCTGAGTGATATTCCATTGTACATAAGGACCACAACTTCTTTATCCATTCTTCTCTTTCCTGGGATATTTAAGGTGTAACGAAGTGGAGGTTCTTGTCAACAGAGTAGCCCAAAACTTTGGGGTGCCTGTGTCTTGCTGATTTTTAGTTTTCCCAATTTATACGCCCATGAGTGGAAGTGCCCTATGCTCTCTAAGCTGAGTTTTTTAGATGTTTCAGGACACACCGTACACTTCTCCAGAGTGGCTGTTGGCAATGTACATCCCGCCCATCAGCGTAGCAAGGCTCCCATTTCTCCATGGCCTGTCCTGCATTTCTGGTTTTGACACTTTATTCAGCATGGCCCTTTTGACCGATGGGAAGCGAGACTTCTTTGTAGCGCTGATTCGCCTTTCCAGGTTGCTTGGTTGGCCAAAAAGGGCGTATGCGTTTTTTCCTGAATATATTCAGGAAAAAACGCATACGCCCTTTTTGGCCAAGGGCATCATCGTCGAGGTTTTGCCGCTTTTCCTGTGCTTTAAAGGCGATTCGAATCTACTTCCTGAAATCTGTTTCCTGCAATTCTGCCTTGCTTTCAAATCCTCTTCGTTGCCTTCCCTCAATATATTTGTGGACGAGAGTTATCATTTCTAAGTCTGCAGGTTTGTGAATTGCAGTGCCCCTGAGCTCCATTCTTCAACTCGCTTTCTTGGGAGCTGGCCGCAAAAGCGCAGGATTGCTTCAGGCCATATTCTGGTTCCTGGCGGCAGGCTGAGCCTGTGGTTAATTCTTCTTCCTGATGGGAAAATAGAGTGACCTGTGCCTGTCCCAACACCTAGAGCTAGTCTCTCATTGGTTCCCCCTCTTCCCGTTCATCCTCAGGACCAATTGCAACCTGTACGGAACAGGAGGTTAAAGGTGGTGATTCTCCAAGGAGGGAGATTGCTAGTAAAGCGGCTGGAATGGCGAACCGGAGCACAAGGAGATGAGAAATGAGGTGCGTTTTAGAAACCTTTCCCGATCACACGGTGTACCATCTTCGGGGTTTCTCATGCATGTTTTCAATGTAGGACGATGCCCTTGAACCTGGAGATTTGGGACCCATGGGATGGGTACCACGCCGTATTACTTTAAAGGGTCTGCGTTTGCTCACCCAACCTCACCAAACCTCTCAGCCCCAAGAGTGTCCACCCTTATGTCTCAATCAGCTGTGGGTCTAGATATGGTCAATCCAGGTGGCATCACAGCCCCTGAACGAATTTTGTAAGAATTTCTCTCTCTTTCACTGTCTTTGTTTCACGGGTTTTGAAAAGTAATTGATTTTTATAATGGGGTTTAGCTGCTTTTCACTGCTGTGTTTATGCCGCTTTATACCCACTTGACTCACTTACAGAGAGATATCAATACATAGGTTTTAAGAGTCTTACTAGTCAGGTATATTCTTGGGCGGTGAATAGGGGGTGTTGAGTCCAGTTCACTGAGCAAGGAGTAGGTCTTGTCTATTACATATTGGGTTTCTGGAACGGTATCTGAGCTAATTTGAAACCCTTGTTTTATGCATCACCCCACCTCACCTTTCCCGTTAAGCAGCCATAGTGTGTTTTCTAAACGTGTGACTCTGTTCTGTTTTGTAATTCAGTTCAAGGGTAGCGGTTTTTACATTCCCTCTATAAGTGATATCTTTTGATAAGTGTCTTTTTCTGTGTGACTTATTTCACTTAGAATCGTCATACCTAAATCCACTCATCATGCTGCTACTAGCCTTATGACATTGATTTCATGGCTGAGTGATATTCCATTGTACATAAGGACCGCAACTTCTTTATCCATTCTTCTCTTTCCTGGGATATTTAAGGTGTAACGAAGTGGAGGTTCTTGTCAACAGAGTAGCCCAAAACTTTGGGGTGCCTGTGTCTTGCTGATTTTTAGTTTTCCCAATTTATACGCCCATGAGTGGAAGTGCCCTATGCTCTCTAAGCTGAGTTTTTTAGATGTTTCAGGACACACCGTACACTTCTCCAGAGTGGCTGTTGGCAATGTACATCCCGCCCATCAGCGTAGCAAGGCTCCCATTTCTCCATGGCCTGTCCTGCATTTCTGGTTTTGACACTTTATTCAGCATGGCCCTTTTGACCGATGGGAAGCGAGACTTCTTTGTAGCGCTGATTCGCCTTTCCAGGTTGCTTGGTTGGCCAAAAAGGGCGTATGCGTTTTTTCCTGAATATATTCAGGAAAAAACGCATACGCCCTTTTTGGCCAAGGGCATCATCGTCGAGGTTTTGCCGCTTTTCCTGTGCTTTAAAGGCGATTCGAATCTACCTCCTGAAATCTGTTTCCTGCAATTCTGCCTTGCTTTCAAATCCTCTTCGTTGCCTTCCCTCAATATATTTGTGGACGAGAGTTATCATTTCTAAGTCTGCAGGTTTGTGAATTGCAGTGCCCCTGAGCTCCATTCTTCAACTCGCTTTCTTGGGAGCTGGCCGCAAAAGCGCAGGATTGCTTCAGGCCGTATTCTGCTTCCTGGCGGCAGGCTGAGCCTGTGGTTAATTCTTCTTCCTGATGGGAAAATAGAGTGACCTGTGCCTGTCCCAACACCTAGAGCTAGTCTCTCATTGGTTCCCCCTCTTCCCGTTCATCCTCAGGACCAATTGCAACCTGTACGGAACAGGAGGTTAAAGGTGGTGATTCTCCAAGGAGGGAGATTGCTAGTAAAGCGGCTGGAATGGCGAACCGGAGCACAAGGAGATGAGAAATGAGGTGCGTTTTAGAAACCTTTCCCGATCACACGGTGTACCATCTTCGGGGTTTCTCATGCATGTTTTCAATGTAGGACGATGCCCTTGAACCTGGAGATTTGGGACCCATGGGATGGGTACCACGCCGTATTACTTTAAAGGGTCTGCGTTTGCTCACCCAACCTCACCAAACCTCTCAGCCCCAAGAGTGTCCACCCTTATGTCTCAATCAGCTGTGGGTCTAGATATGGTCAATCCAGGTGGCATCACAGCCCCTGAACGAATTTTGTAAGAATTTCTCTCTCTTTCACTGTCTTTGTTTCACGGGTTTTGAAAAGTAATTGATTTTTATAATGGGGTTTAGCTGCTTTTCACTGCTGTGTTTATGCCGCTTTATACCCACTTGACTCACTTACAGAGAGATATCAATACATAGGTTTTAAGAGTCTTACTAGTCAGGTATATTCTTGGGCGGTGAATAGGGGGTGTTGAGTCCAGTTCACTGAGCAAGGAGTAGGTCTTGTCTATTACATATTGGGTTTCTGGAACGGTATCTGAGCTAATTTGAAACCCTTGTTTTATGCATCACCCCACCTCACCTTTCCCGTTAAGCAGCCATAGTGTGTTTTCTAAACGTGTGACTCTGTTCTGTTTTGTAATTCAGTTCAAGGGTAGCGGTTTTTACATTCCCTCTATAAGTGATATCTTTTGATAAGTGTCTTTTTCTGTGTGACTTATTTCACTTAGAATCGTCATACCTAAATCCACTCATCATGCTGCTACTAGCCTTATGACATTGATTTCATGGCTGAGTGATATTCCATTGTACATAAGGACCGCAACTTCTTTATCCATTCTTCTCTTTCCTGGGATATTTAAGGTGTAACGAAGTGGAGGTTCTTGTCAACAGAGTAGCCCAAAACTTTGGGGTGCCTGTGTCTTGCTGATTTTTAGTTTTCCCAATTTATACGCCCATGAATGGAAGTGCCCTATGGTCTCTAAGCTGAGTTTTTTAGATGTTTCAGGACACACCGTACACATCTCCAGATTGGCTGTTGGCAATGTACATCCCGCCCATCAGCGTAGCAAGGCTCCCATTTCTCCATGGCCTGTCCTGCATTTCTGGTTTTGACACTTTATTCAGCATGGCCCTTTTGACCGATGGGAAGCGAGACTTCTTTGTAGCGCTGATTCGCCTTTCCAGGTTGCTTGGTTGGCCAAAAAGGGCGTATGCGTTTTTTCCTGAATATATTCAGGAAAAAACGCATACGCCCTTTTTGGCCAAGGGCATCATCGTCGAGGTTTTGCCGCTTTTCCTGTGCTTTAAAGGCGATTCAAATCTACCTCCTGAAATCTGTTTCCTGCAATTCTGCCTTGCTTTCAAATCCTCTTCGTTGCCTTCCCTCAATATATTTGTGGACGAGAGTTATCATTTCTAAGTCTGCAGGTTTGTGAATTGCAGTGCCCCTGAGCTCCATTCTTCAACTCGCTTTCTTGGGAGCTGGCCGCAAAAGCGCAGGATTGCTTCAGGCCGTATTCTGCTTCCTGGCGGCAGGCTGAGCCTGTGGTTAATTCTTCTTCCTGATGGGAAAATAGAGTGACCTGTGCCTGTCCCAACACCTAGAGCTAGTCTCTCATTGGTTCCCCCTCTTCCCGTTCATCCTCAGGACCAATTGCAACCTGTACGGAACAGGAGGTTAAAGGTGCTGATTCTCCAAGGAGGGAGATTGCTAGTAAAGCGGCTGGAATGGCGAACCGGAGCACAAGGAGATGAGAAATGAGGTGCGTTTTAGAAACCTTTCCCGATCACACGGTGTACCATCTTCGGGGTTTCTCATGCATGTTTTCAAGGTAGGACGATGCCCTTGAACCTGGAGATTTGGGACCCATGGGATGGGTACCACGCCGTATTACTTTAAAGGGTCTGCGTTTGCTCACCCAACCTCACCAAACCTCTCAGCCCCAAGAGTGTCCACCCTTATGTCTCAATCAGCTGTGGGTCTAGATATGGTCAATCCAGGTGGCATCACAGCCCCTGAACGAATTTTGTAAGAATTTCTCTCTCTTTCACTGTCTTTGTTTCACGGGTTTTGAAAAGTAATTGATTTTTATAATGGGGTTTAGCTGCTTTTCACTGCTGTGTTTATGCAGCTTTATACCCACTTGACTCACTTACAGAGAGATATCAATACATAGGTTTTAAGAGTCTTACTAGTCAGATATATTCTTGGGCGGTGAATAGGGGGTGTTGAGTCCAGTTCACTGAGCAAGGAGTAGGTCTTGTCTCTTACATATTGGGTTTATGGAACGGTATCTGAGCTAATTTGAAACCCTTGTTTTATGCATCACCCCACCTCACCTTTCCCGTTAAGCAGCCATAGTCTGTTTTCTAAACGTGTGACTCTGTTCTGTTTTGTAATTCAGTTCAAGGGTAGCGGTTTTTACATTCCCTCTATAAGTGATATCTTATGATAAGTGTCTTTTTCTGTGTGACTTTTTTCACTTAGAATCGTCATACCTAAATCCACTCATAATGCTGCTACTAGCCTTATGACATTGATTTCATGGCTGAGTGATATTCCATTGTACATAAGGACCACAACTTCTTTATCCATTCTTCTCTTTCCGGGGATATTTAAGGTGTAAGGAAGTGGAGGTTCTTGTCAATAGAGCAGCCCAAAACTTTGGGGTGCCTGTGTCTTGCTGATTTTTAGTTTTCCCAATTTATACGCCCATGAGTGGAAGTGCCCTATGCTCTCTAAGCTGAGTTTTTTAGATGTCTCAGGACACACCGTACACTTCTCCAGAGTGACTGTTGGCAATTTACATCCCGCCCATCAGCGTAGCAAGGCTCCCATTTCTCCATGGCCTGTCCTGCATTTCTGGTTTTGACACTTTATTCAGCATGGCCCTTTTGACCGATGGGAAGCGAGACTTCTTTGTCGCGCTGATTTGCCTTTCCAGGTTGCTTGGTTGGCCAAAAAGGGCGTATGCGTTTTTTCCTGAATATATTCAGGAAAAAACGCATACGCCCTTTTTGGCCAAGGGCATCATTGTCGAGGTTTTGCCGCTTTTCCTGTGCTTTAAAGGCGATTCGAATCTACCTCCTGAAATCTGTTTCCTGCAATTCTGACTTGCTTTCAAATCCTCTTCGTTGCCTTCCCTCAATATATTTGTGGACGAGAGTTAGCATCTCTAAGTCTGCAGGTTTGTGAATTGCAGTGCCCCTGAGCTCCATTCTTCAACTCGCTTTCTTGGGAGCTGGCCGCAAAAGCGCAGGATTGCTTCAGGCCGTATTCTGCTTCCTGGCGGCAGGCTGAGCCTGTGGTTAATTCTTCTTCCTGATGGGAAAATAGAGTGACCTGTGCCTGTCCCAACACCTAGAGCTAGTCTCTCATTGGTTCCCCCTCTTCCCGTTCATCCTCAGGACCAATTGCAACCTGTACGGAACAGGAGGATAAAGGTGCTGATTCTCCAAGGAGGGAGATTGCTAGTAAAGCGGCTGGAATGGCGAACCGGAGCACAAGGAGATGAGAAATGAGGTGCGTTTTAGAAACCTTTCCCGATCACACAGTGTACCATCTTCGGGGTTTCTCATGCATGTTTTCAGTGTAGGACGATGCCCTTGAACCTGGAGATTTGGGACCCATGGGATGGGTACCACGCCGTATTACTTTAAAGGGTCTGCGTTTGCTCACCCAACCTCACCAAACCTCTCAGCCCCAAGAGTGTCCACCCTTATGTCTCAATCAGCTGTGGGTCTAGATATGGTCAATCCAGGTGGCATCACAGCCCCTGAACGAATTTTGTAAGAATTTCTCTCTCTTTCACTGTCTTTGTTTCACGGGTTTTGAAAAGTAATTGATTTTTATAATGGGGTTTAGCTGCTTTTCACTGCTGTGTTTATGCCGCTTTATACCCACTTGACTCACTTACAGAGAGATATCAATACATAGGTTTTAAGATTCTTACTAGTCAGATATATTCTTGGGCGGTGAATAGGGGGTGTTGAGTCCAGTTCACTGAGCAAGGAGTAGGTCTTGTCTCTTACATATTGGGTTTATGGAACGCTATCTGAGCTAATTTGAAACCCTTGTTTTATGCATCACCCCACCTCACCTTTCCCGTTAAGCAGCCATAGTGTGTTTTCTAAACATGTGACTCTTTTCTGTTTTGTAATTCAGTTCAAGGGTAGCGGTTTTTACATTCCCTCTATAAGTGATATCTTATGATAAGTGTCTTTTTCTGTGTGACTTATTTCACTTAAAATCGTCATACCTAAATCCACTCATCATGCTGCTACTAGCCTTATGACGTTGATTTCATGGCTGAGTGGTATTCCATTGTACATAAGGACCACAACTTCTTTATCCATTCTTCTCTTTCCTGGGATATTTAAGGTGTAAGGAAGTGGAGGTTCTTGTCAATAGAGCAGCCCAAAACATTGGGGTGCCTGTGTCTTGCTGATTTTTAGTTTTCCCAATTTATACGCCCATGAGTGGAAGTGCCCTATGCTCTCTAAGCTGAGTTTTTTAGATGTCTCAGGACACACCGTACACTTCTCCAGAGTGCCTGTTGGCAATTTACATCCCGCCCATCAGCGTAGCAAGGCTCCCATTTCTCCATGGCCTGTCCTGCATTTCTGGTTTTGACACTTTATTCAGCATGGCCCTTTTGACCGATGGGAAGCGAGACTTCTTTGTAGCGCTGATTTGCCTTTCCAGGTTGCTTGGTTGGCCAAAAAGGGCGTATGCGTTTTTTCCTGAATATATTCAGGAAAAAACGCATACGCCCTTTTTGGCCAAGGGCATCATTGTCAAGGTTTTGCCGCTTTTCCTGTGCTTTAAAGGCGATTCGAATCTATCTCCTGAAATCTGTTTCCCGCAATTCTGCCTTGCTTTCAATTCCTCTTCGTTGCCTTCCCTCAATATATTTGTGGACGAGAGTTAGCATCTCTAAGTCTGCAGGTTTGTGAATTGCAGTGCCCCTGAGTTCCATTCTTCAACTCGCTTTCTTGGGAGCTGGCCGCAAAAGCGCAGGATTGCTTCAGGCCGTCTTCTGGTTCCTGGCGGCAGGCTGAGCCTGTGGTTAATTCTTCTTCCTGATGGGAAAATAGAGTGACCTGTGCCTGTCCCAACACCTAGAGCTAGTCTCTCATTGGTTCCCCCTCTTCCCGTTCATCCTCAGGTCAAATTGCAACCTGTACGGAACAGGAGGATAAAGGTGCTGATTCTCCAAGGAGGGAGATTGCTAGTAAAGCGGCTGGAATGGCGAACCGGAGCACAAGGAGATGAGAAATGACGTTCCTTTTAGAAACCTTTCCCGATCACACGGTGTACCATCTTCGGGGTTTCTCATGCATGTTTTCAATGTAGGACGATGCCCTTGAACCTGGAGATTTGGGACCCATGGGATGGGTACCACGCCGTATTACTTTAAAGTGTCTGCGTTTGCTCACCCAGCCTCACCAAACCTCTCAGCCCCAAGAGTGCCCACCCTTATGTCTCAATCAGCTGTGGGTCTAGATATGGTCAATCCAGGTGGCATCACAGCCCCTGAACGAATTTTTGTCAGAATTCCTCTCTCTTTCACTGTCTTTGTTTCACGGGTTTTGAAAAGTAATTGATTTTTATAATGGGGTTTAGCTGCTTTTCACTGCTGTGTTTATGCCGCTTTACACCCACTTGACTCACTTACAGAGAGATATCAATACATAGGTTTTAAGAGTCTTACTAGTCAGATATATTCTTGGGCGGTGAATAGGGGGTGTTGAGTCCAGTTCACTGAGCAAGGAGTAGGTCTTGTCTGTTACATATTGGGTTTATGGAACGGTATCTGAGCTAATTTGAAACCCTTGTTTTATGCATCACCCCACCTCACCTTTCCCGTTAAGCAGCCATAGTGTGTTTTCTAAACGTGTGACTCTGTTCTGTTTTGTAATTCAGTTCAAGGGTAGCGGTTTTTACATTCCCTCTATAAGTGATATCTTATGATAAGTGTCTTTTTCTGTGTGACTTATTTCACTTAGAATCGTCATACCTAAATCCACTCATCATGCCGCTACTAGCCTTATGACATTGATTTCATGGCTGAGTGATATTCCATTGTACATAAGGACCGCAACTTCTTTATCCATTCTTCTCTTTCCTGGTATATTTAAGGTGTAACGAAGTGGAGGTTCTTGTCAACAGAGTAGCCCAAAACTTTGGGGTGCCTGTGTCTTGCTGATTTTTAGTTTTCCCAATTTATACGCCCATGAGTGGAAGTGCCCTATGCTCTCTAAGCTGAGTTTTTTAGATGTTTCAGGACACACCGTACACTTCTCCAGAGTGGCTGTTGGCAATTTACGTCCCGCCCATCAGCGTAGCAAGGCTCCCATTTCTCCATGGCCTGTCCTGCATTTCTGGTTTTGACACTTTATTCAGCATGGCCCTTTTGACCGATGGGAAGCGAGACTTCTTTGTAGCGCTGATTTGCCTTTCCAGGTTGCTTGGTTGGCCAAAAAGGGCGTATGCGTTTTTTCTGAATATATTCAGGATAAAACGCATACGCCCTTTTTGGCCAAGGGCATCATTGTCGAGGTTTTGCCGCTTTTCCTGTGCTTTAAAGGCGATTCGAATCTACCTCCTGAAATCTGTTTCCTGCAATTCTGCCTTGCTTTCAAATCCTCTTCGTTGCCTTCCCTCAATATATTTGTGGACGAGAGTTATCATTTCTACGTCTGCCGATTTGTGAATTGCAGTGCCCCTGAGCTCCATTCTTCAACTCGCTTTCTTCGGAGCTGGCCGCAAAAGCGCAGGATTGCTTCAGGCCGTATTCTGCTTCCTGGCGGCAGGCTGAGCCTGTGGTTAATTCTTCTTCCTGATGGGAAAATAGAGTGACCTGTGCCTGTCCCAACACCTAGAGCTAGTCTCTCATTGGTTCCCCCTCTTCCCGTTCATCCTCAGGTCAAATTGCAACCTGTACGGAACAGGAGGATAAAGGTGCTGATTCTCCAAGGAGGGAGATTGCTAGTAAAGCGGCTGGAATGGCGAACCGGAGCACAAGGAGATGAGAAATGACGTTCCTTTTAGAAACCTTTCCCGATCACACGGTGTACCATCTTCGGGGTTTCTCATGCATGTTTTCAATGTAGGACGATGCCCTTGAACCTGGAGATTTGGGACCCATGGGATGGGTACCACGCCGTATTACTTTAAAGTGTCTGCGTTTGCTCACCCAGCCTCACCAAACCTCTCAGCCCCAAGAGTGTCCACCCTTATGTCTCAATCAGCTGTGGGTCTAGATATGGTCAATCCAGGTGGCATCACAGCCCCTGAACGAATTTTTGTCAGAATTCCTCTCTCTTTCACTGTCTTTGTTTCACGGGTTTTGAAAAGTAATTGATTTTTATAATGGGGTTTAGCTGCTTTTCACTGCTGTGTTTATCCCGCTTTACACCCACTTGACTCACTTACAGAGAGATATCAATACATAGGTTTTAAGATTCTTACTAGTCAGATATATTCTTGGGCGGTGAATAGGGGGTGTTGCGTCCAGTTCACTGAGCAAGGAGTAGGTCTTTATTACATATTGGGTTTCTGGAACGGTATCTGAGCTAATTTGAAACCCTTGTTTTATGCATCACCCCACCTCACCTTTCCCGTTAAGCAGCCATAGTGTGTTTTCTAAACGTGTGACTCTGTTCTGTTTTGTAATTCAGTTCAAGGGTAGCGGTTTTTACATTCCCTCTATAAGTGATATCTTATGATAAGTGTCTTTTTCTGTGTGACTTATTTCACTTAGAATCGTCATACCTAAATCCACTCATCATGCTGCTACTAGCCTTATGACATTGATTTCATGGCTGAGTGATATTCCATTGTACATAAGGACCACAACTTCTTTATCCATTCTTCTCTTTCCTGGGATATTTAAGGTGTAACGAAGTGGAGGTTCTTGTCAACAGAGTAGCCCAAAACTTTGGGGTGCCTGTGTCTTGCTGATTTTTAGTTTTCCCAATTTATACGCCCATGAATGGAAGTGCCCTATGGTCTCTAAGCTGAGTTTTTTAGATGTTTCAGGACACACCGTACACATCTCCAGATTGGCTGTTGGCAATGTACATCCCGCCCATCAGCGTAGCAAGGCTCCCATTTCTCCATGGCCTGTCCTGCATTTCTGGTTTTGACACTTTATTCAGCATGGCCCTTTTGACCGATGGGAAGCGAGACTTCTTTGTAGCGCTGATTCGCCTTTCCAGGTTGCTTGGTTGGCCAAAAAGGGCGTATGCGTTTTTTCCTGAATATATTCAGGAAAAAACGCATACGCCCTTTTTGGCCAAAGGCATCATTGTCGAGGTTTTGCCGCATTTCCTGTGCTTTAAAGGCGATTCGAATCTACCTCCTGAAATCTGTTTCCTGCAATTCTGCCTTGCTTTCAAATCCTCTTCGTTGCCTTCTCTCAATATATTTGTGGACGAGGGTTATCATTTCTAAGTCTGCAGGTTTGTGAATTGCAGTGCCCCTGAGCTCCATTCTTCAACTCGCTTTCTTGGGAGCTGGCCGCAAAAGCGCAGGATTGCTTCAGGCCGTATTCTGGTTCCTGGCGGCAGGCTGAGCCTGTGGTTAATTCTTCTTCCTGATGGGAAAATAGAGTGACCTGTGCCTGTCCCAACACCTAGAGCTAGTCTCTCATTGGTTCCCCCTCTTCCCGTGTATCCTCAGGACAAATTGCAACCTGTACAGAACAGGAGGATAAAGGTGCTGATTCTCCAAGGAGGGAGATTGCTAGTAAAGCGGCTGGAATGGCGAACCGGAGCACAAGGAGATGAGAAATGAGGTGCGTTTTAGCAACCTTTCCCGATCACACGGTGTACCATCTTCGGGGTTTCTCATGCATGTTTTCAATGTAGGACGATGCCCTTGAACCTGGAGATTTGGGACCCATGGGATGGGTACCACGCCGTATTTCTTTAAAGGGTCTGCGTTTGCTCACCCAACCTCACCAAACCTCTCAGCCCCAAGAGTGTCCACCCTTATGTCTCAATCAGATGTGGGTCTAGATATGGTCAATCCAGGTGGCCTCACAGCCCCTGAACGAATTTTGTAAGAATTTCTCTCTCTTTCACTGTCTTTGTTTCACGGGTTTTGAAAAGTAATTGATTGTTATAATGGGGTTTAGCTGCTTTTCACTGCTGTGTTTATGCCGCTTTATACCCACTTGACTCACTTACAGATAGATATCAATACGTAGGTTTTAAGATTCTTACTAGTCAGATATATTCTTGGGCGGTGAATAGGGGGTGTTGAGTCCAGTTCACTGAGCAAGGAGTAGGTCTTGTCTATTACATATTGGGTTTATGGAACGATATCTGAGCTAATTTGAAACCCTTGTTTTATGCATCACCCCGCCTCACCTTTCCCGTTAAGCAGCCATAGTGTGTTTTCTAAACGTGTGACTCTGTTCTGTTTTGTAATTCAGTTCAAGGGTAGCGGTTTTTACATTCCCTCTATAAGTGATATCTTATGATAAGTGTCTTTTTCTGTGTGACTTATTTCACTTAGAATCGTCATACCTAAATCCACTCATCATGCTGCTCCTAGCCTTATGACATTGATTTCATGGCTGAGTGATATTCCCTTGTACATAAGGACCACATCTTCTTTATCCATTCTTCTCTTTCCTGGGATATTTAAGGTGTAACGAAGTGGAGGTTCTTGTCAACAGAGCAGCCCAAAACTTTGGGGTGCCTGTGTCTTGCTGATTTTTAGTTTTCCCAATTTATAGGCCCATGAGTGGAAGTGCCCTATGCTCTGTAAGCTGAGTTTTTTAGATGTTTCAGGACACACCGTACACTTCTCCAGAGTGGCTGTTGGCAATTTACATCCCGCCCATCAGCGTAGCAAGGCTCCCATTTCTCCATGGCCTGTCCTGCATTTCTGGTTTTGACACTTTATTCAGCATGGCCCTTTTGACCGATGGGAAGCGAGACTTCTTTGTAGCGCTGATTTGCCTTTCCAGGTTGCTTGGTTGGCCAAAAAGGGCGTATGCGTTTTTTCTGAATATATTCAGGATAAAACGCATACGCCCTTTTTGGCCAAGGGCATCATTGTCGAGGTTTTGCCGCTTTTCCTGTGCTTTAAAGGCGATTCGAATCTACCTCCTGAAATCTGTTTCCTGCAATTCTGCCTTGCTTTCAAATCCTCTTCGTTGCCTTCCCTCAATATATTTGTGGACGAGAGTTATCATTTCTACGTCTGCCGATTTGTGAATTGCAGTGCCCCTGAGCTCTATTCTTCAACTCGCTTTCTTGGGAGCTGGCCGCAGAAGCGCAGGATTGCTTCAGGCCATATTCTGGTTCCTGGCGGCAGGCTGAGCCTGTGGTTAATTCTTCTTCCTGATGGGAAAATAGAGTGACCTGTGCCTGTCCCAACACCTAGAGCTAGTCTCTCATTGGTTCCTCCTCTTCCCGTGCATCCTCAGGACAAATTGCAACCTGTACGGAACAGGAGGATAAAGGTGCTGATTCTCCAAGGAGGGAGATTGCTAGTAAAGCGGCTGGAATGGCGAACCGGAGCACAAGGAGATGAGAAATGACGTTCCTTTTAGAAACCTTTCCCGATCACACGGTGTACCATCTTCGGGGTTTCTCATGCATGTTTTCAATGTAGGACGATGCCCTTGAACCTGGAGATTTGGGACCCATGGGATGGGTACCACGCCGTATTACTTTAAAGGGTCTGCATTTGCTCACCCAGCCTCACCAAAACTCTCAGCCCCAAGAGTGTCCACCCTTATGTCTCAATCAGCTGTGGGTCTAGATATGGTCAATCCAGGTGGCATCACAGCCCCTGAACGAATTTTTGTCAGAATTCCTCTCTCTTTCACTGTCTTTGTTTCACGGGTTTTGAAAAGGAATTGATTTTTATAATGGGGTTTAGCTGCTTTTCACTGCTGTGTTTATCCCGCTTTACACCCACTTGACTCACTTACAGAGAGATATCAATACATAGGTTTTAAGATTCTTACTAGTCAGATATATTCTTGGGCGGTGAATAGGGGGTGTTGCGTCCAGTTCACTGAGCAAGGAGTAGGTCTTTATTACATATTGGGTTTCTGGAACGGTATCTGAGCTAATTTGAAACCCTTGTTTTATGCATCACCCCACCTCACCTTTCCCGTTAAGCAGCCATAGTGTGTTTTCTAAACGTGTGACTCTGTTCTGTTTTGTAATTCAGTTCAAGGGTAGCGGTTTTTACATTCCCTCTATAAGTGATATCTTATGATAAGTGTCTTTTTCTGTGTGACTTATTTCACTTAGAATCGTCATACCTAAATCCACTCATCATGCTGCTACTAGCCTTATGACATTGATTTCATGGCTGAGTGATATTCCATTGTACATAAGGACCACATCTTCTTTATCCATTCTTCTCTTTCCTGGGATATTTAAGGTGTAACGAAGTGGAGGTTCTTGTCAACAGAGTAGCCCAAAACTTTGGGGTGCCTGTGTCTTGCTGATTTTTAGTTTTCCCAATTTATACGCCCATGAATGGAAGTGCCCTATGGTCTCTAAGCTGAGTTTTTTAGATGTTTCAGGACACACCGTACACATCTCCAGATTGGCTGTTGGCAATGTACATCCCGCCCATCAGCGTAGCAAGGCTCCCATTTCTCCATGGCCTGTCCTGCATTTCTGGTTTTGACACTTTATTCAGCATGGCCCTTTTGACCGATGGGAAGCGAGACTTCTTTGTAGCGCTGATTCGCCTTTCCAGGTTGCTTGGTTGGCCAAAAAGGGCGTATGCGTTTTTTCCTGAATATATTCAGGAAAAAACGCATACGCCCTTTTTGGCCAAGGGCATCATCGTCGAGGTTTTGCCGCTTTTCCTGTGCTTTAAAGGCGATTCAAATCTACCTCCTGAAATCTGTTTCCTGCAATTCTGCCTTGCTTTCAAATCCTCTTCGTTGCCTTCCCTCAATATATTTGTGGACGAGAGTTATCATTTCTAAGTCTGCAGGTTTGTGAATTGCAGTGCCCCTGAGCTCCATTCTTCAACTCGCTTTCTTGGGAGCTGGCCGCAAAAGCGCAGGATTGCTTCAGGCCGTATTCTGCTTCCTGGCGGCAGGCTGAGCCTGTGGTTAATTCTTCTTCCTGATGGGAAAATAGAGTGACCTGTGCCTGTCCCAACACCTAGAGCTAGTCTCTCATTGGTTCCCCCTCTTCCCGTTCATCCTCAGGACCAATTGCAACCTGTACGGAACAGGAGGTTAAAGGTGCTGATTCTCCAAGGAGGGAGATTGCTAGTAAAGCGGCTGGAATGGCGAACCGGAGCACAAGGAGATGAGAAATGAGGTGCGTTTTAGAAACCTTTCCCGATCACACGGTGTACCATCTTCGGGGTTTCTCATGCATGTTTTCAAGGTAGGACGATGCCCTTGAACCTGGAGATTTGGGACCCATGGGATGGGTACCACGCCGTATTACTTTAAAGGGTCTGCGTTTGCTCACCCAACCTCACCAAACCTCTCAGCCCCAAGAGTGTCCACCCTTATGTCTCAATCAGCTGTGGGTCTAGATATGGTCAATCCAGGTGGCATCACAGCCCCTGAACGAATTTTGTAAGAATTTCTCTCTCTTTCACTGTCTTTGTTTCACGGGTTTTGAAAAGTAATTGATTTTTATAATGGGGTTTAGCTGCTTTTCACTGCTGTGTTTATGCCGCTTTATACCCACTTGACTCACTTACAGAGAGATATCAATACATAGGTTTTAAGAGTCTTACTAGTCAGATATATTCTTGGGCGGTGAATAGGGGGTGTTGAGTCCAGTTCACTGAGCAAGGAGTAGGTCTTGTCTCTTACATATTGGGTTTATGGAACGGTATCTGAGCTAATTTGAAACCCTTGTTTTATGCATCACCCCACCTCACCTTTCCCGTTAAGCAGCCATAGTCTGTTTTCTAAACGTGTGACTCTGTTCTGTTTTGTAATTCAGTTCAAGGGTAGCGGTTTTTACATTCCCTCTATAAGTGATATCTTATGATAAGTGTCTTTTTCTGTGTGACTTTTTTCACTTAGAATCGTCATACCTAAATCCACTCATAATGCTGCTACTAGCCTTATGACATTGATTTCATGGCTGAGTGATATTCCATTGTACATAAGGACCACAACTTCTTTATCCATTCTTCTCTTTCCGGGGATATTTATGGTGTAAGGAAGTGGAGGTTCTTGTCAATAGAGCAGCCCAAAACTTTGGGGTGCCTGTGTCTTGCTGATTTTTAGTTTTCCCAATTTATACGCCCATGAGTGGAAGTGCCCTATGCTCTCTAAGCTGAGTTTTTTAGATGTCTCAGGACACACCGTACACTTCTCCAGAGTGACTGTTGGCAATTTACATCCCGCCCATCAGCGTAGCAAGGCTCCCATTTCTCCATGGCCTGTCCTGCATTTCTGGTTTTGACACTTTATTCAGCATGGCCCTTTTGACCGATGGGAAGCGAGACTTCTTTGTCGCGCTGATTTGCCTTTCCAGGTTGCTTGGTTGGCCAAAAAGGGCGTATGCGTTTTTTCCTGAATATATTCAGGAAAAAACGCATACGCCCTTTTTGGCCAAGGGCATCATTGTCGAGGTTTTGCCGCTTTTCCTGTGCTTTAAAGGCTATTCGAATCTACCTCCTGAAATCTGTTTCCTGCAATTCTGACTTGCTTTCAAATCCTCTTCGTTGCCTTCCCTCAATATATTTGTGGACGAGAGTTAGCATCTCTAAGTCTGCAGGTTTGTGAATTGCAGTGCCCCTGAGCTCCATTCTTCAACTCGCTTTCTTGGGAGCTGGCCGCAAAAGCGCAGGATTGCTTCAGGCCGTATTCTGGTTCCTGGCGGCAGGCTGAGCCTGTGGTTAATTCTTCTTCCTGATGGGAAAATAGAGTGACCTGTGCCTGTCCCAACACCTAGAGCTAGTCTCTCATTGGTTCCCCCTCTTCCCGTTCATCCTCAGGACCAATTGCAACCTGTACGGAACAGGAGGATAAAGGTGCTGATTCTCCAAGGAGGGAGATTGCTAGTAAAGCGGCTGGAATGGCGAACCGGAGCACAAGGAGATGAGAAATGAGGTGCGTTTTAGAAACCTTTCCCGATCACACAGTGTACCATCTTCGGGGTTTCTCATGCATGTTTTCAGTGTAGGACGATGCCCTTGAACCTGGAGATTTGGGACCCATGGGATGGGTACCACGCCGTATTACTTTAAAGGGTCTGCGTTTGCTCACCCAACCTCACCAAACCTCTCAGCCCCAAGAGTGTCCACCCTTATGTCTCAATCAGCTGTGGGTCTAGATATGGTCAATCCAGGTGGCATCACAGCCCCTGAACGAATTTTGTAAGAATTTCTCTCTCTTTCACTGTCTTTGTTTCACGGGTTTTGAAAAGTAATTGATTTTTATAATGGGGTTTAGCTGCTTTTCACTGCTGTGTTTATGCCGCTTTATACCCACTTGACTCACTTACAGAGAGATATCAATACATAGGTTTTAAGATTCTTACTAGTCAGATATATTCTTGGGCGGTGAATAGGGGGTGTTGAGTCCAGTTCACTGAGCAAGGAGTAGGTCTTGTCTCTTACATATTGGGTTTATGGAACGCTATCTGAGCTAATTTGAAACCCTTGTTTTATGCATCACCCCACCTCACCTTTCCCGTTAAGCAGCCATAGTGTGTTTTCTAAACATGTGACTCTTTTCTGTTTTGTAATTCAGTTCAAGGGTAGCGGTTTTTACATTCCCTCTATAAGTGATATCTTATGATAAGTGTCTTTTTCTGTGTGACTTATTTCACTTAAAATCGTCATACCTAAATCCACTCATCATGCTGCTACTAGCCTTATGACGTTGATTTCATGGCTGAGTGGTATTCCATTGTACATAAGGACCACAACTTCTTTATCCATTCTTCTCTTTCCTGGGATATTTAAGGTGTAAGGAAGTGGAGGTTCTTGTCAAAAGAGCAGCCCAAAACATTGGGGTGCCTGTGTCTTGCTGATTTTTAGTTTTCCCAATTTATACGCCCATGAGTGGAAGTGCCCTATGCTCTCTAAGCTGAGTTTTTTAGATGTCTCAGGACACACCGTACACTTCTCCAGAGTGCCTGTTGGCAATTTACATCCCGCCCATCAGCGTAGCAAGGCTCCCATTTCTCCATGGCCTGTCCTGCATTTCTGGTTTTGACACTTTATTCAGCATGGCCCTTTTGACCGATGGGAAGCGAGACTTCTTTGTAGCGCTGATTTGCCTTTCCAGGTTGCTTGGTTGGCCAAAAAGGGCGTATGCGTTTTTTCCTGAATATATTCAGGAAAAAACGCATACGCCCTTTTTGGCCAAGGGCATCATTGTCAAGGTTTTGCCGCTTTTCCTGTGCTTTAAAGGCGATTCGAATCTATCTCCTGAAATCTGTTTCCCGCAATTCTGCCTTGCTTTCAAATCCTCTTCGTTGCCTTCCCTCAATATATTTGTGGACGAGAGTTAGCATCTCTAAGTCTGCAGGTTTGTGAATTGCAGTGCCCCTGAGTTCCATTCTTCAACTCGCTTTCTTGGGAGCTGGCCGCAAAAGCGCAGGATTGCTTCAGGCCGTCTTCTGGTTCCTGGCGGCAGGCTGAGCCTGTGGTTAATTCTTCTTCCTGATGGGAAAATAGAGTGACCTGTGCCTGTCCCAACACCTAGAGCTAGTCTCTCATTGGTTCCCCCTCTTCCCGTTCATCCTCAGGTCAAATTGCAACCTGTACGGAACAGGAGGATAAAGGTGCTGATTCTCCAAGGAGGGAGATTGCTAGTAAAGCGGCTGGAATGGCGAACCGGAGCACAAGGAGATGAGAAATGACGTTCCTTTTAGAAACCTTTCCCGATCACACGGTGTACCATCTTCGGGGTTTCTCATGCATGTTTTCAATGTAGGACGATGCCCTTGAACCTGGAGATTTGGGACCCATGGGATGGGTACCACGCCGTATTACTTTAAAGTGTCTGCGTTTGCTCACCCAGCCTCACCAAACCTCTCAGCCCCAAGAGTGCCCACCCTTATGTCTCAATCAGCTGTGGGTCTAGATATGGTCAATCCAGGTGGCATCACAGCCCCTGAACGAATTTTTGTCAGAATTCCTCTCTCTTTCACTGTCTTTGTTTCACGGGTTTTGAAAAGTAATTGATTTTTATAATGGGGTTTAGCTGCTTTTCACTGCTGTGTTTATGCCGCTTTACACCCACTTGACTCACTTACAGAGAGATATCAATACATAGGTTTTAAGAGTCTTACTAGTCAGATATATTCTTGGGCGGTGAATAGGGGGTGTTGAGTCCAGTTCACTGAGCAAGGAGTAGGTCTTGTCTGTTACATATTGGGTTTATGGAACGGTATCTGAGCTAATTTGAAACCCTTGTTTTATGCATCACCCCACCTCACCTTTCCCGTTAAGCAGCCATAGTGTGTTTTCTAAACGTGTGACTCTGTTCTGTTTTGTAATTCAGTTCAAGGGTAGCGGTTTTTACATTCCCTCTATAAGTGATATCTTATGATAAGTGTCTTTTTCTGTGTGACTTATTTCACTTAGAATCGTCATACCTAAATCCACTCATCATGCCGCTACTAGCCTTATGACATTGATTTCATGGCTGAGTGATATTCCATTGTACATAAGGACCGCAACTTCTTTATCCATTCTTCTCTTTCCTGGTATATTTAAGGTGTAACGAAGTGGAGGTTCTTGTCAACAGAGTAGCCCAAAACTTTGGGGTGCCTGTGTCTTGCTGATTTTTAGTTTTCCCAATTTATACGCCCATGAGTGGAAGTTCCCTATGCTCTCTAAGCTGAGTTTTTTAGATGTTTCAGGACACACCGTACACTTCTCCAGAGTGGCTGTTGGCAATTTACGTCCCGCCCATCAGCGTAGCAAGGCTCCCATTTCTCCATGGCCTGTCCTGCATTTCTGGTTTTGACACTTTATTCAGCATGGCCCTTTTGACCGATGGGAAGCGAGACTTCTTTGTAGCGCTGATTTGCCTTTCCAGGTTGCTTGGTTGGCCAAAAAGGGCGTATGCGTTTTTTCTGAATATATTCAGGATAAAACGCATACGCCCTTTTTGGCCAAGGGCATCATTGTCGAGGTTTTGCCGCTTTTCCTGTGCTTTAAAGGCGATTCGAATCTACCTCCTGAAATCTGTTTCCTGCAATTCTGCCTTGCTTTCAAATCCTCTTCGTTGCCTTCCCTCAATATATTTGTGGACGAGAGTTATCATTTCTACGTCTGCCGATTTGTGAATTGCAGTGCCCCTGAGCTCCATTCTTCAACTCGCTTTCTTCGGAGCTGGCCGCAAAAGCGCAGGATTGCTTCAGGCCGTATTCTGCTTCCTGGCGGCAGGCTGAGCCTGTGGTTAATTCTTCTTCCTGATGGGAAAATAGAGTGACCTGTGCCTGTCCCAACACCTAGAGCTAGTCTCTCATTGGTTCCCCCTCTTCCCGTTCATCCTCAGGTCAAATTGCAACCTGTACGGAACAGGAGGATAAAGGTGCTGATTCTCCAAGGAGGGAGATTGCTAGTAAAGCGGCTGGAATGGCGAACCGGAGCACAAGGAGATGAGAAATGACGTTCCTTTTAGAAACCTTTCCCGATCACACGGTGTACCATCTTCGGGGTTTCTCATGCATGTTTTCAATGTAGGACGATGCCCTTGAACCTGGAGATTTGGGACCCATGGGATGGGTACCACGCCGTATTACTTTAAAGTGTCTGCGTTTGCTCACCCAGCCTCACCAAACCTCTCAGCCCCAAGAGTGTCCACCCTTATGTCTCAATCAGCTGTGGGTCTAGATATGGTCAATCCAGGTGGCATCACAGCCCCTGAACGAATTTTTGTCAGAATTCCTCTCTCTTTCACTGTCTTTGTTTCACGGGTTTTGAAAAGGAATTGATTTTTATAATGGGGTTTAGCTGCTTTTCACTGCTGTGTTTATCCCGCTTTACACCCACTTGACTCACTTACAGAGAGATATCAATACATAGGTTTTAAGATTCTTACTAGTCAGATATATTCTTGGGCGGTGAATAGGGGGTGTTGCGTCCAGTTCACTGAGCAAGGAGTAGGTCTTTATTACATATTGGGTTTCTGGAACGGTATCTGAGCTAATTTGAAACCCTTGTTTTATGCATCACCCCACCTCACCTTTCCCGTTAAGCAGCCATAGTGTGTTTTCTAAACGTGTGACTCTGTTCTGTTTTGTAATTCAGTTCAAGGGTAGCGGTTTTTACATTCCCTCTATAAGTGATATCTTATGATAAGTGTCTTTTTCTGTGTGACTTATTTCACTTAGAATCGTCATACCTAAATCCACTCATCATGCTGCTACTAGCCTTATGACATTGATTTCATGGCTGAGTGATATTCCATTGTACATAAGGACCACAACTTCTTTATCCATTCTTCTCTTTCCTGGGATATTTAAGGTGTAACGAAGTGGAGGTTCTTGTCAACAGAGTAGCCCAAAACTTTGGGGTGCCTGTGTCTTGCTGATTTTTAGTTTTCCCAATTTATACGCCCATGAATGGAAGTGCCCTATGGTCTCTAAGCTGAGTTTTTTAGATGTTTCAGGACACACCGTACACATCTCCAGATTGGCTGTTGGCAATGTACATCCCGCCCATCAGCGTAGCAAGGCTCCCATTTCTCCATGGCCTGTCCTGCATTTCTGGTTTTGACACTTTATTCAGCATGGCCCTTTTGACCGATGGGAAGCGAGACTTCTTTGTAGCGCTGATTCGCCTTTCCAGGTTGCTTGGTTGGCCAAAAAGGGCGTATGCGTTTTTTCCTGAATATATTCAGGAAAAAACGCATACGCCCTTTTTGGCCAAAGGCATCATTGTCGAGGTTTTGCCGCATTTCCTGTGCTTTAAAGGCGATTCGAATCTACCTCCTGAAATCTGTTTCCTGCAATTCTGCCTTGCTTTCAAATCCTCTTCGTTGCCTTCTCTCAATATATTTGTGGACGAGGGTTATCATTTCTAAGTCTGCAGGTTTGTGAATTGCAGTGCCCCTGAGCTCCATTCTTCAACTCGCTTTCTTGGGAGCTGGCCGCAAAAGCGCAGGATTGCTTCAGGCCGTATTCTGGTTCCTGGCGGCAGGCTGAGCCTGTGGTTAATTCTTCTTCCTGATGGGAAAATAGAGTGACCTATGCCTGTCCCAACACCTAGAGCTAGTCTCTCATTGGTTCCCCCTCTTCCCGTGTATCCTCAGGACAAATTGCAACCTGTACAGAACAGGAGGATAAAGGTGCTGATTCTCCAAGGAGGGAGATTGCTAGTAAAGCGGCTGGAATGGCGAACCGGAGCACAAGGAGATGAGAAATGAGGTGCGTTTTAGCAACCTTTCCCGATCACACGGTGTACCATCTTCGGGGTTTCTCATGCATGTTTTCAATGTAGGACGATGCCCTTGAACCTGGAGATTTGGGACCCATGGGATGGGTACCACGCCGTATTTCTTTAAAGGGTCTGCGTTTGCTCACCCAACCTCACCAAACCTCTCAGCCCCAAGAGTGTCCACCCTTATGTCTCAATCAGATGTGGGTCTAGATATGGTCAATCCAGGTGGCCTCACAGCCCCTGAACGAATTTTGTAAGAATTTCTCTCTCTTTCACTGTCTTTGTTTCACGGGTTTTGAAAAGTAATTGATTGTTATAATGGGGTTTAGCTGCTTTTCACTGCTGTGTTTATGCCGCTTTATACCCACTTGACTCACTTACAGATAGATATCAATACGTAGGTTTTAAGATTCTTACTAGTCAGATATATTCTTGGGCGGTGAATAGGGGGTGTTGAGTCCAGTTCACTGAGCAAGGAGTAGGTCTTGTCTATTACATATTGGGTTTATGGAACGATATCTGAGCTAATTTGAAACCCTTGTTTTATGCATCACCCCGCCTCACCTTTCCCGTTAAGCAGCCATAGTGTGTTTTCTAAACGTGTGACTCTGTTCTGTTTTGTAATTCAGTTCAAGGGTAGCGGTTTTTACATTCCCTCTATAAGTGATATCTTATGATAAGTGTCTTTTTCTGTGTGACTTATTTCACTTAGAATCGTCATACCTAAATCCACTCATCATGCTGCTCCTAGCCTTATGACATTGATTTCATGGCTGAGTGATATTCCCTTGTACATAAGGACCACATCTTCTTTATCCATTCTTCTCTTTCCTGGGATATTTAAGGTGTAACGAAGTGGAGGTTCTTGTCAACAGAGCAGCCCAAAACTTTGGGGTGCCTGTGTCTTGCTGATTTTTAGTTTTCCCAATTTATAGGCCCATGAGTGGAAGTGCCCTATGCTCTGTAAGCTGAGTTTTTTAGATGTTTCAGGACACACCGTACACTTCTCCAGAGTGGCTGTTGGCAATTTACATCCCGCCCATCAGCGTAGCAAGGCTCCCATTTCTCCATGGCCTGTCCTGCATTTCTGGTTTTGACACTTTATTCAGCATGGCCCTTTTGACCGATGGGAAGCGAGACTTCTTTGTAGCGCTGATTTGCCTTTCCAGGTTGCTTGGTTGGCCAAAAAGGGCGTATGCGTTTTTTCTGAATATATTCAGGATAAAACGCATACGCCCTTTTTGGCCAAGGGCATCATTGTCGAGGTTTTGCCGCTTTTCCTGTGCTTTAAAGGCGATTCGAATCTACCTCCTGAAATCTGTTTCCTGCAATTCTGCCTTGCTTTCAAATCCTCTTCGTTGCCTTCCCTCAATATATTTGTGGACGAGAGTTATCATTTCTACGTCTGCCGATTTGTGAATTGCAGTGCCCCTGAGCTCTATTCTTCAACTCGCTTTCTTGGGAGCTGGCCGCAGAAGCGCAGGATTGCTTCAGGCCATATTCTGGTTCCTGGCGGCAGGCTGAGCCTGTGGTTAATTCTTCTTCCTGATGGGAAAATAGAGTGACCTGTGCCTGTCCCAACACCTAGAGCTAGTCTCTCATTGGTTCCTCCTCTTCCCGTGCATCCTCAGGACAAATTGCAACCTGTACGGAACAGGAGGATAAAGGTGCTGATTCTCCAAGGAGGGAGATTGCTAGTAAAGCGGCTGGAATGGCGAACCGGAGCACAAGGAGATGAGAAATGACGTTCCTTTTAGAAACCTTTCCCGATCACACGGTGTACCATCTTCGGGGTTTCTCATGCATGTTTTCAATGTAGGACGATGCCCTTGAACCTGGAGATTTGGGACCCATGGGATGGGTACCACGCCGTATTACTTTAAAGGGTCTGCATTTGCTCACCCAGCCTCACCAAAACTCTCAGCCCCAAGAGTGTCCACCCTTATGTCTCAATCAGCTGTGGGTCTAGATATGGTCAATCCAGGTGGCATCACAGCCCCTGAACGAATTTTTGTCAGAATTCCTCTCTCTTTCACTGTCTTTGTTTCACGGGTTTTGAAAAGGAATTGATTTTTATAATGGGGTTTAGCTGCTTTTCACTGCTGTGTTTATCCCGCTTTACACCCACTTGACTCACTTACAGAGAGATATCAATACATAGGTTTTAAGATTCTTACTAGTCAGATATATTCTTGGGCGGTGAATAGGGGGTGTTGCGTCCAGTTCACTGAGCAAGGAGTAGGTCTTTATTACATATTGGGTTTCTGGAACGGTATCTGAGCTAATTTGAAACCCTTGTTTTATGCATCACCCCACCTCACCTTTCCCGTTAAGCAGCCATAGTGTGTTTTCTAAACGTGTGACTCTGTTCTGTTTTGTAATTCAGTTCAAGGGTAGCGGTTTTTACATTCCCTCTATAAGTGATATCTTATGATAAGTGTCTTTTTCTGTGTGACTTATTTCACTTAGAATCGTCATACCTAAATCCACTCATCATGCTGCTACTAGCCTTATGACATTGATTTCATGGCTGAGTGATATTCCATTGTACATAAGGACCACATCTTCTTTATCCATTCTTCTCTTTCCTGGGATATTTAAGGTGTAACGAAGTGGAGGTTCTTGTCAACAGAGTAGCCCAAAACTTTGGGGTGCCTGTGTCTTGCTGATTTTTAGTTTTCCCAATTTATACGCCCATGAATGGAAGTGCCCTATGGTCTCTAAGCTGAGTTTTTTAGATGTTTCAGGACACACCGTACACATCTCCAGATTGGCTGTTGGCAATGTACATCCCGCCCATCAGCGTAGCAAGGCTCCCATTTCTCCATGGCCTGTCCTGCATTTCTGGTTTTGACACTTTATTCAGCATGGCCCTTTTGACCGATGGGAAGCGAGACTTCTTTGTAGCGCTGATTTGCCTTTCCAGGTTGCTTGGTTGGCCAAAAAGGGCGTATGCGTTTTTTCTGAATATATTCAGGATAAAACGCATACGCCCTTTTTGGCCAAGGGCATCATTGTCGAGGTTTTGCCGCTTTTCCTGTGCTTTAAAGGCGATTCGAATCTACCTCCTGAAATCTGTTTCCTGCAATTCTGCCTTGCTTTCAAATCCTCTTCGTTGCCTTCCCTCAATATATTTGTGGACGAGAGTTATCATTTCTACGTCTGCCGATTTGTGAATTGCAGTGCCCCTGAGCTCTATTCTTCAACTCGCTTTCTTGGGAGCTGGCCGCAGAAGCGCAGGATTGCTTCAGGCCATATTCTGGTTCCTGGCGGCAGGCTGAGCCTGTGGTTAATTCTTCTTCCTGATGGGAAAATAGAGTGACCTGTGCCTGTCCCAACACCTAGAGCTAGTCTCTCATTGGTTCCTCCTCTTCCCGTGCATCCTCAGGACAAATTGCAACCTGTACGGAACAGGAGGATAAAGGTGCTGATTCTCCAAGGAGGGAGATTGCTAGTAAAGCGGCTGGAATGGCGAACCGGAGCACAAGGAGATGAGAAATGACGTTCCTTTTAGAAACCTTTCCCGATCACACGGTGTACCATCTTCGGGGTTTCTCATGCATGTTTTCAATGTAGGACGATGCCCTTGAACCTGGAGATTTGGGACCCATGGGATGGGTACCACGCCGTATTACTTTAAAGGGTCTGCATTTGCTCACCCAGCCTCACCAAAACTCTCAGCCCCAAGAGTGTCCACCCTTATGTCTCAATCAGCTGTGGGTCTAGATATGGTCAATCCAGGTGGCATCACAGCCCCTGAACGAATTTTTGTCAGAATTCCTCTCTCTTTCACTGTCTTTGTTTCACGGGTTTTGAAAAGGAATTGATTTTTATAATGGGGTTTAGCTGCTTTTCACTGCTGTGTTTATCCCGCTTTACACCCACTTGACTCACTTACAGAGAGATATCAATACATAGGTTTTAAGATTCTTACTAGTCAGATATATTCTTGGGCGGTGAATAGGGGGTGTTGCGTCCAGTTCACTGAGCAAGGAGTAGGTCTTTATTACATATTGGGTTTCTGGAACGGTATCTGAGCTAATTTGAAACCCTTGTTTTATGCATCACCCCACCTCACCTTTCCCGTTAAGCAGCCATAGTGTGTTTTCTAAACGTGTGACTCTGTTCTGTTTTGTAATTCAGTTCAAGGGTAGCGGTTTTTACATTCCCTCTATAAGTGATATCTTATGATAAGTGTCTTTTTCTGTGTGACTTATTTCACTTAGAATCGTCATACCTAAATCCACTCATCATGCTGCTACTAGCCTTATGACATTGATTTCATGGCTGAGTGATATTCCATTGTACATAAGGACCACATCTTCTTTATCCATTCTTCTCTTTCCTGGGACATTTAAGGTGTAACGAAGTGGAGGTTCTTGTCAACAGAGTAGCCCAAAACTTTGGGGTGCCTGTGTCTTGCTGATTTTTAGTTTTCCCAATTTATACGCCCATGAATGGAAGTGCCCTATGGTCTCTAAGCTGAGTTTTTTAGATGTTTCAGGACACACCGTACACATCTCCAGATTGGCTGTTGGCAATGTACATCCCGCCCATCAGCGTAGCAAGGCTCCCATTTCTCCATGGCCTGTCCTGCATTTCTGGTTTTGACACTTTATTCAGCATGGCCCTTTTGACCGATGGGAAGCGAGACTCCTTTGTAGCGCTGATTCGCCTTTCCAGGTTGCTTGGTTGGCCAAAAAGGGCGTATGCGTTTTTTCCTGAATATATTCAGGAAAAAACGCATACGCCCTTTTTGGCCAAAGGCATCATTGTCGAGGTTTTGCCGCATTTCCTGTGCTTTAAAGGCGATTCGAATCTACCTCCTGAAATCTGTTTCCTGCAATTCTGCCTTGCTTTCAAATCCTCTTCGTTGCCTTCTCTCAATATATTTGTGGACGAGGGTTATCATTTCTAAGTCTGCAGGTTTGTGAATTGCAGTGCCCCTGAGCTCCATTCTTCAACTCGCTTTCTTGGGAGCTGGCCGCAAAAGCGCAGGATTGCTTCAGGCCGTATTCTGGTTCCTGGCGGCAGGCTGAGCCTGTGGTTAATTCTTCTTCCTGATGGCAAAATAGAGTGACCTGTGCCTGTCCCAACACCTAGAGCTAGTCTCTCATTGGTTCCCCCTCTTCCCGTTCATCCTCAGGACCAATTGCAACCTGTACGGAACAGGAGGATAAAGGTGCTGATTCTCCAAGGAGGGAGATTGCTAGTAAAGCGGCTGGAATGGCGAACCGGAGCACAAGGAGATGAGAAATGAGGTGCGTTTTAGAAACCTTTCCCTATCACACAGTGTACCATCTTCGGGGTTTCTCATGCATGTTTTCAGTGTAGGACGATGCCCTTGAACCTGGAGATTTGGGACCCATGGGATGGGTACCACGCCGTATTACTTTAAAGGGTCTGCGTTTGCTCACCCAACCTCACCAAACCTCTCAGCCCCAAGAGTGCCCACCCTTATGTCTCAATCAGCTGTGGGTCTAGATATGGTCAATCCAGGTGGCATCACAGCCCCTGAACGAATTTTGTAAGAATTTCTCTCTCTTTCACTGTCTTTGTTTCACGGGTTTTGAAAAGTAATTGATTTTTATAATGGGGTTTAGCTGCTTTTCACTGCTGTGTTTATGCCGCTTTATACCCACTTGACTCACTTACAGAGAGATATCAATACATAGGTTTTAAGATTCTTACTAGTCAGATATATTCTTGGGCGGTGAATAGGGGGTGTTGAGTCCAGTTCACTGAGCAAGGAGTAGGTCTTGTCTCTTACATATTGGGTTTATGGAACGCTATCTGAGCTAATTTGAAACCCTTGTTTTATGCATCACCCCACCTCACCTTTCCCGTTAAGCAGCCATAGTGTGTTTTCTAAACATGTGACTCTTTTCTGTTTTGTAATTCAGTTCAAGGGTAGCGGTTTTTACATTCCCTCTATAAGTGATATCTTATGATAAGTGTCTTTTTCTGTGTGACTTATTTCACTTAAAATCGTCATACCTAAATCCACTCATCATGCTGCTACTAGCCTTATGACGTTGATTTCATGGCTGAGTGGTATTCCATTGTACATAAGGACCACAACTTCTTTATCCATTCTTCTCTTTCCGGGGATATTTAAGGTGTAAGGAAGTGGAGGTTCTTGTCAATAAAGCAGCCCAAAACTTTGGGGTGCCTGTGTCTTGCTGATTTTTAGTTTTCCCAATTTATACGCCCATGAGTGGAAGTGCCCTATGCTCTCTAAGCTGAGTTTTTTAGATGTCTCAGGACACACCGTACACTTCTCCAGAGTGGCTGTTGGCAATGTACATCCCGCCCATCAACGTAGCAAGGCTCCCATTTCTCCATGGCCTGTCCTGCATTTCTGGTTTTGACACTTTATTCAGCATGGCCCTTTTGACCGATGGGAAGCGAGACTTCTTTGTAGCGCTGATTTGCCTTTCCAGGTTGCTTGGTTGGCCAAAAAGGGCGTATGCGTTTTTTCCTGAATATATTCAGGAAAAAACGCATACGCCCTTTTTGGCCAAGGGCATCATTGTCGAGGTTTTGCCGCTTTTCCTGTGCTTTAAAGGCGATTCGAATCTACCTCCTGAAATCTGTTTCCTGCAATTCTGCCTTGCTTTCAAATCCTCTTCGTTGCCTTCCCTCAATATATTTGTGGACGAGAGTTAGCATCTCTAAGTCTGCAGGTTTGTGAATTGCAGTGCCCCTGAGTTCCATTCTTCAACTCGCTTTCTTGGGAGCTGGCCGCAAAAGCGCAGGATTGCTTCAGGCCGTCTTCTGGTTCCTGGCGGCAGGCTGAGCCTGTGGTTAATTCTTCTTCCTGATGGGAAAATAGAGTGACCTGTGCCTGTCCCAACACCTAGAGCTCGTCTCTCATTGGTTCCCCCTCTTCCCGTTCATCCTCAGGTCAAATTGCAACCTGTACGGAACAGGAGGATAAAGGTGCTGATTCTCCAAGGAGGGAGATTGCTAGTAAAGCGGCTGGAATGGCGAACCGGAGCACAAGGAGATGAGAAATGACGTTCCTTTTAGAAACCTTTCCCGATCACACGGTGTACCATCTTCGGGGTTTCTCATGCATGTTTTCAATGTAGGACGATGCCCTTGAACCTGGAGATTTGGGACCCATGGGATGGGTACCACGCCGTATTACTTTAAAGTGTCTGCGTTTGCTCACCCAGCCTCACCAAACCTCTCAGCCCCAAGAGTGTCCACCCTTATGTCTCAATCAGCTGTGGGTCTAGATATGGTCAATCCAGGTGGCATCACAGCCCCTGAACGAATTTTTGTCAGAATTCCTCTCTCTTTCACTGTCTTTGTTTCACGGGTTTTGAAAAGGAATTGATTTTTATAATGGGGTTTAGCTGCTTTTCACTGCTGTGTTTATGCCGCTTTACACCCACTTGGCTCACTTACAGAGAGATATCAATACATAGGTTTTAAGATTCTTACTAGTCAGATATATTCTTGGGCGGTGAATAGGGGGTGTTGCGTCCAGTTCACTGAGCAAGGAGTAGGTCTTTATTACATATTAGGTTTCTGGAACGGTATCTGAGCTAATTTGAAACCCTTGTTTATGCATCACCCCACCTCACCTTTCCCGTTAAGCAGCCATAGTGTGTTTTCTAAACGTGTGACTCTGTTCTGTTTTGTAATTCAGTTCAAGGGTAGCGGTTTTTACATTCCCTCTATAAGTGATATCTTTTGATAAGTGTCTTTTTCTGTGTGACTTATTTCACTTAGAATCGTCATACCTAAATCCACTCATCATGCTGCTACTAGCCTTATGACATTGATTTCATGGCTGAGTGATATTCCATTGTACATAAGGACCACAACTTCTTTATCCATTCTTCTCTTTCCTGGGATATTTAAGGTGTAACGAAGTGGAGGTTCTTGTCAACAGAGTAGCCCAAAACTTTGGGGTGCCTGTGTCTTGCTGATTTTTAGTTTTCCCAATTTATACGCCCATGAGTGGAAGTGCCCTATGCTCTCTAAGCTGAGTTTTTTAGATGTTTCAGGACACACCGTACACTTCTCCAGAGTGGCTGTTGGCAATGTACATCCCGCCCATCAGCGTAGCAAGGCTCCCATTTCTCCATGGCCTGTCCTGCATTTCTGGTTTTGACACTTTATTCAGCATGGCCCTTTTGACCGATGGGAAGCGAGACTTCTTTGTAGCGCTGATTCGCCTTTCCAGGTTGCTTGGTTGGCCAAAAAGGGCGTATGCGTTTTTTCCTGAATATATTCAGGAAAAAACGCATACGCCCTTTTTGGCCAAGGGCATCATCGTCGAGGTTTTGCCGCTTTTCCTGTGCTTTAAAGGCGATTCGAATCTACTTCCTGAAATCTGTTTCCTGCAATTCTGCCTTGCTTTCAAATCCTCTTCGTTGCCTTCCCTCAATATATTTGTGGACGAGAGTTATCATTTCTAAGTCTGCAGGTTTGTGAATTGCAGTGCCCCTGAGCTCCATTCTTCAACTCGCTTTCTTGGGAGCTGGCCGCAAAAGCGCAGGATTGCTTCAGGCCATATTCTGGTTCCTGGCGGCAGGCTGAGCCTGTGGTTAATTCTTCTTCCTGATGGGAAAATAGAGTGACCTGTGCCTGTCCCAACACCTAGAGCTCGTCTCTCATTGGTTCCCCCTCTTCCCGTTCATCCTCAGGACCAATTGCAACCTGTACGGAACAGGAGGTTAAAGGTGCTGATTCTCCAAGGAGGGAGATTGCTAGTAAAGCGGCTGGAATGGCGAACCGGAGCACAAGGAGATGAGAAATGAGGTGCGTTTTAGAAACCTTTCCCGATCACACGGTGTACCATCTTCGGGGTTTCTCATGCATGTTTTCAATGTAGGACGATGCCCTTGAACCTGGAGATTTGGGACCCATGGGATGGGTACCACGCCGTATTACTTTAAAGGGTCTGCGTTTGCTCACCCAACCTCACCAAACCTCTCAGCCCCAAGAGTGTCCACCCTTATGTCTCAATCAGCTGTGGGTCTAGATATGGTCAATCCAGGTGGCATCACAGCCCCTGAACGAATTTTGTAAGAATTTCTCTCTCTTTCACTGTCTTTGTTTCACGGGTTTTGAAAAGTAATTGATTTTTATAATGGGGTTTAGCTGCTTTTCACTGCTGTGTTTATGCCGCTTTATACCCACTTGACTCACTTACAGAGAGATATCAATACATAGGTTTTAAGAGTCTTACTAGTCAGGTATATTCTTGGGCGGTGAATAGGGGGTGTTGAGTCCAGTTCACTGAGCAAGGAGTAGGTCTTGTCTATTACATATTGGGTTTCTGGAACGGTATCTGAGCTAATTTGAAACCCTTGTTTTATGCATCACCCCACCTCACCTTTCCCGTTAAGCAGCCATAGTGTGTTTTCTAAACATGTGACTCTGTTCTGTTTTGTAATTCAGTTCAAGGGTAGCGGTTTTTACATTCCCTCTATAAGTGATATCTTTTGATAAGTGTCTTTTTCTGTGTGACTTATTTCACTTAGAATCGTCATACCTAAATCCACTCATCATGCTGCTACTAGCCTTATGACATTGATTTCATGGCTGAGTGATATTCCATTGTACATAAGGACCGCAACTTCTTTATCCATTCTTCTCTTTCCTGGGATATTTAAGGTGTAACGAAGTGGAGGTTCTTGTCAACAGAGTAGCCCAAAACTTTGGGGTGCCTGTGTCTTGCTGATTTTTAGTTTTCCCAATTTATACGCCCATGAGTGGAAGTGCCCTATGCTCTCTAAGCTGAGTTTTTTAGATGTTTCAGGACACACCGTACACTTCTCCAGAGTGGCTGTTGGCAATGTACATCCCGCCCATCAGCGTAGCAAGGCTCCCATTTCTCCATGGCCTGTCCTGCATTTCTGGTTTTGACACTTTATTCAGCATGGCCCTTTTGACCGATGGGAAGCGAGACTTCTTTGTAGCGCTGATTCGCCTTTCCAGGTTGCTTGGTTGGCCAAAAAGGGCGTATGCGTTTTTTCCTGAATATATTCAGGAAAAAACGCATACGCCCTTTTTGGCCAAGGGCATCATCGTCGAGGTTTTGCCGCTTTTCCTGTGCTTTAAAGGCGATTCAAATCTACCTCCTGAAATCTGTTTCCTGCAATTCTGCCTTGCTTTCAAATCCTCTTCGTTGCCTTCCCTCAATATATTTGTGGACGAGAGTTATCATTTCTAAGTCTGCAGGTTTGTGAATTGCAGTGCCCCTGAGCTCCATTCTTCAACTCGCTTTCTTGGGAGCTGGCCGCAAAAGCGCAGGATTGCTTCAGGCCGTATTCTGCTTCCTGGCGGCAGGCTGAGCCTGTGGTTAATTCTTCTTCCTGATGGGAAAATAGAGTGACCTGTGCCTGTCCCAACACCTAGAGCTAGTCTCTCATTGGTTCCCCCTCTTCCCGTTCATCCTCAGGACCAATTGCAACCTGTACGGAACAGGAGGTTAAAGGTGCTGATTCTCCAAGGAGGGAGATTGCTAGTAAAGCGGCTGGAATGGCGAACCGGAGCACAAGGAGATGAGAAATGAGGTGCGTTTTAGAAACCTTTCCCGATCACACGGTGTACCATCTTCGGGGTTTCTCATGCATGTTTTCAAGGTAGGACGATGCCCTTGAACCTGGAGATTTGGGACCCATGGGATGGGTACCACGCCGTATTACTTTAAAGGGTCTGCGTTTGCTCACCCAACCTCACCAAACCTCTCAGCCCCAAGAGTGTCCACCCTTATGTCTCAATCAGCTGTGGGTCTAGATATGGTCAATCCAGGTGGCATCACAGCCCCTGAACGAATTTTGTAAGAATTTCTCTCTCTTTCACTGTCTTTGTTTCACGGGTTTTGAAAAGTAATTGATTTTTATAATGGGGTTTAGCTGCTTTTCACTGCTGTGTTTATGCCGCTTTATACCCACTTGACTCACTTACAGAGAGATATCAATACATAGGTTTTAAGAGTCTTACTAGTCAGATATATTCTTGGGCGGTGAATAGGGGGTGTTGAGTCCAGTTCACTGAGCAAGGAGTAGGTCTTGTCTCTTACATATTGGGTTTATGGAACGGTATCTGAGCTAATTTGAAACCCTTGTTTTATGCATCACCCCACCTCACCTTTCCCGTTAAGCAGCCATAGTCTGTTTTCTAAACGTGTGACTCTGTTCTGTTTTGTAATTCAGTTCAATGGTAGCGGTTTTTACATTCCCTCTATAAGTGATATCTTATGATAAGTGTCTTTTTCTGTGTGACTTTTTTCACTTAGAATCGTCATACCTAAATCCACTCATAATGCTGCTACTAGCCTTATGACATTGATTTCATGGCTGAGTGATATTCCATTGTACATAAGGACCACAACTTCTTTATCCATTCTTCTCTTTCCGGGGATATTTAAGGTGTAAGGAAGTGGAGGTTCTTGTCAATAGAGCAGCCCAAAACTTTGGGGTGCCTGTGTCTTGCTGATTTTTAGTTTTCCCAATTTATACGCCCATGAGTGGAAGTGCCCTATGCTCTCTAAGCTGAGTTTTTTAGATGTCTCAGGACACACCGTACACTTCTCCAGAGTGACTGTTGGCAATTTACATCCCGCCCATCAGCGTAGCAAGGCTCCCATTTCTCCATGGCCTGTCCTGCATTTCTGGTTTTGACACTTTATTCAGCATGGCCCTTTTGACCGATGGGAAGCGAGACTTCTTTGTCGCGCTGATTTGCCTTTCCAGGTTGCTTGGTTGGCCAAAAAGGGCGTATGCGTTTTTTCCTGAATATATTCAGGAAAAAACGCATACGCCCTTTTTGGCCAAGGGCATCATTGTCGAGGTTTTGCCGCTTTTCCTGTGCTTTAAAGGCTATTCGAATCTACCTCCTGAAATCTGTTTCCTGCAATTCTGACTTGCTTTCAAATCCTCTTCGTTGCCTTCCCTCAATATATTTGTGGACGAGAGTTAGCATCTCTAAGTCTGCAGGTTTGTGAATTGCAGTGCCCCTGAGCTCCATTCTTCAACTCGCTTTCTTGGGAGCTGGCCGCAAAAGCGCAGGATTGCTTCAGGCCGTATTCTGCTTCCTGGCGGCAGGCTGAGCCTGTGGTTAATTCTTCTTCCTGATGGGAAAATAGAGTGACCTGTGCCTGTCCCAACACCTAGAGCTAGTCTCTCATTGGTTCCCCCTCTTCCCGTTCATCCTCAGGACCAATTGCAACCTGTACGGAACAGGAGGATAAAGGTGCTGATTCTCCAAGGAGGGAGATTGCTAGTAAAGCGGCTGGAATGGCGAACCGGAGCACAAGGAGATGAGAAATGAGGTGCGTTTTAGAAACCTTTCCCGATCACACAGTGTACCATCTTCGGGGTTTCTCATGCATGTTTTCAGTGTAGGACGATGCCCTTGAACCTGGAGATTTGGGACCCATGGGATGGGTACCACGCCGTATTACTTTAAAGGGTCTGCGTTTGCTCACCCAACCTCACCAAACCTCTCAGCCCCAAGAGTGTCCACCCTTATGTCTCAATCAGCTGTGGGTCTAGATATGGTCAATCCAGGTGGCATCACAGCCCCTGAACGAATTTTGTAAGAATTTCTCTCTCTTTCACTGTCTTTGTTTCACGGGTTTTGAAAAGTAATTGATTTTTATAATGGGGTTTAGCTGCTTTTCACTGCTGTGTTTATGCCGCTTTATACCCACTTGACTCACTTACAGAGAGATATCAATACATAGGTTTTAAGATTCTTACTAGTCAGATATATTCTTGGGCGGTGAATAGGGGGTGTTGAGTCCAGTTCACTGAGCAAGGAGTAGGTCTTGTCTCTTACATATTGGGTTTATGGAACGCTATCTGAGCTAATTTGAAACCCTTGTTTTATGCATCACCCCACCTCACCTTTCCCGTTAAGCAGCCATAGTGTGTTTTCTAAACATGTGACTCTTTTCTGTTTTGTAATTCAGTTCAAGGGTAGCGGTTTTTACATTCCCTCTATAAGTGATATCTTATGATAAGTGTCTTTTTCTGTGTGACTTATTTCACTTAAAATCGTCATACCTAAATCCACTCATCATGCTGCTACTAGCCTTATGACGTTGATTTCATGGCTGAGTGGTATTCCATTGTACATAAGGACCACAACTTCTTTATCCATTCTTCTCTTTCCGGGGATATTTAAGGTGTAAGGAAGTGGAGGTTCTTGTCAATAGAGCAGCCCAAAACTTTGGGGTGCCTGTTTCTTGCTGATTTTTAGTTTTCCCAATTTATACGCCCATGAGTGGAAGTGCCCTATGCTCTCTAAGCTGAGTTTTTTAGATGTCTCAGGACACACCGTACACTTCTCCAGAGTGCCTGTTGGCAATTTACATCCCGCCCATCAGCGTAGCAAGGCTCCCATTTCTCCATGGCCTGTCCTGCATTTCTGGTTTTGACACTTTATTCAGCATGGCCCTTTTGACCGATGGGAAGCGAGACTTCTTTGTAGCGCTGATTTGCCTTTCCAGGTTGCTTGGTTGGCCAAAAAGGGCGTATGCGTTTTTTCCTGAATATATTCAGGAAAAAACGCATACGCCCTTTTTGGCCAAGGGCATCATTGTCAAGGTTTTGCCGCTTTTCCTGTGCTTTAAAGGCGATTCGAATCTATCTCCTGAAATCTGTTTCCCGCAATTCTGCCTTGCTTTCAAATCCTCTTCGTTGCCTTCCCTCAATATATTTGTGGACGAGAGTTAGCATCTCTAAGTCTGCAGGTTTGTGAATTGCAGTGCCCCTGAGTTCCATTCTTCAACTCGCTTTCTTGGGAGCTGGCCGCAAAAGCGCAGGATTGCTTCAGGCCGTCTTCTGGTTCCTGGCGGCAGGCTGAGCCTGTGGTTAATTCTTCTTCCTGATGGGAAAATAGAGTGACCTGTGCCTGTCCCAACACCTAGAGCTAGTCTCTCATTGGTTCCCCCTCTTCCCGTTCATCCTCAGGTCAAATTGCAACCTGTACGGAACAGGAGGATAAAGGTGCTGATTCTCCAAGGAGGGAGATTGCTAGTAAAGCGGCTGGAATGGCGAACCGGAGCACAAGGAGATGAGAAATGACGTTCCTTTTAGAAACCTTTCCCGATCACACGGTGTACCATCTTCGGGGTTTCTCATGCATGTTTTCAATGTAGGACGATGCCCTTGAACCTGGAGATTTGGGACCCATGGGATGGGTACCACGCCGTATTACTTTAAAGTGTCTGCGTTTGCTCACCCAGCCTCACCAAACCTCTCAGCCCCAAGAGTGCCCACCCTTATGTCTCAATCAGCTGTGGGTCTAGATATGGTCAATCCAGGTGGCATCACAGCCCCTGAACGAATTTTTGTCAGAATTCCTCTCTCTTTCACTGTCTTTGTTTCACGGGTTTTGAAAAGTAATTGATTTTTATAATGGGGTTTAGCTGCTTTTCACTGCTGTGTTTATGCCGCTTTACACCCACTTGACTCACTTACAGAGAGATATCAATACATAGGTTTTAAGAGTCTTACTAGTCAGATATATTCTTGGGCGGTGAATAGGGGGTGTTGAGTCCAGTTCACTGAGCAAGGATTAGGTCTTGTCTGTTACATATTGGGTTTATGGAACGGTATCTGAGCTAATTTGAAACCCTTGTTTTATGCATCACCCCACCTCACCTTTCCCGTTAAGCAGCCATAGTGTGTTTTCTAAACGTGTGACTCTGTTCTGTTTTGTAATTCAGTTCAAGGGTAGCGGTTTTTACATTCCCTCTATAAGTGATATCTTATGATAAGTGTCTTTTTCTGTGTGACTTATTTCACTTAGAATCGTCATACCTAAATCCACTCATCATGCCCCTACTAGCCTTATGACATTGATTTCATGGCTGAGTGATATTCCATTGTACATAAGGACCGCAACTTCTTTATCCATTCTTCTCTTTCCTGGTATATTTAAGGTGTAACGAAGTGGAGGTTCTTGTCAACAGAGTAGCCCAAAACTTTGTGGTGCCTGTGTCTTGCTGATTTTTAGTTTTCCCAATTTATACGCCCATGAGTGGAAGTTCCCTATGCTCTCTAAGCTGAGTTTTTTAGATGTTTCAGGACACACCGTACACTTCTCCAGAGTGGCTGTTGGCAATGTACATCCCGCCCATCAGCGTAGCAAGGCTCCCATTTCTCCATGGCCTGTCCTGCATTTCTGGTTTTGACACTTTATTCAGCATGGCCCTTTTGACCGATGGGAAGCGAGACTTCTTTGTAGCGCTGATTCGCCTTTCCAGGTTGCTTGGTTGGCCAAAAAGGGCGTATGCGTTTTTTCCTGAATATATTCAGGAAAAAACGCATACGCCCTTTTTGGCCAAGGGCATCATCGTCGAGGTTTTGCCGCTTTTCCTGTGCTTTAAAGGCGATTCGAATCTACCTCCTGAAATCTGTTTCCTGCAATTCTGCCTTGCTTTCAAATCGTCTTCGTTGCCTTCCCTCAATATATTTGTGGACGAGAGTTAGCATCTCTAAGTCTGCAGGTTTGTGAATTGCAGTGCCCCTGAGCTCCATTCTTCAACTCGCTTTCTTGGGAGCTGGCCGCAAAAGCGCAGGATTGCTTCAGGCCGTATTCTGCTTCCTGGCGGCAGGCTGAGCCTGTGGTTAATTCTTCTTCCTGATGGGAAAATAGAGTGACCTGTGCCTGTCCCAACACCTAGAGCTAGTCTCTCATTGGTTCCCCCTCTTCCCGTTCATCCTCAGGACCAATTGCAACCTGTACGAAACAGGAGGTTAAAGGTGGTGATTCTCCAAGGAGGGAGATTGCTAGTAAAGCGGCTGGAATGGCGAACCGGAGCACAAGGAGATGAGAAATGAGGTGCGTTTTAGAAACCTTTCCCGATCACACGGTGTACCATCTTCGGGGTTTCTCATGCATGTTTTCAATGTAGGACGATGCCCTTGAACCTGGAGATTTGGGACCCATGGGATGGGTACCACGCCGTATTACTTTAAAGGGTCTGCGTTTGCTCACCCAACCTCACCAAACCTCTCAGCCCCAAGAGTGTCCACCCTTATGTCTCAATCAGCTGTGGGTCTAGATATGGTCAATCCAGGTGGCATCACAGCCCCTGAACGAATTTTGTAAGAATTTCTCTCTCTTTCACTGTCTTTGTTTCACGGGTTTTGAAAAGTAATTGATTTTTATAATGGGGTTTAGCTGCTTTTCACTGCTGTGTTTATGCCGCTTTATACCCACTTGACTCACTTACAGAGAGATATCAATACATAGGTTTTAAGAGTCTTACTAGTCAGGTATATTCTTGGGCGGTGAATAGGGGGTGTTGAGTCCAGTTCACTGAGCAAGGAGTAGGTCTTGTCTATTACATATTGGGTTTCTGGAACGGTATCTGAGCTAATTTGAAACCCTTGTTTTATGCATCACCCCACCTCACCTTTCCCGTTAAGCAGCCATAGTGTGTTTTCTAAACGTGTGACTCTGTTCTGTTTTGTAATTCAGTTCAAGGGTAGCGGTTTTTACATTCCCTCTATAAGTGATATCTTTTGATAAGTGTCTTTTTCTGTGTGACTTATTTCACTTAAAATCGTCATACCTAAATCCACTCATCATGCTGCTACTAGCCTTATGACATTGATTTCATGGCTGAGTGATATTCCATTGTACATAAGGACCGCAACTTCTTTATCCATTCTTCTCTTTCCTGGGATATTTAAGGTGTAACGAAGTGGAGGTTCTTGTCAACAGAGTAGCCCAAAACTTTGGGGTGCCTGTGTCTTGCTGATTTTTAGTTTTCCCAATTTATACGCCCATGAGTGGAAGTGCCCTATGGTCTCTAAGCTGAGTTTTTTAGATGTTTCAGGACACACCGTACACTTCTCCAGAGTGGCTGTTGGCAATGTACATCCCGCCCATCACCGTAGCAAGGCTCCCATTTCTCCATGGCCTGTCCTGCATTTCTGGTTTTGACACTTTATTCAGCATGGCCCTTTTGACCGATGGGAAGCGAGACTTCTTTGTAGCGCTGATTCGCCTTTCCAGGTTGCTTGGTTGGCCAAAAAGGGCGTATGCGTTTTTTCCTGAATATATTCAGGAAAAAACGCATACGCCCTTTTTGGCCAAGGGCATCATCGTCGAGGTTTTGCCGCTTTTCCTGTGCTTTAAAGGCGATTCGAATCTACCTCCTGAAATCTGTTTCCTGCAATTCTGCCTTGCTTTCAAATCCTCTTCGTTGCCTTCCCTCAATATATTTGTGGACGAGAGTTATCATTTCTAAGTCTGCAGGTTTGTGAATTGCAGTGCCCCTGAGCTCCATTCTTCAACTCGCTTTCTTGGGAGCTGGCCGCAAAAGCGCAGGATTGCTTCAGGCCGTATTCTGCTTCCTGGCGGCAGGCTGAGCCTGTGGTTAATTCTTCTTCCTGATGGGAAAATAGAGTGACCTGTGCCTGTCCCAACACCTAGAGCTAGTCTCTCATTGGTTCCCCCTCTTCCCGTTCATCCTCAGGACCAATTGCAACCTGTACGGAACAGGAGGTTAAAGGTGCTGATTCTCCAAGGAGGGAGATTGCTAGTAAAGCGGCTGGAATGGCGAACCGGAGCACAAGGAGATGAGAAATGAGGTGCGTTTTAGAAACCTTTCCCGATCACACGGTGTACCATCTTCTGGGTTTCTCATGCATGTTTTCAAGGTAGCACGATGCCCTTGAACCTGGAGATTTGGGACCCATGGGATGGGTACCACGCCGTATTACTTTAAAGGGTCTGCGTTTGCTCACCCAACCTCACCAAACCTCTCAGCCCCAAGAGTGTCCACCCTTATGTCTCAATCAGCTGTGGGTCTAGATATGGTCAATCCAGGTGGCATCACAGCCCCTGAACGAATTTTGTAAGAATTTCTCTCTCTTTCACTGTCTTTGTTTCACGGGTTTTGAAAAGTAATTGATTTTTATAATGGGGTTTAGCTGCTTTTCACTGCTGTGTTTATGCCGCTTTATACCCACTTGACTCACTTACAGAGAGATATCAATACATAGGTTTTAAGAGTCTTACTAGTCAGATATATTCTTGGGCGGTGAATAGGGGGTGTTGAGTCCAGTTCACTGAGCAAGGAGTAGGTCTTGTCTCTTACATATTGGGTTTATGGAACGCTATCTGAGCTAATTTGAAACCCTTGTTTTATGCATCACCCCACCTCACCTTTCCCGTTAAGCAGCCATAGTGTGTTTTCTAAACATGTGACTCTTTTCTGTTTTGTAATTCAGTTCAAGGGTAGCGGTTTTTACATTCCCTCTATAAGTGATATCTTATGATAAGTGTCTTTTTCTGTGTGACTTATTTCACTTAAAATCGTCATACCTAAATCCACTCATCATGCTGCTACTAGCCTTATGACGTTGATTTCATGGCTGAGTGGTATTCCATTGTACATAAGGACCACAACTTCTTTATCCATTCTTCTCTTTCCGGGGATATTTAAGGTGTAAGGAAGTGGAGGTTCTTGTCAATAGAGCAGCCCAAAACTTTGGGGTGCCTGTGTCTTGCTGATTTTTAGTTTTCCCAATTTATACGCCCATGAGTGGAAGTGCCCTATGCTCTCTAAGCTGAGTTTTTTAGATGTCTCAGGACACACCGTACACTTCTCCAGAGTGGCTGTTGGCAATTTACATCCCGCCCATCAGCGTAGCAAGGCTCCCATTTCTCCATGGCCTGTCCTGCATTTCTGGTTTTGACACTTTATTCAGCATGGCCCTTTTGACCGATGGGAAGCGAGACTTCTTTGTAGCGCTGATTTGCCTTTCCAGGTTGCTTGGTTGGCCAAAAAGGGCGTATGCGTTTTTTCCTGAATATATTCAGGAAAAAACGCATACGCCCTTTTTGGCCAAGGCCATCATTGTCGAGGTTTTGCCGCTTTTCCTGTGCTTTAAAGGCGATTCGAATCTACCTCCTGAAATCTGTTTCCTGCAATTCTGCCTTGCTTTCAAATCCTCTTCGTTGCCTTCCCTCAATATATTTGTGGACGAGAGTTAGCATCTCTAAGTCTGCAGGTTTGTGAATTGCAGTGCCCCTGAGTTCCATTCTTCAACTCGCTTTCTTGGGAGCTGGCCGCAAAAGCGCAGGATTGCTTCAGGCCGTCTTCTGGTTCCTGGCGGCAGGCTGAGCCTGTGGTTAATTCTTCTTCCTGATGGGAAAATAGAGTGACCTGTGCCTGTCCCAACACCTAGAGCTAGTCTCTCATTGGTTCCCCCTCTTCCCGTTCATCCTCAGGTCAAATTGCAACCTGTACGGAACAGGAGGATAAAGGTGCTGATTCTCCAAGGAGGGAGATTGCTAGTAAAGCGGCTGGAATGGCGAACCGGAGCACAAGGAGATGAGAAATGACGTTCCTTTTAGAAACCTTTCCCGATCACACGGTGTACCATCTTCGGGGTTTCTCATGCATGTTTTCAATGTAGGACGATGCCCTTGAACCTGGAGATTTGGGACCCATGGGATGGGTACCACGCCGTATTACTTTAAAGTGTCTGCGTTTGCTCACCCAGCCTCACCAAACCTCTCAGCCCCAAGAGTGTCCACCCTTATGTCTCAATCAGCTGTGGGTCTAGATATGGTCAATCCAGGTGGCATCACAGCCCCTGAACGAATTTTTGTCAGAATTCCTCTCTCTTTCACTGTCTTTGTTTCACGGGTTTTGAAAAGGAATTGATTTTTATAATGGGGTTTAGCTGCTTTTCACTGCTGTGTTTATGCCGCTTTACACCCACTTGACTCACTTACAGAGAGATATCAATACATAGGTTTTAAGATTCTTACTAGTCAGATATATTCTTGGGCGGTGAATAGGGGGTGTTGCGTCCAGTTCACTGAGCAAGGAGTAGGTCTTTATTACATATTGGGTTTCTGGAACGGTATCTGAGCTAATTTGAAACCCTTGTTTTATGCATCACCCCACCTCACCTTTCCCGTTAAGCAGCCATAGTGTGTTTTCTAAACGTGTGACTCTGTTCTGTTTAGTAATTCAGTTCAAGGGTAGCGGTTTTTACATTCCCTCTATAAGTGATATCTTTTGATAAGTGTCTTTTTCTGTGTGACTTATTTCACTTAGAATCGTCATACCTAAATCCACTCATCATGCCGCTACTAGCCTTATGACATTGATTTCATGGCTGAGTGATATTCCATTGTACATAAGGACCGCAACTTCTTTATCCATTCTTCTCTTTCCTGGGATATTTAAGGTGTAACGAAGTGGAGGTTCTTGTCAACAGAGTAGCCCAAAACTTTCGGGTGCCTGTGTCTTGCTGATTTTTAGTTTTCCCAATTTATACGCCCATGAGTGGAAGTGCCCTATGCTCTCTAAGCTGAGTTTTTTAGATGTTTCAGGACACACCGTGCACTTCTCCAGAGTGGCTGTTGGCAATGTACATCCCGCCCATCACCGTAGCAAGGCTCCCATTTCTCCATGGCCTGTCCTGCATTTCTGGTTTTGACACTTTATTCAGCATGGCCCTTTTGACCGATGGGAAGCGAGACTTCTTTGTAGCGCTGATTCGCCTTTCCAGGTTGCTTGGTTGGCCAAAAAGGGCGTATGCGTTTTTTCCTGAATATATTCAGGAAAAAACGCATACGCCCTTTTTGGCCAAGGGCATCATCGTCGAGGTTTTGCCGCTTTTCCTGTGCTTTAAAGGCGATTCGAATCTACCTCCTGAAATCTGTTTCCTGCAATTCTGCCTTGCTTTCAAATCCTCTTCGTTGCCTTCCCTCAATATATTTGTGGACGAGAGTTATCATTTCTAAGTCTGCAGGTTTGTGAATTGCAGTGCCCCTGAGCTCCATTCTTCAACTCGCTTTCTTGGGAGCTGGCCGCAAAAGCGCAGGATTGCTTCAGGCCGTCTTCTGGTTCCTGGCGGCAGGCTGAGCCTGTGGTTAATTCTTCTTCCTGATGGGAAAATAGAGTGACCTGTGCCTGTCCCAACACCTAGAGCTAGTCTCTCATTGGTTACCCCTCTTCCCGTTCATCCTCAGGACCAATTGCAACCTGTACGGAACAGGAGGTTAAAGGTGGTGATTCTCCAAGAAGGGAGATTGCTAGTAAAGCGGTTGGAATGGCGAACCGGAGCACAAGGAGATGAGAAATGAGGTGCGTTTTAGAAACCTTTCCCGATCACACGGTGTACCATCTTCGGGGTTTCTCATGCATGTTTTCAATGTAGGACGATGCCCTTGAACCTGGAGATTTGGGACCCATGGGATGGGTACCACGCCGTATTACTTTAAAGGGTCTGCGTTTGCTCACCCAACCTCACCAAACCTCTCAGCCCCAAGAGTGTCCACCCTTATGTCTCAATCAGCTGTGGGTCTAGATATGGTCAATCCAGGTGGCATCACAGCCCCTGAACGAATTTTGTAAGAATTTCTCTCTCTTTCACTGTCTTTGTTTCACGGGTTTTGAAAAGTAATTGATTTTTATAATGGGGTTTAGCTGCTTTTCACTGCTGTGTTTATGCCGCTTTATACCCACTTGACTCACTTACAGAGAGATATCAATACATAGGTTTTAAGAGTCTTACTAGTCAGGTATATTCTTGGGCGGTGAATAGGGGGTGTTGAGTCCAGTTCACTGAGCAAGGAGTAGGTCTTGTCTATTACATATTGGGTTTCTGGAACGGTATCTGAGCTAATTTGAAACCCTTGTTTTATGCATCACCCCACCTCACCTTTCCCGTTAAGCAGCCATAGTGTGTTTTCTAAACGTGTGACTCTGTTCTGTTTTGTAATTCAGTTCAAGGGTAGCGGTTTTTACATTCCCTCTATAAGTGATATCTTTTGATAAGTGTCTTTTTCTGTGTGACTTATTTCACTTAGAATCGTCATACCTAAATCCACTCATCATGCTGCTACTAGCCTTATGACATTGATTTCATGGCTGAGTGATATTCCATTGTACATAAGGACCGCAACTTCTTTATCCATTCTTCTCTTTCCTGGGATATTTAAGGTGTAACGAAGTGGAGGTTCTTGTCAACAGAGTAGCCCAAAACTTTGGGGTGCCTGTGTCTTGCTGATTTTTAGTTTTCCCAATTTATACGCCCATGAGTGGAAGTGCCTTATGGTCTCTAAGCTGAGTTTTTTAGATGTTTCAGGACACACCGTACACTTCTCCAGAGTGGCTGTTGGCAATGTACATCCCGCCCATCAGCGTAGCAAGGCTCCCATTTCTCCATGGCCTGTCCTGCATTTCTGGTTTTGACACTTTATTCAGCATGGCCCTTTTGACCGATGGGAAGCGAGACTTCTTTGTAGCGCTGATTCGCCTTTCCAGGTTGCTTGGTTGGCCAAAAAGGGCGTATGCGTTTTTTCCTGAATATATTCAGGAAAAAACGCATACGTCCTTTTTGGCCAAGGGCATCATCGTCGAGGTTTTGCCGCTTTTCCTGTGCTTTAAAGGCGATTCGAATCTACCTCCTGAAATCTGTTTCCTGCAATTCTGCCTTGCTTTCAAATCCTCTTCGTTGCCTTCCCTCAATATATTTGTGGACGAGAGTTATCATTTCTAAGTCTGCAGGTTTGTGAATTGCAGTGCCCCTGAGCTCCATTCTTCAACTCGCTTTCTTGGGAGCTGGCCGCAAAAGCGCAGGATTGCTTCAGGCCGTATTCTGCTTCCTGGCGGCAGGCTGAGCCTGTGGTTAATTCTTCTTCCTGATGGGAAAATAGAGTGACCTGTGCCTGTCCCAACACCTAGAGCTAGTCTCTCATTGGTTCCCCCTCTTCCCGTTCATCCTCAGGACCAATTGCAACCTGTACGGAACAGGAGGTTAAAGGTGCTGATTCTCCAAGGAGGGAGATTGCTAGTAAAGCGGCTGGAATGGCGAACCGGAGCACAAGGAGATGAGAAATGAGGTGCGTTTTAGAAACCTTTCCCGATCACACGGTGTACCATCTTCTGGGTTTCTCATGCATGTTTTCAAGGTAGGACGATGCCCTTGAACCTGGAGATTTGGGACCCATGGGATGGGTACCACGCCGTATTACTTTAAAGGGTCTGCGTTTGCTCACCCAACCTCACCAAACCTCTCAGCCCCAAGAGTGTCCACCCTTATGTCTCAATCAGCTGTGGGTCTAGATATGGTCAATCCAGGTGGCATCACAGCCCCTGAACGAATTTTGTAAGAATTTCTCTCTCTTTCACTGTCTTTGTTTCACGGGTTTTGAAAAGTAATTGATTTTTATAATGGGGTTTAGCTGCTTTTCACTGCTGTGTTTATGCCGCTTTATACCCACTTGACTCACTTACAGAGAGATATCAATACATAGGTTTTAAGAGTCTTACTAGTCAGATATATTCTTGGGCGGTGAATAGGGGGTGTTGAGTCCAGTTCACTGAGCAAGGAGTAGGTCTTGTCTCTTACATATTGGGTTTATGGAACGGTATCTGAGCTAATTTGAAACCCTTGTTTTATGCATCACCCCACCTCACCTTTCCCGTTAAGCAGCCATAGTGTGTTTTCTAAACGTGTGACTCTGTTCTGTTTTGTAATTCAGTTCAAGGGTAGCGGTTTTTACATTCCCTCTATAAGTGATATCTTATGATAAGTGTCTTTTTCTGTGTGAATTATTTCACTTAGAATCGTCATACCTAAATCCACTCATCATGCCGCTACTAGCCTTATGACATTGATTTCATGGCTGAGTGATATTCCATTGTACATAAGGACCGCAACTTCTTTATCCATTCTTCTCTTTCTTGGGATATTTAAGGTGTAACGAAGTGGAGGTTCTTGTCAACAGAGCAGCCCAAAACTTTGGGGTGCCTGTGTCTTGCTGATTTTTAGTTTTCCCAATTTATACGCCCATGAGTGGAAGTGCCCTATGCTCTCTAAGCTGAGTTTTTTAGATGTTTCAGGACACACCGTACACTTCTCCAGAGTGGCTGTTGGCAATTTACATCCCGCCCATCAGCGTAGCAAGGCTCCCATTTCTCCATGGCCTGTCCTGCATTTCTGGTTTTGACACTTTATTCAGCATGGCCCTTTTGACCGATGGGAAGCGAGACTTCTTTGTAGCGCTGATTTGCCTTTCCAGGTTGCTTGGTTGGCCAAAAAGGGCGTATGCGTTTTTTCCTGAATATATTCAGGAAAAAACGCATACGCCCTTTTTGGCCAAGGGCATCATTGTCGAGGTTTTGCCGCTTTTCCTCTGCTTTAAAGGCGATTCGAATCTACCTCCTGAAATCTGTTTCCTGCAATTCTGCCTTGCTTTCAAATCCTCTTCGTTGCCTTCCCTCAATATATTTGTCGACGAGAGTTATCATTTCTAAGTCTGCCGGTTTGTGAATTGCAGTGCCCCTGAGCTCCATTATTCAACTCGCTTTCTTGGGAGCTGGCCGCAAAAGCGCAGGGTTGCTTCAGGCCGTATTCTGCTTCCTGGCGTCAGGCTGAGCCTGTGGTTAATTCTTCTTCCTGATGGGAAAATAGAGTGACCTGTGCCTGTCCCAACACCTAGAGCTAGTCTCTCATTGGTTCCCCCTCTTCCCGTGCATCCTCAGGACAAATTGCAACCTGTACGGAACAGGAGGATAAAGGTGCTGATTCTCCAAGGAGGGAGATTGCTAGTAAAGCGGCTGGAATGGCGAACCGGAGCACAAGGAGATGAGAAATGAGGTGCGTTTTAGAAACCTTTCCGGATCACACGGTGTACCATCTTCGGGGTTTCTCATGCATGTTTTCAATGTAGGACGATGCCCTTGAACCTGGAGATTTGGGACCCATGGGATGGGTACCACGCCGTATTACTTTAAAGGGTCTGCGTTTGCTCACCCAACCTCACCAAACCTCTCAGCCCCAAGAGTGTCCACCCTTATGTCTCAATCAGCTGTGGGTCTAGATATGGTCAATCCAGGTGGCATCACAGCCCCTGAACGAATTTTGTAAGAATTTCTCTCTCTTTCACTGTCTGTGTTTCACGGGTTTTTAAAAGTAATTGATTTTTATAATGGGGTTTAGCTGCTTTTCACTGCTGTGTTTATGCCGCTTTATACCCACTTGACTCAGTTACAGAGAGATATCAATACATAGGTTTTAAGATTCTTACTACTCAGATATATTCTTGGGCGGTAAATAGGGGGTGTTGAGTCCAGTTCACTGAGCAAGGAGTAGGTCTTGTCTATTACATATTGGGTTTATGGAACGGTATCTGAGCTAATTTGAAACCCTTGTTTTATGCATCACCCCACCTCACCTTTCCCGTTAAGCAGCCATAGTGTGTTTTCTAAACGTGTGACTCTGTTCTGTTTTGTAATTCAGTTCAAGGGTAGCGGTTTTGACATTCCCTCTATAAGTGATATCTCATGATAGGTGTCTTTTTCTGTGTGACTTATTTCACTTAGAATCGTCATACCTAAATCCACTCATCATGCTGCTACTAGCCTTATGACATTGATTTCATGGCTGAGTGATATTCCATTGTACATAAGGACCACAACTTCCTTATCAATTCTTCTCTTTCCTGGGATATTTAAGGTGTAACGAAGTGGAGGTTCTTGTCAACAGAGAAGCCCAAAACTTTGGGGTGCCTGTGTCTTGCTGAGTTTTAGTTTTCCCAATTTATACGCCCATGAGTGGAAGTGCCCTATGCTCTCTAAGCTGAGTTTTTTAGATGTTTCAGGACACACCGTACACTTCTCCAGAGTGGATGTTGGCAATTTACATCCTGCGCATCAGCGTAGCAAGGCTCCCATTTCTCCATGGCCTGTCCTGCATTTCTGGTTTTGACACTTTATTCAGCATGGCTCTTTTGACCGATGGGAAGCGAGACTTCTTTGTAGAGCTGATTTGCCTTTCCAGGTTGCTTGGTTGGCCAAAAAGGGCGTATGCGTTTTTTCCTGAATATATTCAGGAAAAAACGCATACGCCCTTTTTGGCCAAGGGCATCATTGTCGAGGTTTTGCCCCTTTTCCTGTGCTTTAAAGGCGACTCGAATCTACCTCCTGAAATCTGTTTCCTGCAATTCTGCCTTGCTTTCAAATCCTCTTCGTTGCCTTCCCTCAATATATTTGTGGACGAGAGTTATCATTTCTAAGTCTGCAGGTTTGTGAATTGCAGTGCCCCTGAGCTCCATTATTCAACTCGCTTTTTTGGGAGCTTTCTGCAAAACCGCAGGATTTCTTTAGGCCCTATACTTGTTCCGTGGGGCAGGCTGAGCCTGTGGTTAATTTTTCTTCTTGATGGGAAATTAGTGTGACCTGTGCCTGTCTGAACATCTAGGGCTTGTCTCTCATTGTTTCTCCTCCTTCCCCTTCATCCTCTGGACAAATTCCAAACTCTGTGCAACAGTATGTTGAAGGTGCTGACATCCTCAAGTTTGGAGAATGTTAGGAAAGAGGCTGGAGGGGTGAACCCGACAACCAGGGGATTAGGATATGAGGTGCCTTTTCCAAAATCTTCCTGATCCAACCGTGTACCATCTTCTGGGTGTCACAGGCATGTTTTAGCTGTAGGGAAGGTCCCATGTATGTTAGGAGAACACCAGGGATTTTTTCAAATCAGTGTCTCCCCGAACCCCAATCTGGGGAATTTTTAAGCTACTGGTACATGTATGTTTATTAAGGGACTGGGCTGTAGGCAGAGTCCGAACTTTAGAGGATTGAAGTCTTCATGGTCAGAAACGCTCACCATCGGCCTCCTTTATGTTCCATTTTATCTGTATTTGATAGATGATGTCGATATAGATATCTATTGTTTTTCAGATTATTTCCCCTTAGGGGTTATTATAAAATATTGAGTATAGTTCCCTGTGCTATACAGCAGTTCCTTTTTGATTGTATATTTTATACATAGCAGTGTGTATATGTTAATCAGAAACTGTTAATTTATCCCTCCTCCCACCTTTCCCCTTTGGTAATAAAAAAATACAAGATTTTATACTTCTCAGAAATCTAGGAGCTGAAAGAGAGGTATTATTTTCAATGCAAAATCATTCAAAACAAGATTGAAACTTCAGCCAAGATTAGTAGATCCACATCCTTGGAAAGAAATCACTGCATTTCTCTACTGTTGACCTGACAAATACGACAAACCCCTCCACTGAACTTGCTTATAATAAAGTGATGGAAATATCAAATGGAAGTGTTAGAAATACCTTATTTTACACGAGCCTTTTACACTGCTCTATGTTAATTACAGTTTGGCTCACACATCTGTTCATTGAAGTTACAATATTTGGCTCACACATCTGTTCATTGAAGTTACAATATTTGGCTCACACATCTGTTCATTGATGTTACAATATTTGGCTCACACATCTGTTCATTGAAGTTACAATGTTCTCAAATTCTGTTGCTGATCCTGCAGAGTCGGCCCCAACAAAGGTCCCCCTGCCCAGTGTCATTGGATCCAACAGATCGAGACTGAGTTTGGTTCAGAAGCAAAGGAAAACTTTATATTTTGATCAGAGAATGGAGAGGTGAGGGCGTGCGCTCCCCCGCGGGCTGTGGGCCGGGCTGCTGTGTAGGGATCCCGTCAGCGTTAGCGGGAGGGACGGGGCGGAGCTCTCGAGGGCCGGGTTGGCTGGAGCTCAGGCTCTATGTGGCGGAGTCTGCACGGGGCACCGAGAGCTGAGGTGTCGGCTCAGCCATTTTGCACTAGGAAATCGGGTCTGAAGTGCCAGGTGTGGGACCTCTGCCTGTGGAAACCTAGGAACAAGTGAAATTAGAAAAAGCACAAAGGAAAAAATGGTTAGACTTTATTTTATTGCCCAGATTCTATTTTTATCTCCCAGGAATTTTTAATGGGCTTTGCCAGTGACAAACCCCTCCTCTGCCTCTTGTCCCATTCCACATTCTTGGGGCGCTGAGGGTGCAGACACCTCTTCTGTAAATGCTTCGTGCTGAGTTGGGTGTCCTCATACCCGGGGGGAGGGGCAGGACTTCTCCCCAGCAGCCTCCAGGTGAGGTTGATTGTCCCCAGGCCTCCTCCCTCACTGCTCGTCTGCCTGAGCACCAGCGTTGGAAGTTTTATAGATTCTAATGACCTTTAAGGGTCCAGGAAAGAGATGCGCAGGGACGCTGGGGGGGCCGGTTTTACCCTGCTCCACATTGGTTCGGCCCCCTTAGGCTGACGGTTTCTGCCAGCCTAGATGCTCTGACCAGTAGTCTGTGCTTTCTTCAGTTAGGCCACTGAATTAACGTACAAACAGCACCAGGTGTCAGAGCCCTGGCTGCTCAACTCCCAGACAGTCCAGGGCCGGTGGTGATCCAGGACCATGACGGCCACTCAGTCACCGCCCTTTTGAAGTAACCAGGAGTACATCTGGTCTCATTGGCCGCCGTCACCGTGGTGTCTGTAGGCTTTTCTATGGTGGCAGCGTTATTTAGGGTTCCCCTGCCAAGTTTATTAGCTCCGCTCTGGGTGCAGTAAGTCCTGCAAGCAATAGTCTGTTCTTTTGGGGCACACTCTTGTGGTTTTCTGAGAGAAGCTCCAGGTCAAGTGATGGTCACATGAGTCGTCATGGGGGCCTGTTGCCCCAGGTTGTCTCTCTGGAGGTTGGAGTTGGAGGGCCTCCTCACTCGAGGTCATTGTGCCCACGGAGCGATCCCTGCAACTTCAGGGCATGGTGGGTGGTTAGGATCACCAAGTGGCGTCCTTTACCCTTAGGAGGGAGCTGGCCTTGCGGGCTGCTCATTTCCAGGTTTTTAGATACCCCCAGTATCCTGGTCGGATGGGGTGGCTGGCCAATGCCTGGAGGGCATTCTTGCGTTGTTCCATTTCAAGTGGTCCCAGTTTTTGCACTAAAACTCCAAGGGCGATTCGCCTTCGACCAGGAATATAAAGGTCAAACGGTTTAGCTAAATTAGGGAGGTCCATGGCAAGGGTCTGAATTGACTGCTCTTTCCTTTCTTGAAAGGCCGCTTCTGGATTCTATTCAAAAGGATCATCATCTTTTCCTTTCAGTGTTTCATATAGAGGCCCAGGTATTAGACTGTAGTTAGGGATCCAGATGCAGCAAACCCCGGTCTCCCCAGGAACCCCTAAGCTGTCTTCTAGTTTTAGGAAGGGTGAGGCTGCAAATGGCTTCTTCCCTTTCCTGGGATGGGCTTCTCCAATCTTCTGTGAGAATGAAGCCCAGGCAGGTCACCTTAGTCTGTGATATTTGAGCCTTTTTCTTGGACACCTTCTATCTTTTATTGGCTAGGTAGTCCAGAGGCCTCCTTAGTAGGGCTGGCGATCAGAATGTCGTCTGCATTTTTTTAAATTTATTTATTTATTATTTATGGCTGTGTTGGGTCTTCGTTTCTGTGCGAGGGCTTTCTCTAGTTGCGGCAAGCGGGGGCCACTCTTCATCGCGGTGCGCGGGCCTCTCACTATCGCAGCCTCTCTTATTGTGGAGCACAGGCTCCAGACGCGCAGGCTCAGTAATTGTGGCTCACAGGCCTAGTTGCTCCGCGGCATATGGGATCTTCTCAGACCAGGGCTCGAACCTGTGTCCCCTGCATTGGTAGGCAGATTCTCAAACACTGCGCCACCAGGGAAGCCCAGAATGTCGTCTGCATATTGAAGGAGGGTTCACTTCTCCAGAGGTAGATCTTTTAGGGTTTTAGCTAACGTTTCCCCAAAGATGGTGTGGGAAATTTTGAACCCCTGGGGCAGGACGGCCAAGCAGTATTGTTTTTGTTGTATGTTGAGTCGTGCCACTCACAGCCAAAATTTCTTGTGACTCTGGGACTAATGGAATACAGAAGAAGGCATCATTGAAGTCTAATACAGAATACCATGTCCTGGTGGATGGTAGAATGACCAGCAGGGTGTAGGAATTAGGAACTACTGGATGTATATCCTCTGTGGCTTCACTGACTGTCCTGGCGTCCTTTACCAGGTCCCCAGCAGCCCACGGGGCTCTCATGGTCAGGCCCCTCCCAGGATATGGAGCTCACCTGTGCAGGTAGCCAGCAGCCCACGGGGCTCTCGTGGTTAGGCCCCTCCCAGGATATGGAGCTCACCTGTGCAGGTACCCAGCAGCCCACGGGGCTCTCATTGTCAGGCCCCTCCCAGGATATGGAGCTCACCTGGGCAGGTACCCAGCAGCTCACGGGGCTCTCGTGGGCAGACCCCTACCAGGATATGGAGCTCACCTGGGCAGGTACCCAGCAGCTCACGGGGCTCTCGTGGGCAGGCCTCTCCCTGGATATGGAGCTCCCCTGGACAGGTACCCCGGCAGAGCTGGGCACACAGGAACCGTGCACATAGCCCTCATTGCAGAGCACCCCCAGCACACCTGTCGCTCAGAGCTGACACAGAGCACCTCAGAGCAGGGCTTGAACTAACAAACAGCAGCTCCGACAGGTCTGTGACCCTAGGCTTCTCTCTGTGCGGCCTCCCTCTGCCTGGTCTTCCAGGGGCTTCCACTGCAGCCGGGGCACCAGGCCTCTGTCTCCACCCACCAACCCTCCTCTCCCTGACTCCTGGGTTCCTCTCATTAGGAGAGGGTCTTCTTGAAGTTGTCTTCCACTCATGGACCAGATAAAATGATTAGAAAACAAGCCAGGGCTGCCGCCCCTTGTCTATCCTGACTCTCGGGACCCTACACCTGTTCCTTGGACCTGGCCGGTGCAGCAAGGCCCATTATCTGCAACTCTGAACCCCTGAGGGGCGAGGATTGGCTGACCTGGGCAGCCTGACCCTGCCGGCCAGCCCTTCCCAGGTGTGCCTGGGTTGAGGTCAATATAAACACCCCTCCAGGCAGCAAAAGCCTCTGCAGCTGTGCCTGACGCCATAGTCTCTGCCCCGTCAGCAGTCTCGGGGTTGTGCTGGTGGGAGGGAGTAGGGCCCAAGGCTCTATGAGTGGCCCCATGTGAGTGGGGCTCTGCTGGACTTTCTGCAGGAGTTGCCGGGCTGCCACCTGCTAAAGAAGAGGATGTGTCACCCATACCTGCTGCTGGAATTTCTCCCCGGGAAGAGGTGAGGAAGGAAAAAAGCAGTGGGGGCCGGGACAGGAGGGGTACCTCAGGCAGGGAAATGGAAAGATTCCAGAAGAGCGCCCGGGGCCAGGACCGTCCTGGCTGGCCTGCAGGCACCAAGTCGGCCTGCGTGCTGTCGCTGGTGTGACTCCAAGACCCTTCCTCTAGGCTTTAAAGTTTTTGCACACATTCAGGTGTTTTACCTGGGAAGGGTGGGAAAAGTTCAGCAGCAGCTGGCCTGGGGCTCAGCTCACGTTTACTCAGAGACGCCTCCTCACAGTCCCCCAGCTTTGCAATGAGGACGCTCCTTTCGGGGGCGCTGCTGGGTGCATGGGAGACGATTCCCCACCTCTAACCAACTTCAGAATTGTTTACCACTGGAGCAAGTGCCCTGATAGGGTTTTCCTCTGTATGACCACTGGGTTCTGTTTTTTTTTTTTCTTTTTTGGTTCAAGGTAGGTTTTATTCCTCTTTTTGTATTTATAGATATAAGCATGGAAATAATTCATTCATATAAATACGTCTATGGGAAGGACAGAACTTTTTTTTCTGTTTTATGTTTTTAAATATTTTTAAATTTTTAAATTTTATTTTATTCATTTTTTTATACAGCAGGTTCTTATTGGTTATCTATTTTATACATATAAGTGTATATATGTCAATCCCAGGCTCGCAATTCATCCCACCACCACCACCCTGCCACTTTCCCCCCTTGGTGACCATACATTTGTTCTCTACATCTGTGTCTCTATTTCTGCCTTGCAAACCGGTTCATGTGTACCATTTTTCTAGGTTCCACATGTATGCGTTAATATACGATATATGTTTTTCTTTTTCTGACTTACTTCACTCTGTATGACAGTCTCTAGATCTATCCACGTCTCTACAAATGACCCAATTTCATTCCTTTTTATGGCTGAGTAATATTCCATTTAATATATGTACCACATATTTTCCATTTGTCTATCTATGGGCATTTAGGTTGCTTCCATGACCTGGATATTGTAAATAGTGCTGCAATGAACATTGTGGTGAATGTGTCTTTTTGAATTATGGTTTTCTCTGGGTATATGCCCAGTAGTTGGATTGCTGGGTCATATGGTAATTCTATTTTTAGTTTTTTAAGGAACCTCCATACTGTTCTCCATAGTGACTGTATCAATTTACATTCCCACAAATAGTGTAAGAGGGTTCCCTTTTCTCCACACCCTCTCCAGCATTTGTTGTCTGTAGATTTTCTGATGATGCCCATTCTAACTTGTGTGAGGTGATACCTCATTGTAGTTTTGGTTTATATTTCTCTAATAATTAGTGATGTTGAGCAGCTTTTCATGTGCTTCTTGGCCATCTGTATGTCTTCTTGGGACAAATGTCTATTTACGTCATCTGCCCATTTTTGGATTCGGTTGTTTGTTTTTTTACTGTTGAGCTGCATGAGCTGTTTATATATATTGGAGATTAATCCTTTGTCCATTGATTCGTTTGCAAATATTTTCTCCCATTCTGAGGGTTGTCTTTTCGTCGTCTTTGTAGTTTCCTTTGCTTTCCAAAAGCTTTTAGGTTTCATTTGCTCCCATTTGTTTATTTTTGGTTTTTATTCCATTACTCTAGGAGGTGGATCAAAAAAGATCTTGCTGTGATTTATGTCAAAGAGTATTCTTCCTATGTTTTCCTCTAAGAGTTTTATAGTGTCCAGTCTAACATTTCGGTCTCTAATCCATTTTGAGTTTATTTTTGTGTATGGTGTTAGGGAGTGTTCTAATTTCATTCTTTTACATGTAGCTGTCCATTTTTCCCAGCACCACTTATTGAAGAGACTGTCTTTTCTCCATTGTATATCCTTGCCTCCTTTGTCATAGATTAGTGGACCATAGGTGTGTAGGTTTGTCTCTGGGCTTTCTTTTTTTTTTTTTCTTTTACATCTTTATTGGAGTATAATTGTTTTACAATTGTGTGTTAGTTTCTGCTGTATGAAAAAGTGAATCAGCTATATGTATACATATAACACCATATCCCCTCCCTCTTGCACTTCCCTCTTACTCCCTTATCCCACCCCTTTAGGTGGTCACAAAGCACCGAGCTGATCTCCCTGTGCTATGTGGCTGCTTCCCAGTAGCTATCAATTTTACATTTGGTAGTGTATATATGTCCATACCACTCTCTCACTTTGTCCCAGCTTACCCTTCCCCCTCCCCGTGTCCTCAAGTCCTTTCTCTACGTCTGTGTCCTTAATCCTTTCCTGCCCCTAGGTTCTTCATAAACTTTTTTCTTTTACATTCCATATATATGTGTTAGCATACGGTATTTGTTTTTCTCTTTCTGACTTACTTCACTCTGTAGGACAGACTCTAGATCCATCCACCTCACTACAAATAACTCAATTTCGTTTCTTTTTATGGCTGAATAATGTTCCATTGTATATATGTGCCACATCTTCTTTATCCAGTTATCTGTTGATGGACACTTAGGTTGCTTCCATGTCCTGGCTATTGTAAATAGAGCTACAATGAACATTGTGGTACATGACTCTTTTTGAATTATGGTTTTCTCAGGGTAATTGTCCAGTAGTGGGATTGCTGGGTTGTACGGTTGTTCTATTTTTAGTTTTTAAGGAACCCCCATACCGTTCTCCCTAGTAGCTATATCAATTTACATTCCCACCAACAGTGCAAGAGGGTTCCCTTTTTTCCAATAAATGCCTCTCCAGCATTTATTGTTTGTAGATTTTTTGATGATGGCCATTCTGACTGGTGTGAGGTGATATCTCACTGTAGTTTTGATTTGCATTTCTCTAATGATTAGTGATGTTCAGCATCCTTTCATGTGTTTGCTGGCAAACTGTATATCTTCTTTGGAGAAATGTCTATTTAGATCTTCTGCCCATTTTTGGATTGGGTTGTTTGGTTTTGTGATACTGAGCTACATGAGCTGCTTTTTGGAGATTAATCCTTTGCCATTTGCTTCATTTGAAAATATTTTCTCCCATGCTGATGGTTGTCTTTTCATCTTGCTTATGTTTTCCTTTGCTGTGCAAAAGATTTTAAGTTTCATTAGGTCCCATTTTTTTTATTTTTGTTTATATTTCAATTTCCCTAGGAGGTGGGTCAAAAAGGATCTTGCTGTGATTTATGTCATAGACTGTTCTGCTTATGTTTTCCTCTAAGAGTTTTATAGTGGCTGGTCTTACATTTAGGTCTCTAATCCATTTTGAGTTTATTTTTGTGTATGGTGTTAGGGAATGTTCTAATTTCATTCTTTTACATGTAGCTGTCCAGTTTTCCCAGCACCACCTACTGAAGACACTGTCTTTTCTCCATTGTATACCCTTGCCTCCTTTGTCATAGATTAGTTAACCATAGGTACGTGGGTTTATCTCTGTGCTTTCTATCCTGTTCTATTGATCTATATTTCTGTTTTTGTGTCAGTACCATATCATCTTGATTACTGTAGCTTTGTAATATAGTCTGAAGTCTGGAAGTCTGATTCCTCCAGCTCTTTTTTTTTTTCCCCTCAAGGCTGCTTTGGCTATCCGGGGTCTTTTGTGTCTCCCTACAAATTTTAAGATTTTTTTTTCTAGTTCTGTAGAAAATGCCAAAGGTATTTTGATAGGGATTGCATTGAATCTGTAGATTGCTTTGGGTAGTATAGTCATTTTCACAATATTGATTCTTCTAATCCAAGAACATGGTATATGTCTCCATCTGTTTATATCATCTTTGATTTCTTTCATCAGTGTCTTATAGTTTTCTGAGTACAGGTCTTTTACTTCCTTAGGTAGGTTTATTCCTAGGTAGTTTATTCTTTTTGTTGCAGTGGTAATGGAATTGTTTCCTTAATTTCTCTTTCTGTTCTTTCATTGTTAGTGTATAGGAATGCAAGCAATTTCTGTGCATTAATTTTGTATCCTGCAACTTTACCAAATTCATTGATTAGCTCCAGTGGTTTTCTGGTGGCATCTTTAGGATTCTCTATCTATGATATGATGTCATCTGCCAACAGTGACAATTTTACTTCTTCTTTTCCTTTTTGTATTCCTTTTATTTCTTTTTCTTCTCTGATTGCCATGGCTAGGACTTCCAAAACTATGTTGAATAGTAGTGGTGAGAGTGGACATCCTCGTCTTGTTCCTGATCTTAGAGGAAACATTTTCAGTTTTTCACTGTTGAGAATGATGTTTGCTGTGGGTTTGTCATATATGGCCTTTATAAGGTTCAGGTAGTTTCCCTCTATGCCCACACTCTGCAGAGTTTTTATCATAAATGGATGTTGAATTTTCTCAAAATCTTTTCCTGCATCTATTGAGATGATCATATGGTTTTATTCTACAATTTGTTAATATGGTGTATCACATTGATTTGTGTATATTGAAGAATCCTTGCATCCCTGGGATAAACCCCACTTGATCATGGTGTATGATCCTTTTAACGTGTTGTTCGATTCTGTTTGCTAGTATTTTGTTGAGGATTTTTACATCTATATTCATCAGTGATATTGGTCTATAATTTACTTTCCTTGTAGTATCTTTGTCTGGTTTTGGTATCAGGGTGATGGTGGTCTCATAGAATGAGTTTGGGAGTGTTCCTTCCCCTGCAATTGTTTTGAAGAATTTGAGAAGGTTGGGTGCTAGCTCTTCTCTAAATATTTGATAGAATTCACCTGTGATGCCATCTGGTTCTGGACTTTTGTTTGTTGGAAGATTTTTAATCACAGTTTCAATTTCATTGCTTGTGATAGGTTTGTTCATATTCTCTATTTCTTCCTGATTCAGTCTTGGAAACTTATCCCTTTCTAAGAATTTGTCCATTTCTTCCAGATTGTCCATTTTATTGGCATAGAGTTGCTTGTAGTAGTCTCTTAGGATGCTTTGTATTCCTGTGGTGTCTGTTGTAACTGCTCCTTTTTCACTTCTAATTTTGTTGATTTGAGTCCTCTCCCTCTTTTTCTTGGGTCTGGCTAAAGGCTTATCATTTTTGTTTATCTTCTCAAAGAACCAGCTTTTAGTTTTATTGATCTTTGCTTTCATTTTCTTTGTTTCTATTCCATTTATTTCTGCTCTGATCTTTATGATTCCTTTCCTTCTACTAACTTTGGGTTTTGTTCTTCTTTCTCTAGTTCCTCTAGGTGTAAGGTTAGATTGTTTATTTGAGATTTTTCTTGTTTCTTGAGGTAGGCTTGCATTGCTATAAACTTCCCTCTTAGAACTGCTTTTGCTGCATCCCATAGGTTTTGGATCATCGTGTTTTTGTTGTCATTTGTCTCTAGGTAGTTTTTGATTTCCTCTTTTATTTCTTCAGTGATCTCTTGGTTATTTAGTAACGTATTGTTTAGCCTCCATGTTTTTTGTTTTTTACGGATTTTTCCCTGTAATTGATTTCTAATCTCATAGCATTGTGGTCGGAACAGCTGCTTGATATGATTTCAGTTTTCTTTAATTTACTGAGGCTTTTTTGTGACCCGAGATATGATCTATCCTGGAGAATGTTCCGTGTGCAGTTGAGAAGAACGTGTAATCTGCTGTTTTTGGATGGGATGTCCTATAAATATCAGTTAACTCTATCTGGTCTATTGTGTCATTTAAAGCTTGTGTTTCCTTATTAATTTTCTTTCTGGATGATCTCCACTGGTGTAAGTGAGCTGTTAAAGTCCCCCGCTATTATTGTGTTACTGTCGATTTCCTCTTTTATAGCTGTTAGCAGTTGCCTTATATATTGAGGTGCTCCTATGTTGGGTACATATATATTTATAATTGTTATATCTTCTTCTTGGATTGATCCCTTGACTGTTATGTAGTGTCTTTCCTTGTCTTTTGTAACATTCTTTATTTTAAAGTCTATTTTATCTGATATGAGTATTGCTACTCCAGCTTTCTTTTGATTTTCATTTGCATAGAATATATTTTTCCATCGCCTCACTTTCAGTCTGTATGTGTCCCTAGGTCTGAAATGGGTCTCTTGTAGACAGCATATATATAGGTCTTGTTTTTGTATCCATTCAGAGAGGCTGTGTCTTTTGGTTGGAACATTTAGTCCATTCATGTTTAAGGTAATTATGGATATGTATATTACTATTTTCTTAATTGTTACGGGTTTGTCTTGTTGGGTCCTTTTCTTCTCTTGTGTTTCCCACTTAGAGAATTTCCTTTAGCATTTGGTGTAGAGCTGGTTTCATGGTGCTGAATTCTCTTAGCTTTTGCTTGTCTGTAGGACTTTTGATTTCTCTGTGAAATCTGAAAGAGATCCTTGCTGGCTGGAGTACTCTTGGTTGTTGGTTCTTCCCTTTCATCACTTTAAATTTATCACGCCACTCCCTTCTGGCTTGTAGATTTTCTGCTGAGAAATCAGCTGTTATGGGAGTTCCCTTTTATGTTATTTGTCATTTTCCCCTTGTTGCTTTCAATAATTTTTCTTTGTCTTTAATTTTTGTCAGTTTGGTTACTATGTGTCTTGGCATTTTTCTCCTTTGATTTATCCTGCCTGGGACTCTCTGCGCTTCCTGGACTTGGGTGGCTATTTCTTTTCCCATGCTAGGGAAGTTTTTGACTATAATCTCTTCAAATGTATTCTTGCATCCTTTCTCTCTCTCTTCTCCTTCTGGGACCCCTATAATGTGAATGTTGTTGCATTTAATGTTGTCCCAGAGGACTCTTAGGGTGTCTTCATTTATTTTCATTCTTTTTCTTTATTGTGTTCCATGGCAGTGATTTCCACCTTTCTGTCTTCCAGGTCACTTATCCGTTCTTCTGCCACAGTTATTCTGCTACTGATTCCTTCTAGTGTATTTTTCATTTCAGTTATTATATTATTCACCTCTGTTTGTTTGTTCTTTAATTCTTCTAGGTGTTTGTTCCTTAATTCTTCTAGGTCTTTGTTAAGCATTTCTTGCATCTTCTCGATCTTTGCCTCCATTCTTTTTTTTTTTTAATTTTTTTTTACGTTTTTTTAAAAAACATCTTTATTGAAGTATAATTGCTTCACAATGGTGTGTTAGTTTCTGCTTTATAACAAAGTGAATCAGCTACACATATACACACGTTCCCATATCTCCTCCCTCCCGCATCTCCCTCCCTCCCACCCTCCCAATCCCACCCCCCCAGGCGGTCACAAAGCACCGAGCTGATCTCCCTGTGCTATGCGGCTGCTTCCCACTAGCCATCTATTTTACATTTGGTAGTGTATATATGTCCATGACACTCTGTCACCCTGTCACATCTCACCCCTCCCCCTCCCCATATCCTCAAGTCCATTCTTTAGTAGGTCTGTGTCTTTATTCCCATCTTGCCACTAGGTTCTTCATGACCTTTTTTTTCCCTTAGATTCCATATATATGTGTTAACATACTGTATTTGTTTTTCTCTTTCTGACTTAGTTCACTCTGTATGACAGACTCTAACTCCATCCACTTCATTACAAATACCTCCATTTCATTTCTTTTTATGACTGAGTAATATTCCATTGTATATATGTGCCACATCTTCTTTATCCATTCATCCGATTATGGACACTTAGGTTGCTTCCATGTCCTGGCTATTGTAAATAGAGCTGCAATGAACATTTTGGTACATGACTCTTTTTGAATTATGGTTTTCTCAGGGTATATGCCCAGTAGTGGGATTGCTGGGTCGTATGGTAGTTCTATTTGTAGTTTTTTAAGGAACCTCCATACTGTTCTCCATAGTGGCTGTATCAATTTACATTCCCACCAACAGTGCAAGAGTGTTCCCTTTTCTCCACACCCTCTCCAGCATTTATTGTTTCTAGATTTTTTGATGATGGCCATTCTGACTGGTGTGAGATGATACCTCATTGTAGTTTTGATTTGCATTTCTCTAATGATTAATGATGTTGAGCATTCTTTCATGTGTCTGTTGGCCATCTGTATATCTTCTTTGGAGAAATGTCTATTTAGGTCTTCTGCCCATTTTTGGATTGGGTTGTTTGTTTTTTTGTTATTGAGCTGCATGAGCTGCTTGTAAATCTTGGAGATTAATCCTTTGTCATTTGCTTCATTTGCAAATATTTTCTCCCATTCTGAGGGTTGTCTTTTGGTCTTGTTTATGGTTTCCTTTGCTGTGCAAAAGCTTTTAAGTTTCATTAGGTCCCATTTGTTTATTTGTGTGTTTATTTCCATTTCTCTAGGAGCTGGGTCAAAAAGGATCTTGCTGTGATGTATGTCATAGAGTGTTCTGCCTATCTTTTCCTCTAAGAGTTTGATAGTGTCTGGCTTTACACTTAGGTCTTTAATCCATTTTGAGTTTATTTTTGTGTATGGTGTCAGGGAGTGTTCTAATTTCATACTTTTACATGTACCTGTCCAATTTTCCCAGCACCACTTATTGAAGAGGCTGTCTTTTCTCCACTGTATATGCTTGCCTCCTTTATCAAAGATAAGGTGACCATATGTGCGTGGGTTTATCTCTGGGCTTTCTATCCTGTTCCATTGATCTATATTTCTGTTTTTGTGCCAGTACCAAACTGTCTTGATTACTCTAGCTTTGTAATATAGTCTGAAGTCAGGGAGCCTGATTCCTCCAGCTCCATTTTTCATTCTCAAGATTGCTTTGGCTATTCGGGGTCTTTTGTGTCTCCATACAAATTGTGAATTTTTTTGTTCTAGTTCTGTGAAAAATGCCAGTGGTAATTTGATAGGGATTGCATTCAATCTGTAGATTGCTTTGGGTAGTAGAGTCATTCTCACAATGTTGATTCTTCCAATCCAAGAACATGGTATCTCTCTCCATCTATTTGTATCATCTTTAATTTCTTTCATCAGTGTCCTATAATTTTCTGCATACAGGTCTTTTGTCTCCTTAGGTAGGTTTATTCCTAGATATTTTATTCTTTTTGTTTTTGCCTCCATTCTTTTGCCAAGGTCTTGGATCATCTTCACTATCTTTATTCTGATTCTTTTTCTGGAAGGTTCCCTATCTCCACCTCATTTCGTTTTTTTTCTGGGGTTTTATCTTGTTCCTTGATCTGGTGTAAAGTCCTCTGCCTTTTCATTTTGTCTATCTTTCTGTGAATGTGGTTTTCCTTCCACAGGCTTCAGAATTGTAGTTCTTCTTCCTTCTGCTGTCTGCTCTCCAGTGGATGAGTCTATCTTAGAGGCTTGTGCAAGCTTCCTGATGGGAGGGACTGGTGGTGGGTAGAGCTGGGTGTTGCTTTTGTGGGCAGAGCTTTAATCTGCTTGTCTGCAGATTAAATAAAACTTTAATAAAAAGTTTAATCCGCTTGTCTGCTGATCCATGGGGCTGGGTTCCCTCCCTGTTGGTTGTTTGGCCTGAGGCAACCCAGCACTGGAGCCTACCTTGCTCTTGGTGGGGCTAATGGTGGACTCTGGGAGGGCTCACACCAAGGAGTATTTCCCAGAACTTCTGCTGCCAGTGTCATTGTCCTCATGGTGAGCCACAGCCACAGCCACCACCTGCCTCTGCAGGAGACCCTCTAAAACTATCAGGTAGTTCTGGTCATTCTCCTACGGGGTCACTGCTCTTTCCCCTGGGCCCTGATGTGCACATTACTTTGTGTGTGCCCTCCAAGAGTGGAGTATCTGAGTGGAGTTGAGACTCTGAGACTCTGCGTGGAGTCGCACAGACTCTGGGTCCTATGAAGCTTCGATGTTTTGTGGTTCTAGAAATCCTATAGGAGACGGTCCACAGCAGGTGAAGCTAATGCTCTCAGTAGAGGTGATGAAGCCAAAGATCTGCAGTTCCAACTAGAGGTGCCGATGTACATACAGGACAAAATAATCTCGTGTGAATGTAGTTCAGGCATGTTTAAGATGAATGGAGCCATGTTAATGCCTACCATATTCTATCTTGAGCCTCTCCTCAGGGACCCCCTCCTCAGTTCCTGAGGCTCCTGTAAGTCATGTAAAGGGGACTGGAGAGTGGGCTCTTTCCAGTCTGAGCCCTGAGTTACCCTGTGTGTATCTTAGGATACTTTGTATTTCTGTGGTGTCTGTTGTAACATCATCTCTTTCATTTCAGATTTATTTGGGCCCTTTCTTTTTTTAAAAAAAAAACATACTATTGTTGTCTTTTATTCTTTACAGAAGTGTAATAAGTGTTTGATCTACTATCCTCACTCTATGTATACTTTTTGCAGTGAGATTTTTACTTTACTTTGTTTTCTTGCTACTATCAATAATTAGTGAGACTTCTTTTAAGCTATCTTCAACATTGCTTATAAAGCTGCTTTATTAGTGATGCCAGAGCCTTAATGGAAGTCATGTTCTGGTTGTAAAGTAGAATGCAATGTGCCAGCAAAAAGCCCCTTAAGTTTATGTCTCATTACTTCTAGTTTTTTTTTTTTTTAATTTAATTTTTATTTTTTATCAGAGCAAATTTGATTAAAATGTTTTGTTTCTTCTAGGTGTGCAAGATGTGGTTCTTTTAAACATATACATATATCTATTCTTCTTTGGATCATTTTCCCATGTAGGTTATGACACAATGTTGAGTAATCTTCTCTTGGTATTACGTAGGTCTTTGGTGATTACATATATCACATGTGTTTCTATATCTATGTTAACCCCAATATCCTAATGTATCCAATCCTCACACCTTTCCATTTGATGAAACATAAGTTTCTTTAATGAATCTGTGATTGCATTTCTCTGTGGAAATATCTTCATTGGTATCAATTTTTAGCTAAGACCTATAAGTGATATTATAGGATATGTGTCTTTTGTTTTCTGACTTAGTACAATTTGCCTGATTACCTCAAGAATCATACATGGTGCTGCAAATGGCCTTGTTTCATTTTTTTCCCTGGCTAATATTCCATCTGTACATGAACCAGTTCTTTGGCCACGCAACTCTTGATGGACTTTTTGGTTGCATGCATGTCTTGGCTATTGTAATACTGCTGCAATGCACATTTGCTTGCCTGTGTCTTTGAAGATCTATCTTCCTATGTTATAGGCCAAGGAGTGGGCTTGCTGTATCATATGGTAGCTCAGTGTGTACGTTTTAAAGGCACCACCATTCAGTTCTCATTAGTGGCTCTTTCCAGGTTACGTCCAACTTAAAGTTGAGGGTATGCATTTCTCCAAAACACCTTCAGTATATATTGTTTGTAGTTTTATTGCTGATGGTTATTCTGACAGGTACGAGCTGAGACCTCTTTGTTGTTGAACTTGCATGTGTCCCCTAATCTGTTGAAATTGAGCTTTAAAGCATGTCCTTTTTATTTATCAAACTGTGATTACAGCTTAGTTCTTCAAAGTGTTTACTTAAAGTATGTGTCACATTTTGAAATTTTTTGGCCATTACCTCCCTCAAGACATTTTGAGGGCAGGTTTCATTTACAGCCCTGCAGTACTTGATCATATTAAGTGACCATTAGCACAGGCTTTAAAGCTGCTTTTGCAGGTAACGGCCAGAAGGCGGCAGCCTTTCTATGTTCCCCACTCTGGTAACTAGGGAAACACACCTTCCGGCCACTGCTGGCCCTCGGTTATAAATTAGAGTGCAATGTGCCCGGATAAACCCACAAATGCTGATGTCTCCTTACTTTTGCTTTGTTTTTTAGATTTAATTTATATTTATTATTGGAGTAATATTCCATTGTGTACATGGAACACTTCGTCTTGGTGCATTCCTCAGTTGATGGACATTTTTGTTGCTTCCAAGTGTTGGCTATGGTAAATAGTGCTGGAGTGTGGGATTGCCAGCCTGTGACTTTTTGATTTTCATTTTCTCAGGTAATAGGCCCAGCAGTGGTTGTGACTGATTGACTGGTAGCTCAATGTTTCCCTTTTCAAAGCACCTACATTGTGTTTTCATTAGTGGCTCTTTACATGCCCCCCCTTACAACCGAGGGTACGCATTTCTCCACACTCCCTTCAGCATTTATTTTTTGCAACATTTTTCCTAATGGCCATTCTGACTGCTGTGAGCTGATAGGTTTTGGTAATATGGGTATTCATGTCATTAAAATTTCTAAAATTCATCAGTTTTCCACACCTTTTTTTCTGTTTAAAAAAAAAGAAAAAAGTGTGAGTACAATATACCTCTTGAAAGTGTCTTCTTGGAACGTTGCCCTCATTTGAATTTTTTGGTCAATTTTCAACCCCAGGATTGTTTTGGAGGGTAGGTGTCATTTACAGGCCTGTGGTTATCTGAATACTTAGTGACCTTAAGCAATGGGTTTAAAGCTTCTGTTGTGGGAAACGGCTACAGTGGGGTAGCATTTCTCCATTCCCAAATCTGGGTACGAGGGCAAGAGCCTTTCTGGAAGTCATGTTCCTAGGTTGTAAATTAGAATGGAATGTGCCAGGAGATAGCCCCATATGTTTATGTCTCATTACTTCTTCTTGGTTTTTTAAATTTTCAAAATCGGGGTTAAGATTAGAATATTGCTTGTCCTAAGTGTACACAGTCTGGTTCATTTATACATTATATATGTCTATTCATGTACAGATCCTCTTCCCATGTAAAATATTACAGAGTGTTCCGTAGACCCCCCATTAATATATGGTCTGGCTTTTTGATAAATATATATAATATGTATTTATATATGTATAGTAACACTAATCTTCATTTGTCCATTGCCCCCACCTTTCCTTATACAGGAGCAGAGTTTGATTTCTAAGCACGTGAGTGTCTTTCTCTTTGGAAATATGTTCATTTCTGTCAGTTATTAGATAACACCATAAGTGATATAAGAGGGTATAGGTCTTTTGCTTTCCGATCGACCTCATGTTTTGTAATTATCTCCAGGCTCATCTATGGTGCCTCAAAGAGCAGTGCTTCATTGTTTTCCATTGCTTATATTACATTGTGTACATGAATAAATTCTTCTTGGTGCATTTCTCGGTTGATGGACATTTTCGTTGCTTCCAAGTGTTGCCTATGGTAAATATTGCTGGAGTGCAGGATTGCCAGCCTGTGATTTTTGATTTTCATTTTCTCAGGTGATAGACCCAGCAATGGTTATGATTGATTGACTGGTATGGTAGCTCAACGTTTACCTTTTCAAGGCACCTCAATTGTGCTTTCATTAGTGCCTCTTACCACGTCCCCCTTAGAATCGAGGGTACGCATTTCTCCACAATCACGTCAGCATTTCTTGTTTGCAGCATTTTTGTTGATGACCATTCTGACTGGTGTGAGCTGATAGGTTTTTGTAATTTGGGTTTACATGTCTGTAAAAATTCCTACAATTCACCATTTTTCCACGCCTTTTTCTTTTCTGTTAAAAGAAAAAAGAACAAAAGTGTGAGTATAATATACCTCTTCAAATTTTCTTTTTGGAAGGTTGCACTCTAGAATTTTTTGGTCGATTTTCGACCTCAGTATTTTTTGGAGGGCAGGTGTCATTTACAGAACTGCAATTGGTGAATATTTAGTGACCTTTTGCAGTGGGTTTAAAGCTGCTGTGGTGGGAAACGGCCACAAGGATGCAGCATTTCTCCATTCCCAAATCTGGGTACTAGGGCAGCAGAGCCGTTCTGGAAGTCGTTTGCCTAGGTTGTAAATTTGAATGGAATGTGCCAGGAAAACCCCCCATAAGTTTATGTCTCATTACTCCTAGTTCTTTGTTTTAATTTTTTCAATTGGGGTAATGGTTAGAATGTTGCTTGTCCAAGGTGTACACACTCTGGTTCATCTACATATTCTATATACCTATTTATGTAGAGATCCTCTTCCCCTGTAACTTATTACAGAGTGTTCCCTAAACCTTCCTTGCTATATGGTCGGTCTTTTTGATATATGTATATAATATGTATTTGTATACATATGGTAACGCTAATCTTCATTTATCCATTCCCCCCACCTTTCCTTTTAGATAAGCATAGTTTTTTTTTAATAAGTCTGTGATTGACTTTCTCTGTGGAATTATGTTCATTTGTGTCAGTTATTAGATAACGCCTATAAGTGATATCATAGGATATAGGACTTTTGCTTTCCGACTTACCTCATGTTCTGTGATTATCTCCAAGATCATCTATGGTGCCTCAGAGAGCAGTGTTTCATTGTTTTCCATGGCTAGTATTCATTGTGTACATGGACCACTTCTTCTTTATCCTTTCATCTGTTGATGGACATTTTGGTTGCTTCACTGTCTTGTCTATTGTGAATAAGGCTGCAGTGCAACTTTTGCAGCCCGGGTCTTCATTCTGGTCTTCTCAGGTGAGAGGCCCATTGGTGCGCCTGCTGGATTGAATGGTACCTCAATTTTTCGTTTTCAACGCAGCTCCTTTCTGTTCTCATTATTAGCGTTTAACCCTTTTACATCTCACCAGCAGCTAGAGGGTACACAGTTCTCTAAAACCCCTTCAGCATTTATTGTTTGTAGACTTTTTGCCAATGGTCCGTCGACTGGTGTGAGTTGAAAACATTCTGTAGATTAGATTGCATGAGTCTAATACTTCCTGAGGTGGAGCGTTTATCCATTTTCCTTTCTTTAAAAAGAGAGTGAGTAAAACTTACCTCTTCATACTATCTTCTTGAAAATTTGGCCTGTTTTGAATTTTTTGTATCCATTCCCTACCTCAGCACAATTTTGAGGGCAGGTGTCTTTACAGCTCTGAGTCCTTGTGAATGGTAAGTGACCATTAGCAGTGGGTTAAAAGCTGCTCTTGTGGGAATCGGCCACAAGGCGGCAGCATTTCTCCTTTACCAAATCTGGTTACTAGGGCAACAGAGCCTTACTGGAAGTGGTGTTCTAGGTGGTAAATTAGAATGGAACGTGCGAGGAAAAAGCCCTTTAAGTTTATGTCTCATTACCTCTTGTTGGTATTTTGAACTTAATTTTTATTTTTTATCACAGCAAACTTGATTACAATGTTTTGTTTGTTCTAGTTGTGCAAGATGCAGTTCTTTCACACATATGCATATATCTATTCTTCTTCGGATCCTTTTCCCATGTAGGTTATGACACAATGTTGAGTAGTCTTCTCTTGGTATTGCGTAGGTCTTTGGTGATTATATATTTCACATGTGTTTGTATCTCTCTGTTAACCTCAATATGGTAATGTATCCAATCCTCACACCTTTCCATTTGGTGAACCATAAGTTTTTTTAATGAATCTATGATAGTGTTTCTCTGTGGAAATATCTTTGTATCATTTTTTAGGTAACACCTCTATGTGATATGATAGGATATGTGTCTTTCGCTTTCTCACTTACTCCAAGTTGACTGATTACTTCTCGACTCATCTATGGTGCTGCAAATGGCATTGTTTCATTTTTTCACTAGCTCCTATTCCATCTGTACAGGTAGCAGTTCTTCTTTGTCCACCCATCTGTCGGTGGACGTTTTGGTTACTTCCATATCTTGGCTATTGTAATACTATGCAATGTAGATTTGCGTGCCTGTGTCCTTTCAGTTCTGTCTTCTTAGTTTATAGGTCCAAGAATAGGTCTGCTGGATCATATGGTAGCTGAATGTTTACCTTTTATAGGCAGCTCTATTCTGTTCTCCTTAGTGGCTTTTTCCAGGTTACATCCCACTTAAAGTGGAGGGTATGTATTTCTTCCCAGCGCCTTCAGCATTTATTCTTTGTAGTTTTTGCTGATGGTTATTCTGAGTGGTGTGAGCTGATACCTCTTTGTGGTTGAATTTGCATGTGTCTCATAATGCGTTGAAATTGAGCGTTAAGACATGTCCATTTTATTTTTCGAGCTGTGATTAGAGCTTATTACTTCCAAGTGTTTTCTTAAAGTATGTGTCACCATTTGAAATATTTTGGCCATTATCTCCCTCAAGACATTTTGAGGGCAGGTTTCATTTACAGCCCTGCAGTACTTGTTCATATGAAGTGACCATTAGCTCAGGCTTTAAACCTGCTTTTGCAGGTAACGGCCAGAGAGCGGCAGCCTTTCTACGTTCTCCATGCTGGTACTAGGGAAACAGACCTACCGGCCAGTGGTATTCTTCGGTTATAAATTAGAGTGCAATGTGCCCGGGTAAACCCACAAATGTTGATGTCTCCTTGCTTTTGTTTGTTTTTAAATTTAATTTATATTTATTATTAGAGTAATATTCCATTGTGTACGTGGACCACTTCTTCTTGGTGCATTCCTCGGTTGATGGACATTTTCATTGCTTCCAAGTGCTGGCTATGGTAAATATTGCTGGCGTACAGGTTTGCCCGCCTGTCACTTTTTCATTCTCATTTTCTCAGGTGATAGGCCAAGCAGTGGTTGTGATTGATTGACTGGTAGCTCAATATTTCCCTTTTCAAAGCACCTACATTGTGTTTTCATTAGTGGCTCTTTACATGCCCCCCCCTTACAACCGAGGGTACGCATTTCTCCACACTCCCTTCACCGTTTATTTTTGGCAGCATTTTTCCTAATGGCCATTCTGACTGCTGTGAGCTGATAGGTTTTTGTAATATGGGTATGCATGTCATTAAAATTTTTAAAATTCATCATATTCCTACGCCTTTTTCTTTTCTCTTAAAAGAAAAAACCGTGAGTACAATATAGCTCTTGAAACTGTCTTCTTCGAAGGTTGCCCTCTTTTGAATTTTTTGGTCGATTTTTGACCCCAGAAATTTTCGGGAGGGCAGGTGCCATTTACAGAACTGCAAGTTGGTGAAAATTTAGTGACCTTTTGCAGTGGGTTCAAAGCTGCTGTTGTGGGAAACGGCCACAAGGAGGTAGCATTTCTCCATTCCCCAAGCTGGGTCCTAGGGCAGCAGAGCCTTTCTGGAAGTCATTGTCCTAGGTTGTAAATTAGAATGGAATTTGCCAGGAGAAATCCCCTTAAGTTTATGTCTCATTACTTCTTCTTGGTTTTTAAAATTTTTTTTAATCTGGGTAAAGTTTAGAATATTGTTTGTCCTAGGTGTACACAATCTGGTTCATTTGTACATTATGTATGTCTATTAATGTACAGATCCTCTTCCCATGTAAAATATTACAGTGTTCCGTCGACCTCCCTTGCTATATGTTCGGTCTTTTTGATACATGTATATAATATGTATTTGTATATGTATAGTAACACTCATCTTCATTCTCAATTTCCCCCCTCCTTTCCTTTTAGATGAGCATAGTTTGTTTTCTAAGCCTGTGAGTGTCTTTCTCTTTGGAAATATGTTCATCTGTGTCAGTTATTAGGTAATGCCATAAGTGATAATATAGGCTATAGGTCTTTTGCTTTCCGACCTACTTCATGTTTTGTGATTATCTCCAGGCTCATCTACGGTGCCCCAAAGAGTAGTGCTTCAAAGTTTTCCAAGGCTAATATTCCATTGTGTACATGGACCACTTCTTCTTGGTGCATTCCTCTGTTGATGGACATTTTCGTTGCTTCCAAGTGTTGCCTATGGTAAATATTGCTGGAGTGCAGGATTGCCAGCCTGTGATTTTTGATTTTCATTTTCTCAGGTGATAGACCCAGCAGTGGTTATGATTGATTGACTGGTATGGTAGCTCAACGTTTACCTTTTCAAGGCACCTCAATTGTGCTTTCATTTGTGGCTCTTACCACGTCCCCCTTAGAATCGAGGGTACGCATTGCTCCACAATCACGTCAGCATTTATTTTTGGCAGCATTTTTGTTGATGGCCATTCTGACTGGTGTGAGCTGATAGGTTTTTGTAATTTGGGTTTACATGTCTGTAAAAATTCCTACAATTCATCATTTTCCCACGCCTTTTTGTTTTCTGTTAAAAGAAAAAAGAAAAAAAGTGTGAGTATAATATACCTCTTCAAATTTTCTTTTTGGAAGGTTGCACTCTAGAATTTTTTGGTTGATTTTCGACCTCAGTATTTTTTGGAGGGCAGGTGTCATTTACAGAACTGCAATTGGTGAATATTTAGTGACCTTTTGCAGTGGGTTTAAAACTGCTGTTGTGGGAAACGGCCACAAGGATGCAGCATTTCTCCATTCCCAAATCTGGGTACTAGGGCAGCACAGCCGTTCTGGAAGTCGTTTGCCGAGGTTGTAAATTTGAATGGAATGTGCCAGGAAAACCCCCCATAAGTTTATGTCTCATTACTCCTAGTTCGTTGTTTTAATTTTTTCAATTGGGGTAATGGTTAGAATGTTGCTTGTCCAAGGTGTACATCTACATATTCTATATACCTATTTATGTAGAGATCCTCTTCCCGTGTAAATTATTACACAGTGTTCCCTAAACCTTCCTTGCTATATGGTCGGTCTTTTTGATATATGTATATAATATGTATTTGTATACATATGGTAACGCTAATCTTCATTTATCCATTCCCCCCACCTTTCCTTTTAGATAAGCATAGTTTTTTTTTAATAAGTCTGTGATTGACTTTCTCTGTGGAATTATGTTCATTTGTGTCAGTTATTAGATAACGCCTATAAGTGATATCATAGGATATAGGACTTTTGCTTTCCGACTTACCTCATGTTCTGTGATTATCTCCAAGATCATCTATGGTGCCTCAGAGAGCAGTGTTTCATTGTTTTCCATGGCTAGTATTCATTGTGTACATGGACCACTTCTTCTTTATCCTTTCATCTGTTGATGGACATTTTGGTTGCTTCACTGTCTTGTCTATTGTGAATAAGGCTGCAGTGCAACTTTTGCAGCCCGGGTCTTCATTCTGGTCTTCTCAGGTGAGAGGCCCATTGGTGCGCCTGCTGGATTGAATGGTACCTCAATTTTTCGTTTTCAACGCAGCTCCTTTCTGTTCTCATTATTAGCGTTTAACCCTTTTACATCTCACCAGCAGCTAGAGGGTACACAGTTCTCTAAAACCCCTTCAGCATTTATTGTTTGTAGACTTTTTGCCAATGGTCCGTCGACTGGTGTGAGTTGAAAACATTCTGTAGATTAGATTGCATGAGTCTAATACTTCCTGAGGTGGAGCGTTTATCCATTTTCCTTTCTTTAAAAAGAGAGTGAGTAAAACTTACCTCTTCATACTATCTTCTTGAAAATTTGGCCTGTTTTGAATTTTTTGTATCCATTCCCTACCTCAGCACAATTTTGAGGGCAGGTGTCTTTACAGCTCTGAGTCCTTGTGAATGGTAAGTGACCATTAGCAGTGGGTTAAAAGCTGCTCTTGTGGGAATCGGCCACAAGGCGGCAGCATTTCTCCTTTACCAAATCTGGTTACTAGGGCAACAGAGCCTTACTGGAAGTGGTGTTCTAGGTGGTAAATTAGAATGGAACGTGCGAGGAAAAAGCCCTTTAAGTTTATGTCTCATTACCTCTTGTTGGTATTTTGAACTTAATTTTTATTTTTTATCACAGCAAACTTGATTACAATGTTTTGTTTGTTCTAGTTGTGCAAGATGCGGTTCTTTCACACATATGCATATATCTATTCTTCTTCGGATCCTTTTCCCATGTAGGTTATGACACAATGTTGAGTAGTCTTCTCTTGGTATTGCGTAGGTCTTTGGTGATTATATATTTCACATGTGTTTGTATCTCTCTGTTAACCTCGATATGGTAATGTATCCAATCCTCACACCTTTCCATTTGGTGAACCATAAGTTTTTTTAATGAATCTATGATAGTGTTTCTCTGTGGAAATATCTTTGTATCATTTTTTAGGTAACACCTCTATGTGATATGATAGGATATGTGTCTTTCGCTTTCTCACTTACTCCAAGTTGACTGATTACTTCTCGACTCATCTATGGTGCTGCAAATGGCATTGTTTCATTTTTTCACTAGCTCCTATTCCATCTGTACAGGTAGCAGTTCTTCTTTGTCCACCCATCTGTCGGTGGACGTTTTGGTTACTTCCATATCTTGGCTATTGTAATACTATGCAATGTAGATTTGCGTGCCTGTGTCCTTTCAGTTCTGTCTTCTTAGTTTATAGGTCCAAGAATAGGTCTGCTGGATCATATGGTAGCTGAATGTTTACCTTTTATAGGCAGCTCTATTCTGTTCTCCTTAGTGGCTTTTTCCAGGTTACATCCCACTTAAAGTGGAGGGTATGTATTTCTTCCCAGCGCCTTCAGCATTTATTCTTTGTAGTTTTTGCTGATGGTTATTCTGAGTGGTGTGAGCTGATACCTCTTTGTGGTTGAATTTGCATGTGTCTCATAATGCGTTGAAATTGAGCGTTAAGACATGTCCATTTTATTTTTCGAGCTGTGATTAGAGCTTATTACTTCCAAGTGTTTTCTTAAAGTATGTGTCACCATTTGAAATATTTTGGCCATTATCTCCCTCAAGACATTTTGAGGGCAGGTTTCATTTACAGCCCTGCAGTACTTGTTCATATGAAGTGACCATTAGCTCAGGCTTTAAACCTGCTTTTGCAGGTAACGGCCAGAGAGCGGCAGCCTTTCTACGTTCTCCATGCTGGTACTAGGGAAACAGACCTACCGGCCAGTGGTATTCTTCGGTTATAAATTAGAGTGCAATGTGCCCGGGTAAACCCACAAATGTTGATGTCTCCTTGCTTTTGTTTGTTTTTAAATTTAATTTATATTTATTATTAGAGTAATATTCCATTGTGTACGTGGACCACTTCTTCTTGGTGCATTCCTCGGTTGATGGACATTTTCATTGCTTCCAAGTGCTGGCTATGGTAAATATTGCTGGCGTACAGGTTTGCCCGCCTGTCACTTTTTCATTCTCATTTTCTCAGGTGATAGGCCAAGCAGTGGTTGTGATTGATTGACTGGTAGCTCAATATTTCCCTTTTCAAAGCACCTACATTGTGTTTTCATTAGTGGCTCTTTACATGCCCCCCCCCTTACAACCGAGGGTACGCATTTCTCCACACTCCCTTCACCGTTTATTTTTGGCAGCATTTTTCCTAATGGCCATTCTGACTGCTGTGAGCTGATAGGTTTTTGTAATATGGGTATGCATGTCATTAAAATTTTTAAAATTCATCATATTCCTACGCCTTTTTCTTTTCTCTTAAAAGAAAAAACCGTGAGTACAATATAGCTCTTGAAACTGTCTTCTTCGAAGGTTGCCCTCTTTTGAATTTTTTGGTCGATTTTTGACCCCAGAAATTTTCGGGAGGGCAGGTGCCATTTACAGAACTGCAAGTTGGTGAAAATTTAGTGACCTTTTGCAGTGGGTTCAAAGCTGCTGTTGTGGGAAACGGCCACAAGGAGGTAGCATTTCTCCATTCCCCAAGCTGGGTCCTAGGGCAGCAGAGCCTTTCTGGAAGTCATTGTCCTAGGTTGTAAATTAGAATGGAATTTGCCAGGAGAAATCCCCTTAAGTTTATGTCTCATTACTTCTTCTTGGTTTTTAAAATTTTTTTTAATCTGGGTAAAGTTTAGAATATTGTTTGTCCTAGGTGTACACAATCTGGTTCATTTGTACATTATGTATGTCTATTAATGTACAGATCCTCTTCCCATGTAAAATATTACAGTGTTCCGTCGACCTCCCTTGCTATATGTTCGGTCTTTTTGATACATGTATATAATATGTATTTGTATATGTATAGTAACACTCATCTTCATTCTCAATTTCCCCCCTCCTTTCCTTTTAGATGAGCATAGTTTGTTTTCTAAGCCTGTGAGTGTCTTTCTCTTTGGAAATATGTTCATCTGTGTCAGTTATTAGGTAATGCCATAAGTGATAATATAGGCTATAGGTCTTTTGCTTTCCGACCTACTTCATGTTTTGTGATTATCTCCAGGCTCATCTACGGTGCCCCAAAGAGTAGTGCTTCAAAGTTTTCCAAGGCTAATATTCCATTGTGTACATGGACCACTTCTTCTTGGTGCATTCCTCTGTTGATGGACATTTTCGTTGCTTCCAAGTGTTGCCTATGGTAAATATTGCTGGAGTGCAGGATTGCCAGCCTGTGATTTTTGATTTTCATTTTCTCAGGTGATAGACCCAGCAGTGGTTATGATTGATTGACTGGTATGGTAGCTCAACGTTTACCTTTTCAAGGCACCTCAATTGTGCTTTCATTTGTGGCTCTTACCACGTCCCCCTTAGAATCGAGGGTACGCATTGCTCCACAATCACGTCAGCATTTATTTTTGGCAGCATTTTTGTTGATGGCCATTCTGACTGGTGTGAGCTGATAGGTTTTTGTAATTTGGGTTTACATGTCTGTAAAAATTCCTACAATTCATCATTTTCCCACGCCATTTTGTTTTCTGTTAAAAGAAAAAAAGTGTGAGTATAATATACCTCTTCAAATTTTCTTTTTGGAAGGTTGCACTCTAGAATTCTTTGGTTGATTTTCGACCTCAGTATTTTTTGGAGGGCAGGTGTCATTTACAGAACTGCAATTGGTGAATATTTAGTGACCTTTTGCAGTGGGTTTAAAACTGCTGTTGTGGGAAACGGCCACAAGGATGCAGCATTTCTCCATTCCCAAATCTGGGTACTAGGGCAGCACAGCCGTTCTGGAAGTCCTTTGCCGAGGTTGTAAATTTGAATGGAATGTGCCAGGAAAACCCCCCATAAGTTTATGTCTCATTACTCCTAGTTCGTTGTTTTAATTTTTTCAATTGGGGTAATGGTTAGAATGTTGCTTGTCCAAGGTGTACATCTACATATTCTATATACCTATTTATGTAGAGATCCTCTTCCCGTGTAAATTATTACACAGTGTTCCCTAAACCTTCCTTGCTATATGGTCGGTCTTTTTGATATATGTATATAATATGTATTTGTATACATATGGTAACGCTAATCTTCATTTATCCATTCCCCCCACCTTTCCTTTTAGATAAGCATAGTTTTTTTTTAATAAGTCTGTGATTGACTTTCTCTGTGGAATTATGTTCATTTGTGTCAGTTATTAGATAACGCCTATAAGTGATATCATAGGATATAGGACTTTTGCTTTCCGACTTACCTCATGTTCTGTGATTATCTCCAAGATCATCTATGGTGCCTCAGAGAGCAGTGTTTCATTGTTTTCCATGGCTAGTATTCATTGTGTACATGGACCACTTCTTCTTTATCCTTTCATCTGTTGATGGACATTTTGGTTGCTTCACTGTCTTGTCTATTGTGAATAAGGCTGCAGTGCAACTTTTGCAGCCCGGGTCTTCATTCTGGTCTTCTCAGGTGAGAGGCCCATTGGTGCGCCTGCTGGATTGAATGGTACCTCAATTTTTCGTTTTCAACGCAGCTCCTTTCTGTTCTCATTATTAGCGTTTAACCCTTTTACATCTCACCAGCAGCTAGAGGGTACACAGTTCTCTAAAACCCCTTCAGCATTTATTGTTTGTAGACTTTTTGCCAATGGTCCGTCGACTGGTGTGAGTTGAAAACATTCTGTAGATTAGATTGCATGAGTCTAATACTTCCTGAGGTGGAGCGTTTATCCATTTTCCTTTCTTTAAAAAGAGAGTGAGTAAAACTTACCTCTTCATACTATCTTCTTGAAAATTTGGCCTCTTTTGAATTTTTTGTATCCATTCCCTACCTCAGCACAATTTTGAGGGCAGGTGTCTTTACAGCTCTGAGTCCTTGTGAATGGTAAGTGACCATTAGCAGTGGGTTAAAAGCTGCTCTTGTGGGAATCGGCCACAAGGCGGAAGCATTTCTCCTTTACCAAATCTGGTTACTAGGGCAACAGAGCCTTACTGGAAGTGGTGTTCTAGGTGGTAAATTAGAATGGAACGTGCGAGGAAAAAGCCCTTTAAGTTTATGTCTCATTACCTCTTGTTGGTATTTTGAACTTAATTTTTATTTTTTATCACAGCAAACTTGATTACAATGTTTTGTTTGTTCTAGTTGTGCAAGATGCGGTTCTTTCACACATATGCATATATCTATTCTTCTTCGGATCCTTTTCCCATGTAGGTTATGACACAATGTTGAGTAGTCTTCTCTTGGTATTGCGTAGGTCTTTGGTGATTATATATTTCACATGTGTTTGTATCTCTCTGTTAACCTCGATATGGTAATGTATCCAATCCTCACACCTTTCCATTTGGTGAACCATAAGTTTTTTTAATGAATCTATGATAGTGTTTCTCTGTGGAAATATCTTTGTATCATTTTTTAGGTAACACCTCTATGTGATATGATAGGATATGTGTCTTTCGCTTTCTCACTTACTCCAAGTTGACTGATTACTTCTCGACTCATCTATGGTGCTGCAAATGGCATTGTTTCATTTTTTCACTAGCTCCTATTCCATCTGTACAGGTAGCAGTTCTTCTTTGTCCACCCATCTGTCGGTGGACGTTTTGGTTACTTCCATATCTTGGCTATTGTAATACTATGCAATGTAGATTTGCGTGCCTGTGTCCTTTCAGTTCTGTCTTCTTAGTTTATAGGTCCAAGAATAGGTCTGCTGGATCATATGGTAGCTGAATGTTTACCTTTTATAGGCAGCTCTATTCTGTTCTCCTTAGTGGCTTTTTCCAGGTTACATCCCACTTAAAGTGGAGGGTATGTATTTCTTCCCAGCGCCTTCAGCATTTATTCTTTGTAGTTTTTGCTGATGGTTATTCTGAGTGGTGTGAGCTGATACCTCTTTGTGGTTGAATTTGCATGTGTCTCATAATGCGTTGAAATTGAGCGTTAAGACATGTCCATTTTATTTTTCGAGCTGTGATTAGAGCTTATTACTTCCAAGTGTTTTCTTAAAGTATGTGTCACCATTTGAAATATTTTGGCCATTATCTCCCTCAAGACATTTTGAGGGCAGGTTTCATTTACAGCCCTGCAGTACTTGTTCATATGAAGTGACCATTAGCTCAGGCTTTAAACCTGCTTTTGCAGGTAACGGCCAGAGAGCGGCAGCCTTTCTACGTTCTCCATGCTGGTACTAGGGAAACAGACCTACCGGCCAGTGGTATTCTTCGGTTATAAATTAGAGTGCAATGTGCCCGGGTAAACCCACAAATGTTGATGTCTCCTTGCTTTTGTTTGTTTTTAAATTTAATTTATATTTATTATTAGAGTAATATTCCATTGTGTACGTGGACCACTTCTTCTTGGTGCATTCCTCGGTTGATGGACATTTTCATTGCTTCCAAGTGCTGGCTATGGTAAATATTGCTGGCGTACAGGTTTGCCCGCCTGTCACTTTTTCATTCTCATTTTCTCAGGTGATAGGCCAAGCAGTGGTTGTGATTGATTGACTGGTAGCTCAATATTTCCCTTTTCAAAGCACCTACATTGTGTTTTCATTAGTGGCTCTTTACATGCCCCCCCCTTACAACCGAGGGTACGCATTTCTCCACACTCCCTTCACCGTTTATTTTTGGCAGCATTTTTCCTAATGGCCATTCTGACTGCTGTGAGCTGATAGGTTTTTGTAATATGGGTATGCATGTCATTAAAATTTTTAAAATTCATCATATTCCTACGCCTTTTTCTTTTCTCTTAAAAGAAAAAACCGTGAGTACAATATAGCTCTTGAAACTGTCTTCTTCGAAGGTTGCCCTCTTTTGAATTTTTTGGTCGATTTTTGACCCCAGAAATTTTCGGGAGGGCAGGTGCCATTTACAGAACTGCAAGTTGGTGAAAATTTAGTGACCTTTTGCAGTGGGTTCAAAGCTGCTGTTGTGGGAAACGGCCACAAGGAGGTAGCATTTCTCCATTCCCCAAGCTGGGTCCTAGGGCAGCAGAGCCTTTCTGGAAGTCATTGTCCTAGGTTGTAAATTAGAATGGAATTTGCCAGGAGAAATCCCCTTAAGTTTATGTCTCATTACTTCTTCTTGGTTTTTAAAATTTTTTTTAATCTGGGTAAAGTTTAGAATATTGTTTGTCCTAGGTGTACACAATCTGGTTCATTTGTACATTATGTATGTCTATTAATGTACAGATCCTCTTCCCATGTAAAATATTACAGTGTTCCGTCGACCTCCCTTGCTATATGTTCGGTCTTTTTGATACATGTATATAATATGTATTTGTATATGTATAGTAACACTCATCTTCATTCTCAATTTCCCCCCTCCTTTCCTTTTAGATGAGCATAGTTTGTTTTCTAAGCCTGTGAGTGTCTTTCTCTTTGGAAATATGTTCATCTGTGTCAGTTATTAGGTAATGCCATAAGTGATAATATAGGCTATAGGTCTTTTGCTTTCCGACCTACTTCATGTTTTGTGATTATCTCCAGGCTCATCTACGGTGCCCCAAAGAGTAGTGCTTCAAAGTTTTCCAAGGCTAATATTCCATTGTGTACATGGACCACTTCTTCTTGGTGCATTCCTCTGTTGATGGACATTTTCGTTGCTTCCAAGTGTTGCCTATGGTAAATATTGCTGGAGTGCAGGATTGCCAGCCTGTGATTTTTGATTTTCATTTTCTCAGGTGATAGACCCAGCAGTGGTTATGATTGATTGACTGGTATGGTAGCTCAACGTTTACCTTTTCAAGGCACCTCAATTGTGCTTTCATTTGTGGCTCTTACCACGTCCCCCTTAGAATCGAGGGTACGCATTGCTCCACAATCACGTCAGCATTTATTTTTGGCAGCATTTTTGTTGATGGCCATTCTGACTGGTGTGAGCTGATAGGTTTTTGTAATTTGGGTTTACATGTCTGTAAAAATTCCTACAATTCATCATTTTCCCACGCCTTTTTGTTTTCTGTTAAAAGAAAAAAGAAAAAAAGTGTGAGTATAATATACCTCTTCAAATTTTCTTTTTGGAAGGTTGCACTCTAGAATTTTTTGGTTGATTTTCGACCTCAGTATTTTTTGGAGGGCAGGTGTCATTTACAGAACTGCAATTGGTGAATATTTAGTGACCTTTTGCAGTGGGTTTAAAACTGCTGTTGTGGGAAACGGCCACAAGGATGCAGCATTTCTCCATTCCCAAATCTGGGTACTAGGGCAGCACAGCCGTTCTGGAAGTCGTTTGCCGAGGTTGTAAATTTGAATGGAATGTGCCAGGAAAACCCCCCATAAGTTTATGTCTCATTACTCCTAGTTCGTTGTTTTAATTTTTTCAATTGGGGTAATGGTTAGAATGTTGCTTGTCCAAGGTGTACATCTACATATTCTATATACCTATTTATGTAGAGATCCTCTTCCCGTGTAAATTATTACACAGTGTTCCCTAAACCTTCCTTGCTATATGGTCGGTCTTTTTGATATATGTATATAATATGTATTTGTATACATATGGTAACGCTAATCTTCATTTATCCATTCCCCCCACCTTTCCTTTTAGATAAGCATAGTTTTTTTTTAATAAGTCTGTGATTGACTTTCTCTGTGGAATTATGTTCATTTGTGTCAGTTATTAGATAACGCCTATAAGTGATATCATAGGATATAGGACTTTTGCTTTCCGACTTACCTCATGTTCTGTGATTATCTCCAAGATCATCTATGGTGCCTCAGAGAGCAGTGTTTCATTGTTTTCCATGGCTAGTATTCATTGTGTACATGGACCACTTCTTCTTTATCCTTTCATCTGTTGATGGACATTTTGGTTGCTTCACTGTCTTGTCTATTGTGAATAAGGCTGCAGTGCAACTTTTGCAGCCCGGGTCTTCATTCTGGTCTTCTCAGGTGAGAGGCCCATTGGTGCGCCTGCTGGATTGAATGGTACCTCAATTTTTCGTTTTCAACGCAGCTCCTTTCTGTTCTCATTATTAGCGTTTAACCCTTTTACATCTCACCAGCAGCTAGAGGGTACACAGTTCTCTAAAACCCCTTCAGCATTTATTGTTTGTAGACTTTTTGCCAATGGTCCGTCGACTGGTGTGAGTTGAAAACATTCTGTAGATTAGATTGCATGAGTCTAATACTTCCTGAGGTGGAGCGTTTATCCATTTTCCTTTCTTTAAAAAGAGAGTGAGTAAAACTTACCTCTTCATACTATCTTCTTGAAAATTTGGCCTGTTTTGAATTTTTTGTATCCATTCCCTACCTCAGCACAATTTTGAGGGCAGGTGTCTTTACAGCTCTGAGTCCTTGTGAATGGTAAGTGACCATTAGCAGTGGGTTAAAAGCTGCTCTTGTGGGAATCGGCCACAAGGCGGAAGCATTTCTCCTTTACCAAATCTGGTTACTAGGGCAACAGAGCCTTACTGGAAGTGGTGTTCTAGGTGGTAAATTAGAATGGAACGTGCGAGGAAAAAGCCCTTTAAGTTTATGTCTCATTACCTCTTGTTGGTATTTTGAACTTAATTTTTATTTTTTATCACAGCAAACTTGATTACAATGTTTTGTTTGTTCTAGTTGTGCAAGATGCAGTTCTTTCACACATATGCATATATCTATTCTTCTTCGGATCCTTTTCCCATGTAGGTTATGACACAATGTTGAGTAGTCTTCTCTTGGTATTGCGTAGGTCTTTGGTGATTATATATTTCACATGTGTTTGTATCTCTCTGTTAACCTCAATATGGTAATGTATCCAATCCTCACACCTTTCCATTTGGTGAACCATAAGTTTTTTTAATGAATCTATGATAGTGTTTCTCTGTGGAAATATCTTTGTATCATTTTTTAGGTAACACCTCTATGTGATATGATAGGATATGTGTCTTTCGCTTTCTCACTTACTCCAAGTTGACTGATTACTTCTCGACTCATCTATGGTGCTGCAAATGGCATTGTTTCATTTTTTCACTAGCTCCTATTCCATCTGTACAGGTAGCAGTTCTTCTTTGTCCACCCATCTGTCGGTGGACTTTTTGGTTACTTCCATATCTTGGCTATTGTAATACTATGCAATGTAGATTTGCGTGCCTGTGTCCTTTCAGTTCTGTCTTCTTAGTTTATAGGTCCAAGAATAGGTCTGCTGGATCATATGGTAGCTGAATGTTTACCTTTTATAGGCAGCTCTATTCTGTTCTCCTTAGTGGCTTTTTCCAGGTTACATCCCACTTAAAGTGGAGGGTATGTATTTCTTCCCAGCGCCTTCAGCATTTATTCTTTGTAGTTTTTGCTGATGGTTATTCTGAGTGGTGTGAGCTGATACCTCTTTGTGGTTGAATTTGCATGTGTCTCATAATGCGTTGAAATTGAGCGTTAAGACATGTCCATTTTATTTTTCGAGCTGTGATTAGAGCTTATTACTTCCAAGTGTTTTCTTAAAGTATGTGTCACCATTTGAAATATTTTGGCCATTATCTCCCTCAAGACATTTTGAGGGCAGGTTTCATTTACAGCCCTGCAGTACTTGTTCATATGAAGTGACCATTAGCTCAGGCTTTAAACCTGCTTTTGCAGGTAACGGCCAGAGAGCGGCAGCCTTTCTACGTTCTCCATGCTGGTACTAGGGAAACAGACCTACCGGCCAGTGGTATTCTTCGGTTATAAATTAGAGTGCAATGTGCCCGGGTAAACCCACAAATGTTGATGTCTCCTTGCTTTTGTTTGTTTTTAAATTTAATTTATATTTATTATTAGAGTAATATTCCATTGTGTACGTGGACCACTTCTTCTTGGTGCATTCCTCGGTTGATGGACATTTTCATTGCTTCCAAGTGCTGGCTATGGTAAATATTGCTGGCGTACAGGTTTGCCCGCCTGTCACTTTTTCATTCTCATTTTCTCAGGTGATAGGCCAAGCAGTGGTTGTGATTGATTGACTGGTAGCTCAATATTTCCCTTTTCAAAGCACCTACATTGTGTTTTCATTAGTGGCTCTTTACATGCCCCCCCCTTACAACCGAGGGTACGCATTTCTCCACACTCCCTTCACCGTTTATTTTTGGCAGCATTTTTCCTAATGGCCATTCTGACTGCTGTGAGCTGATAGGTTTTTGTAATATGGGTATGCATGTCATTAAAATTTTTAAAATTCATCATATTCCTACGCCTTTTTCTTTTCTCTTAAAAGAAAAAACCGTGAGTACAATATAGCTCTTGAAACTGTCTTCTTCGAAGGTTGCCCTCTTTTGAATTTTTTGGTCGATTTTTGACCCCAGAAATTTTCGGGAGGGCAGGTGCCATTTACAGAACTGCAAGTTGGTGAAAATTTAGTGACCTTTTGCAGTGGGTTCAAAGCTGCTGTTGTGGGAAACGGCCACAAGGAGGTAGCATTTCTCCATTCCCCAAGCTGGGTCCTAGGGCAGCAGAGCCTTTCTGGAAGTCATTGTCCTAGGTTGTAAATTAGAATGGAATTTGCCAGGAGAAATCCCCTTAAGTTTATGTCTCATTACTTCTTCTTGGTTTTTAAAATTTTTTTTAATCTGGGTAAAGTTTAGAATATTGTTTGTCCTAGGTGTACACAATCTGGTTCATTTGTACATTATGTATGTCTATTAATGTACAGATCCTCTTCCCATGTAAAATATTACAGTGTTCCGTCGACCTCCCTTGCTATATGTTCGGTCTTTTTGATACATGTATATAATATGTATTTGTATATGTATAGTAACACTCATCTTCATTCTCAATTTCCCCCCTCCTTTCCTTTTAGATGAGCATAGTTTGTTTTCTAAGCCTGTGAGTGTCTTTCTCTTTGGAAATATGTTCATCTGTGTCAGTTATTAGGTAATGCCATAAGTGATAATATAGGCTATAGGTCTTTTGCTTTCCGACCTACTTCATGTTTTGTGATTATCTCCAGGCTCATCTACGGTGCCCCAAAGAGTAGTGCTTCAAAGTTTTCCAAGGCTAATATTCCATTGTGTACATGGACCACTTCTTCTTGGTGCATTCCTCTGTTGATGGACATTTTCGTTGCTTCCAAGTGTTGCCTATGGTAAATATTGCTGGAGTGCAGGATTGCCAGCCTGTGATTTTTGATTTTCATTTTCTCAGGTGATAGACCCAGCAGTGGTTATGATTGATTGACTGGTATGGTAGCTCAACGTTTACCTTTTCAAGGCACCTCAATTGTGCTTTCATTTGTGGCTCTTACCACGTCCCCCTTAGAATCGAGGGTACGCATTGCTCCACAATCACGTCAGCATTTATTTTTGGCAGCATTTTTGTTGATGGCCATTCTGACTGGTGTGAGCTGATAGGTTTTTGTAATTTGGGTTTACATGTCTGTAAAAATTCCTACAATTCATCATTTTCCCACGCCTTTTTGTTTTCTGTTAAAAGAAAAAAGAAAAAAAGTGTGAGTATAATATACCTCTTCAAATTTTCTTTTTGGAAGGTTGCACTCTAGAATTTTTTGGTTGATTTTCGACCTCAGTATTTTTTGGAGGGCAGGTGTCATTTACAGAACTGCAATTGGTGAATATTTAGTGACCTTTTGCAGTGGGTTTAAAACTGCTGTTGTGGGAAACGGCCACAAGGATGCAGCATTTCTCCATTCCCAAATCTGGGTACTAGGGCAGCACAGCCGTTCTGGAAGTCGTTTGCCGAGGTTGTAAATTTGAATGGAATGTGCCAGGAAAACCCCCCATAAGTTTATGTCTCATTACTCCTAGTTCGTTGTTTTAATTTTTTCAATTGGGGTAATGGTTAGAATGTTGCTTGTCCAAGGTGTACATCTACATATTCTATATACCTATTTATGTAGAGATCCTCTTCCCGTGTAAATTATTACACAGTGTTCCCTAAACCTTCCTTGCTATATGGTCGGTCTTTTTGATATATGTATATAATATGTATTTGTATACATATGGTAACGCTAATCTTCATTTATCCATTCCCCCCACCTTTCCTTTTAGATAAGCATAGTTTTTTTTTAATAAGTCTGTGATTGACTTTCTCTGTGGAATTATGTTCATTTGTGTCAGTTATTAGATAACGCCTATAAGTGATATCATAGGATATAGGACTTTTGCTTTCCGACTTACCTCATGTTCTGTGATTATCTCCAAGATCATCTATGGTGCCTCAGAGAGCAGTGTTTCATTGTTTTCCATGGCTAGTATTCATTGTGTACATGGACCACTTCTTCTTTATCCTTTCATCTGTTGATGGACATTTTGGTTGCTTCGCTGTCTTGTCTATTGTGAATAAGGCTGCAGTGCAACTTTTGCAGCCCGGGTCTTCATTCTGGTCTTCTCAGGTGAGAGGCCCATTGGTGCGCCTGCTGGATTGAATGGTACCTCAATTTTTCGTTTTCAACGCAGCTCCTTTCTGTTCTCATTATTAGCGTTTAACCCTTTTACATCTCACCAGCAGCTAGAGGGTACACAGTTCTCTAAAACCCCTTCAGCATTTATTGTTTGTAGACTTTTTGCCAATGGTCCGTCGACTGGTGTGAGTTGAAAACATTCTGTAGATTAGATTGCATGAGTCTAATACTTCCTGAGGTGGAGCGTTTATCCATTTTCCTTTCTTTAAAAAGAGAGTGAGTAAAACTTACCTCTTCATACTATCTTCTTGAAAATTTGGCCTCTTTTGAATTTTTTGTATCCATTCCCTACCTCAGCACAATTTTGAGGGCAGGTGTCTTTACAGCTCTGAGTCCTTGTGAATGGTAAGTGACCATTAGCAGTGGGTTAAAAGCTGCTCTTGTGGGAATCGGCCACAAGGCGGCAGCATTTCTCCTTTACCAAATCTGGTTACTAGGGCAACAGAGCCTTACTGGAAGTGGTGTTCTAGGTGGTAAATTAGAATGGAACGTGCGAGGAAAAAGCCCTTTAAGTTTATGTCTCATTACCTCTTGTTGGTATTTTGAACTTAATTTTTATTTTTTATCACAGCAAACTTGATTACAATGTTTTGTTTGTTCTAGTTGTGCAAGATGCGGTTCTTTCACACATATGCATATATCTATTCTTCTTCGGATCCTTTTCCCATGTAGGTTATGACACAATGTTGAGTAGTCTTCTCTTGGTATTGCGTAGGTCTTTGGTGATTATATATTTCACATGTGTTTGTATCTCTCTGTTAACCTCAATATGGTAATGTATCCAATCCTCACACCTTTCCATTTGGTGAACCATAAGTTTTTTTAATGAATCTATGATAGTGTTTCTCTGTGGAAATATCTTTGTATCATTTTTTAGGTAACACCTCTATGTGATATGATAGGATATGTGTCTTTCGCTTTCTCACTTACTCCAAGTTGACTGATTACTTCTCGACTCATCTATGGTGCTGCAAATGGCATTGTTTCATTTTTTCACTAGCTCCTATTCCATCTGTACAGGTAGCAGTTCTTCTTTGTCCACCCATCTGTCGGTGGACGTTTTGGTTACTTCCATATCTTGGCTATTGTAATACTATGCAATGTAGATTTGCGTGCCTGTGTCCTTTCAGTTCTGTCTTCTTAGTTTATAGGTCCAAGAATAGGTCTGCTGGATCATATGGTAGCTGAATGTTTACCTTTTATAGGCAGCTCTATTCTGTTCTCCTTAGTGGCTTTTTCCAGGTTACATCCCACTTAAAGTGGAGGGTATGTATTTCTTCCCAGCGCCTTCAGCATTTATTCTTTGTAGTTTTTGCTGATGGTTATTCTGAGTGGTGTGAGCTGATACCTCTTTGTGGTTGAATTTGCATGTGTCTCATAATGCGTTGAAATTGAGCGTTAAGACATGTCCATTTTATTTTTCGAGCTGTGATTAGAGCTTATTACTTCCAAGTGTTTTCTTAAAGTATGTGTCACCATTTGAAATATTTTGGCCATTATCTCCCTCAAGACATTTTGAGGGCAGGTTTCATTTACAGCCCTGCAGTACTTGTTCATATGAAGTGACCATTAGCTCAGGCTTTAAACCTGCTTTTGCAGGTAACGGCCAGAGAGCGGCAGCCTTTCTACGTTCTCCATGCTGGTACTAGGGAAACAGACCTACCGGCCAGTGGTATTCTTCGGTTATAAATTAGAGTGCAATGTGCCCGGGTAAACCCACAAATGTTGATGTCTCCTTGCTTTTGTTTGTTTTTAAATTTAATTTATATTTATTATTAGAGTAATATTCCATTGTGTACGTGGACCACTTCTTCTTGGTGCATTCCTCGGTTGATGGACATTTTCATTGCTTCCAAGTGCTGGCTATGGTAAATATTGCTGGCGTACAGGTTTGCCCGCCTGTCACTTTTTCATTCTCATTTTCTCAGGTGATAGGCCAAGCAGTGGTTGTGATTGATTGACTGGTAGCTCAATATTTCCCTTTTCAAAGCACCTACATTGTGTTTTCATTAGTGGCTCTTTACATGCCCCCCCCTTACAACCGAGGGTACGCATTTCTCCACACTCCCTTCACCGTTTATTTTTGGCAGCATTTTTCCTAATGGCCATTCTGACTGCTGTGAGCTGATAGGTTTTTGTAATATGGGTATGCATGTCATTAAAATTTTTAAAATTCATCATATTCCTACGCCTTTTTCTTTTCTCTTAAAAGAAAAAACCGTGAGTACAATATAGCTCTTGAAACTGTCTTCTTCGAAGGTTGCCCTCTTTTGAATTTTTTGGTCGATTTTTGACCCCAGAAATTTTCGGGAGGGCAGGTGCCATTTACAGAACTGCAAGTTGGTGAAAATTTAGTGACCTTTTGCAGTGGGTTCAAAGCTGCTGTTGTGGGAAACGGCCACAAGGAGGTAGCATTTCTCCATTCCCCAAGCTGGGTCCTAGGGCAGCAGAGCCTTTCTGGAAGTCATTGTCCTAGGTTGTAAATTAGAATGGAATTTGCCAGGAGAAATCCCCTTAAGTTTATGTCTCATTACTTCTTCTTGGTTTTTAAAATTTTTTTTAATCTGGGTAAAGTTTAGAATATTGTTTGTCCTAGGTGTACACAATCTGGTTCATTTGTACATTATGTATGTCTATTAATGTACAGATCCTCTTCCCATGTAAAATATTACAGTGTTCCGTCGACCTCCCTTGCTATATGTTCGGTCTTTTTGATACATGTATATAATATGTATTTGTATATGTATAGTAACACTCATCTTCATTCTCAATTTCCCCCCTCCTTTCCTTTTAGATGAGCATAGTTTGTTTTCTAAGCCTGTGAGTGTCTTTCTCTTTGGAAATATGTTCATCTGTGTCAGTTATTAGGTAATGCCATAAGTGATAATATAGGCTATAGGTCTTTTGCTTTCCGACCTACTTCATGTTTTGTGATTATCTCCAGGCTCATCTACGGTGCCCCAAAGAGTAGTGCTTCAAAGTTTTCCAAGGCTAATATTCCATTGTGTACATGGACCACTTCTTCTTGGTGCATTCCTCTGTTGATGGACATTTTCGTTGCTTCCAAGTGTTGCCTATGGTAAATATTGCTGGAGTGCAGGATTGCCAGCCTGTGATTTTTGATTTTCATTTTCTCAGGTGATAGACCCAGCAGTGGTTATGATTGATTGACTGGTATGGTAGCTCAACGTTTACCTTTTCAAGGCACCTCAATTGTGCTTTCATTTGTGGCTCTTACCACGTCCCCCTTAGAATCGAGGGTACGCATTGCTCCACAATCACGTCAGCATTTATTTTTGGCAGCATTTTTGTTGATGGCCATTCTGACTGGTGTGAGCTGATAGGTTTTTGTAATTTGGGTTTACATGTCTGTAAAAATTCCTACAATTCATCATTTTCCCACGCCTTTTTGTTTTCTGTTAAAAGAAAAAAGAAAAAAAGTGTGAGTATAATATACCTCTTCAAATTTTCTTTTTGGAAGGTTGCACTCTAGAATTCTTTGGTTGATTTTCGACCTCAGTATTTTTTGGAGGGCAGGTGTCATTTACAGAACTGCAATTGGTGAATATTTAGTGACCTTTTGCAGTGGGTTTAAAACTGCTGTTGTGGGAAACGGCCACAAGGATGCAGCATTTCTCCATTCCCAAATCTGGGTACTAGGGCAGCACAGCCGTTCTGGAAGTCCTTTGCCGAGGTTGTAAATTTGAATGGAATGTGCCAGGAAAACCCCCCATAAGTTTATGTCTCATTACTCCTAGTTCGTTGTTTTAATTTTTTCAATTGGGGTAATGGTTAGAATGTTGCTTGTCCAAGGTGTACATCTACATATTCTATATACCTATTTATGTAGAGATCCTCTTCCCGTGTAAATTATTACACAGTGTTCCCTAAACCTTCCTTGCTATATGGTCGGTCTTTTTGATATATGTATATAATATGTATTTGTATACATATGGTAACGCTAATCTTCATTTATCCATTCCCCCCACCTTTCCTTTTAGATAAGCATAGTTTTTTTTTAATAAGTCTGTGATTGACTTTCTCTGTGGAATTATGTTCATTTGTGTCAGTTATTAGATAACGCCTATAAGTGATATCATAGGATATAGGACTTTTGCTTTCCGACTTACCTCATGTTCTGTGATTATCTCCAAGATCATCTATGGTGCCTCAGAGAGCAGTGTTTCATTGTTTTCCATGGCTAGTATTCATTGTGTACATGGACCACTTCTTCTTTATCCTTTCATCTGTTGATGGACATTTTGGTTGCTTCACTGTCTTGTCTATTGTGAATAAGGCTGCAGTGCAACTTTTGCAGCCCGGGTCTTCATTCTGGTCTTCTCAGGTGAGAGGCCCATTGGTGCGCCTGCTGGATTGAATGGTACCTCAATTTTTCGTTTTCAACGCAGCTCCTTTCTGTTCTCATTATTAGCGTTTAACCCTTTTACATCTCACCAGCAGCTAGAGGGTACACAGTTCTCTAAAACCCCTTCAGCATTTATTGTTTGTAGACTTTTTGCCAATGGTCCGTCGACTGGTGTGAGTTGAAAACATTCTGTAGATTAGATTGCATGAGTCTAATACTTCCTGAGGTGGAGCGTTTATCCATTTTCCTTTCTTTAAAAAGAGAGTGAGTAAAACTTACCTCTTCATACTATCTTCTTGAAAATTTGGCCTCTTTTGAATTTTTTGTATCCATTCCCTACCTCAGCACAATTTTGAGGGCAGGTGTCTTTACAGCTCTGAGTCCTTGTGAATGGTAAGTGACCATTAGCAGTGGGTTAAAAGCTGCTCTTGTGGGAATCGGCCACAAGGCGGAAGCATTTCTCCTTTACCAAATCTGGTTACTAGGGCAACAGAGCCTTACTGGAAGTGGTGTTCTAGGTGGTAAATTAGAATGGAACGTGCGAGGAAAAAGCCCTTTAAGTTTATGTCTCATTACCTCTTGTTGGTATTTTGAACTTAATTTTTATTTTTTATCACAGCAAACTTGATTACAATGTTTTGTTTGTTCTAGTTGTGCAAGATGCAGTTCTTTCACACATATGCATATATCTATTCTTCTTCGGATCCTTTTCCCATGTAGGTTATGACACAATGTTGAGTAGTCTTCTCTTGGTATTGCGTAGGTCTTTGGTGATTATATATTTCACATGTGTTTGTATCTCTCTGTTAACCTCAATATGGTAATGTATCCAATCCTCACACCTTTCCATTTGGTGAACCATAAGTTTTTTTAATGAATCTATGATAGTGTTTCTCTGTGGAAATATCTTTGTATCATTTTTTAGGTAACACCTCTATGTGATATGATAGGATATGTGTCTTTCGCTTTCTCACTTACTCCAAGTTGACTGATTACTTCTCGACTCATCTATGGTGCTGCAAATGGCATTGTTTCATTTTTTCACTAGCTCCTATTCCATCTGTACAGGTAGCAGTTCTTCTTTGTCCACCCATCTGTCGGTGGACTTTTTGGTTACTTCCATATCTTGGCTATTGTAATACTATGCAATGTAGATTTGCGTGCCTGTGTCCTTTCAGTTCTGTCTTCTTAGTTTATAGGTCCAAGAATAGGTCTGCTGGATCATATGGTAGCTGAATGTTTACCTTTTATAGGCAGCTCTATTCTGTTCTCCTTAGTGGCTTTTTCCAGGTTACATCCCACTTAAAGTGGAGGGTATGTATTTCTTCCCAGCGCCTTCAGCATTTATTCTTTGTAGTTTTTGCTGATGGTTATTCTGAGTGGTGTGAGCTGATACCTCTTTGTGGTTGAATTTGCATGTGTCTCATAATGCGTTGAAATTGAGCGTTAAGACATGTCCATTTTATTTTTCGAGCTGTGATTAGAGCTTATTACTTCCAAGTGTTTTCTTAAAGTATGTGTCACCATTTGAAATATTTTGGCCATTATCTCCCTCAAGACATTTTGAGGGCAGGTTTCATTTACAGCCCTGCAGTACTTGTTCATATGAAGTGACCATTAGCTCAGGCTTTAAACCTGCTTTTGCAGGTAACGGCCAGAGAGCGGCAGCCTTTCTACGTTCTCCATGCTGGTACTAGGGAAACAGACCTACCGGCCAGTGGTATTCTTCGGTTATAAATTAGAGTGCAATGTGCCCGGGTAAACCCACAAATGTTGATGTCTCCTTGCTTTTGTTTGTTTTTAAATTTAATTTATATTTATTATTAGAGTAATATTCCATTGTGTACGTGGACCACTTCTTCTTGGTGCATTCCTCGGTTGATGGACATTTTCATTGCTTCCAAGTGCTGGCTATGGTAAATATTGCTGGCGTACAGGTTTGCCCGCCTGTCACTTTTTCATTCTCATTTTCTCAGGTGATAGGCCAAGCAGTGGTTGTGATTGATTGACTGGTAGCTCAATATTTCCCTTTTCAAAGCACCTACATTGTGTTTTCATTAGTGGCTCTTTACATGCCCCCCCCTTACAACCGAGGGTACGCATTTCTCCACACTCCCTTCACCGTTTATTTTTGGCAGCATTTTTCCTAATGGCCATTCTGACTGCTGTGAGCTGATAGGTTTTTGTAATATGGGTATGCATGTCATTAAAATTTTTAAAATTCATCATATTCCTACGCCTTTTTCTTTTCTCTTAAAAGAAAAAACCGTGAGTACAATATAGCTCTTGAAACTGTCTTCTTCGAAGGTTGCCCTCTTTTGAATTTTTTGGTCGATTTTTGACCCCAGAAATTTTCGGGAGGGCAGGTGCCATTTACAGAACTGCAAGTTGGTGAAAATTTAGTGACCTTTTGCAGTGGGTTCAAAGCTGCTGTTGTGGGAAACGGCCACAAGGAGGTAGCATTTCTCCATTCCCCAAGCTGGGTCCTAGGGCAGCAGAGCCTTTCTGGAAGTCATTGTCCTAGGTTGTAAATTAGAATGGAATTTGCCAGGAGAAATCCCCTTAAGTTTATGTCTCATTACTTCTTCTTGGTTTTTAAAATTTTTTTTAATCTGGGTAAAGTTTAGAATATTGTTTGTCCTAGGTGTACACAATCTGGTTCATTTGTACATTATGTATGTCTATTAATGTACAGATCCTCTTCCCATGTAAAATATTACAGTGTTCCGTCGACCTCCCTTGCTATATGTTCGGTCTTTTTGATACATGTATATAATATGTATTTGTATATGTATAGTAACACTCATCTTCATTCTCAATTTCCCCCCTCCTTTCCTTTTAGATGAGCATAGTTTGTTTTCTAAGCCTGTGAGTGTCTTTCTCTTTGGAAATATGTTCATCTGTGTCAGTTATTAGGTAATGCCATAAGTGATAATATAGGCTATAGGTCTTTTGCTTTCCGACCTACTTCATGTTTTGTGATTATCTCCAGGCTCATCTACGGTGCCCCAAAGAGTAGTGCTTCAAAGTTTTCCAAGGCTAATATTCCATTGTGTACATGGACCACTTCTTCTTGGTGCATTCCTCTGTTGATGGACATTTTCGTTGCTTCCAAGTGTTGCCTATGGTAAATATTGCTGGAGTGCAGGATTGCCAGCCTGTGATTTTTGATTTTCATTTTCTCAGGTGATAGACCCAGCAGTGGTTATGATTGATTGACTGGTATGGTAGCTCAACGTTTACCTTTTCAAGGCACCTCAATTGTGCTTTCATTTGTGGCTCTTACCACGTCCCCCTTAGAATCGAGGGTACGCATTGCTCCACAATCACGTCAGCATTTATTTTTGGCAGCATTTTTGTTGATGGCCATTCTGACTGGTGTGAGCTGATAGGTTTTTGTAATTTGGGTTTACATGTCTGTAAAAATTCCTACAATTCATCATTTTCCCACGCCTTTTTGTTTTCTGTTAAAAGAAAAAAGAAAAAAAGTGTGAGTATAATATACCTCTTCAAATTTTCTTTTTGGAAGGTTGCACTCTAGAATTTTTTGGTTGATTTTCGACCTCAGTATTTTTTGGAGGGCAGGTGTCATTTACAGAACTGCAATTGGTGAATATTTAGTGACCTTTTGCAGTGGGTTTAAAACTGCTGTTGTGGGAAACGGCCACAAGGATGCAGCATTTCTCCATTCCCAAATCTGGGTACTAGGGCAGCAGAGCCGTTCTGGAAGTCGTTTGCCGAGGTTGTAAATTTGAATGGAATGTGCCAGGAAAACCCCCCATAAGTTTATGTCTCATTACTCCTAGTTCGTTGTTTTAATTTTTTCAATTGGGGTAATGGTTAGAATGTTGCTTGTCCAAGGTGTACATCTACATATTCTATATACCTATTTATGTAGAGATCCTCTTCCCGTGTAAATTATTACACAGTGTTCCCTAAACCTTCCTTGCTATATGGTCGGTCTTTTTGATATATGTATATAATATGTATTTGTATACATATGGTAACGCTAATCTTCATTTATCCATTCCCCCCACCTTTCCTTTTAGATAAGCATAGTTTTTTTTTAATAAGTCTGTGATTGACTTTCTCTGTGGAATTATGTTCATTTGTGTCAGTTATTAGATAACGCCTATAAGTGATATCATAGGATATAGGACTTTTGCTTTCCGACTTACCTCATGTTCTGTGATTATCTCCAAGATCATCTATGGTGCCTCAGAGAGCAGTGTTTCATTGTTTTCCATGGCTAGTATTCATTGTGTACATGGACCACTTCTTCTTTATCCTTTCATCTGTTGATGGACATTTTGGTTGCTTCACTGTCTTGTCTATTGTGAATAAGGCTGCAGTGCAACTTTTGCAGCCCGGGTCTTCATTCTGGTCTTCTCAGGTGAGAGGCCCATTGGTGCGCCTGCTGGATTGAATGGTACCTCAATTTTTCGTTTTCAACGCAGCTCCTTTCTGTTCTCATTATTAGCGTTTAACCCTTTTACATCTCACCAGCAGCTAGAGGGTACACAGTTCTCTAAAACCCCTTCAGCATTTATTGTTTGTAGACTTTTTGCCAATGGTCCGTCGACTGGTGTGAGTTGAAAACATTCTGTAGATTAGATTGCATGAGTCTAATACTTCCTGAGGTGGAGCGTTTATCCATTTTCCTTTCTTTAAAAAGAGAGTGAGTAAAACTTACCTCTTCATACTATCTTCTTGAAAATTTGGCCTCTTTTGAATTTTTTGTATCCATTCCCTACCTCAGCACAATTTTGAGGGCAGGTGTCTTTACAGCTCTGAGTCCTTGTGAATGGTAAGTGACCATTAGCAGTGGGTTAAAAGCTGCTCTTGTGGGAATCGGCCACAAGGCGGCAGCATTTCTCCTTTACCAAATCTGGTTACTAGGGCAACAGAGCCTTACTGGAAGTGGTGTTCTAGGTGGTAAATTAGAATGGAACGTGCGAGGAAAAAGCCCTTTAAGTTTATGTCTCATTACCTCTTGTTGGTATTTTGAACTTAATTTTTATTTTTTATCACAGCAAACTTGATTACAATGTTTTGTTTGTTCTAGTTGTGCAAGATGCGGTTCTTTCACACATATGCATATATCTATTCTTCTTCGGATCCTTTTCCCATGTAGGTTATGACACAATGTTGAGTAGTCTTCTCTTGGTATTGCGTAGGTCTTTGGTGATTATATATTTCACATGTGTTTGTATCTCTCTGTTAACCTCAATATGGTAATGTATCCAATCCTCACACCTTTCCATTTGGTGAACCATAAGTTTTTTTAATGAATCTATGATAGTGTTTCTCTGTGGAAATATCTTTGTATCATTTTTTAGGTAACACCTCTATGTGATATGATAGGATATGTGTCTTTCGCTTTCTCACTTACTCCAAGTTGACTGATTACTTCTCGACTCATCTATGGTGCTGCAAATGGCATTGTTTCATTTTTTCACTAGCTCCTATTCCATCTGTACAGGTAGCAGTTCTTCTTTGTCCACCCATCTGTCGGTGGACGTTTTGGTTACTTCCATATCTTGGCTATTGTAATACTATGCAATGTAGATTTGCGTGCCTGTGTCCTTTCAGTTCTGTCTTCTTAGTTTATAGGTCCAAGAATAGGTCTGCTGGATCATATGGTAGCTGAATGTTTACCTTTTATAGGCAGCTCTATTCTGTTCTCCTTAGTGGCTTTTTCCAGGTTACATCCCACTTAAAGTGGAGGGTATGTATTTCTTCCCAGCGCCTTCAGCATTTATTCTTTGTAGTTTTTGCTGATGGTTATTCTGAGTGGTGTGAGCTGATACCTCTTTGTGGTTGAATTTGCATGTGTCTCATAATGCGTTGAAATTGAGCGTTAAGACATGTCCATTTTATTTTTCGAGCTGTGATTAGAGCTTATTACTTCCAAGTGTTTTCTTAAAGTATGTGTCACCATTTGAAATATTTTGGCCATTATCTCCCTCAAGACATTTTGAGGGCAGGTTTCATTTACAGCCCTGCAGTACTTGTTCATATGAAGTGACCATTAGCTCAGGCTTTAAACCTGCTTTTGCAGGTAACGGCCAGAGAGCGGCAGCCTTTCTACGTTCTCCATGCTGGTACTAGGGAAACAGACCTACCGGCCAGTGGTATTCTTCGGTTATAAATTAGAGTGCAATGTGCCCGGGTAAACCCACAAATGTTGACGTCTCCTTGCTTTTGTTTGTTTTTAAATTTAATTTATATTTATTATTAGAGTAATATTCCATTGTGTACGTGGACCACTTCTTCTTGGTGCATTCCTCGGTTGATGGACATTTTCATTGCTTCCAAGTGCTGGCTATGGTAAATATTGCTGGCGTACAGGTTTGCCCGCCTGTCACTTTTTCATTCTCATTTTCTCAGGTGATAGGCCAAGCAGTGGTTGTGATTGATTGACTGGTAGCTCAATATTTCCCTTTTCAAAGCACCTACATTGTGTTTTCATTAGTGGCTCTTTACATGCCCCCCCCTTACAACCGAGGGTACGCATTTCTCCACACTCCCTTCACCGTTTATTTTTGGCAGCATTTTTCCTAATGGCCATTCTGACTGCTGTGAGCTGATAGGTTTTTGTAATATGGGTATGCATGTCATTAAAATTTTTAAAATTCATCATATTCCTACGCCTTTTTCTTTTCTCTTAAAAGAAAAAACCGTGAGTACAATATAGCTCTTGAAACTGTCTTCTTCGAAGGTTGCCCTCTTTTGAATTTTTTGGTCGATTTTTGACCCCAGAAATTTTCGGGAGGGCAGGTGCCATTTACAGAACTGCAAGTTGGTGAAAATTTAGTGACCTTTTGCAGTGGGTTCAAAGCTGCTGTTGTGGGAAACGGCCACAAGGAGGTAGCATTTCTCCATTCCCCAAGCTGGGTCCTAGGGCAGCAGAGCCTTTCTGGAAGTCATTGTCCTAGGTTGTAAATTAGAATGGAATTTGCCAGGAGAAATCCCCTTAAGTTTATGTCTCATTACTTCTTCTTGGTTTTTAAAATTTTTTTTAATCTGGGTAAAGTTTAGAATATTGTTTGTCCTAGGTGTACACAATCTGGTTCATTTGTACATTATGTATGTCTATTAATGTACAGATCCTCTTCCCATGTAAAATATTACAGTGTTCCGTCGACCTCCCTTGCTATATGTTCGGTCTTTTTGATACATGTATATAATATGTATTTGTATATGTATAGTAACACTCATCTTCATTCTCAATTTCCCCCCTCCTTTCCTTTTAGATGAGCATAGTTTGTTTTCTAAGCCTGTGAGTGTCTTTCTCTTTGGAAATATGTTCATCTGTGTCAGTTATTAGGTAATGCCATAAGTGATAATATAGGCTATAGGTCTTTTGCTTTCCGACCTACTTCATGTTTTGTGATTATCTCCAGGCTCATCTACGGTGCCCCAAAGAGTAGTGCTTCAAAGTTTTCCAAGGCTAATATTCCATTGTGTACATGGACCACTTCTTCTTGGTGCATTCCTCTGTTGATGGACATTTTCGTTGCTTCCAAGTGTTGCCTATGGTAAATATTGCTGGAGTGCAGGATTGCCAGCCTGTGATTTTTGATTTTCATTTTCTCAGGTGATAGACCCAGCAGTGGTTATGATTGATTGACTGGTATGGTAGCTCAACGTTTACCTTTTCAAGGCACCTCAATTGTGCTTTCATTTGTGGCTCTTACCACGTCCCCCTTAGAATCGAGGGTACGCATTGCTCCACAATCACGTCAGCATTTATTTTTGGCAGCATTTTTGTTGATGGCCATTCTGACTGGTGTGAGCTGATAGGTTTTTGTAATTTGGGTTTACATGTCTGTAAAAATTCCTACAATTCATCATTTTCCCACGCCTTTTTGTTTTCTGTTAAAAGAAAAAAGAAAAAAAGTGTGAGTATAATATACCTCTTCAAATTTTCTTTTTGGAAGGTTGCACTCTAGAATTCTTTGGTTGATTTTCGACCTCAGTATTTTTTGGAGGGCAGGTGTCATTTACAGAACTGCAATTGGTGAATATTTAGTGACCTTTTGCAGTGGGTTTAAAACTGCTGTTGTGGGAAACGGCCACAAGGATGCAGCATTTCTCCATTCCCAAATCTGGGTACTAGGGCAGCACAGCCGTTCTGGAAGTCCTTTGCCGAGGTTGTAAATTTGAATGGAATGTGCCAGGAAAACCCCCCATAAGTTTATGTCTCATTACTCCTAGTTCGTTGTTTTAATTTTTTCAATTGGGGTAATGGTTAGAATGTTGCTTGTCCAAGGTGTACATCTACATATTCTATATACCTATTTATGTAGAGATCCTCTTCCCGTGTAAATTATTACACAGTGTTCCCTAAACCTTCCTTGCTATATGGTCGGTCTTTTTGATATATGTATATAATATGTATTTGTATACATATGGTAACGCTAATCTTCATTTATCCATTCCCCCCACCTTTCCTTTTAGATAAGCATAGTTTTTTTTTTAATAAGTCTGTGATTGACTTTCTCTGTGGAATTATGTTCATTTGTGTCAGTTATTAGATAACGCCTATAAGTGATATCATAGGATATAGGACTTTTGCTTTCCGACTTACCTCATGTTCTGTGATTATCTCCAAGATCATCTATGGTGCCTCAGAGAGCAGTGTTTCATTGTTTTCCATGGCTAGTATTCATTGTGTACATGGACCACTTCTTCTTTATCCTTTCATCTGTTGATGGACATTTTGGTTGCTTCACTGTCTTGTCTATTGTGAATAAGGCTGCAGTGCAACTTTTGCAGCCCGGGTCTTCATTCTGGTCTTCTCAGGTGAGAGGCCCATTGGTGCGCCTGCTGGATTGAATGGTACCTCAATTTTTCGTTTTCAACGCAGCTCCTTTCTGTTCTCATTATTAGCGTTTAACCCTTTTACATCTCACCAGCAGCTAGAGGGTACACAGTTCTCTAAAACCCCTTCAGCATTTATTGTTTGTAGACTTTTTGCCAATGGTCCGTCGACTGGTGTGAGTTGAAAACATTCTGTAGATTAGATTGCATGAGTCTAATACTTCCTGAGGTGGAGCGTTTATCCATTTTCCTTTCTTTAAAAAGAGAGTGAGTAAAACTTACCTCTTCATACTATCTTCTTGAAAATTTGGCCTGTTTTGAATTTTTTGTATCCATTCCCTACCTCAGCACAATTTTGAGGGCAGGTGTCTTTACAGCTCTGAGTCCTTGTGAATGGTAAGTGACCATTAGCAGTGGGTTAAAAGCTGCTCTTGTGGGAATCGGCCACAAGGCGGCAGCATTTCTCCTTTACCAAATCTGGTTACTAGGGCAACAGAGCCTTACTGGAAGTGGTGTTCTAGGTGGTAAATTAGAATGGAACGTGCGAGGAAAAAGCCCTTTAAGTTTATGTCTCATTACCTCTTGTTGGTATTTTGAACTTAATTTTTATTTTTTATCACAGCAAACTTGATTACAATGTTTTGTTTGTTCTAGTTGTGCAAGATGCGGTTCTTTCACACATATGCATATATCTATTCTTCTTCGGATCCTTTTCCCATGCAGGTTATGACACAATGTTGAGTAGTCTTCTCTTGGTATTGCGTAGGTCTTTGGTGATTATATATTTCACATGTGTTTGTATCTCTCTGTTAACCTCAATATGGTAATGTATCCAATCCTCACACCTTTCCATTTGGTGAACCATAAGTTTTTTTAATGAATCTATGATAGTGTTTCTCTGTGGAAATATCTTTGTATCATTTTTTAGGTAACACCTCTATGTGATATGATAGGATATGTGTCTTTCGCTTTCTCACTTACTCCAAGTTGACTGATTACTTCTCGACTCATCTATGGTGCTGCAAATGGCATTGTTTCATTTTTTCACTAGCTCCTATTCCATCTGTACAGGTAGCAGTTCTTCTTTGTCCACCCATCTGTCGGTGGACTTTTTGGTTACTTCCATATCTTGGCTATTGTAATACTATGCAATGTAGATTTGCGTGCCTGTGTCCTTTCAGTTCTGTCTTCTTAGTTTATAGGTCCAAGAATAGGTCTGCTGGATCATATGGTAGCTGAATGTTTACCTTTTATAGGCAGCAGCTCTATTCTGTTCTCCTTAGTGGCTTTTTCCAGGTTACATCCCACTTAAAGTGGAGGGTATGTATTTCTTCCCAGCGCCTTCAGCATTTATTCTTTGTAGTTTTTGCTGATGGTTATTCTGAGTGGTGTGAGCTGATTCCATCTTTGTGGTTGAATTTGCATGTGTCTCATAATGCGTTGAAATTGAGCGTTAAGACATGTCCATTTTATTTTTCGAGCTGTGATTAGAGCTTATTACTTCCAAGCGTTTTCTTAAAGTATGTGTCACCATTTGAAATATTTTGGCCATTATCTCCCTCAAGACATTTTGAGGGCAGGTTTCATTTACAGCCCTGCAGTACTTGTTCATATGAAGTGACCATTAGCTCAGGCTTTAAACCTGCTTTTGCAGGTAACGGCCAGAGAGCGGCAGCCTTTCTACGTTCTCCATGCTGGTACTAGGGAAACAGACCTACCGGCCAGTGGTATTCTTCGGTTATAAATTAGAGTGCAATGTGCCCGGGTAAACCCACAAATGTTGATGTCTCCTTGCTTTTGTTTGTTTTTAAATTTAATTTGTATTTATTATTAGAGTAATATTCCATTGTGTACGTGGACCACTTCTTCTTGGTGCATTCCTCGGTTGATGGACATTTTCATTGCTTCCAAGTGCTGGCTATGGTAAATATTGCTGGCGTACAGGTTTGCCCGCCTGTCACTTTTTCATTCTCATTTTCTCAGGTGATAGGCCAAGCAGTGGTTGTGATTGATTGACTGGTAGCTCAATATTTCCCTTTTCAAAGCACCTACATTGTGTTTTCATTAGTGGCTCTTTACATGCCCCCCCCTTACAACCGAGGGTACGCATTTCTCCACACTCCCTTCACCGTTTATTTTTGGCAGCATTTTTCCTAATGGCCATTCTGACTGCTGTGAGCTGATAGGTTTTTGTAATATGGGTATGCATGTCATTAAAATTTTTAAAATTCATCATATTCCTACGCCTTTTTCTTTTCTCTTAAAAGAAAAAACCGTGAGTACAATATAGCTCTTGAAACTGTCTTCTTCGAAGGTTGCCCTCTTTTGAATTTTTTGGTCGATTTTTGACCCCAGAAATTTTCGGGAGGGCAGGTGCCATTTACAGAACTGCAAGTTGGTGAAAATTTAGTGACCTTTTGCAGTGGGTTCAAAGCTGCTGTTGTGGGAATCGGCCACAAGGAGGTAGCATTTCTCCATTCCCCAAGCTGGGTCCTAGGGCAGCAGAGCCTTTCTGGAAGTCATTGTCCTAGGTTGTAAATTAGAATGGAATTTGCCAGGAGAAATCCCCTTAAGTTTATGTCTCATTACTTCTTCTTGGTTTTTAAAATTTTTTTTAATCTGGGTAAAGTTTAGAATATTGTTTGTCCTAGGTGTACACAATCTGGTCCATTTGTACATTATGTATGTCTATTAATGTACAGATCCTCTTCCCATGTAAAATATTACAGTGTTCCGTCGACCTCCCTTGCTATATGTTCGGTCTTTTTGATACATGTATATAATATGTATTTGTATATGTATAGTAACACTCATCTTCATTCTCAATTTCCCCCCTCCTTTCCTTTTAGATGAGCATAGTTTGTTTTCTAAGCCTGTGAGTGTCTTTCTCTTTGGAAATATGTTCATCTGTGTCAGTTATTAGGTAATGCCATAAGTGATAATATAGGCTATAGGTCTTTTGCTTTCCGACCTACTTCATGTTTTGTGATTATCTCCAGGCTCATCTACGGTGCCCCAAAGAGTAGTGCTTCAAAGTTTTCCAAGGCTAATATTCCATTGTGTACATGGACCACTTCTTCTTGGTGCATTCCTCTGTTGATGGACATTTTCGTTGCTTCCAAGTGTTGCCTATGGTAAATATTGCTGGAGTGCAGGATTGCCAGCCTGTGATTTTTGATTTTCATTTTCTCAGGTGATAGACCCAGCAGTGGTTATGATTGATTGACTGGTATGGTAGCTCAACGTTTACCTTTTCAAGGCACCTCAATTGTGCTTTCATTTGTGGCTCTTACCACGTCCCCCTTAGAATCGAGGGTACGCATTGCTCCACAATCACGTCAGCATTTATTTTTGGCAGCATTTTTGTTGATGGCCATTCTGACTGGTGTGAGCTGATAGGTTTTTGTAATTTGGGTTTACATGTCTGTAAAAATTCCTACAATTCATCATTTTCCCACGCCTTTTTGTTTTCTGTTAAAAGAAAAAAGAAAAAAAGTGTGAGTATAATATACCTCTTCAAATTTTCTTTTTGGAAGGTTGCACTCTAGAATTTTTTGGTTGATTTTCGACCTCAGTATTTTTTGGAGGGCAGGTGTCATTTACAGAACTGCAATTGGTGAATATTTAGTGACCTTTTGCAGTGGGTTTAAAACTGCTGTTGTGGGAAACGGCCACAAGGATGCAGCATTTCTCCATTCCCAAATCTGGGTACTAGGGCAGCACAGCCGTTCTGGAAGTCGTTTGCCGAGGTTGTAAATTTGAATGGAATGTGCCAGGAAAACCCCCCATAAGTTTATGTCTCATTACTCCTAGTTCGTTGTTTTAATTTTTTCAATTGGGGTAATGGTTAGAATGTTGCTTGTCCAAGGTGTACATCTACATATTCTATATACCTATTTATGTAGAGATCCTCTTCCCGTGTAAATTATTACACAGTGTTCCCTAAACCTTCCTTGCTATATGGTCGGTCTTTTTGATATATGTATATAATATGTATTTGTATACATATGGTAACGCTAATCTTCATTTATCCATTCCCCCCACCTTTCCTTTTAGATAAGCATAGTTTTTTTTTAATAAGTCTGTGATTGACTTTCTCTGTGGAATTATGTTCATTTGTGTCAGTTATTAGATAACGCCTATAAGTGATATCATAGGATATAGGACTTTTGCTTTCCGACTTACCTCATGTTCTGTGATTATCTCCAAGATCATCTATGGTGCCTCAGAGAGCAGTGTTTCATTGTTTTCCATGGCTAGTATTCATTGTGTACATGGACCACTTCTTCTTTATCCTTTCATCTGTTGATGGACATTTTGGTTGCTTCACTGTCTTGTCTATTGTGAATAAGGCTGCAGTGCAACTTTTGCAGCCCGGGTCTTCATTCTGGTCTTCTCAGGTGAGAGGCCCATTGGTGCGCCTGCTGGATTGAATGGTACCTCAATTTTTCGTTTTCAACGCAGCTCCTTTCTGTTCTCATTATTAGCGTTTAACCCTTTTACATCTCACCAGCAGCTAGAGGGTACACAGTTCTCTAAAACCCCTTCAGCATTTATTGTTTGTAGACTTTTTGCCAATGGTCCGTCGACTGGTGTGAGTTGAAAACATTCTGTAGATTAGATTGCATGAGTCTAATACTTCCTGAGGTGGAGCGTTTATCCATTTTCCTTTCTTTAAAAAGAGAGTGAGTAAAACTTACCTCTTCATACTATCTTCTTGAAAATTTGGCCTGTTTTGAATTTTTTGTATCCATTCCCTACCTCAGCACAATTTTGAGGGCAGGTGTCTTTACAGCTCTGAGTCCTTGTGAATGGTAAGTGACCATTAGCAGTGGGTTAAAAGCTGCTCTTGTGGGAATCGGCCACAAGGCGGCAGCATTTCTCCTTTACCAAATCTGGTTACTAGGGCAACAGAGCCTTACTGGAAGTGGTGTTCTAGGTGGTAAATTAGAATGGAACGTGCGAGGAAAAAGCCCTTTAAGTTTATGTCTCATTACCTCTTGTTGGTATTTTGAACTTAATTTTTATTTTTTATCACAGCAAACTTGATTACAATGTTTTGTTTGTTCTAGTTGTGCAAGATGCGGTTCTTTCACACATATGCATATATCTATTCTTCTTCGGATCCTTTTCCCATGTAGGTTATGACACAATGTTGAGTAGTCTTCTCTTGGTATTGCGTAGGTCTTTGGTGATTATATATTTCACATGTGTTTGTATCTCTCTGTTAACCTCAATATGGTAATGTATCCAATCCTCACACCTTTCCATTTGGTGAACCATAAGTTTTTTTAATGAATCTATGATAGTGTTTCTCTGTGGAAATATCTTTGTTTGTATCATTTTTTAGGTAACACCTCTATGTGATATGATAGGATATGTGTCTTTCGCTTTCTCACTTACTCCAAGTTGACTGATTACTTCTCGACTCATCTATGGTGCTGCAAATGGCATTGTTTCATTTTTTCACTAGCTCCTATTCCATCTGTACAGGTAGCAGTTCTTCTTTGTCCACCCATCTGTCGGTGGACGTTTTGGTTACTTCCATATCTTGGCTATTGTAATACTATGCAATGTAGATTTGCGTGCCTGTGTCCTTTCAGTTCTGTCTTCTTAGTTTATAGGTCCAAGAATAGGTCTGCTGGATCATATGGTAGCTGAATGTTTACCTTTTATAGGCAGCTCTATTCTGTTCTCCTTAGTGGCTTTTTCCAGGTTACATCCCACTTAAAGTGGAGGGTATGTATTTCTTCCCAGCGCCTTCAGCATTTATTCTTTGTAGTTTTTGCTGATGGTTATTCTGAGTGGTGTGAGCTGATACCTCTTTGTGGTTGAATTTGCATGTGTCTCATAATGCGTTGAAATTGAGCGTTAAGACATGTCCATTTTATTTTTCGAGCTGTGATTAGAGCTTATTACTTCCAAGTGTTTTCTTAAAGTATGTGTCACCATTTGAAATATTTTGGCCATTATCTCCCTCAAGACATTTTGAGGGCAGGTTTCATTTACAGCCCTGCAGTACTTGTTCATATGAAGTGACCATTAGCTCAGGCTTTAAACCTGCTTTTGCAGGTAACGGCCAGAGAGCGGCAGCCTTTCTACGTTCTCCATGCTGGTACTAGGGAAACAGACCTACCGGCCAGTGGTATTCTTCGGTTATAAATTAGAGTGCAATGTGCCCGGGTAAACCCACAAATGTTGATGTCTCCTTGCTTTTGTTTGTTTTTAAATTTAATTTGTATTTATTATTAGAGTAATATTCCATTGTGTACGTGGACCACTTCTTCTTGGTGCATTCCTCGGTTGATGGACATTTTCATTGCTTCCAAGTGCTGGCTATGGTAAATATTGCTGGCGTACAGGTTTGCCCGCCTGTCACTTTTTCATTCTCATTTTCTCAGGTGATAGGCCAAGCAGTGGTTGTGATTGATTGACTGGTAGCTCAATATTTCCCTTTTCAAAGCACCTACATTGTGTTTTCATTAGTGGCTCTTTACATGCCCCCCCCTTACAACCGAGGGTACGCATTTCTCCACACTCCCTTCACCGTTTATTTTTGGCAGCATTTTTCCTAATGGCCATTCTGACTGCTGTGAGCTGATAGGTTTTTGTAATATGGGTATGCATGTCATTAAAATTTTTAAAATTCATCATATTCCTACGCCTTTTTCTTTTCTCTTAAAAGAAAAAACCGTGAGTACAATATAGCTCTTGAAACTGTCTTCTTCGAAGGTTGCCCTCTTTTGAATTTTTTGGTCGATTTTTGACCCCAGAAATTTTCGGGAGGGCAGGTGCCATTTACAGAACTGCAAGTTGGTGAAAATTTAGTGACCTTTTGCAGTGGGTTCAAAGCTGCTGTTGTGGGAAACGGCCACAAGGAGGTAGCATTTCTCCATTCCCCAAGCTGGGTCCTAGGGCAGCAGAGCCTTTCTGGAAGTCATTGTCCTAGGTTGTAAATTAGAATGGAATTTGCCAGGAGAAATCCCCTTAAGTTTATGTCTCATTACTTCTTCTTGGTTTTTAAAATTTTTTTTAATCTGGGTAAAGTTTAGAATATTGTTTGTCCTAGGTGTACACAATCTGGTTCATTTGTACATTATGTATGTCTATTAATGTACAGATCCTCTTCCCATGTAAAATATTACAGTGTTCCGTCGACCTCCCTTGCTATATGTTCGGTCTTTTTGATACATGTATATAATATGTATTTGTATATGTATAGTAACACTCATCTTCATTCTCAATTTCCCCCCTCCTTTCCTTTTAGATGAGCATAGTTTGTTTTCTAAGCCTGTGAGTGTCTTTCTCTTTGGAAATATGTTCATCTGTGTCAGTTATTAGGTAATGCCATAAGTGATAATATAGGCTATAGGTCTTTTGCTTTCCGACCTACTTCATGTTTTGTGATTATCTCCAGGCTCATCTACGGTGCCCCAAAGAGTAGTGCTTCAAAGTTTTCCAAGGCTAATATTCCATTGTGTACATGGACCACTTCTTCTTGGTGCATTCCTCTGTTGATGGACATTTTCGTTGCTTCCAAGTGTTGCCTATGGTAAATATTGCTGGAGTGCAGGATTGCCAGCCTGTGATTTTTGATTTTCATTTTCTCAGGTGATAGACCCAGCAGTGGTTATGATTGATTGACTGGTATGGTAGCTCAACGTTTACCTTTTCAAGGCACCTCAATTGTGCTTTCATTTGTGGCTCTTACCACGTCCCCCTTAGAATCGAGGGTACGCATTGCTCCACAATCACGTCAGCATTTATTTTTGGCAGCATTTTTGTTGATGGCCATTCTGACTGGTGTGAGCTGATAGGTTTTTGTAATTTGGGTTTACATGTCTGTAAAAATTCCTACAATTCATCATTTTCCCACGCCTTTTTGTTTTCTGTTAAAAGAAAAAAGAAAAAAAGTGTGAGTATAATATACCTCTTCAAATTTTCTTTTTGGAAGGTTGCACTCTAGAATTCTTTGGTTGATTTTCGACCTCAGTATTTTTTGGAGGGCAGGTGTCATTTACAGAACTGCAATTGGTGAATATTTAGTGACCTTTTGCAGTGGGTTTAAAACTGCTGTTGTGGGAAACGGCCACAAGGATGCAGCATTTCTCCATTCCCAAATCTGGGTACTAGGGCAGCACAGCCGTTCTGGAAGTCCTTTGCCGAGGTTGTAAATTTGAATGGAATGTGCCAGGAAAACCCCCCATAAGTTTATGTCTCATTACTCCTAGTTCGTTGTTTTAATTTTTTCAATTGGGGTAATGGTTAGAATGTTGCTTGTCCAAGGTGTACATCTACATATTCTATATACCTATTTATGTAGAGATCCTCTTCCCGTGTAAATTATTACACAGTGTTCCCTAAACCTTCCTTGCTATATGGTCGGTCTTTTTGATATATGTATATAATATGTATTTGTATACATATGGTAACGCTAATCTTCATTTATCCATTCCCCCCACCTTTCCTTTTAGATAAGCATAGTTTTTTTTTTAATAAGTCTGTGATTGACTTTCTCTGTGGAATTATGTTCATTTGTGTCAGTTATTAGATAACGCCTATAAGTGATATCATAGGATATAGGACTTTTGCTTTCCGACTTACCTCATGTTCTGTGATTATCTCCAAGATCATCTATGGTGCCTCAGAGAGCAGTGTTTCATTGTTTTCCATGGCTAGTATTCATTGTGTACATGGACCACTTCTTCTTTATCCTTTCATCTGTTGATGGACATTTTGGTTGCTTCACTGTCTTGTCTATTGTGAATAAGGCTGCAGTGCAACTTTTGCAGCCCGGGTCTTCATTCTGGTCTTCTCAGGTGAGAGGCCCATTGGTGCGCCTGCTGGATTGAATGGTACCTCAATTTTTCGTTTTCAACGCAGCTCCTTTCTGTTCTCATTATTAGCGTTTAACCCTTTTACATCTCACCAGCAGCTAGAGGGTACACAGTTCTCTAAAACCCCTTCAGCATTTATTGTTTGTAGACTTTTTGCCAATGGTCCGTCGACTGGTGTGAGTTGAAAACATTCTGTAGATTAGATTGCATGAGTCTAATACTTCCTGAGGTGGAGCGTTTATCCATTTTCCTTTCTTTAAAAAGAGAGTGAGTAAAACTTACCTCTTCATACTATCTTCTTGAAAATTTGGCCTCTTTTGAATTTTTTGTATCCATTCCCTACCTCAGCACAATTTTGAGGGCAGGTGTCTTTACAGCTCTGAGTCCTTGTGAATGGTAAGTGACCATTAGCAGTGGGTTAAAAGCTGCTCTTGTGGGAATCGGCCACAAGGCGGCAGCATTTCTCCTTTACCAAATCTGGTTACTAGGGCAACAGAGCCTTACTGGAAGTGGTGTTCTAGGTGGTAAATTAGAATGGAACGTGCGAGGAAAAAGCCCTTTAAGTTTATGTCTCATTACCTCTTGTTGGTATTTTGAACTTAATTTTTATTTTTTATCACAGCAAACTTGATTACAATGTTTTGTTTGTTCTAGTTGTGCAAGATGCGGTTCTTTCACACATATGCATATATCTATTCTTCTTCGGATCCTTTTCCCATGTAGGTTATGACACAATGTTGAGTAGTCTTCTCTTGGTATTGCGTAGGTCTTTGGTGATTATATATTTCACATGTGTTTGTATCTCTCTGTTAACCTCAATATGGTAATGTATCCAATCCTCACACCTTTCCATTTGGTGAACCATAAGTTTTTTTAATGAATCTATGATAGTGTTTCTCTGTGGAAATATCTTTGTATCATTTTTTAGGTAACACCTCTATGTGATATGATAGGATATGTGTCTTTCGCTTTCTCACTTACTCCAAGTTGACTGATTACTTCTCGACTCATCTATGGTGCTGCAAATGGCATTGTTTCATTTTTTCACTAGCTCCTATTCCATCTATACAGGTAGCAGTTCTTCTTTGTCCACCCATCTGTCGGTGGACTTTTTGGTTACTTCCATATCTTGGCTATTGTAATACTATGCAATGTAGATTTGCGTGCCTGTGTCCTTTCAGTTCTGTCTTCTTAGTTTATAGGTCCAAGAATAGGTCTGCTGGATCATATGGTAGCTGAATGTTTACCTTTTATAGGCAGCTCTATTCTGTTCTCCTTAGTGGCTTTTTCCAGGTTACATCCCACTTAAAGTGGAGGGTATGTATTTCTTCCCAGCGCCTTCAGCATTTATTCTTTGTAGTTTTTGCTGATGGTTATTCTGAGTGGTGTGAGCTGATTCCATCTTTGTGGTTGAATTTGCATGTGTCTCATAATGCGTTGAAATTGAGCGTTAAGACATGTCCATTTTATTTTTCGAGCTGTGATTAGAGCTTATTACTTCCAAGTGTTTTCTTAAAGTATGTGTCACCATTTGAAATATTTTGGCCATTATCTCCCTCAAGACATTTTGAGGGCAGGTTTCATTTACAGCCCTGCAGTACTTGTTCATATGAAGTGACCATTAGCTCAGGCTTTAAACCTGCTTTTGCAGGTAACGGCCAGAGAGCGGCAGCCTTTCTACGTTCTCCATGCTGGTACTAGGGAAACAGACCTACCGGCCAGTGGTATTCTTCGGTTATAAATTAGAGTGCAATGTGCCCGGGTAAACCCACAAATGTTGATGTCTCCTTGCTTTTGTTTGTTTTTAAATTTAATTTGTATTTATTATTAGAGTAATATTCCATTGTGTACGTGGACCACTTCTTCTTGGTGCATTCCTCGGTTGATGGACATTTTCATTGCTTCCAAGTGCTGGCTATGGTAAATATTGCTGGCGTACAGGTTTGCCCGCCTGTCACTTTTTCATTCTCATTTTCTCAGGTGATAGGCCAAGCAGTGGTTGTGATTGATTGACTGGTAGCTCAATATTTCCCTTTTCAAAGCACCTACATTGTGTTTTCATTAGTGGCTCTTTACATGCCCCCCCCTTACAACCGAGGGTACGCATTTCTCCACACTCCCTTCACCGTTTATTTTTGGCAGCATTTTTCCTAATGGCCATTCTGACTGCTGTGAGCTGATAGGTTTTTGTAATATGGGTATGCATGTCATTAAAATTTTTAAAATTCATCATATTCCTACGCCTTTTTCTTTTCTCTTAAAAGAAAAAACCGTGAGTACAATATAGCTCTTGAAACTGTCTTCTTCGAAGGTTGCCCTCTTTTGAATTTTTTGGTCGATTTTTGACCCCAGAAATTTTCGGGAGGGCAGGTGCCATTTACAGAACTGCAAGTTGGTGAAAATTTAGTGACCTTTTGCAGTGGGTTCAAAGCTGCTGTTGTGGGAAACGGCCACAAGGAGGTAGCATTTCTCCATTCCCCAAGCTGGGTCCTAGGGCAGCAGAGCCTTTCTGGAAGTCATTGTCCTAGGTTGTAAATTAGAATGGAATTTGCCAGGAGAAATCCCCTTAAGTTTATGTCTCATTACTTCTTCTTGGTTTTTAAAATTTTTTTTAATCTGGGTAAAGTTTAGAATATTGTTTGTCCTAGGTGTACACAATCTGGTTCATTTGTACATTATGTATGTCTATTAATGTACAGATCCTCTTCCCATGTAAAATATTACAGTGTTCCGTCGACCTCCCTTGCTATATGTTCGGTCTTTTTGATACATGTATATAATATGTATTTGTATATGTATAGTAACACTCATCTTCATTCTCAATTTCCCCCCTCCTTTCCTTTTAGATGAGCATAGTTTGTTTTCTAAGCCTGTGAGTGTCTTTCTCTTTGGAAATATGTTCATCTGTGTCAGTTATTAGGTAATGCCATAAGTGATAATATAGGCTATAGGTCTTTTGCTTTCCGACCTACTTCATGTTTTGTGATTATCTCCAGGCTCATCTACGGTGCCCCAAAGAGTAGTGCTTCAAAGTTTTCCAAGGCTAATATTCCATTGTGTACATGGACCACTTCTTCTTGGTGCATTCCTCTGTTGATGGACATTTTCGTTGCTTCCAAGTGTTGCCTATGGTAAATATTGCTGGAGTGCAGGATTGCCAGCCTGTGATTTTTGATTTTCATTTTCTCAGGTGATAGACCCAGCAGTGGTTATGATTGATTGACTGGTATGGTAGCTCAACGTTTACCTTTTCAAGGCACCTCAATTGTGCTTTCATTTGTGGCTCTTACCACGTCCCCCTTAGAATCGAGGGTACGCATTGCTCCACAATCACGTCAGCATTTATTTTTTGCAGCATTTTTGTTGATGGCCATTCTGACTGGTGTGAGCTGATAGGTTTTTGTAATTTGGGTTTACATGTCTGTAAAAATTCCTACAATTCATCATTTTCCCACGCCTTTTTGTTTTCTGTTAAAAGAAAAAAGAAAAAAAGTGTGAGTATAATATACCTCTTCAAATTTTCTTTTTGGAAGGTTGCACTCTAGAATTCTTTGGTTGATTTTCGACCTCAGTATTTTTTGGAGGGCAGGTGTCATTTACAGAACTGCAATTGGTGAATATTTAGTGACCTTTTGCAGTGGGTTTAAAACTGCTGTTGTGGGAAACGGCCACAAGGATGCAGCATTTCTCCATTCCCAAATCTGGGTACTAGGGCAGCACAGCCGTTCTGGAAGTCCTTTGCCGAGGTTGTAAATTTGAATGGAATGTGCCAGGAAAACCCCCCATAAGTTTATGTCTCATTACTCCTAGTTCGTTGTTTTAATTTTTTCAATTGGGGTAATGGTTAGAATGTTGCTTGTCCAAGGTGTACATCTACATATTCTATATACCTATTTATGTAGAGATCCTCTTCCCGTGTAAATTATTACACAGTGTTCCCTAAACCTTCCTTGCTATATGGTCGGTCTTTTTGATATATGTATATAATATGTATTTGTATACATATGGTAACGCTAATCTTCATTTATCCATTCCCCCCACCTTTCCTTTTAGATAAGCATAGTTTTTTTTTAATAAGTCTGTGATTGACTTTCTCTGTGGAATTATGTTCATTTGTGTCAGTTATTAGATAACGCCTATAAGTGATATCATAGGATATAGGACTTTTGCTTTCCGACTTACCTCATGTTCTGTGATTATCTCCAAGATCATCTATGGTGCCTCAGAGAGCAGTGTTTCATTGTTTTCCATGGCTAGTATTCATTGTGTACATGGACCACTTCTTCTTTATCCTTTCATCTGTTGATGGACATTTTGGTTGCTTCACTGTCTTGTCTATTGTGAATAAGGCTGCAGTGCAACTTTTGCAGCCCGGGTCTTCATTCTGGTCTTCTCAGGTGAGAGGCCCATTGGTGCGCCTGCTGGATTGAATGGTACCTCAATTTTTCGTTTTCAACGCAGCTCCTTTCTGTTCTCATTATTAGCGTTTAACCCTTTTACATCTCACCAGCAGCTAGAGGGTACACAGTTCTCTAAAACCCCTTCAGCATTTATTGTTTGTAGACTTTTTGCCAATGGTCCGTCGACTGGTGTGAGTTGAAAACATTCTGTAGATTAGATTGCATGAGTCTAATACTTCCTGAGGTGGAGCGTTTATCCATTTTCCTTTCTTTAAAAAGAGAGTGAGTAAAACTTACCTCTTCATACTATCTTCTTGAAAATTTGGCCTCTTTTGAATTTTTTGTATCCATTCCCTACCTCAGCACAATTTTGAGGGCAGGTGTCTTTACAGCTCTGAGTCCTTGTGAATGGTAAGTGACCATTAGCAGTGGGTTAAAAGCTGCTCTTGTGGGAATCGGCCACAAGGCGGCAGCATTTCTCCTTTACCAAATCTGGTTACTAGGGCAACAGAGCCTTACTGGAAGTGGTGTTCTAGGTGGTAAATTAGAATGGAACGTGCGAGGAAAAAGCCCTTTAAGTTTATGTCTCATTACCTCTTGTTGGTATTTTGAACTTAATTTTTATTTTTTATCACAGCAAACTTGATTACAATGTTTTGTTTGTTCTAGTTGTGCAAGATGCGGTTCTTTCACACATATGCATATATCTATTCTTCTTCGGATCCTTTTCCCATGTAGGTTATGACACAATGTTGAGTAGTCTTCTCTTGGTATTGCGTAGGTCTTTGGTGATTATATATTTCACATGTGTTTGTATCTCTCTGTTAACCTCAATATGGTAATGTATCCAATCCTCACACCTTTCCATTTGGTGAACCATAAGTTTTTTTAATGAATCTATGATAGTGTTTCTCTGTGGAAATATCTTTGTATCATTTTTTAGGTAACACCTCTATGTGATATGATAGGATATGTGTCTTTCGCTTTCTCACTTACTCCAAGTTGACTGATTACTTCTCGACTCATCTATGGTGCTGCAAATGGCATTGTTTCATTTTTTCACTAGCTCCTATTCCATCTGTACAGGTAGCAGTTCTTCTTTGTCCACCCATCTGTCGGTGGACTTTTTGGTTACTTCCATATCTTGGCTATTGTAATACTATGCAATGTAGATTTGCGTGCCTGTGTCCTTTCAGTTCTGTCTTCTTAGTTTATAGGTCCAAGAATAGGTCTGCTGGATCATACGGTAGCTGAATGTTTACCTTTTACAGGCAGCTCTATTCTGTTCTCCTTAGTGGCTTTTTCCAGGTTACATCCCACTTAAAGTGGAGGGTATGTATTTCTTCCCAGCGCCTTCAGCATTTATTCTTTGTAGTTTTTGCTGATGGTTATTCTGAGTGGTGTGAGCTGATTCCATCTTTGTGGTTGAATTTGCATGTGTCTCATAATGCGTTGAAATTGAGCGTTAAGACATGTCCATTTTATTTTTCGAGCTGTGATTAGAGCTTATTACTTCCAAGTGTTTTCTTAAAGTATGTGTCACCATTTGAAATATTTTGGCCATTATCTCCCTCAAGACATTTTGAGGGCAGGTTTCATTTACAGCCCTGCAGTACTTGTTCATATGAAGTGACCATTAGCTCAGGCTTTAAACCTGCTTTTGCAGGTAACGGCCAGAGAGCGGCAGCCTTTCTACGTTCTCCATGCTGGTACTAGGGAAACAGACCTACCGGCCAGTGGTATTCTTCGGTTATAAATTAGAGTGCAATGTGCCCGGGTAAACCCACAAATGTTGATGTCTCCTTGCTTTTGTTTGTTTTTAAATTTAATTTGTATTTATTATTAGAGTAATATTCCATTGTGTACGTGGACCACTTCTTCTTGGTGCATTCCTCGGTTGATGGACATTTTCATTGCTTCCAAGTGCTGGCTATGGTAAATATTGCTGGCGTACAGGTTTGCCCGCCTGTCACTTTTTCATTCTCATTTTCTCAGGTGATAGGCCAAGCAGTGGTTGTGATTGATTGACTGGTAGCTCAATATTTCCCTTTTCAAAGCACCTACATTGTGTTTTCATTAGTGGCTCTTTACATGCCCCCCCCTTACAACCGAGGGTACGCATTTCTCCACACTCCCTTCACCGTTTATTTTTGGCAGCATTTTTCCTAATGGCCATTCTGACTGCTGTGAGCTGATAGGTTTTTGTAATATGGGTATGCATGTCATTAAAATTTTTAAAATTCATCATATTCCTACGCCTTTTTCTTTTCTCTTAAAAGAAAAAACCGTGAGTACAATATAGCTCTTGAAACTGTCTTCTTCGAAGGTTGCCCTCTTTTGAATTTTTTGGTCGATTTTTGACCCCAGAAATTTTCGGGAGGGCAGGTGCCATTTACAGAACTGCAAGTTGGTGAAAATTTAGTGACCTTTTGCAGTGGGTTCAAAGCTGCTGTTGTGGGAAACGGCCACAAGGAGGTAGCATTTCTCCATTCCCCAAGCTGGGTCCTAGGGCAGCAGAGCCTTTCTGGAAGTCATTGTCCTAGGTTGTAAATTAGAATGGAATTTGCCAGGAGAAATCCCCTTAAGTTTATGTCTCATTACTTCTTCTTGGTTTTTAAAATTTTTTTTAATCTGGGTAAAGTTTAGAATATTGTTTGTCCTAGGTGTACACAATCTGGTTCATTTGTACATTATGTATGTCTATTAATGTACAGATCCTCTTCCCATGTAAAATATTACAGTGTTCCGTCGACCTCCCTTGCTATATGTTCGGTCTTTTTGATACATGTATATAATATGTATTTGTATATGTATAGTAACACTCATCTTCATTCTCAATTTCCCCCCTCCTTTCCTTTTAGATGAGCATAGTTTGTTTTCTAAGCCTGTGAGTGTCTTTCTCTTTGGAAATATGTTCATCTGTGTCAGTTATTAGGTAATGCCATAAGTGATAATATAGGCTATAGGTCTTTTGCTTTCCGACCTACTTCATGTTTTGTGATTATCTCCAGGCTCATCTACGGTGCCCCAAAGAGTAGTGCTTCAAAGTTTTCCAAGGCTAATATTCCATTGTGTACATGGACCACTTCTTCTTGGTGCATTCCTCTGTTGATGGACATTTTCGTTGCTTCCAAGTGTTGCCTATGGTAAATATTGCTGGAGTGCAGGATTGCCAGCCTGTGATTTTTGATTTTCATTTTCTCAGGTGATAGACCCAGCAGTGGTTATGATTGATTGACTGGTATGGTAGCTCAACGTTTACCTTTTCAAGGCACCTCAATTGTGCTTTCATTTGTGGCTCTTACCACGTCCCCCTTAGAATCGAGGGTACGCATTGCTCCACAATCACGTCAGCATTTATTTTTGGCAGCATTTTTGTTGATGGCCATTCTGACTGGTGTGAGCTGATAGGTTTTTGTAATTTGGGTTTACATGTCTGTAAAAATTCCTACAATTCATCATTTTCCCACGCCTTTTTGTTTTCTGTTAAAAGAAAAAAGAAAAAAAGTGTGAGTATAATATACCTCTTCAAATTTTCTTTTTGGAAGGTTGCACTCTAGAATTCTTTGGTTGATTTTCGACCTCAGTATTTTTTGGAGGGCAGGTGTCATTTACAGAACTGCAATTGGTGAATATTTAGTGACCTTTTGCAGTGGGTTTAAAACTGCTGTTGTGGGAAACGGCCACAAGGATGCAGCATTTCTCCATTCCCAAATCTGGGTACTAGGGCAGCACAGCCGTTCTGGAAGTCCTTTGCCGAGGTTGTAAATTTGAATGGAATGTGCCAGGAAAACCCCCCATAAGTTTATGTCTCATTACTCCTAGTTCGTTGTTTTAATTTTTTCAATTGGGGTAATGGTTAGAATGTTGCTTGTCCAAGGTGTACATCTACATATTCTATATACCTATTTATGTAGAGATCCTCTTCCCGTGTAAATTATTACACAGTGTTCCCTAAACCTTCCTTGCTATATGGTCGGTCTTTTTGATATATGTATATAATATGTATTTGTATACATATGGTAACGCTAATCTTCATTTATCCATTCCCCCCACCTTTCCTTTTAGATAAGCATAGTTTTTTTTTTAATAAGTCTGTGATTGACTTTCTCTGTGGAATTATGTTCATTTGTGTCAGTTATTAGATAACGCCTATAAGTGATATCATAGGATATAGGACTTTTGCTTTCCGACTTACCTCATGTTCTGTGATTATCTCCAAGATCATCTATGGTGCCTCAGAGAGCAGTGTTTCATTGTTTTCCATGGCTAGTATTCATTGTGTACATGGACCACTTCTTCTTTATCCTTTCATCTGTTGATGGACATTTTGGTTGCTTCACTGTCTTGTCTATTGTGAATAAGGCTGCAGTGCAACTTTTGCAGCCCGGGTCTTCATTCTGGTCTTCTCAGGTGAGAGGCCCATTGGTGCGCCTGCTGGATTGAATGGTACCTCAATTTTTCGTTTTCAACGCAGCTCCTTTCTGTTCTCATTATTAGCGTTTAACCCTTTTACATCTCACCAGCAGCTAGAGGGTACACAGTTCTCTAAAACCCCTTCAGCATTTATTGTTTGTAGACTTTTTGCCAATGGTCCGTCGACTGGTGTGAGTTGAAAACATTCTGTAGATTAGATTGCATGAGTCTAATACTTCCTGAGGTGGAGCGTTTATCCATTTTCCTTTCTTTAAAAAGAGAGTGAGTAAAACTTACCTCTTCATACTATCTTCTTGAAAATTTGGCCTCTTTTGAATTTTTTGTATCCATTCCCTACCTCAGCACAATTTTGAGGGCAGGTGTCTTTACAGCTCTGAGTCCTTGTGAATGGTAAGTGACCATTAGCAGTGGGTTAAAAGCTGCTCTTGTGGGAATCGGCCACAAGGCGGCAGCATTTCTCCTTTACCAAATCTGGTTACTAGGGCAACAGAGCCTTACTGGAAGTGGTGTTCTAGGTGGTAAATTAGAATGGAACGTGCGAGGAAAAAGCCCTTTAAGTTTATGTCTCATTACCTCTTGTTGGTATTTTGAACTTAATTTTTATTTTTTATCACAGCAAACTTGATTACAATGTTTTGTTTGTTCTAGTTGTGCAAGATGCGGTTCTTTCACACATATGCATATATCTATTCTTCTTCGGATCCTTTTCCCATGTAGGTTATGACACAATGTTGAGTAGTCTTCTCTTGGTATTGCGTAGGTCTTTGGTGATTATATATTTCACATGTGTTTGTATCTCTCTGTTAACCTCAATATGGTAATGTATCCAATCCTCACACCTTTCCATTTGGTGAACCATAAGTTTTTTTAATGAATCTATGATAGTGTTTCTCTGTGGAAATATCTTTGTATCATTTTTTAGGTAACACCTCTATGTGATATGATAGGATATGTGTCTTTCGCTTTCTCACTTACTCCAAGTTGACTGATTACTTCTCGACTCATCTATGGTGCTGCAAATGGCATTGTTTCATTTTTTCACTAGCTCCTATTCCATCTGTACAGGTAGCAGTTCTTCTTTGTCCACCCATCTGTCGGTGGACTTTTTGGTTACTTCCATATCTTGGCTATTGTAATACTATGCAATGTAGATTTGCGTGCCTGTGTCCTTTCAGTTCTGTCTTCTTAGTTTATAGGTCCAAGAATAGGTCTGCTGGATCATATGGTAGCTGAATGTTTACCTTTTATAGGCAGCTCTATTCTGTTCTCCTTAGTGGCTTTTTCCAGGTTACATCCCACTTAAAGTGGAGGGTATGTATTTCTTCCCAGCGCCTTCAGCATTTATTCTTTGTAGTTTTTGCTGATGGTTATTCTGAGTGGTGTGAGCTGATTCCATCTTTGTGGTTGAATTTGCATGTGTCTCATAATGCGTTGAAATTGAGCGTTAAGACATGTCCATTTTATTTTTCGAGCTGTGATTAGAGCTTATTACTTCCAAGTGTTTTCTTAAAGTATGTGTCACCATTTGAAATATTTTGGCCATTATCTCCCTCAAGACATTTTGAGGGCAGGTTTCATTTACAGCCCTGCAGTACTTGTTCATATGAAGTGACCATTAGCTCAGGCTTTAAACCTGCTTTTGCAGGTAACGGCCAGAGAGCGGCAGCCTTTCTACGTTCTCCATGCTGGTACTAGGGAAACAGACCTACCGGCCAGTGGTATTCTTCGGTTATAAATTAGAGTGCAATGTGCCCGGGTAAACCCACAAATGTTGATGTCTCCTTGCTTTTGTTTGTTTTTAAATTTAATTTGTATTTATTATTAGAGTAATATTCCATTGTGTACGTGGACCACTTCTTCTTGGTGCATTCCTCGGTTGATGGACATTTTCATTGCTTCCAAGTGCTGGCTATGGTAAATATTGCTGGCGTACAGGTTTGCCCGCCTGTCACTTTTTCATTCTCATTTTCTCAGGTGATAGGCCAAGCAGTGGTTGTGATTGATTGACTGGTAGCTCAATATTTCCCTTTTCAAAGCACCTACATTGTGTTTTCATTAGTGGCTCTTTACATGCCCCCCCCTTACAACCGAGGGTACGCATTTCTCCACACTCCCTTCACCGTTTATTTTTGGCAGCATTTTTCCTAATGGCCATTCTGACTGCTGTGAGCTGATAGGTTTTTGTAATATGGGTATGCATGTCATTAAAATTTTTAAAATTCATCATATTCCTACGCCTTTTTCTTTTCTCTTAAAAGAAAAAACCGTGAGTACAATATAGCTCTTGAAACTGTCTTCTTCGAAGGTTGCCCTCTTTTGAATTTTTTGGTCGATTTTTGACCCCAGAAATTTTCGGGAGGGCAGGTGCCATTTACAGAACTGCAAGTTGGTGAAAATTTAGTGACCTTTTGCAGTGGGTTCAAAGCTGCTGTTGTGGGAAACGGCCACAAGGAGGTAGCATTTCTCCATTCCCCAAGCTGGGTCCTAGGGCAGCAGAGCCTTTCTGGAAGTCATTGTCCTAGGTTGTAAATTAGAATGGAATTTGCCAGGAGAAATCCCCTTAAGTTTATGTCTCATTACTTCTTCTTGGTTTTTAAAATTTTTTTTAATCTGGGTAAAGTTTAGAATATTGTTTGTCCTAGGTGTACACAATCTGGTTCATTTGTACATTATGTATGTCTATTAATGTACAGATCCTCTTCCCATGTAAAATATTACAGTGTTCCGTCGACCTCCCTTGCTATATGTTCGGTCTTTTTGATACATGTATATAATATGTATTTGTATATGTATAGTAACACTCATCTTCATTCTCAATTTCCCCCCTCCTTTCCTTTTAGATGAGCATAGTTTGTTTTCTAAGCCTGTGAGTGTCTTTCTCTTTGGAAATATGTTCATCTGTGTCAGTTATTAGGTAATGCCATAAGTGATAATATAGGCTATAGGTCTTTTGCTTTCCGACCTACTTCATGTTTTGTGATTATCTCCAGGCTCATCTACGGTGCCCCAAAGAGTAGTGCTTCAAAGTTTTCCAAGGCTAATATTCCATTGTGTACATGGACCACTTCTTCTTGGTGCATTCCTCTGTTGATGGACATTTTCGTTGCTTCCAAGTGTTGCCTATGGTAAATATTGCTGGAGTGCAGGATTGCCAGCCTGTGATTTTTGATTTTCATTTTCTCAGGTGATAGACCCAGCAGTGGTTATGATTGATTGACTGGTATGGTAGCTCAACGTTTACCTTTTCAAGGCACCTCAATTGTGCTTTCATTTGTGGCTCTTACCACGTCCCCCTTAGAATCGAGGGTACGCATTGCTCCACAATCACGTCAGCATTTATTTTTGGCAGCATTTTTGTTGATGGCCATTCTGACTGGTGTGAGCTGATAGGTTTTTGTAATTTGGGTTTACATGTCTGTAAAAATTCCTACAATTCATCATTTTCCCACGCCTTTTTGTTTTCTGTTAAAAGAAAAAAGAAAAAAAGTGTGAGTATAATATACCTCTTCAAATTTTCTTTTTGGAAGGTTGCACTCTAGAATTCTTTGGTTGATTTTCGACCTCAGTATTTTTTGGAGGGCAGGTGTCATTTACAGAACTGCAATTGGTGAATATTTAGTGACCTTTTGCAGTGGGTTTAAAACTGCTGTTGTGGGAAACGGCCACAAGGATGCAGCATTTCTCCATTCCCAAATCTGGGTACTAGGGCAGCACAGCCGTTCTGGAAGTCCTTTGCCGAGGTTGTAAATTTGAATGGAATGTGCCAGGAAAACCCCCCATAAGTTTATGTCTCATTACTCCTAGTTCGTTGTTTTAATTTTTTCAATTGGGGTAATGGTTAGAATGTTGCTTGTCCAAGGTGTACATCTACATATTCTATATACCTATTTATGTAGAGATCCTCTTCCCGTGTAAATTATTACACAGTGTTCCCTAAACCTTCCTTGCTATATGGTCGGTCTTTTTGATATATGTATATAATATGTATTTGTATACATATGGTAACGCTAATCTTCATTTATCCATTCCCCCCACCTTTCCTTTTAGATAAGCATAGTTTTTTTTTTAATAAGTCTGTGATTGACTTTCTCTGTGGAATTATGTTCATTTGTGTCAGTTATTAGATAACGCCTATAAGTGATATCATAGGATATAGGACTTTTGCTTTCCGACTTACCTCATGTTCTGTGATTATCTCCAAGATCATCTATGGTGCCTCAGAGAGCAGTGTTTCATTGTTTTCCATGGCTAGTATTCATTGTGTACATGGACCACTTCTTCTTTATCCTTTCATCTGTTGATGGACATTTTGGTTGCTTCACTGTCTTGTCTATTGTGAATAAGGCTGCAGTGCAACTTTTGCAGCCCGGGTCTTCATTCTGGTCTTCTCAGGTGAGAGGCCCATTGGTGCGCCTGCTGGATTGAATGGTACCTCAATTTTTCGTTTTCAACGCAGCTCCTTTCTGTTCTCATTATTAGCGTTTAACCCTTTTACATCTCACCAGCAGCTAGAGGGTACACAGTTCTCTAAAACCCCTTCAGCATTTATTGTTTGTAGACTTTTTGCCAATGGTCCGTCGACTGGTGTGAGTTGAAAACATTCTGTAGATTAGATTGCATGAGTCTAATACTTCCTGAGGTGGAGCGTTTATCCATTTTCCTTTCTTTAAAAAGAGAGTGAGTAAAACTTACCTCTTCATACTATCTTCTTGAAAATTTGGCCTCTTTTGAATTTTTTGTATCCATTCCCTACCTCAGCACAATTTTGAGGGCAGGTGTCTTTACAGCTCTGAGTCCTTGTGAATGGTAAGTGACCATTAGCAGTGGGTTAAAAGCTGCTCTTGTGGGAATCGGCCACAAGGCGGCAGCATTTCTCCTTTACCAAATCTGGTTACTAGGGCAACAGAGCCTTACTGGAAGTGGTGTTCTAGGTGGTAAATTAGAATGGAACGTGCGAGGAAAAAGCCCTTTAAGTTTATGTCTCATTACCTCTTGTTGGTATTTTGAACTTAATTTTTATTTTTTATCACAGCAAACTTGATTACAATGTTTTGTTTGTTCTAGTTGTGCAAGATGCGGTTCTTTCACACATATGCATATATCTATTCTTCTTCGGATCCTTTTCCCATGTAGGTTATGACACAATGTTGAGTAGTCTTCTCTTGGTATTGCGTAGGTCTTTGGTGATTATATATTTCACATGTGTTTGTATCTCTCTGTTAACCTCAATATGGTAATGTATCCAATCCTCACACCTTTCCATTTGGTGAACCATAAGTTTTTTTAATGAATCTATGATAGTGTTTCTCTGTGGAAATATCTTTGTATCATTTTTTAGGTAACACCTCTATGTGATATGATAGGATATGTGTCTTTCGCTTTCTCACTTACTCCAAGTTGACTGATTACTTCTCGACTCATCTATGGTGCTGCAAATGGCATTGTTTCATTTTTTCACTAGCTCCTATTCCATCTGTACAGGTAGCAGTTCTTCTTTGTCCACCCATCTGTCGGTGGACTTTTTGGTTACTTCCATATCTTGGCTATTGTAATACTATGCAATGTAGATTTGCGTGCCTGTGTCCTTTCAGTTCTGTCTTCTTAGTTTATAGGTCCAAGAATAGGTCTGCTGGATCATACGGTAGCTGAATGTTTACCTTTTACAGGCAGCTCTATTCTGTTCTCCTTAGTGGCTTTTTCCAGGTTACATCCCACTTAAAGTGGAGGGTATGTATTTCTTCCCAGCGCCTTCAGCATTTATTCTTTGTAGTTTTTGCTGATGGTTATTCTGAGTGGTGTGAGCTGATTCCATCTTTGTGGTTGAATTTGCATGTGTCTCATAATGCGTTGAAATTGAGCGTTAAGACATGTCCATTTTATTTTTCGAGCTGTGATTAGAGCTTATTACTTCCAAGTGTTTTCTTAAAGTATGTGTCACCATTTGAAATATTTTGGCCATTATCTCCCTCAAGACATTTTGAGGGCAGGTTTCATTTACAGCCCTGCAGTACTTGTTCATATGAAGTGACCATTAGCTCAGGCTTTAAACCTGCTTTTGCAGGTAACGGCCAGAGAGCGGCAGCCTTTCTACGTTCTCCATGCTGGTACTAGGGAAACAGACCTACCGGCCAGTGGTATTCTTCGGTTATAAATTAGAGTGCAATGTGCCCGGGTAAACCCACAAATGTTGATGTCTCCTTGCTTTTGTTTGTTTTTAAATTTAATTTGTATTTATTATTAGAGTAATATTCCATTGTGTACGTGGACCACTTCTTCTTGGTGCATTCCTCGGTTGATGGACATTTTCATTGCTTCCAAGTGCTGGCTATGGTAAATATTGCTGGCGTACAGGTTTGCCCGCCTGTCACTTTTTCATTCTCATTTTCTCAGGTGATAGGCCAAGCAGTGGTTGTGATTGATTGACTGGTAGCTCAATATTTCCCTTTTCAAAGCACCTACATTGTGTTTTCATTAGTGGCTCTTTACATGCCCCCCCCTTACAACCGAGGGTACGCATTTCTCCACACTCCCTTCACCGTTTATTTTTGGCAGCATTTTTCCTAATGGCCATTCTGACTGCTGTGAGCTGATAGGTTTTTGTAATATGGGTATGCATGTCATTAAAATTTTTAAAATTCATCATATTCCTACGCCTTTTTCTTTTCTCTTAAAAGAAAAAACCGTGAGTACAATATAGCTCTTGAAACTGTCTTCTTCGAAGGTTGCCCTCTTTTGAATTTTTTGGTCGATTTTTGACCCCAGAAATTTTCGGGAGGGCAGGTGCCATTTACAGAACTGCAAGTTGGTGAAAATTTAGTGACCTTTTGCAGTGGGTTCAAAGCTGCTGTTGTGGGAATCGGCCACAAGGAGGTAGCATTTCTCCATTCCCCAAGCTGGGTCCTAGGGCAGCAGAGCCTTTCTGGAAGTCATTGTCCTAGGTTGTAAATTAGAATGGAATTTGCCAGGAGAAATCCCCTTAAGTTTATGTCTCATTACTTCTTCTTGGTTTTTAAAATTTTTTTTAATCTGGGTAAAGTTTAGAATATTGTTTGTCCTAGGTGTACACAATCTGGTTCATTTGTACATTATGTATGTCTATTAATGTACAGATCCTCTTCCCATGTAAAATATTACAGTGTTCCGTCGACCTCCCTTGCTATATGTTCGGTCTTTTTGATACATGTATATAATATGTATTTGTATATGTATAGTAACACTCATCTTCATTCTCAATTTCCCCCCTCCTTTCCTTTTAGATGAGCATAGTTTGTTTTCTAAGCCTGTGAGTGTCTTTCTCTTTGGAAATATGTTCATCTGTGTCAGTTATTAGGTAATGCCATAAGTGATAATATAGGCTATAGGTCTTTTGCTTTCCGACCTACTTCATGTTTTGTGATTATCTCCAGGCTCATCTACGGTGCCCCAAAGAGTAGTGCTTCAAAGTTTTCCAAGGCTAATATTCCATTGTGTACATGGACCACTTCTTCTTGGTGCATTCCTCTGTTGATGGACATTTTCGTTGCTTCCAAGTGTTGCCTATGGTAAATATTGCTGGAGTGCAGGATTGCCAGCCTGTGATTTTTGATTTTCATTTTCTCAGGTGATAGACCCAGCAGTGGTTATGATTGATTGACTGGTATGGTAGCTCAACGTTTACCTTTTCAAGGCACCTCAATTGTGCTTTCATTTGTGGCTCTTACCACGTCCCCCTTAGAATCGAGGGTACGCATTGCTCCACAATCACGTCAGCATTTATTTTTGGCAGCATTTTTGTTGATGGCCATTCTGACTGGTGTGAGCTGATAGGTTTTTGTAATTTGGGTTTACATGTCTGTAAAAATTCCTACAATTCATCATTTTCCCACGCCTTTTTGTTTTCTGTTAAAAGAAAAAAGAAAAAAAGTGTGAGTATAATATACCTCTTCAAATTTTCTTTTTGGAAGGTTGCACTCTAGAATTTTTTGGTTGATTTTCGACCTCAGTATTTTTTGGAGGGCAGGTGTCATTTACAGAACTGCAATTGGTGAATATTTAGTGACCTTTTGCAGTGGGTTTAAAACTGCTGTTGTGGGAAACGGCCACAAGGATGCAGCATTTCTCCATTCCCAAATCTGGGTACTAGGGCAGCACAGCCGTTCTGGAAGTCGTTTGCCGAGGTTGTAAATTTGAATGGAATGTGCCAGGAAAACCCCCCATAAGTTTATGTCTCATTACTCCTAGTTCGTTGTTTTAATTTTTTCAATTGGGGTAATGGTTAGAATGTTGCTTGTCCAAGGTGTACATCTACATATTCTATATACCTATTTATGTAGAGATCCTCTTCCCGTGTAAATTATTACACAGTGTTCCCTAAACCTTCCTTGCTATATGGTCGGTCTTTTTGATATATGTATATAATATGTATTTGTATACATATGGTAACGCTAATCTTCATTTATCCATTCCCCCCACCTTTCCTTTTAGATAAGCATAGTTTTTTTTTAATAAGTCTGTGATTGACTTTCTCTGTGGAATTATGTTCATTTGTGTCAGTTATTAGATAACGCCTATAAGTGATATCATAGGATATAGGACTTTTGCTTTCCGACTTACCTCATGTTCTGTGATTATCTCCAAGATCATCTATGGTGCCTCAGAGAGCAGTGTTTCATTGTTTTCCATGGCTAGTATTCATTGTGTACATGGACCACTTCTTCTTTATCCTTTCATCTGTTGATGGACATTTTGGTTGCTTCACTGTCTTGTCTATTGTGAATAAGGCTGCAGTGCAACTTTTGCAGCCCGGGTCTTCATTCTGGTCTTCTCAGGTGAGAGGCCCATTGGTGCGCCTGCTGGATTGAATGGTACCTCAATTTTTCGTTTTCAACGCAGCTCCTTTCTGTTCTCATTATTAGCGTTTAACCCTTTTACATCTCACCAGCAGCTAGAGGGTACACAGTTCTCTAAAACCCCTTCAGCATTTATTGTTTGTAGACTTTTTGCCAATGGTCCGTCGACTGGTGTGAGTTGAAAACATTCTGTAGATTAGATTGCATGAGTCTAATACTTCCTGAGGTGGAGCGTTTATCCATTTTCCTTTCTTTAAAAAGAGAGTGAGTAAAACTTACCTCTTCATACTATCTTCTTGAAAATTTGGCCTCTTTTGAATTTTTTGTATCCATTCCCTACCTCAGCACAATTTTGAGGGCAGGTGTCTTTACAGCTCTGAGTCCTTGTGAATGGTAAGTGACCATTAGCAGTGGGTTAAAAGCTGCTCTTGTGGGAATCGGCCACAAGGCGGCAGCATTTCTCCTTTACCAAATCTGGTTACTAGGGCAACAGAGCCTTACTGGAAGTGGTGTTCTAGGTGGTAAATTAGAATGGAACGTGCGAGGAAAAAGCCCTTTAAGTTTATGTCTCATTACCTCTTGTTGGTATTTTGAACTTAATTTTTATTTTTTATCACAGCAAACTTGATTACAATGTTTTGTTTGTTCTAGTTGTGCAAGATGCGGTTCTTTCACACATATGCATATATCTATTCTTCTTCGGATCCTTTTCCCATGTAGGTTATGACACAATGTTGAGTAGTCTTCTCTTGGTATTGCGTAGGTCTTTGGTGATTATATATTTCACATGTGTTTGTATCTCTCTGTTAACCTCAATATGGTAATGTATCCAATCCTCACACCTTTCCATTTGGTGAACCATAAGTTTTTTTAATGAATCTATGATAGTGTTTCTCTGTGGAAATATCTTTGTATCATTTTTTAGGTAACACCTCTATGTGATATGATAGGATATGTGTCTTTCGCTTTCTCACTTACTCCAAGTTGACTGATTACTTCTCGACTCATCTATGGTGCTGCAAATGGCATTGTTTCATTTTTTCACTAGCTCCTATTCCATCTGTACAGGTAGCAGTTCTTCTTTGTCCACCCATCTGTCGGTGGACGTTTTGGTTACTTCCATATCTTGGCTATTGTAATACTATGCAATGTAGATTTGCGTGCCTGTGTCCTTTCAGTTCTGTCTTCTTAGTTTATAGGTCCAAGAATAGGTCTGCTGGATCATATGGTAGCTGAATGTTTACCTTTTATAGGCAGCTCTATTCTGTTCTCCTTAGTGGCTTTTTCCAGGTTACATCCCACTTAAAGTGGAGGGTATGTATTTCTTCCCAGCGCCTTCAGCATTTATTCTTTGTAGTTTTTGCTGATGGTTATTCTGAGTGGTGTGAGCTGATACCTCTTTGTGGTTGAATTTGCATGTGTCTCATAATGCGTTGAAATTGAGCGTTAAGACATGTCCATTTTATTTTTCGAGCTGTGATTAGAGCTTATTACTTCCAAGTGTTTTCTTAAAGTATGTGTCACCATTTGAAATATTTTGGCCATTATCTCCCTCAAGACATTTTGAGGGCAGGTTTCATTTACAGCCCTGCAGTACTTGTTCATATGAAGTGACCATTAGCTCAGGCTTTAAACCTGCTTTTGCAGGTAACGGCCAGAGAGCGGCAGCCTTTCTACGTTCTCCATGCTGGTACTAGGGAAACAGACCTACCGGCCAGTGGTATTCTTCGGTTATAAATTAGAGTGCAATGTGCCCGGGTAAACCCACAAATGTTGATGTCTCCTTGCTTTTGTTTGTTTTTAAATTTAATTTATATTTATTATTAGAGTAATATTCCATTGTGTACGTGGACCACTTCTTCTTGGTGCATTCCTCGGTTGATGGACATTTTCATTGCTTCCAAGTGCTGGCTATGGTAAATATTGCTGGCGTACAGGTTTGCCCGCCTGTCACTTTTTCATTCTCATTTTCTCAGGTGATAGGCCAAGCAGTGGTTGTGATTGATTGACTGGTAGCTCAATATTTCCCTTTTCAAAGCACCTACATTGTGTTTTCATTAGTGGCTCTTTACATGCCCCCCCCTTACAACCGAGGGTACGCATTTCTCCACACTCCCTTCACCGTTTATTTTTGGCAGCATTTTTCCTAATGGCCATTCTGACTGCTGTGAGCTGATAGGTTTTTGTAATATGGGTATGCATGTCATTAAAATTTTTAAAATTCATCATATTCCTACGCCTTTTTCTTTTCTCTTAAAAGAAAAAACCGTGAGTACAATATAGCTCTTGAAACTGTCTTCTTCGAAGGTTGCCCTCTTTTGAATTTTTTGGTCGATTTTTGACCCCAGAAATTTTCGGGAGGGCAGGTGCCATTTACAGAACTGCAAGTTGGTGAAAATTTAGTGACCTTTTGCAGTGGGTTCAAAGCTGCTGTTGTGGGAAACGGCCACAAGGAGGTAGCATTTCTCCATTCCCCAAGCTGGGTCCTAGGGCAGCAGAGCCTTTCTGGAAGTCATTGTCCTAGGTTGTAAATTAGAATGGAATTTGCCAGGAGAAATCCCCTTAAGTTTATGTCTCATTACTTCTTCTTGGTTTTTAAAATTTTTTTTAATCTGGGTAAAGTTTAGAATATTGTTTGTCCTAGGTGTACACAATCTGGTTCATTTGTACATTATGTATGTCTATTAATGTACAGATCCTCTTCCCATGTAAAATATTACAGTGTTCCGTCGACCTCCCTTGCTATATGTTCGGTCTTTTTGATACATGTATATAATATGTATTTGTATATGTATAGTAACACTCATCTTCATTCTCAATTTCCCCCCTCCTTTCCTTTTAGATGAGCATAGTTTGTTTTCTAAGCCTGTGAGTGTCTTTCTCTTTGGAAATATGTTCATCTGTGTCAGTTATTAGGTAATGCCATAAGTGATAATATAGGCTATAGGTCTTTTGCTTTCCGACCTACTTCATGTTTTGTGATTATCTCCAGGCTCATCTACGGTGCCCCAAAGAGTAGTGCTTCAAAGTTTTCCAAGGCTAATATTCCATTGTGTACATGGACCACTTCTTCTTGGTGCATTCCTCTGTTGATGGACATTTTCGTTGCTTCCAAGTGTTGCCTATGGTAAATATTGCTGGAGTGCAGGATTGCCAGCCTGTGATTTTTGATTTTCATTTTCTCAGGTGATAGACCCAGCAGTGGTTATGATTGATTGACTGGTATGGTAGCTCAACGTTTACCTTTTCAAGGCACCTCAATTGTGCTTTCATTTGTGGCTCTTACCACGTCCCCCTTAGAATCGAGGGTACGCATTGCTCCACAATCACGTCAGCATTTATTTTTTGCAGCATTTTTGTTGATGGCCATTCTGACTGGTGTGAGCTGATAGGTTTTTGTAATTTGGGTTTACATGTCTGTAAAAATTCCTACAATTCATCATTTTTCCACGCCTTTTTGTTTTCTGTTAAAAGAAAAAAAGTGTGAGTATAATATACCTCTTCAAATTTTCTTTTTGGAAGGTTGCACTCTAGAATTCTTTGGTTGATTTTCGACCTCAGTATTTTTTGGAGGGCAGGTGTCATTTACAGAACTGCAATTGGTGAATATTTAGTGACCTTTTGCAGTGGGTTTAAAACTGCTGTTGTGGGAAACGGCCACAAGGATGCAGCATTTCTCCATTCCCAAATCTGGGTACTAGGGCAGCACAGCCGTTCTGGAAGTCCTTTGCCGAGGTTGTAAATTTGAATGGAATGTGCCAGGAAAACCCCCCATAAGTTTATGTCTCATTACTCCTAGTTCGTTGTTTTAATTTTTTCAATTGGGGTAATGGTTAGAATGTTGCTTGTCCAAGGTGTACATCTACATATTCTATATACCTATTTATGTAGAGATCCTCTTCCCGTGTAAATTATTACACAGTGTTCCCTAAACCTTCCTTGCTATATGGTCGGTCTTTTTGATATATGTATATAATATGTATTTGTATACATATGGTAACGCTAATCTTCATTTATCCATTCCCCCCACCTTTCCTTTTAGATAAGCATAGTTTTTTTTTAATAAGTCTGTGATTGACTTTCTCTGTGGAATTATGTTCATTTGTGTCAGTTATTAGATAACGCCTATAAGTGATATCATAGGATATAGGACTTTTGCTTTCCGACTTACCTCATGTTCTGTGATTATCTCCAAGATCATCTATGGTGCCTCAGAGAGCAGTGTTTCATTGTTTTCCATGGCTAGTATTCATTGTGTACATGGACCACTTCTTCTTTATCCTTTCATCTGTTGATGGACATTTTGGTTGCTTCACTGTCTTGTCTATTGTGAATAAGGCTGCAGTGCAACTTTTGCAGCCCGGGTCTTCATTCTGGTCTTCTCAGGTGAGAGGCCCATTGGTGCGCCTGCTGGATTGAATGGTACCTCAATTTTTCGTTTTCAACGCAGCTCCTTTCTGTTCTCATTATTAGCGTTTAACCCTTTTACATCTCACCAGCAGCTAGAGGGTACACAGTTCTCTAAAACCCCTTCAGCATTTATTGTTTGTAGACTTTTTGCCAATGGTCCGTCGACTGGTGTGAGTTGAAAACATTCTGTAGATTAGATTGCATGAGTCTAATACTTCCTGAGGTGGAGCGTTTATCCATTTTCCTTTCTTTAAAAAGAGAGTGAGTAAAACTTACCTCTTCATACTATCTTCTTGAAAATTTGGCCTCTTTTGAATTTTTTGTATCCATTCCCTACCTCAGCACAATTTTGAGGGCAGGTGTCTTTACAGCTCTGAGTCCTTGTGAATGGTAAGTGACCATTAGCAGTGGGTTAAAAGCTGCTCTTGTGGGAATCGGCCACAAGGCGGCAGCATTTCTCCTTTACCAAATCTGGTTACTAGGGCAACAGAGCCTTACTGGAAGTGGTGTTCTAGGTGGTAAATTAGAATGGAACGTGCGAGGAAAAAGCCCTTTAAGTTTATGTCTCATTACCTCTTGTTGGTATTTTGAACTTAATTTTTATTTTTTATCACAGCAAACTTGATTACAATGTTTTGTTTGTTCTAGTTGTGCAAGATGCGGTTCTTTCACACATATGCATATATCTATTCTTCTTCGGATCCTTTTCCCATGTAGGTTATGACACAATGTTGAGTAGTCTTCTCTTGGTATTGCGTAGGTCTTTGGTGATTATATATTTCACATGTGTTTGTATCTCTCTGTTAACCTCAATATGGTAATGTATCCAATCCTCACACCTTTCCATTTGGTGAACCATAAGTTTTTTTAATGAATCTATGATAGTGTTTCTCTGTGGAAATATCTTTGTATCATTTTTTAGGTAACACCTCTATGTGATATGATAGGATATGTGTCTTTCGCTTTCTCACTTACTCCAAGTTGACTGATTACTTCTCGACTCATCTATGGTGCTGCAAATGGCATTGTTTCATTTTTTCACTAGCTCCTATTCCATCTGTACAGGTAGCAGTTCTTCTTTGTCCACCCATCTGTCGGTGGACTTTTTGGTTACTTCCATATCTTGGCTATTGTAATACTATGCAATGTAGATTTGCGTGCCTGTGTCCTTTCAGTTCTGTCTTCTTAGTTTATAGGTCCAAGAATAGGTCTGCTGGATCATATGGTAGCTGAATGTTTACCTTTTATAGGCAGCTCTATTCTGTTCTCCTTAGTGGCTTTTTCCAGGTTACATCCCACTTAAAGTGGAGGGTATGTATTTCTTCCCAGCGCCTTCAGCATTTATTCTTTGTAGTTTTTGCTGATGGTTATTCTGAGTGGTGTGAGCTGATTCCATCTTTGTGGTTGAATTTGCATGTGTCTCATAATGCGTTGAAATTGAGCGTTAAGACATGTCCATTTTATTTTTCGAGCTGTGATTAGAGCTTATTACTTCCAAGTGTTTTCTTAAAGTATGTGTCACCATTTGAAATATTTTGGCCATTATCTCCCTCAAGACATTTTGAGGGCAGGTTTCATTTACAGCCCTGCAGTACTTGTTCATATGAAGTGACCATTAGCTCAGGCTTTAAACCTGCTTTTGCAGGTAACGGCCAGAGAGCGGCAGCCTTTCTACGTTCTCCATGCTGGTACTAGGGAAACAGACCTACCGGCCAGTGGTATTCTTCGGTTATAAATTAGAGTGCAATGTGCCCGGGTAAACCCACAAATGTTGATGTCTCCTTGCTTTTGTTTGTTTTTAAATTTAATTTGTATTTATTATTAGAGTAATATTCCATTGTGTACGTGGACCACTTCTTCTTGGTGCATTCCTCGGTTGATGGACATTTTCATTGCTTCCAAGTGCTGGCTATGGTAAATATTGCTGGCGTACAGGTTTGCCCGCCTGTCACTTTTTCATTCTCATTTTCTCAGGTGATAGGCCAAGCAGTGGTTGTGATTGATTGACTGGTAGCTCAATATTTCCCTTTTCAAAGCACCTACATTGTGTTTTCATTAGTGGCTCTTTACATGCCCCCCCCTTACAACCGAGGGTACGCATTTCTCCACACTCCCTTCACCGTTTATTTTTGGCAGCATTTTTCCTAATGGCCATTCTGACTGCTGTGAGCTGATAGGTTTTTGTAATATGGGTATGCATGTCATTAAAATTTTTAAAATTCATCATATTCCTACGCCTTTTTCTTTTCTCTTAAAAGAAAAAACCGTGAGTACAATATAGCTCTTGAAACTGTCTTCTTCGAAGGTTGCCCTCTTTTGAATTTTTTGGTCGATTTTTGACCCCAGAAATTTTCGGGAGGGCAGGTGCCATTTACAGAACTGCAAGTTGGTGAAAATTTAGTGACCTTTTGCAGTGGGTTCAAAGCTGCTGTTGTGGGAAACGGCCACAAGGAGGTAGCATTTCTCCATTCCCCAAGCTGGGTCCTAGGGCAGCAGAGCCTTTCTGGAAGTCATTGTCCTAGGTTGTAAATTAGAATGGAATTTGCCAGGAGAAATCCCCTTAAGTTTATGTCTCATTACTTCTTCTTGGTTTTTAAAATTTTTTTTAATCTGGGTAAAGTTTAGAATATTGTTTGTCCTAGGTGTACACAATCTGGTTCATTTGTACATTATGTATGTCTATTAATGTACAGATCCTCTTCCCATGTAAAATATTACAGTGTTCCGTCGACCTCCCTTGCTATATGTTCGGTCTTTTTGATACATGTATATAATATGTATTTGTATATGTATAGTAACACTCATCTTCATTCTCAATTTCCCCCCTCCTTTCCTTTTAGATGAGCATAGTTTGTTTTCTAAGCCTGTGAGTGTCTTTCTCTTTGGAAATATGTTCATCTGTGTCAGTTATTAGGTAATGCCATAAGTGATAATATAGGCTATAGGTCTTTTGCTTTCCGACCTACTTCATGTTTTGTGATTATCTCCAGGCTCATCTACGGTGCCCCAAAGAGTAGTGCTTCAAAGTTTTCCAAGGCTAATATTCCATTGTGTACATGGACCACTTCTTCTTGGTGCATTCCTCTGTTGATGGACATTTTCGTTGCTTCCAAGTGTTGCCTATGGTAAATATTGCTGGAGTGCAGGATTGCCAGCCTGTGATTTTTGATTTTCATTTTCTCAGGTGATAGACCCAGCAGTGGTTATGATTGATTGACTGGTATGGTAGCTCAACGTTTACCTTTTCAAGGCACCTCAATTGTGCTTTCATTTGTGGCTCTTACCACGTCCCCCTTAGAATCGAGGGTACGCATTGCTCCACAATCACGTCAGCATTTATTTTTGGCAGCATTTTTGTTGATGGCCATTCTGACTGGTGTGAGCTGATAGGTTTTTGTAATTTGGGTTTACATGTCTGTAAAAATTCCTACAATTCATCATTTTTCCACGCCTTTTTGTTTTCTGTTAAAAGAAAAAAGAAAAAAAGTGTGAGTATAATATACCTCTTCAAATTTTCTTTTTGGAAGGTTGCACTCTAGAATTCTTTGGTTGATTTTCGACCTCAGTATTTTTTGGAGGGCAGGTGTCATTTACAGAACTGCAATTGGTGAATATTTAGTGACCTTTTGCAGTGGGTTTAAAACTGCTGTTGTGGGAAACGGCCACAAGGATGCAGCATTTCTCCATTCCCAAATCTGGGTACTAGGGCAGCACAGCCGTTCTGGAAGTCCTTTGCCGAGGTTGTAAATTTGAATGGAATGTGCCAGGAAAACCCCCCATAAGTTTATGTCTCATTACTCCTAGTTCGTTGTTTTAATTTTTTCAATTGGGGTAATGGTTAGAATGTTGCTTGTCCAAGGTGTACATCTACATATTCTATATACCTATTTATGTAGAGATCCTCTTCCCGTGTAAATTATTACAGAGTGTTCCCTAAACCTTCCTTGCTATATGGTCGGTCTTTTTGATATATGTATATAATATGTATTTGTATACATATGGTAACGCTAATCTTCATTTATCCATTCCCCCCACCTTTCCTTTTAGATAAGCATAGTTTTTTTTTAATAAGTCTGTGATTGACTTTCTCTGTGGAATTATGTTCATTTGTGTCAGTTATTAGATAACGCCTATAAGTGATATCATAGGATATAGGACTTTTGCTTTCCGACTTACCTCATGTTCTGTGATTATCTCCAAGATCATCTATGGTGCCTCAGAGAGCAGTGTTTCATTGTTTTCCATGGCTAGTATTCATTGTGTACATGGACCACTTCTTCTTTATCCTTTCATCTGTTGATGGACATTTTGGTTGCTTCACTGTCTTGTCTATTGTGAATAAGGCTGCAGTGCAACTTTTGCAGCCCGGGTCTTCATTCTGGTCTTCTCAGGTGAGAGGCCCATTGGTGCGCCTGCTGGATTGAATGGTACCTCAATTTTTCGTTTTCAACGCAGCTCCTTTCTGTTCTCATTATTAGCGTTTAACCCTTTTACATCTCACCAGCAGCTAGAGGGTACACAGTTCTCTAAAACCCCTTCAGCATTTATTGTTTGTAGACTTTTTGCCAATGGTCCGTCGACTGGTGTGAGTTGAAAACATTCTGTAGATTAGATTGCATGAGTCTAATACTTCCTGAGGTGGAGCGTTTATCCATTTTCCTTTCTTTAAAAAGAGAGTGAGTAAAACTTACCTCTTCATACTATCTTCTTGAAAATTTGGCCTCTTTTGAATTTTTTGTATCCATTCCCTACCTCAGCACAATTTTGAGGGCAGGTGTCTTTACAGCTCTGAGTCCTTGTGAATGGTAAGTGACCATTAGCAGTGGGTTAAAAGCTGCTCTTGTGGGAATCGGCCACAAGGCGGCAGCATTTCTCCTTTACCAAATCTGGTTACTAGGGCAACAGAGCCTTACTGGAAGTGGTGTTCTAGGTGGTAAATTAGAATGGAACGTGCGAGGAAAAAGCCCTTTAAGTTTATGTCTCATTACCTCTTGTTGGTATTTTGAACTTAATTTTTATTTTTTATCACAGCAAACTTGATTACAATGTTTTGTTTGTTCTAGTTGTGCAAGATGCGGTTCTTTCACACATATGCATATATCTATTCTTCTTCGGATCCTTTTCCCATGTAGGTTATGACACAATGTTGAGTAGTCTTCTCTTGGTATTGCGTAGGTCTTTGGTGATTATATATTTCACATGTGTTTGTATCTCTCTGTTAACCTCAATATGGTAATGTATCCAATCCTCACACCTTTCCATTTGGTGAACCATAAGTTTTTTTAATGAATCTATGATAGTGTTTCTCTGTGGAAATATCTTTGTATCATTTTTTAGGTAACACCTCTATGTGATATGATAGGATATGTGTCTTTCGCTTTCTCACTTACTCCAAGTTGACTGATTACTTCTCGACTCATCTATGGTGCTGCAAATGGCATTGTTTCATTTTTTCACTAGCTCCTATTCCATCTGTACAGGTAGCAGTTCTTCTTTGTCCACCCATCTGTCGGTGGACGTTTTGGTTACTTCCATATCTTGGCTATTGTAATACTATGCAATGTAGATTTGCGTGCCTGTGTCCTTTCAGTTCTGTCTTCTTAGTTTATAGGTCCAAGAATAGGTCTGCTGGATCATATGGTAGCTGAATGTTTACCTTTTATAGGCAGCTCTATTCTGTTCTCCTTAGTGGCTTTTTCCAGGTTACATCCCACTTAAAGTGGAGGGTATGTATTTCTTCCCAGCGCCTTCAGCATTTATTCTTTGTAGTTTTTGCTGATGGTTATTCTGAGTGGTGTGAGCTGATACCTCTTTGTGGTTGAATTTGCATGTGTCTCATAATGCGTTGAAATTGAGCGTTAAGACATGTCCATTTTATTTTTCGAGCTGTGATTAGAGCTTATTACTTCCAAGTGTTTTCTTAAAGTATGTGTCACCATTTGAAATATTTTGGCCATTATCTCCCTCAAGACATTTTGAGGGCAGGTTTCATTTACAGCCCTGCAGTACTTGTTCATATGAAGTGACCATTAGCTCAGGCTTTAAACCTGCTTTTGCAGGTAACGGCCAGAGAGCGGCAGCCTTTCTACGTTCTCCATGCTGGTACTAGGGAAACAGACCTACCGGCCAGTGGTATTCTTCGGTTATAAATTAGAGTGCAATGTGCCCGGGTAAACCCACAAATGTTGATGTCTCCTTGCTTTTGTTTGTTTTTAAATTTAATTTATATTTATTATTAGAGTAATATTCCATTGTGTACGTGGACCACTTCTTCTTGGTGCATTCCTCGGTTGATGGACATTTTCATTGCTTCCAAGTGCTGGCTATGGTAAATATTGCTGGCGTACAGGTTTGCCCGCCTGTCACTTTTTCATTCTCATTTTCTCAGGTGATAGGCCAAGCAGTGGTTGTGATTGATTGACTGGTAGCTCAATATTTCCCTTTTCAAAGCACCTACATTGTGTTTTCATTAGTGGCTCTTTACATGCCCCCCCCTTACAACCGAGGGTACGCATTTCTCCACACTCCCTTCACCGTTTATTTTTGGCAGCATTTTTCCTAATGGCCATTCTGACTGCTGTGAGCTGATAGGTTTTTGTAATATGGGTATGCATGTCATTAAAATTTTTAAAATTCATCATATTCCTACGCCTTTTTCTTTTCTCTTAAAAGAAAAAACCGTGAGTACAATATAGCTCTTGAAACTGTCTTCTTCGAAGGTTGCCCTCTTTTGAATTTTTTGGTCGATTTTTGACCCCAGAAATTTTCGGGAGGGCAGGTGCCATTTACAGAACTGCAAGTTGGTGAAAATTTAGTGACCTTTTGCAGTGGGTTCAAAGCTGCTGTTGTGGGAAACGGCCACAAGGAGGTAGCATTTCTCCATTCCCCAAGCTGGGTCCTAGGGCAGCAGAGCCTTTCTGGAAGTCATTGTCCTAGGTTGTAAATTAGAATGGAATTTGCCAGGAGAAATCCCCTTAAGTTTATGTCTCATTACTTCTTCTTGGTTTTTAAAATTTTTTTTAATCTGGGTAAAGTTTAGAATATTGTTTGTCCTAGGTGTACACAATCTGGTTCATTTGTACATTATGTATGTCTATTAATGTACAGATCCTCTTCCCATGTAAAATATTACAGTGTTCCGTCGACCTCCCTTGCTATATGTTCGGTCTTTTTGATACATGTATATAATATGTATTTGTATATGTATAGTAACACTCATCTTCATTCTCAATTTCCCCCCTCCTTTCCTTTTAGATGAGCATAGTTTGTTTTCTAAGCCTGTGAGTGTCTTTCTCTTTGGAAATATGTTCATCTGTGTCAGTTATTAGGTAATGCCATAAGTGATAATATAGGCTATAGGTCTTTTGCTTTCCGACCTACTTCATGTTTTGTGATTATCTCCAGGCTCATCTACGGTGCCCCAAAGAGTAGTGCTTCAAAGTTTTCCAAGGCTAATATTCCATTGTGTACATGGACCACTTCTTCTTGGTGCATTCCTCTGTTGATGGACATTTTCGTTGCTTCCAAGTGTTGCCTATGGTAAATATTGCTGGAGTGCAGGATTGCCAGCCTGTGATTTTTGATTTTCATTTTCTCAGGTGATAGACCCAGCAGTGGTTATGATTGATTGACTGGTATGGTAGCTCAACGTTTACCTTTTCAAGGCACCTCAATTGTGCTTTCATTTGTGGCTCTTACCACGTCCCCCTTAGAATCGAGGGTACGCATTGCTCCACAATCACGTCAGCATTTATTTTTTGCAGCATTTTTGTTGATGGCCATTCTGACTGGTGTGAGCTGATAGGTTTTTGTAATTTGGGTTTACATGTCTGTAAAAATTCCTACAATTCATCATTTTTCCACGCCTTTTTGTTTTCTGTTAAAAGAAAAAAAGTGTGAGTATAATATACCTCTTCAAATTTTCTTTTTGGAAGGTTGCACTCTAGAATTCTTTGGTTGATTTTCGACCTCAGTATTTTTTGGAGGGCAGGTGTCATTTACAGAACTGCAATTGGTGAATATTTAGTGACCTTTTGCAGTGGGTTTAAAACTGCTGTTGTGGGAAACGGCCACAAGGATGCAGCATTTCTCCATTCCCAAATCTGGGTACTAGGGCAGCACAGCCGTTCTGGAAGTCCTTTGCCGAGGTTGTAAATTTGAATGGAATGTGCCAGGAAAACCCCCCATAAGTTTATGTCTCATTACTCCTAGTTCGTTGTTTTAATTTTTTCAATTGGGGTAATGGTTAGAATGTTGCTTGTCCAAGGTGTACATCTACATATTCTATATACCTATTTATGTAGAGATCCTCTTCCCGTGTAAATTATTACACAGTGTTCCCTAAACCTTCCTTGCTATATGGTCGGTCTTTTTGATATATGTATATAATATGTATTTGTATACATATGGTAACGCTAATCTTCATTTATCCATTCCCCCCACCTTTCCTTTTAGATAAGCATAGTTTTTTTTTAATAAGTCTGTGATTGACTTTCTCTGTGGAATTATGTTCATTTGTGTCAGTTATTAGATAACGCCTATAAGTGATATCATAGGATATAGGACTTTTGCTTTCCGACTTACCTCATGTTCTGTGATTATCTCCAAGATCATCTATGGTGCCTCAGAGAGCAGTGTTTCATTGTTTTCCATGGCTAGTATTCATTGTGTACATGGACCACTTCTTCTTTATCCTTTCATCTGTTGATGGACATTTTGGTTGCTTCACTGTCTTGTCTATTGTGAATAAGGCTGCAGTGCAACTTTTGCAGCCCGGGTCTTCATTCTGGTCTTCTCAGGTGAGAGGCCCATTGGTGCGCCTGCTGGATTGAATGGTACCTCAATTTTTCGTTTTCAACGCAGCTCCTTTCTGTTCTCATTATTAGCGTTTAACCCTTTTACATCTCACCAGCAGCTAGAGGGTACACAGTTCTCTAAAACCCCTTCAGCATTTATTGTTTGTAGACTTTTTGCCAATGGTCCGTCGACTGGTGTGAGTTGAAAACATTCTGTAGATTAGATTGCATGAGTCTAATACTTCCTGAGGTGGAGCGTTTATCCATTTTCCTTTCTTTAAAAAGAGAGTGAGTAAAACTTACCTCTTCATACTATCTTCTTGAAAATTTGGCCTCTTTTGAATTTTTTGTATCCATTCCCTACCTCAGCACAATTTTGAGGGCAGGTGTCTTTACAGCTCTGAGTCCTTGTGAATGGTAAGTGACCATTAGCAGTGGGTTAAAAGCTGCTCTTGTGGGAATCGGCCACAAGGCGGCAGCATTTCTCCTTTACCAAATCTGGTTACTAGGGCAACAGAGCCTTACTGGAAGTGGTGTTCTAGGTGGTAAATTAGAATGGAACGTGCGAGGAAAAAGCCCTTTAAGTTTATGTCTCATTACCTCTTGTTGGTATTTTGAACTTAATTTTTATTTTTTATCACAGCAAACTTGATTACAATGTTTTGTTTGTTCTAGTTGTGCAAGATGCGGTTCTTTCACACATATGCATATATCTATTCTTCTTCGGATCCTTTTCCCATGTAGGTTATGACACAATGTTGAGTAGTCTTCTCTTGGTATTGCGTAGGTCTTTGGTGATTATATATTTCACATGTGTTTGTATCTCTCTGTTAACCTCAATATGGTAATGTATCCAATCCTCACACCTTTCCATTTGGTGAACCATAAGTTTTTTTAATGAATCTATGATAGTGTTTCTCTGTGGAAATATCTTTGTATCATTTTTTAGGTAACACCTCTATGTGATATGATAGGATATGTGTCTTTCGCTTTCTCACTTACTCCAAGTTGACTGATTACTTCTCGACTCATCTATGGTGCTGCAAATGGCATTGTTTCATTTTTTCACTAGCTCCTATTCCATCTGTACAGGTAGCAGTTCTTCTTTGTCCACCCATCTGTCGGTGGACTTTTTGGTTACTTCCATATCTTGGCTATTGTAATACTATGCAATGTAGATTTGCGTGCCTGTGTCCTTTCAGTTCTGTCTTCTTAGTTTATAGGTCCAAGAATAGGTCTGCTGGATCATATGGTAGCTGAATGTTTACCTTTTATAGGCAGCTCTATTCTGTTCTCCTTAGTGGCTTTTTCCAGGTTACATCCCACTTAAAGTGGAGGGTATGTATTTCTTCCCAGCGCCTTCAGCATTTATTCTTTGTAGTTTTTGCTGATGGTTATTCTGAGTGGTGTGAGCTGATTCCATCTTTGTGGTTGAATTTGCATGTGTCTCATAATGCGTTGAAATTGAGCGTTAAGACATGTCCATTTTATTTTTCGAGCTGTGATTAGAGCTTATTACTTCCAAGTGTTTTCTTAAAGTATGTGTCACCATTTGAAATATTTTGGCCATTATCTCCCTCAAGACATTTTGAGGGCAGGTTTCATTTACAGCCCTGCAGTACTTGTTCATATGAAGTGACCATTAGCTCAGGCTTTAAACCTGCTTTTGCAGGTAACGGCCAGAGAGCGGCAGCCTTTCTACGTTCTCCATGCTGGTACTAGGGAAACAGACCTACCGGCCAGTGGTATTCTTCGGTTATAAATTAGAGTGCAATGTGCCCGGGTAAACCCACAAATGTTGATGTCTCCTTGCTTTTGTTTGTTTTTAAATTTAATTTGTATTTATTATTAGAGTAATATTCCATTGTGTACGTGGACCACTTCTTCTTGGTGCATTCCTCGGTTGATGGACATTTTCATTGCTTCCAAGTGCTGGCTATGGTAAATATTGCTGGCGTACAGGTTTGCCCGCCTGTCACTTTTTCATTCTCATTTTCTCAGGTGATAGGCCAAGCAGTGGTTGTGATTGATTGACTGGTAGCTCAATATTTCCCTTTTCAAAGCACCTACATTGTGTTTTCATTAGTGGCTCTTTACATGCCCCCCCCTTACAACCGAGGGTACGCATTTCTCCACACTCCCTTCACCGTTTATTTTTGGCAGCATTTTTCCTAATGGCCATTCTGACTGCTGTGAGCTGATAGGTTTTTGTAATATGGGTATGCATGTCATTAAAATTTTTAAAATTCATCATATTCCTACGCCTTTTTCTTTTCTCTTAAAAGAAAAAACCGTGAGTACAATATAGCTCTTGAAACTGTCTTCTTCGAAGGTTGCCCTCTTTTGAATTTTTTGGTCGATTTTTGACCCCAGAAATTTTCGGGAGGGCAGGTGCCATTTACAGAACTGCAAGTTGGTGAAAATTTAGTGACCTTTTGCAGTGGGTTCAAAGCTGCTGTTGTGGGAAACGGCCACAAGGAGGTAGCATTTCTCCATTCCCCAAGCTGGGTCCTAGGGCAGCAGAGCCTTTCTGGAAGTCATTGTCCTAGGTTGTAAATTAGAATGGAATTTGCCAGGAGAAATCCCCTTAAGTTTATGTCTCATTACTTCTTCTTGGTTTTTAAAATTTTTTTTAATCTGGGTAAAGTTTAGAATATTGTTTGTCCTAGGTGTACACAATCTGGTTCATTTGTACATTATGTATGTCTATTAATGTACAGATCCTCTTCCCATGTAAAATATTACAGTGTTCCGTCGACCTCCCTTGCTATATGTTCGGTCTTTTTGATACATGTATATAATATGTATTTGTATATGTATAGTAACACTCATCTTCATTCTCAATTTCCCCCCTCCTTTCCTTTTAGATGAGCATAGTTTGTTTTCTAAGCCTGTGAGTGTCTTTCTCTTTGGAAATATGTTCATCTGTGTCAGTTATTAGGTAATGCCATAAGTGATAATATAGGCTATAGGTCTTTTGCTTTCCGACCTACTTCATGTTTTGTGATTATCTCCAGGCTCATCTACGGTGCCCCAAAGAGTAGTGCTTCAAAGTTTTCCAAGGCTAATATTCCATTGTGTACATGGACCACTTCTTCTTGGTGCATTCCTCTGTTGATGGACATTTTCGTTGCTTCCAAGTGTTGCCTATGGTAAATATTGCTGGAGTGCAGGATTGCCAGCCTGTGATTTTTGATTTTCATTTTCTCAGGTGATAGACCCAGCAGTGGTTATGATTGATTGACTGGTATGGTAGCTCAACGTTTACCTTTTCAAGGCACCTCAATTGTGCTTTCATTTGTGGCTCTTACCACGTCCCCCTTAGAATCGAGGGTACGCATTGCTCCACAATCACGTCAGCATTTATTTTTTGCAGCATTTTTGTTGATGGCCATTCTGACTGGTGTGAGCTGATAGGTTTTTGTAATTTGGGTTTACATGTCTGTAAAAATTCCTACAATTCATCATTTTTCCACGCCTTTTTGTTTTCTGTTAAAAGAAAAAAGAAAAAAAGTGTGAGTATAATATACCTCTTCAAATTTTCTTTTTGGAAGGTTGCACTCTAGAATTCTTTGGTTGATTTTCGACCTCAGTATTTTTTGGAGGGCAGGTGTCATTTACAGAACTGCAATTGGTGAATATTTAGTGACCTTTTGCAGTGGGTTTAAAACTGCTGTTGTGGGAAACGGCCACAAGGATGCAGCATTTCTCCATTCCCAAATCTGGGTACTAGGGCAGCACAGCCGTTCTGGAAGTCCTTTGCCGAGGTTGTAAATTTGAATGGAATGTGCCAGGAAAACCCCCCATAAGTTTATGTCTCATTACTCCTAGTTCGTTGTTTTAATTTTTTCAATTGGGGTAATGGTTAGAATGTTGCTTGTCCAAGGTGTACATCTACATATTCTATATACCTATTTATGTAGAGATCCTCTTCCCGTGTAAATTATTACAGAGTGTTCCCTAAACCTTCCTTGCTATATGGTCGGTCTTTTTGATATATGTATATAATATGTATTTGTATACATATGGTAACGCTAATCTTCATTTATCCATTCCCCCCACCTTTCCTTTTAGATAAGCATAGTTTTTTTTTAATAAGTCTGTGATTGACTTTCTCTGTGGAATTATGTTCATTTGTGTCAGTTATTAGATAACGCCTATAAGTGATATCATAGGATATAGGACTTTTGCTTTCCGACTTACCTCATGTTCTGTGATTATCTCCAAGATCATCTATGGTGCCTCAGAGAGCAGTGTTTCATTGTTTTCCATGGCTAGTATTCATTGTGTACATGGACCACTTCTTCTTTATCCTTTCATCTGTTGATGGACATTTTGGTTGCTTCACTGTCTTGTCTATTGTGAATAAGGCTGCAGTGCAACTTTTGCAGCCCGGGTCTTCATTCTGGTCTTCTCAGGTGAGAGGCCCATTGGTGCGCCTGCTGGATTGAATGGTACCTCAATTTTTCGTTTTCAACGCAGCTCCTTTCTGTTCTCATTATTAGCGTTTAACCCTTTTACATCTCACCAGCAGCTAGAGGGTACACAGTTCTCTAAAACCCCTTCAGCATTTATTGTTTGTAGACTTTTTGCCAATGGTCCGTCGACTGGTGTGAGTTGAAAACATTCTGTAGATTAGATTGCATGAGTCTAATACTTCCTGAGGTGGAGCGTTTATCCATTTTCCTTTCTTTAAAAAGAGAGTGAGTAAAACTTACCTCTTCATACTATCTTCTTGAAAATTTGGCCTCTTTTGAATTTTTTGTATCCATTCCCTACCTCAGCACAATTTTGAGGGCAGGTGTCTTTACAGCTCTGAGTCCTTGTGAATGGTAAGTGACCATTAGCAGTGGGTTAAAAGCTGCTCTTGTGGGAATCGGCCACAAGGCGGCAGCATTTCTCCTTTACCAAATCTGGTTACTAGGGCAACAGAGCCTTACTGGAAGTGGTGTTCTAGGTGGTAAATTAGAATGGAACGTGCGAGGAAAAAGCCCTTTAAGTTTATGTCTCATTACCTCTTGTTGGTATTTTGAACTTAATTTTTATTTTTTATCACAGCAAACTTGATTACAATGTTTTGTTTGTTCTAGTTGTGCAAGATGCGGTTCTTTCACACATATGCATATATCTATTCTTCTTCGGATCCTTTTCCCATGTAGGTTATGACACAATGTTGAGTAGTCTTCTCTTGGTATTGCGTAGGTCTTTGGTGATTATATATTTCACATGTGTTTGTATCTCTCTGTTAACCTCAATATGGTAATGTATCCAATCCTCACACCTTTCCATTTGGTGAACCATAAGTTTTTTTAATGAATCTATGATAGTGTTTCTCTGTGGAAATATCTTTGTATCATTTTTTAGGTAACACCTCTATGTGATATGATAGGATATGTGTCTTTCGCTTTCTCACTTACTCCAAGTTGACTGATTACTTCTCGACTCATCTATGGTGCTGCAAATGGCATTGTTTCATTTTTTCACTAGCTCCTATTCCATCTGTACAGGTAGCAGTTCTTCTTTGTCCACCCATCTGTCGGTGGACTTTTTGGTTACTTCCATATCTTGGCTATTGTAATACTATGCAATGTAGATTTGCGTGCCTGTGTCCTTTCAGTTCTGTCTTCTTAGTTTATAGGTCCAAGAATAGGTCTGCTGGATCATATGGTAGCTGAATGTTTACCTTTTATAGGCAGCTCTATTCTGTTCTCCTTAGTGGCTTTTTCCAGGTTACATCCCACTTAAAGTGGAGGGTATGTATTTCTTCCCAGCGCCTTCAGCATTTATTCTTTGTAGTTTTTGCTGATGGTTATTCTGAGTGGTGTGAGCTGATACCTCTTTGTGGTTGAATTTGCATGTGTCTCATAATGCGTTGAAATTGAGCGTTAAGACATGTCCATTTTATTTTTCGAGCTGTGATTAGAGCTTATTACTTCCAAGTGTTTTCTTAAAGTATGTGTCACCATTTGAAATATTTTGGCCATTATCTCCCTCAAGACATTTTGAGGGCAGGTTTCATTTACAGCCCTGAAGTACTTGTTCATATGAAGTGACCATTAGCTCAGGCTTTAAACCTGCTTTTGCAGGTAACGGCCAGAGAGCGGCAGCCTTTCTACGTTCTCCATGCTGGTACTAGGGAAACAGACCTACCGGCCAGTGGTATTCTTCGGTTATAAATTAGAGTGCAATGTGCCCGGGTAAACCCACAAATGTTGATGTCTCCTTGCTTTTGTTTGTTTTTAAATTTAATTTATATTTATTATTAGAGTAATATTCCATTGTGTACGTGGACCACTTCTTCTTGGTGCATTCCTCGGTTGATGGACATTTTCATTGCTTCCAAGTGCTGGCTATGGTAAATATTGCTGGCGTACAGGTTTGCCCGCCTGTCACTTTTTCATTCTCATTTTCTCAGGTGATAGGCCAAGCAGTGGTTGTGATTGATTGACTGGTAGCTCAATATTTCCCTTTTCAAAGCACCTACATTGTGTTTTCATTAGTGGCTCTTTACATGCCCCCCCCCTTACAACCGAGGGTACGCATTTCTCCACACTCCCTTCACCGTTTATTTTTGGCAGCATTTTTCCTAATGGCCATTCTGACTGCTGTGAGCTGATAGGTTTTTGTAATATGGGTATGCATGTCATTAAAATTTTTAAAATTCATCATATTCCTACGCCTTTTTCTTTTCTCTTAAAAGAAAAAACCGTGAGTACAATATAGCTCTTGAAACTGTCTTCTTCGAAGGTTGCCCTCTTTTGAATTTTTTGGTCGATTTTTGACCCCAGAAATTTTCGGGAGGGCAGGTGCCATTTACAGAACTGCAAGTTGGTGAAAATTTAGTGACCTTTTGCAGTGGGTTCAAAGCTGCTGTTGTGGGAAACGGCCACAAGGAGGTAGCATTTCTCCATTCCCCAAGCTGGGTCCTAGGGCAGCAGAGCCTTTCTGGAAGTCATTGTCCTAGGTTGTAAATTAGAATGGAATTTGCCAGGAGAAATCCCCTTAAGTTTATGTCTCATTACTTCTTCTTGGTTTTTAAAATTTTTTTTAATCTGGGTAAAGTTTAGAATATTGTTTGTCCTAGGTGTACACAATCTGGTTCATTTGTACATTATGTATGTCTATTAATGTACAGATCCTCTTCCCATGTAAAATATTACAGTGTTCCGTCGACCTCCCTTGCTATATGTTCGGTCTTTTTGATACATGTATATAATATGTATTTGTATATGTATAGTAACACTCATCTTCATTCTCAATTTCCCCCCTCCTTTCCTTTTAGATGAGCATAGTTTGTTTTCTAAGCCTGTGAGTGTCTTTCTCTTTGGAAATATGTTCATCTGTGTCAGTTATTAGGTAATGCCATAAGTGATAATATAGGCTATAGGTCTTTTGCTTTCCGACCTACTTCATGTTTTGTGATTATCTCCAGGCTCATCTACGGTGCCCCAAAGAGTAGTGCTTCAAAGTTTTCCAAGGCTAATATTCCATTGTGTACATGGACCACTTCTTCTTGGTGCATTCCTCTGTTGATGGACATTTTCGTTGCTTCCAAGTGTTGCCTATGGTAAATATTGCTGGAGTGCAGGATTGCCAGCCTGTGATTTTTGATTTTCATTTTCTCAGGTGATAGACCCAGCAGTGGTTATGATTGATTGACTGGTATGGTAGCTCAACGTTTACCTTTTCAAGGCACCTCAATTGTGCTTTCATTTGTGGCTCTTACCACGTCCCCCTTAGAATCGAGGGTACGCATTGCTCCACAATCACGTCAGCATTTATTTTTGGCAGCATTTTTGTTGATGGCCATTCTGACTGGTGTGAGCTGATAGGTTTTTGTAATTTGGGTTTACATGTCTGTAAAAATTCCTACAATTCATCATTTTCCCACGCCTTTTTGTTTTCTGTTAAAAGAAAAAAGAAAAAAAGTGTGAGTATAATATACCTCTTCAAATTTTCTTTTTGGAAGGTTGCACTCTAGAATTCTTTGGTTGATTTTCGACCTCAGTATTTTTTGGAGGGCAGGTGTCATTTACAGAACTGCAATTGGTGAATATTTAGTGACCTTTTGCAGTGGGTTTAAAACTGCTGTTGTGGGAAACGGCCACAAGGATGCAGCATTTCTCCATTCCCAAATCTGGGTACTAGGGCAGCACAGCCGTTCTGGAAGTCCTTTGCCGAGGTTGTAAATTTGAATGGAATGTGCCAGGAAAACCCCCCATAAGTTTATGTCTCATTACTCCTAGTTCGTTGTTTTAATTTTTTCAATTGGGGTAATGGTTAGAATGTTGCTTGTCCAAGGTGTACATCTACATATTCTATATACCTATTTATGTAGAGATCCTCTTCCCGTGTAAATTATTACACAGTGTTCCCTAAACCTTCCTTGCTATATGGTCGGTCTTTTTGATATATGTATATAATATGTATTTGTATACATATGGTAACGCTAATCTTCATTTATCCATTCCCCCCACCTTTCCTTTTAGATAAGCATAGTTTTTTTTTTAATAAGTCTGTGATTGACTTTCTCTGTGGAATTATGTTCATTTGTGTCAGTTATTAGATAACGCCTATAAGTGATATCATAGGATATAGGACTTTTGCTTTCCGACTTACCTCATGTTCTGTGATTATCTCCAAGATCATCTATGGTGCCTCAGAGAGCAGTGTTTCATTGTTTTCCATGGCTAGTATTCATTGTGTACATGGACCACTTCTTCTTTATCCTTTCATCTGTTGATGGACATTTTGGTTGCTTCACTGTCTTGTCTATTGTGAATAAGGCTGCAGTGCAACTTTTGCAGCCCGGGTCTTCATTCTGGTCTTCTCAGGTGAGAGGCCCATTGGTGCGCCTGCTGGATTGAATGGTACCTCAATTTTTCGTTTTCAACGCAGCTCCTTTCTGTTCTCATTATTAGCGTTTAACCCTTTTACATCTCACCAGCAGCTAGAGGGTACACAGTTCTCTAAAACCCCTTCAGCATTTATTGTTTGTAGACTTTTTGCCAATGGTCCGTCGACTGGTGTGAGTTGAAAACATTCTGTAGATTAGATTGCATGAGTCTAATACTTCCTGAGGTGGAGCGTTTATCCATTTTCCTTTCTTTAAAAAGAGAGTGAGTAAAACTTACCTCTTCATACTATCTTCTTGAAAATTTGGCCTGTTTTGAATTTTTTGTATCCATTCCCTACCTCAGCACAATTTTGAGGGCAGGTGTCTTTACAGCTCTGAGTCCTTGTGAATGGTAAGTGACCATTAGCAGTGGGTTAAAAGCTGCTCTTGTGGGAATCGGCCACAAGGCGGCAGCATTTCTCCTTTACCAAATCTGGTTACTAGGGCAACAGAGCCTTACTGGAAGTGGTGTTCTAGGTGGTAAATTAGAATGGAACGTGCGAGGAAAAAGCCCTTTAAGTTTATGTCTCATTACCTCTTGTTGGTATTTTGAACTTAATTTTTATTTTTTATCACAGCAAACTTGATTACAATGTTTTGTTTGTTCTAGTTGTGCAAGATGCGGTTCTTTCACACATATGCATATATCTATTCTTCTTCGGATCCTTTTCCCATGTAGGTTATGACACAATGTTGAGTAGTCTTCTCTTGGTATTGCGTAGGTCTTTGGTGATTATATATTTCACATGTGTTTGTATCTCTCTGTTAACCTCAATATGGTAATGTATCCAATCCTCACACCTTTCCATTTGGTGAACCATAAGTTTTTTTAATGAATCTATGATAGTGTTTCTCTGTGGAAATATCTTTGTATCATTTTTTAGGTAACACCTCTATGTGATATGATAGGATATGTGTCTTTCGCTTTCTCACTTACTCCAAGTTGACTGATTACTTCTCGACTCATCTATGGTGCTGCAAATGGCATTGTTTCATTTTTTCACTAGCTCCTATTCCATCTGTACAGGTAGCAGTTCTTCTTTGTCCACCCATCTGTCGGTGGACTTTTTGGTTACTTCCATATCTTGGCTATTGTAATACTATGCAATGTAGATTTGCGTGCCTGTGTCCTTTCAGTTCTGTCTTCTTAGTTTATAGGTCCAAGAATAGGTCTGCTGGATCATATGGTAGCTGAATGTTTACCTTTTATAGGCAGCTCTATTCTGTTCTCCTTAGTGGCTTTTTCCAGGTTACATCCCACTTAAAGTGGAGGGTATGTATTTCTTCCCAGCGCCTTCAGCATTTATTCTTTGTAGTTTTTGCTGATGGTTATTCTGAGTGGTGTGAGCTGATTCCATCTTTGTGGTTGAATTTGCATGTGTCTCATAATGCGTTGAAATTGAGCGTTAAGACATGTCCATTTTATTTTTCGAGCTGTGATTAGAGCTTATTACTTCCAAGTGTTTTCTTAAAGTATGTGTCACCATTTGAAATATTTTGGCCATTATCTCCCTCAAGACATTTTGAGGGCAGGTTTCATTTACAGCCCTGCAGTACTTGTTCATATGAAGTGACCATTAGCTCAGGCTTTAAACCTGCTTTTGCAGGTAACGGCCAGAGAGCGGCAGCCTTTCTACGTTCTCCATGCTGGTACTAGGGAAACAGACCTACCGGCCAGTGGTATTCTTCGGTTATAAATTAGAGTGCAATGTGCCCGGGTAAACCCACAAATGTTGATGTCTCCTTGCTTTTGTTTGTTTTTAAATTTAATTTGTATTTATTATTAGAGTAATATTCCATTGTGTACGTGGACCACTTCTTCTTGGTGCATTCCTCGGTTGATGGACATTTTCATTGCTTCCAAGTGCTGGCTATGGTAAATATTGCTGGCGTACAGGTTTGCCCGCCTGTCACTTTTTCATTCTCATTTTCTCAGGTGATAGGCCAAGCAGTGGTTGTGATTGATTGACTGGTAGCTCAATATTTCCCTTTTCAAAGCACCTACATTGTGTTTTCATTAGTGGCTCTTTACATGCCCCCCCCTTACAACCGAGGGTACGCATTTCTCCACACTCCCTTCACCGTTTATTTTTGGCAGCATTTTTCCTAATGGCCATTCTGACTGCTGTGAGCTGATAGGTTTTTGTAATATGGGTATGCATGTCATTAAAATTTTTAAAATTCATCATATTCCTACGCCTTTTTCTTTTCTCTTAAAAGAAAAAACCGTGAGTACAATATAGCTCTTGAAACTGTCTTCTTCGAAGGTTGCCCTCTTTTGAATTTTTTGGTCGATTTTTGACCCCAGAAATTTTCGGGAGGGCAGGTGCCATTTACAGAACTGCAAGTTGGTGAAAATTTAGTGACCTTTTGCAGTGGGTTCAAAGCTGCTGTTGTGGGAAACGGCCACAAGGAGGTAGCATTTCTCCATTCCCCAAGCTGGGTCCTAGGGCAGCAGAGCCTTTCTGGAAGTCATTGTCCTAGGTTGTAAATTAGAATGGAATTTGCCAGGAGAAATCCCCTTAAGTTTATGTCTCATTACTTCTTCTTGGTTTTTAAAATTTTTTTTAATCTGGGTAAAGTTTAGAATATTGTTTGTCCTAGGTGTACACAATCTGGTTCATTTGTACATTATGTATGTCTATTAATGTACAGATCCTCTTCCCATGTAAAATATTACAGTGTTCCGTCGACCTCCCTTGCTATATGTTCGGTCTTTTTGATACATGTATATAATATGTATTTGTATATGTATAGTAACACTCATCTTCATTCTCAATTTCCCCCCTCCTTTCCTTTTAGATGAGCATAGTTTGTTTTCTAAGCCTGTGAGTGTCTTTCTCTTTGGAAATATGTTCATCTGTGTCAGTTATTAGGTAATGCCATAAGTGATAATATAGGCTATAGGTCTTTTGCTTTCCGACCTACTTCATGTTTTGTGATTATCTCCAGGCTCATCTACGGTGCCCCAAAGAGTAGTGCTTCAAAGTTTTCCAAGGCTAATATTCCATTGTGTACATGGACCACTTCTTCTTGGTGCATTCCTCTGTTGATGGACATTTTCGTTGCTTCCAAGTGTTGCCTATGGTAAATATTGCTGGAGTGCAGGATTGCCAGCCTGTGATTTTTGATTTTCATTTTCTCAGGTGATAGACCCAGCAGTGGTTATGATTGATTGACTGGTATGGTAGCTCAACGTTTACCTTTTCAAGGCACCTCAATTGTGCTTTCATTTGTGGCTCTTACCACGTCCCCCTTAGAATCGAGGGTACGCATTGCTCCACAATCACGTCAGCATTTATTTTTTGCAGCATTTTTGTTGATGGCCATTCTGACTGGTGTGAGCTGATAGGTTTTTGTAATTTGGGTTTACATGTCTGTAAAAATTCCTACAATTCATCATTTTTCCACGCCTTTTTGTTTTCTGTTAAAAGAAAAAAGAAAAAAAGTGTGAGTATAATATACCTCTTCAAATTTTCTTTTTGGAAGGTTGCACTCTAGAATTCTTTGGTTGATTTTCGACCTCAGTATTTTTTGGAGGGCAGGTGTCATTTACAGAACTGCAATTGGTGAATATTTAGTGACCTTTTGCAGTGGGTTTAAAACTGCTGTTGTGGGAAACGGCCACAAGGATGCAGCATTTCTCCATTCCCAAATCTGGGTACTAGGGCAGCACAGCCGTTCTGGAAGTCCTTTGCCGAGGTTGTAAATTTGAATGGAATGTGCCAGGAAAACCCCCCATAAGTTTATGTCTCATTACTCCTAGTTCGTTGTTTTAATTTTTTCAATTGGGGTAATGGTTAGAATGTTGCTTGTCCAAGGTGTACATCTACATATTCTATATACCTATTTATGTAGAGATCCTCTTCCCGTGTAAATTATTACAGAGTGTTCCCTAAACCTTCCTTGCTATATGGTCGGTCTTTTTGATATATGTATATAATATGTATTTGTATACATATGGTAACGCTAATCTTCATTTATCCATTCCCCCCACCTTTCCTTTTAGATAAGCATAGTTTTTTTTTAATAAGTCTGTGATTGACTTTCTCTGTGGAATTATGTTCATTTGTGTCAGTTATTAGATAACGCCTATAAGTGATATCATAGGATATAGGACTTTTGCTTTCCGACTTACCTCATGTTCTGTGATTATCTCCAAGATCATCTATGGTGCCTCAGAGAGCAGTGTTTCATTGTTTTCCATGGCTAGTATTCATTGTGTACATGGACCACTTCTTCTTTATCCTTTCATCTGTTGATGGACATTTTGGTTGCTTCACTGTCTTGTCTATTGTGAATAAGGCTGCAGTGCAACTTTTGCAGCCCGGGTCTTCATTCTGGTCTTCTCAGGTGAGAGGCCCATTGGTGCGCCTGCTGGATTGAATGGTACCTCAATTTTTCGTTTTCAACGCAGCTCCTTTCTGTTCTCATTATTAGCGTTTAACCCTTTTACATCTCACCAGCAGCTAGAGGGTACACAGTTCTCTAAAACCCCTTCAGCATTTATTGTTTGTAGACTTTTTGCCAATGGTCCGTCGACTGGTGTGAGTTGAAAACATTCTGTAGATTAGATTGCATGAGTCTAATACTTCCTGAGGTGGAGCGTTTATCCATTTTCCTTTCTTTAAAAAGAGAGTGAGTAAAACTTACCTCTTCATACTATCTTCTTGAAAATTTGGCCTCTTTTGAATTTTTTGTATCCATTCCCTACCTCAGCACAATTTTGAGGGCAGGTGTCTTTACAGCTCTGAGTCCTTGTGAATGGTAAGTGACCATTAGCAGTGGGTTAAAAGCTGCTCTTGTGGGAATCGGCCACAAGGCGGCAGCATTTCTCCTTTACCAAATCTGGTTACTAGGGCAACAGAGCCTTACTGGAAGTGGTGTTCTAGGTGGTAAATTAGAATGGAACGTGCGAGGAAAAAGCCCTTTAAGTTTATGTCTCATTACCTCTTGTTGGTATTTTGAACTTAATTTTTATTTTTTATCACAGCAAACTTGATTACAATGTTTTGTTTGTTCTAGTTGTGCAAGATGCGGTTCTTTCACACATATGCATATATCTATTCTTCTTCGGATCCTTTTCCCATGTAGGTTATGACACAATGTTGAGTAGTCTTCTCTTGGTATTGCGTAGGTCTTTGGTGATTATATATTTCACATGTGTTTGTATCTCTCTGTTAACCTCAATATGGTAATGTATCCAATCCTCACACCTTTCCATTTGGTGAACCATAAGTTTTTTTAATGAATCTATGATAGTGTTTCTCTGTGGAAATATCTTTGTATCATTTTTTAGGTAACACCTCTATGTGATATGATAGGATATGTGTCTTTCGCTTTCTCACTTACTCCAAGTTGACTGATTACTTCTCGACTCATCTATGGTGCTGCAAATGGCATTGTTTCATTTTTTCACTAGCTCCTATTCCATCTGTACAGGTAGCAGTTCTTCTTTGTCCACCCATCTGTCGGTGGACTTTTTGGTTACTTCCATATCTTGGCTATTGTAATACTATGCAATGTAGATTTGCGTGCCTGTGTCCTTTCAGTTCTGTCTTCTTAGTTTATAGGTCCAAGAATAGGTCTGCTGGATCATATGGTAGCTGAATGTTTACCTTTTATAGGCAGCTCTATTCTGTTCTCCTTAGTGGCTTTTTCCAGGTTACATCCCACTTAAAGTGGAGGGTATGTATTTCTTCCCAGCGCCTTCAGCATTTATTCTTTGTAGTTTTTGCTGATGGTTATTCTGAGTGGTGTGAGCTGATACCTCTTTGTGGTTGAATTTGCATGTGTCTCATAATGCGTTGAAATTGAGCGTTAAGACATGTCCATTTTATTTTTCGAGCTGTGATTAGAGCTTATTACTTCCAAGTGTTTTCTTAAAGTATGTGTCACCATTTGAAATATTTTGGCCATTATCTCCCTCAAGACATTTTGAGGGCAGGTTTCATTTACAGCCCTGAAGTACTTGTTCATATGAAGTGACCATTAGCTCAGGCTTTAAACCTGCTTTTGCAGGTAACGGCCAGAGAGCGGCAGCCTTTCTACGTTCTCCATGCTGGTACTAGGGAAACAGACCTACCGGCCAGTGGTATTCTTCGGTTATAAATTAGAGTGCAATGTGCCCGGGTAAACCCACAAATGTTGATGTCTCCTTGCTTTTGTTTGTTTTTAAATTTAATTTATATTTATTATTAGAGTAATATTCCATTGTGTACGTGGACCACTTCTTCTTGGTGCATTCCTCGGTTGATGGACATTTTCATTGCTTCCAAGTGCTGGCTATGGTAAATATTGCTGGCGTACAGGTTTGCCCGCCTGTCACTTTTTCATTCTCATTTTCTCAGGTGATAGGCCAAGCAGTGGTTGTGATTGATTGACTGGTAGCTCAATATTTCCCTTTTCAAAGCACCTACATTGTGTTTTCATTAGTGGCTCTTTACATGCCCCCCCCTTACAACCGAGGGTACGCATTTCTCCACACTCCCTTCACCGTTTATTTTTGGCAGCATTTTTCCTAATGGCCATTCTGACTGCTGTGAGCTGATAGGTTTTTGTAATATGGGTATGCATGTCATTAAAATTTTTAAAATTCATCATATTCCTACGCCTTTTTCTTTTCTCTTAAAAGAAAAAACCGTGAGTACAATATAGCTCTTGAAACTGTCTTCTTCGAAGGTTGCCCTCTTTTGAATTTTTTGGTCGATTTTTGACCCCAGAAATTTTCGGGAGGGCAGGTGCCATTTACAGAACTGCAAGTTGGTGAAAATTTAGTGACCTTTTGCAGTGGGTTCAAAGCTGCTGTTGTGGGAAACGGCCACAAGGAGGTAGCATTTCTCCATTCCCCAAGCTGGGTCCTAGGGCAGCAGAGCCTTTCTGGAAGTCATTGTCCTAGGTTGTAAATTAGAATGGAATTTGCCAGGAGAAATCCCCTTAAGTTTATGTCTCATTACTTCTTCTTGGTTTTTAAAATTTTTTTTAATCTGGGTAAAGTTTAGAATATTGTTTGTCCTAGGTGTACACAATCTGGTTCATTTGTACATTATGTATGTCTATTAATGTACAGATCCTCTTCCCATGTAAAATATTACAGTGTTCCGTCGACCTCCCTTGCTATATGTTCGGTCTTTTTGATACATGTATATAATATGTATTTGTATATGTATAGTAACACTCATCTTCATTCTCAATTTCCCCCCTCCTTTCCTTTTAGATGAGCATAGTTTGTTTTCTAAGCCTGTGAGTGTCTTTCTCTTTGGAAATATGTTCATCTGTGTCAGTTATTAGGTAATGCCATAAGTGATAATATAGGCTATAGGTCTTTTGCTTTCCGACCTACTTCATGTTTTGTGATTATCTCCAGGCTCATCTACGGTGCCCCAAAGAGTAGTGCTTCAAAGTTTTCCAAGGCTAATATTCCATTGTGTACATGGACCACTTCTTCTTGGTGCATTCCTCTGTTGATGGACATTTTCGTTGCTTCCAAGTGTTGCCTATGGTAAATATTGCTGGAGTGCAGGATTGCCAGCCTGTGATTTTTGATTTTCATTTTCTCAGGTGATAGACCCAGCAGTGGTTATGATTGATTGACTGGTATGGTAGCTCAACGTTTACCTTTTCAAGGCACCTCAATTGTGCTTTCATTTGTGGCTCTTACCACGTCCCCCTTAGAATCGAGGGTACGCATTGCTCCACAATCACGTCAGCATTTATTTTTGGCAGCATTTTTGTTGATGGCCATTCTGACTGGTGTGAGCTGATAGGTTTTTGTAATTTGGGTTTACATGTCTGTAAAAATTCCTACAATTCATCATTTTCCCACGCCTTTTTGTTTTCTGTTAAAAGAAAAAAGAAAAAAAGTGTGAGTATAATATACCTCTTCAAATTTTCTTTTTGGAAGGTTGCACTCTAGAATTCTTTGGTTGATTTTCGACCTCAGTATTTTTTGGAGGGCAGGTGTCATTTACAGAACTGCAATTGGTGAATATTTAGTGACCTTTTGCAGTGGGTTTAAAACTGCTGTTGTGGGAAACGGCCACAAGGATGCAGCATTTCTCCATTCCCAAATCTGGGTACTAGGGCAGCACAGCCGTTCTGGAAGTCCTTTGCCGAGGTTGTAAATTTGAATGGAATGTGCCAGGAAAACCCCCCATAAGTTTATGTCTCATTACTCCTAGTTCGTTGTTTTAATTTTTTCAATTGGGGTAATGGTTAGAATGTTGCTTGTCCAAGGTGTACATCTACATATTCTATATACCTATTTATGTAGAGATCCTCTTCCCGTGTAAATTATTACACAGTGTTCCCTAAACCTTCCTTGCTATATGGTCGGTCTTTTTGATATATGTATATAATATGTATTTGTATACATATGGTAACGCTAATCTTCATTTATCCATTCCCCCCACCTTTCCTTTTAGATAAGCATAGTTTTTTTTTTAATAAGTCTGTGATTGACTTTCTCTGTGGAATTATGTTCATTTGTGTCAGTTATTAGATAACGCCTATAAGTGATATCATAGGATATAGGACTTTTGCTTTCCGACTTACCTCATGTTCTGTGATTATCTCCAAGATCATCTATGGTGCCTCAGAGAGCAGTGTTTCATTGTTTTCCATGGCTAGTATTCATTGTGTACATGGACCACTTCTTCTTTATCCTTTCATCTGTTGATGGACATTTTGGTTGCTTCACTGTCTTGTCTATTGTGAATAAGGCTGCAGTGCAACTTTTGCAGCCCGGGTCTTCATTCTGGTCTTCTCAGGTGAGAGGCCCATTGGTGCGCCTGCTGGATTGAATGGTACCTCAATTTTTCGTTTTCAACGCAGCTCCTTTCTGTTCTCATTATTAGCGTTTAACCCTTTTACATCTCACCAGCAGCTAGAGGGTACACAGTTCTCTAAAACCCCTTCAGCATTTATTGTTTGTAGACTTTTTGCCAATGGTCCGTCGACTGGTGTGAGTTGAAAACATTCTGTAGATTAGATTGCATGAGTCTAATACTTCCTGAGGTGGAGCGTTTATCCATTTTCCTTTCTTTAAAAAGAGAGTGAGTAAAACTTACCTCTTCATACTATCTTCTTGAAAATTTGGCCTGTTTTGAATTTTTTGTATCCATTCCCTACCTCAGCACAATTTTGAGGGCAGGTGTCTTTACAGCTCTGAGTCCTTGTGAATGGTAAGTGACCATTAGCAGTGGGTTAAAAGCTGCTCTTGTGGGAATCGGCCACAAGGCGGCAGCATTTCTCCTTTACCAAATCTGGTTACTAGGGCAACAGAGCCTTACTGGAAGTGGTGTTCTAGGTGGTAAATTAGAATGGAACGTGCGAGGAAAAAGCCCTTTAAGTTTATGTCTCATTACCTCTTGTTGGTATTTTGAACTTAATTTTTATTTTTTATCACAGCAAACTTGATTACAATGTTTTGTTTGTTCTAGTTGTGCAAGATGCGGTTCTTTCACACATATGCATATATCTATTCTTCTTCGGATCCTTTTCCCATGTAGGTTATGACACAATGTTGAGTAGTCTTCTCTTGGTATTGCGTAGGTCTTTGGTGATTATATATTTCACATGTGTTTGTATCTCTCTGTTAACCTCAATATGGTAATGTATCCAATCCTCACACCTTTCCATTTGGTGAACCATAAGTTTTTTTAATGAATCTATGATAGTGTTTCTCTGTGGAAATATCTTTGTATCATTTTTTAGGTAACACCTCTATGTGATATGATAGGATATGTGTCTTTCGCTTTCTCACTTACTCCAAGTTGACTGATTACTTCTCGACTCATCTATGGTGCTGCAAATGGCATTGTTTCATTTTTTCACTAGCTCCTATTCCATCTGTACAGGTAGCAGTTCTTCTTTGTCCACCCATCTGTCGGTGGACTTTTTGGTTACTTCCATATCTTGGCTATTGTAATACTATGCAATGTAGATTTGCGTGCCTGTGTCCTTTCAGTTCTGTCTTCTTAGTTTATAGGTCCAAGAATAGGTCTGCTGGATCATATGGTAGCTGAATGTTTACCTTTTATAGGCAGCTCTATTCTGTTCTCCTTAGTGGCTTTTTCCAGGTTACATCCCACTTAAAGTGGAGGGTATGTATTTCTTCCCAGCGCCTTCAGCATTTATTCTTTGTAGTTTTTGCTGATGGTTATTCTGAGTGGTGTGAGCTGATTCCATCTTTGTGGTTGAATTTGCATGTGTCTCATAATGCGTTGAAATTGAGCGTTAAGACATGTCCATTTTATTTTTCGAGCTGTGATTAGAGCTTATTACTTCCAAGTGTTTTCTTAAAGTATGTGTCACCATTTGAAATATTTTGGCCATTATCTCCCTCAAGACATTTTGAGGGCAGGTTTCATTTACAGCCCTGCAGTACTTGTTCATATGAAGTGACCATTAGCTCAGGCTTTAAACCTGCTTTTGCAGGTAACGGCCAGAGAGCGGCAGCCTTTCTACGTTCTCCATGCTGGTACTAGGGAAACAGACCTACCGGCCAGTGGTATTCTTCGGTTATAAATTAGAGTGCAATGTGCCCGGGTAAACCCACAAATGTTGATGTCTCCTTGCTTTTGTTTGTTTTTAAATTTAATTTGTATTTATTATTAGAGTAATATTCCATTGTGTACGTGGACCACTTCTTCTTGGTGCATTCCTCGGTTGATGGACATTTTCATTGCTTCCAAGTGCTGGCTATGGTAAATATTGCTGGCGTACAGGTTTGCCCGCCTGTCACTTTTTCATTCTCATTTTCTCAGGTGATAGGCCAAGCAGTGGTTGTGATTGATTGACTGGTAGCTCAATATTTCCCTTTTCAAAGCACCTACATTGTGTTTTCATTAGTGGCTCTTTACATGCCCCCCCCTTACAACCGAGGGTACGCATTTCTCCACACTCCCTTCACCGTTTATTTTTGGCAGCATTTTTCCTAATGGCCATTCTGACTGCTGTGAGCTGATAGGTTTTTGTAATATGGGTATGCATGTCATTAAAATTTTTAAAATTCATCATATTCCTACGCCTTTTTCTTTTCTCTTAAAAGAAAAAACCGTGAGTACAATATAGCTCTTGAAACTGTCTTCTTCGAAGGTTGCCCTCTTTTGAATTTTTTGGTCGATTTTTGACCCCAGAAATTTTCGGGAGGGCAGGTGCCATTTACAGAACTGCAAGTTGGTGAAAATTTAGTGACCTTTTGCAGTGGGTTCAAAGCTGCTGTTGTGGGAAACGGCCACAAGGAGGTAGCATTTCTCCATTCCCCAAGCTGGGTCCTAGGGCAGCAGAGCCTTTCTGGAAGTCATTGTCCTAGGTTGTAAATTAGAATGGAATTTGCCAGGAGAAATCCCCTTAAGTTTATGTCTCATTACTTCTTCTTGGTTTTTAAAATTTTTTTTAATCTGGGTAAAGTTTAGAATATTGTTTGTCCTAGGTGTACACAATCTGGTTCATTTGTACATTATGTATGTCTATTAATGTACAGATCCTCTTCCCATGTAAAATATTACAGTGTTCCGTCGACCTCCCTTGCTATATGTTCGGTCTTTTTGATACATGTATATAATATGTATTTGTATATGTATAGTAACACTCATCTTCATTCTCAATTTCCCCCCTCCTTTCCTTTTAGATGAGCATAGTTTGTTTTCTAAGCCTGTGAGTGTCTTTCTCTTTGGAAATATGTTCATCTGTGTCAGTTATTAGGTAATGCCATAAGTGATAATATAGGCTATAGGTCTTTTGCTTTCCGACCTACTTCATGTTTTGTGATTATCTCCAGGCTCATCTACGGTGCCCCAAAGAGTAGTGCTTCAAAGTTTTCCAAGGCTAATATTCCATTGTGTACATGGACCACTTCTTCTTGGTGCATTCCTCTGTTGATGGACATTTTCGTTGCTTCCAAGTGTTGCCTATGGTAAATATTGCTGGAGTGCAGGATTGCCAGCCTGTGATTTTTGATTTTCATTTTCTCAGGTGATAGACCCAGCAGTGGTTATGATTGATTGACTGGTATGGTAGCTCAACGTTTACCTTTTCAAGGCACCTCAATTGTGCTTTCATTTGTGGCTCTTACCACGTCCCCCTTAGAATCGAGGGTACGCATTGCTCCACAATCACGTCAGCATTTATTTTTTGCAGCATTTTTGTTGATGGCCATTCTGACTGGTGTGAGCTGATAGGTTTTTGTAATTTGGGTTTACATGTCTGTAAAAATTCCTACAATTCATCATTTTTCCACGCCTTTTTGTTTTCTGTTAAAAGAAAAAAGAAAAAAAGTGTGAGTATAATATACCTCTTCAAATTTTCTTTTTGGAAGGTTGCACTCTAGAATTCTTTGGTTGATTTTCGACCTCAGTATTTTTTGGAGGGCAGGTGTCATTTACAGAACTGCAATTGGTGAATATTTAGTGACCTTTTGCAGTGGGTTTAAAACTGCTGTTGTGGGAAACGGCCACAAGGATGCAGCATTTCTCCATTCCCAAATCTGGGTACTAGGGCAGCACAGCCGTTCTGGAAGTCCTTTGCCGAGGTTGTAAATTTGAATGGAATGTGCCAGGAAAACCCCCCATAAGTTTATGTCTCATTACTCCTAGTTCGTTGTTTTAATTTTTTCAATTGGGGTAATGGTTAGAATGTTGCTTGTCCAAGGTGTACATCTACATATTCTATATACCTATTTATGTAGAGATCCTCTTCCCGTGTAAATTATTACAGAGTGTTCCCTAAACCTTCCTTGCTATATGGTCGGTCTTTTTGATATATGTATATAATATGTATTTGTATACATATGGTAACGCTAATCTTCATTTATCCATTCCCCCCACCTTTCCTTTTAGATAAGCATAGTTTTTTTTTAATAAGTCTGTGATTGACTTTCTCTGTGGAATTATGTTCATTTGTGTCAGTTATTAGATAACGCCTATAAGTGATATCATAGGATATAGGACTTTTGCTTTCCGACTTACCTCATGTTCTGTGATTATCTCCAAGATCATCTATGGTGCCTCAGAGAGCAGTGTTTCATTGTTTTCCATGGCTAGTATTCATTGTGTACATGGACCACTTCTTCTTTATCCTTTCATCTGTTGATGGACATTTTGGTTGCTTCACTGTCTTGTCTATTGTGAATAAGGCTGCAGTGCAACTTTTGCAGCCCGGGTCTTCATTCTGGTCTTCTCAGGTGAGAGGCCCATTGGTGCGCCTGCTGGATTGAATGGTACCTCAATTTTTCGTTTTCAACGCAGCTCCTTTCTGTTCTCATTATTAGCGTTTAACCCTTTTACATCTCACCAGCAGCTAGAGGGTACACAGTTCTCTAAAACCCCTTCAGCATTTATTGTTTGTAGACTTTTTGCCAATGGTCCGTCGACTGGTGTGAGTTGAAAACATTCTGTAGATTAGATTGCATGAGTCTAATACTTCCTGAGGTGGAGCGTTTATCCATTTTCCTTTCTTTAAAAAGAGAGTGAGTAAAACTTACCTCTTCATACTATCTTCTTGAAAATTTGGCCTCTTTTGAATTTTTTGTATCCATTCCCTACCTCAGCACAATTTTGAGGGCAGGTGTCTTTACAGCTCTGAGTCCTTGTGAATGGTAAGTGACCATTAGCAGTGGGTTAAAAGCTGCTCTTGTGGGAATCGGCCACAAGGCGGCAGCATTTCTCCTTTACCAAATCTGGTTACTAGGGCAACAGAGCCTTACTGGAAGTGGTGTTCTAGGTGGTAAATTAGAATGGAACGTGCGAGGAAAAAGCCCTTTAAGTTTATGTCTCATTACCTCTTGTTGGTATTTTGAACTTAATTTTTATTTTTTATCACAGCAAACTTGATTACAATGTTTTGTTTGTTCTAGTTGTGCAAGATGCGGTTCTTTCACACATATGCATATATCTATTCTTCTTCGGATCCTTTTCCCATGCAGGTTATGACACAATGTTGAGTAGTCTTCTCTTGGTATTGCGTAGGTCTTTGGTGATTATATATTTCACATGTGTTTGTATCTCTCTGTTAACCTCAATATGGTAATGTATCCAATCCTCACACCTTTCCATTTGGTGAACCATAAGTTTTTTTAATGAATCTATGATAGTGTTTCTCTGTGGAAATATCTTTGTATCATTTTTTAGGTAACACCTCTATGTGATATGATAGGATATGTGTCTTTCGCTTTCTCACTTACTCCAAGTTGACTGATTACTTCTCGACTCATCTATGGTGCTGCAAATGGCATTGTTTCATTTTTTCACTAGCTCCTATTCCATCTGTACAGGTAGCAGTTCTTCTTTGTCCACCCATCTGTCGGTGGACGTTTTGGTTACTTCCATATCTTGGCTATTGTAATACTATGCAATGTAGATTTGCGTGCCTGTGTCCTTTCAGTTCTGTCTTCTTAGTTTATAGGTCCAAGAATAGGTCTGCTGGATCATATGGTAGCTGAATGTTTACCTTTTATAGGCAGCTCTATTCTGTTCTCCTTAGTGGCTTTTTCCAGGTTACATCCCACTTAAAGTGGAGGGTATGTATTTCTTCCCAGCGCCTTCAGCATTTATTCTTTGTAGTTTTTGCTGATGGTTATTCTGAGTGGTGTGAGCTGATACCTCTTTGTGGTTGAATTTGCATGTGTCTCATAATGCGTTGAAATTGAGCGTTAAGACATGTCCATTTTATTTTTCGAGCTGTGATTAGAGCTTATTACTTCCAAGTGTTTTCTTAAAGTATGTGTCACCATTTGAAATATTTTGGCCATTATCTCCCTCAAGACATTTTGAGGGCAGGTTTCATTTACAGCCCTGCAGTACTTGTTCATATGAAGTGACCATTAGCTCAGGCTTTAAACCTGCTTTTGCAGGTAACGGCCAGAGAGTGGCAGCCTTTCTACGTTCTCCATGCTGGTACTAGGGAAACAGACCTACCGGCCAGTGGTATTCTTCGGTTATAAATTAGAGTGCAATGTGCCCGGGTAAACCCACAAATGTTGATGTCTCCTTGCTTTTGTTTGTTTTTAAATTTAATTTGTATTTATTATTAGAGTAATATTCCATTGTGTACGTGGACCACTTCTTCTTGGTGCATTCCTCGGTTGATGGACATTTTCATTGCTTCCAAGTGCTGGCTATGGTAAATATTGCTGGCGTACAGGTTTGCCCGCCTGTCACTTTTTCATTCTCATTTTCTCAGGTGATAGGCCAAGCAGTGGTTGTGATTGATTGACTGGTAGCTCAATATTTCCCTTTTCAAAGCACCTACATTGTGTTTTCATTAGTGGCTCTTTACATGCCCCCCCCTTACAACCGAGGGTACGCATTTCTCCACACTCCCTTCACCGTTTATTTTTGGCAGCATTTTTCCTAATGGCCATTCTGACTGCTGTGAGCTGATAGGTTTTTGTAATATGGGTATGCATGTCATTAAAATTTTTAAAATTCATCATATTCCTACGCCTTTTTCTTTTCTCTTAAAAGAAAAAACCGTGAGTACAATATAGCTCTTGAAACTGTCTTCTTCGAAGGTTGCCCTCTTTTGAATTTTTTGGTCGATTTTTGACCCCAGAAATTTTCGGGAGGGCAGGTGCCATTTACAGAACTGCAAGTTGGTGAAAATTTAGTGACCTTTTGCAGTGGGTTCAAAGCTGCTGTTGTGGGAATCGGCCACAAGGAGGTAGCATTTCTCCATTCCCCAAGCTGGGTCCTAGGGCAGCAGAGCCTTTCTGGAAGTCATTGTCCTAGGTTGTAAATTAGAATGGAATTTGCCAGGAGAAATCCCCTTAAGTTTATGTCTCATTACTTCTTCTTGGTTTTTAAAATTTTTTTTAATCTGGGTAAAGTTTAGAATATTGTTTGTCCTAGGTGTACACAATCTGGTTCATTTGTACATTATGTATGTCTATTAATGTACAGATCCTCTTCCCATGTAAAATATTACAGTGTTCCGTCGACCTCCCTTGCTATATGTTCGGTCTTTTTGATACATGTATATAATATGTATTTGTATATGTATAGTAACACTCATCTTCATTCTCAATTTCCCCCCTCCTTTCCTTTTAGATGAGCATAGTTTGTTTTCTAAGCCTGTGAGTGTCTTTCTCTTTGGAAATATGTTCATCTGTGTCAGTTATTAGGTAATGCCATAAGTGATAATATAGGCTATAGGTCTTTTGCTTTCCGACCTACTTCATGTTTTGTGATTATCTCCAGGCTCATCTACGGTGCCCCAAAGAGTAGTGCTTCAAAGTTTTCCAAGGCTAATATTCCATTGTGTACATGGACCACTTCTTCTTGGTGCATTCCTCTGTTGATGGACATTTTCGTTGCTTCCAAGTGTTGCCTATGGTAAATATTGCTGGAGTGCAGGATTGCCAGCCTGTGATTTTTGATTTTCATTTTCTCAGGTGATAGACCCAGCAGTGGTTATGATTGATTGACTGGTATGGTAGCTCAACGTTTACCTTTTCAAGGCACCTCAATTGTGCTTTCATTTGTGGCTCTTACCACGTCCCCCTTAGAATCGAGGGTACGCATTGCTCCACAATCACGTCAGCATTTATTTTTGGCAGCATTTTTGTTGATGGCCATTCTGACTGGTGTGAGCTGATAGGTTTTTGTAATTTGGGTTTACATGTCTGTAAAAATTCCTACAATTCATCATTTTCCCACGCCTTTTTGTTTTCTGTTAAAAGAAAAAAGAAAAAAAGTGTGAGTATAATATACCTCTTCAAATTTTCTTTTTGGAAGGTTGCACTCTAGAATTTTTTGGTTGATTTTCGACCTCAGTATTTTTTGGAGGGCAGGTGTCATTTACAGAACTGCAATTGGTGAATATTTAGTGACCTTTTGCAGTGGGTTTAAAACTGCTGTTGTGGGAAACGGCCACAAGGATGCAGCATTTCTCCATTCCCAAATCTGGGTACTAGGGCAGCACAGCCGTTCTGGAAGTCGTTTGCCGAGGTTGTAAATTTGAATGGAATGTGCCAGGAAAACCCCCCATAAGTTTATGTCTCATTACTCCTAGTTCGTTGTTTTAATTTTTTCAATTGGGGTAATGGTTAGAATGTTGCTTGTCCAAGGTGTACATCTACATATTCTATATACCTATTTATGTAGAGATCCTCTTCCCGTGTAAATTATTACAGAGTGTTCCCTAAACCTTCCTTGCTATATGGTCGGTCTTTTTGATATATGTATATAATATGTATTTGTATACATATGGTAACGCTAATCTTCATTTATCCATTCCCCCCACCTTTCCTTTTAGATAAGCATAGTTTTTTTTTAATAAGTCTGTGATTGACTTTCTCTGTGGAATTATGTTCATTTGTGTCAGTTATTAGATAACGCCTATAAGTGATATCATAGGATATAGGACTTTTGCTTTCCGACTTACCTCATGTTCTGTGATTATCTCCAAGATCATCTATGGTGCCTCAGAGAGCAGTGTTTCATTGTTTTCCATGGCTAGTATTCATTGTGTACATGGACCACTTCTTCTTTATCCTTTCATCTGTTGATGGACATTTTGGTTGCTTCACTGTCTTGTCTATTGTGAATAAGGCTGCAGTGCAACTTTTGCAGCCCGGGTCTTCATTCTGGTCTTCTCAGGTGAGAGGCCCATTGGTGCGCCTGCTGGATTGAATGGTACCTCAATTTTTCGTTTTCAACGCAGCTCCTTTCTGTTCTCATTATTAGCGTTTAACCCTTTTACATCTCACCAGCAGCTAGAGGGTACACAGTTCTCTAAAACCCCTTCAGCATTTATTGTTTGTAGACTTTTTGCCAATGGTCCGTCGACTGGTGTGAGTTGAAAACATTCTGTAGATTAGATTGCATGAGTCTAATACTTCCTGAGGTGGAGCGTTTATCCATTTTCCTTTCTTTAAAAAGAGAGTGAGTAAAACTTACCTCTTCATACTATCTTCTTGAAAATTTGGCCTCTTTTGAATTTTTTGTATCCATTCCCTACCTCAGCACAATTTTGAGGGCAGGTGTCTTTACAGCTCTGAGTCCTTGTGAATGGTAAGTGACCATTAGCAGTGGGTTAAAAGCTGCTCTTGTGGGAATCGGCCACAAGGCGGAAGCATTTCTCCTTTACCAAATCTGGTTACTAGGGCAACAGAGCCTTACTGGAAGTGGTGTTCTAGGTGGTAAATTAGAATGGAACGTGCGAGGAAAAAGCCCTTTAAGTTTATGTCTCATTACCTCTTGTTGGTATTTTGAACTTAATTTTTATTTTTTATCACAGCAAACTTGATTACAATGTTTTGTTTGTTCTAGTTGTGCAAGATGCGGTTCTTTCACACATATGCATATATCTATTCTTCTTCGGATCCTTTTCCCATGTAGGTTATGACACAATGTTGAGTAGTCTTCTCTTGGTATTGCGTAGGTCTTTGGTGATTATATATTTCACATGTGTTTGTATCTCTCTGTTAACCTCAATATGGTAATGTATCCAATCCTCACACCTTTCCATTTGGTGAACCATAAGTTTTTTTAATGAATCTATGATAGTGTTTCTCTGTGGAAATATCTTTGTATCATTTTTTAGGTAACACCTCTATGTGATATGATAGGATATGTGTCTTTCGCTTTCTCACTTACTCCAAGTTGACTGATTACTTCTCGACTCATCTATGGTGCTGCAAATGGCATTGTTTCATTTTTTCACTAGCTCCTATTCCATCTGTACAGGTAGCAGTTCTTCTTTGTCCACCCATCTGTCGGTGGACTTTTTGGTTACTTCCATATCTTGGCTATTGTAATACTATGCAATGTAGATTTGCGTGCCTGTGTCCTTTCAGTTCTGTCTTCTTAGTTTATAGGTCCAAGAATAGGTCTGCTGGATCATATGGTAGCTGAATGTTTACCTTTTATAGGCAGCTCTATTCTGTTCTCCTTAGTGGCTTTTTCCAGGTTACATCCCACTTAAAGTGGAGGGTATGTATTTCTTCCCAGCGCCTTCAGCATTTATTCTTTGTAGTTTTTGCTGATGGTTATTCTGAGTGGTGTGAGCTGATTCCATCTTTGTGGTTGAATTTGCATGTGTCTCATAATGCGTTGAAATTGAGCGTTAAGACATGTCCATTTTATTTTTCGAGCTGTGATTAGAGCTTATTACTTCCAAGTGTTTTCTTAAAGTATGTGTCACCATTTGAAATATTTTGGCCATTATCTCCCTCAAGACATTTTGAGGGCAGGTTTCATTTACAGCCCTGCAGTACTTGTTCATATGAAGTGACCATTAGCTCAGGCTTTAAACCTGCTTTTGCAGGTAACGGCCAGAGAGCGGCAGCCTTTCTACGTTCTCCATGCTGGTACTAGGGAAACAGACCTACCGGCCAGTGGTATTCTTCGGTTATAAATTAGAGTGCAATGTGCCCGGGTAAACCCACAAATGTTGATGTCTCCTTGCTTTTGTTTGTTTTTAAATTTAATTTGTATTTATTATTAGAGTAATATTCCATTGTGTACGTGGACCACTTCTTCTTGGTGCATTCCTCGGTTGATGGACATTTTCATTGCTTCCAAGTGCTGGCTATGGTAAATATTGCTGGCGTACAGGTTTGCCCGCCTGTCACTTTTTCATTCTCATTTTCTCAGGTGATAGGCCAAGCAGTGGTTGTGATTGATTGACTGGTAGCTCAATATTTCCCTTTTCAAAGCACCTACATTGTGTTTTCATTAGTGGCTCTTTACATGCCCCCCCCTTACAACCGAGGGTACGCATTTCTCCACACTCCCTTCACCGTTTATTTTTGGCAGCATTTTTCCTAATGGCCATTCTGACTGCTGTGAGCTGATAGGTTTTTGTAATATGGGTATGCATGTCATTAAAATTTTTAAAATTCATCATATTCCTACGCCTTTTTCTTTTCTCTTAAAAGAAAAAACCGTGAGTACAATATAGCTCTTGAAACTGTCTTCTTCGAAGGTTGCCCTCTTTTGAATTTTTTGGTCGATTTTTGACCCCAGAAATTTTCGGGAGGGCAGGTGCCATTTACAGAACTGCAAGTTGGTGAAAATTTAGTGACCTTTTGCAGTGGGTTCAAAGCTGCTGTTGTGGGAAACGGCCACAAGGAGGTAGCATTTCTCCATTCCCCAAGCTGGGTCCTAGGGCAGCAGAGCCTTTCTGGAAGTCATTGTCCTAGGTTGTAAATTAGAATGGAATTTGCCAGGAGAAATCCCCTTAAGTTTATGTCTCATTACTTCTTCTTGGTTTTTAAAATTTTTTTTAATCTGGGTAAAGTTTAGAATATTGTTTGTCCTAGGTGTACACAATCTGGTTCATTTGTACATTATGTATGTCTATTAATGTACAGATCCTCTTCCCATGTAAAATATTACAGTGTTCCGTCGACCTCCCTTGCTATATGTTCGGTCTTTTTGATACATGTATATAATATGTATTTGTATATGTATAGTAACACTCATCTTCATTCTCAATTTCCCCCCTCCTTTCCTTTTAGATGAGCATAGTTTGTTTTCTAAGCCTGTGAGTGTCTTTCTCTTTGGAAATATGTTCATCTGTGTCAGTTATTAGGTAATGCCATAAGTGATAATATAGGCTATAGGTCTTTTGCTTTCCGACCTACTTCATGTTTTGTGATTATCTCCAGGCTCATCTACGGTGCCCCAAAGAGTAGTGCTTCAAAGTTTTCCAAGGCTAATATTCCATTGTGTACATGGACCACTTCTTCTTGGTGCATTCCTCTGTTGATGGACATTTTCGTTGCTTCCAAGTGTTGCCTATGGTAAATATTGCTGGAGTGCAGGATTGCCAGCCTGTGATTTTTGATTTTCATTTTCTCAGGTGATAGACCCAGCAGTGGTTATGATTGATTGACTGGTATGGTAGCTCAACGTTTACCTTTTCAAGGCACCTCAATTGTGCTTTCATTTGTGGCTCTTACCACGTCCCCCTTAGAATCGAGGGTACGCATTGCTCCACAATCACGTCAGCATTTATTTTTGGCAGCATTTTTGTTGATGGCCATTCTGACTGGTGTGAGCTGATAGGTTTTTGTAATTTGGGTTTACATGTCTGTAAAAATTCCTACAATTCATCATTTTTCCACGCCTTTTTGTTTTCTGTTAAAAGAAAAAAGAAAAAAAGTGTGAGTATAATATACCTCTTCAAATTTTCTTTTTGGAAGGTTGCACTCTAGAATTCTTTGGTTGATTTTCGACCTCAGTATTTTTTGGAGGGCAGGTGTCATTTACAGAACTGCAATTGGTGAATATTTAGTGACCTTTTGCAGTGGGTTTAAAACTGCTGTTGTGGGAAACGGCCACAAGGATGCAGCATTTCTCCATTCCCAAATCTGGGTACTAGGGCAGCACAGCCGTTCTGGAAGTCCTTTGCCGAGGTTGTAAATTTGAATGGAATGTGCCAGGAAAACCCCCCATAAGTTTATGTCTCATTACTCCTAGTTCGTTGTTTTAATTTTTTCAATTGGGGTAATGGTTAGAATGTTGCTTGTCCAAGGTGTACATCTACATATTCTATATACCTATTTATGTAGAGATCCTCTTCCCGTGTAAATTATTACACAGTGTTCCCTAAACCTTCCTTGCTATATGGTCGGTCTTTTTGATATATGTATATAATATGTATTTGTATACATATGGTAACGCTAATCTTCATTTATCCATTCCCCCCACCTTTCCTTTTAGATAAGCATAGTTTTTTTTTAATAAGTCTGTGATTGACTTTCTCTGTGGAATTATGTTCATTTGTGTCAGTTATTAGATAACGCCTATAAGTGATATCATAGGATATAGGACTTTTGCTTTCCGACTTACCTCATGTTCTGTGATTATCTCCAAGATCATCTATGGTGCCTCAGAGAGCAGTGTTTCATTGTTTTCCATGGCTAGTATTCATTGTGTACATGGACCACTTCTTCTTTATCCTTTCATCTGTTGATGGACATTTTGGTTGCTTCACTGTCTTGTCTATTGTGAATAAGGCTGCAGTGCAACTTTTGCAGCCCGGGTCTTCATTCTGGTCTTCTCAGGTGAGAGGCCCATTGGTGCGCCTGCTGGATTGAATGGTACCTCAATTTTTCGTTTTCAACGCAGCTCCTTTCTGTTCTCATTATTAGCGTTTAACCCTTTTACATCTCACCAGCAGCTAGAGGGTACACAGTTCTCTAAAACCCCTTCAGCATTTATTGTTTGTAGACTTTTTGCCAATGGTCCGTCGACTGGTGTGAGTTGAAAACATTCTGTAGATTAGATTGCATGAGTCTAATACTTCCTGAGGTGGAGCGTTTATCCATTTTCCTTTCTTTAAAAAGAGAGTGAGTAAAACTTACCTCTTCATACTATCTTCTTGAAAATTTGGCCTCTTTTGAATTTTTTGTATCCATTCCCTACCTCAGCACAATTTTGAGGGCAGGTGTCTTTACAGCTCTGAGTCCTTGTGAATGGTAAGTGACCATTAGCAGTGGGTTAAAAGCTGCTCTTGTGGGAATCGGCCACAAGGCGGCAGCATTTCTCCTTTACCAAATCTGGTTACTAGGGCAACAGAGCCTTACTGGAAGTGGTGTTCTAGGTGGTAAATTAGAATGGAACGTGCGAGGAAAAAGCCCTTTAAGTTTATGTCTCATTACCTCTTGTTGGTATTTTGAACTTAATTTTTATTTTTTATCACAGCAAACTTGATTACAATGTTTTGTTTGTTCTAGTTGTGCAAGATGCGGTTCTTTCACACATATGCATATATCTATTCTTCTTCGGATCCTTTTCCCATGCAGGTTATGACACAATGTTGAGTAGTCTTCTCTTGGTATTGCGTAGGTCTTTGGTGATTATATATTTCACATGTGTTTGTATCTCTCTGTTAACCTCAATATGGTAATGTATCCAATCCTCACACCTTTCCATTTGGTGAACCATAAGTTTTTTTAATGAATCTATGATAGTGTTTCTCTGTGGAAATATCTTTGTATCATTTTTTAGGTAACACCTCTATGTGATATGATAGGATATGTGTCTTTCGCTTTCTCACTTACTCCAAGTTGACTGATTACTTCTCGACTCATCTATGGTGCTGCAAATGGCATTGTTTCATTTTTTCACTAGCTCCTATTCCATCTGTACAGGTAGCAGTTCTTCTTTGTCCACCCATCTGTCGGTGGACGTTTTGGTTACTTCCATATCTTGGCTATTGTAATACTATGCAATGTAGATTTGCGTGCCTGTGTCCTTTCAGTTCTGTCTTCTTAGTTTATAGGTCCAAGAATAGGTCTGCTGGATCATATGGTAGCTGAATGTTTACCTTTTATAGGCAGCTCTATTCTGTTCTCCTTAGTGGCTTTTTCCAGGTTACATCCCACTTAAAGTGGAGGGTATGTATTTCTTCCCAGCGCCTTCAGCATTTATTCTTTGTAGTTTTTGCTGATGGTTATTCTGAGTGGTGTGAGCTGATACCTCTTTGTGGTTGAATTTGCATGTGTCTCATAATGCGTTGAAATTGAGCGTTAAGACATGTCCATTTTATTTTTCGAGCTGTGATTAGAGCTTATTACTTCCAAGTGTTTTCTTAAAGTATGTGTCACCATTTGAAATATTTTGGCCATTATCTCCCTCAAGACATTTTGAGGGCAGGTTTCATTTACAGCCCTGCAGTACTTGTTCATATGAAGTGACCATTAGCTCAGGCTTTAAACCTGCTTTTGCAGGTAACGGCCAGAGAGCGGCAGCCTTTCTACGTTCTCCATGCTGGTACTAGGGAAACAGACCTACCGGCCAGTGGTATTCTTCGGTTATAAATTAGAGTGCAATGTGCCCGGGTAAACCCACAAATGTTGATGTCTCCTTGCTTTTGTTTGTTTTTAAATTTAATTTGTATTTATTATTAGAGTAATATTCCATTGTGTACGTGGACCACTTCTTCTTGGTGCATTCCTCGGTTGATGGACATTTTCATTGCTTCCAAGTGCTGGCTATGGTAAATATTGCTGGCGTACAGGTTTGCCCGCCTGTCACTTTTTCATTCTCATTTTCTCAGGTGATAGGCCAAGCAGTGGTTGTGATTGATTGACTGGTAGCTCAATATTTCCCTTTTCAAAGCACCTACATTGTGTTTTCATTAGTGGCTCTTTACATGCCCCCCCCTTACAACCGAGGGTACGCATTTCTCCACACTCCCTTCACCGTTTATTTTTGGCAGCATTTTTCCTAATGGCCATTCTGACTGCTGTGAGCTGATAGGTTTTTGTAATATGGGTATGCATGTCATTAAAATTTTTAAAATTCATCATATTCCTACGCCTTTTTCTTTTCTCTTAAAAGAAAAAACCGTGAGTACAATATAGCTCTTGAAACTGTCTTCTTCGAAGGTTGCCCTCTTTTGAATTTTTTGGTCGATTTTTGACCCCAGAAATTTTCGGGAGGGCAGGTGCCATTTACAGAACTGCAAGTTGGTGAAAATTTAGTGACCTTTTGCAGTGGGTTCAAAGCTGCTGTTGTGGGAATCGGCCACAAGGAGGTAGCATTTCTCCATTCCCCAAGCTGGGTCCTAGGGCAGCAGAGCCTTTCTGGAAGTCATTGTCCTAGGTTGTAAATTAGAATGGAATTTGCCAGGAGAAATCCCCTTAAGTTTATGTCTCATTACTTCTTCTTGGTTTTTAAAATTTTTTTTAATCTGGGTAAAGTTTAGAATATTGTTTGTCCTAGGTGTACACAATCTGGTTCATTTGTACATTATGTATGTCTATTAATGTACAGATCCTCTTCCCATGTAAAATATTACAGTGTTCCGTCGACCTCCCTTGCTATATGTTCGGTCTTTTTGATACATGTATATAATATGTATTTGTATATGTATAGTAACACTCATCTTCATTCTCAATTTCCCCCCTCCTTTCCTTTTAGATGAGCATAGTTTGTTTTCTAAGCCTGTGAGTGTCTTTCTCTTTGGAAATATGTTCATCTGTGTCAGTTATTAGGTAATGCCATAAGTGATAATATAGGCTATAGGTCTTTTGCTTTCCGACCTACTTCATGTTTTGTGATTATCTCCAGGCTCATCTACGGTGCCCCAAAGAGTAGTGCTTCAAAGTTTTCCAAGGCTAATATTCCATTGTGTACATGGACCACTTCTTCTTGGTGCATTCCTCTGTTGATGGACATTTTCGTTGCTTCCAAGTGTTGCCTATGGTAAATATTGCTGGAGTGCAGGATTGCCAGCCTGTGATTTTTGATTTTCATTTTCTCAGGTGATAGACCCAGCAGTGGTTATGATTGATTGACTGGTATGGTAGCTCAACGTTTACCTTTTCAAGGCACCTCAATTGTGCTTTCATTTGTGGCTCTTACCACGTCCCCCTTAGAATCGAGGGTACGCATTGCTCCACAATCACGTCAGCATTTATTTTTGGCAGCATTTTTGTTGATGGCCATTCTGACTGGTGTGAGCTGATAGGTTTTTGTAATTTGGGTTTACATGTCTGTAAAAATTCCTACAATTCATCATTTTCCCACGCCTTTTTGTTTTCTGTTAAAAGAAAAAAGAAAAAAAGTGTGAGTATAATATACCTCTTCAAATTTTCTTTTTGGAAGGTTGCACTCTAGAATTTTTTGGTTGATTTTCGACCTCAGTATTTTTTGGAGGGCAGGTGTCATTTACAGAACTGCAATTGGTGAATATTTAGTGACCTTTTGCAGTGGGTTTAAAACTGCTGTTGTGGGAAACGGCCACAAGGATGCAGCATTTCTCCATTCCCAAATCTGGGTACTAGGGCAGCACAGCCGTTCTGGAAGTCGTTTGCCGAGGTTGTAAATTTGAATGGAATGTGCCAGGAAAACCCCCCATAAGTTTATGTCTCATTACTCCTAGTTCGTTGTTTTAATTTTTTCAATTGGGGTAATGGTTAGAATGTTGCTTGTCCAAGGTGTACATCTACATATTCTATATACCTATTTATGTAGAGATCCTCTTCCCGTGTAAATTATTACACAGTGTTCCCTAAACCTTCCTTGCTATATGGTCGGTCTTTTTGATATATGTATATAATATGTATTTGTATACATATGGTAACGCTAATCTTCATTTATCCATTCCCCCCACCTTTCCTTTTAGATAAGCATAGTTTTTTTTTAATAAGTCTGTGATTGACTTTCTCTGTGGAATTATGTTCATTTGTGTCAGTTATTAGATAACGCCTATAAGTGATATCATAGGATATAGGACTTTTGCTTTCCGACTTACCTCATGTTCTGTGATTATCTCCAAGATCATCTATGGTGCCTCAGAGAGCAGTGTTTCATTGTTTTCCATGGCTAGTATTCATTGTGTACATGGACCACTTCTTCTTTATCCTTTCATCTGTTGATGGACATTTTGGTTGCTTCACTGTCTTGTCTATTGTGAATAAGGCTGCAGTGCAACTTTTGCAGCCCGGGTCTTCATTCTGGTCTTCTCAGGTGAGAGGCCCATTGGTGCGCCTGCTGGATTGAATGGTACCTCAATTTTTCGTTTTCAACGCAGCTCCTTTCTGTTCTCATTATTAGCGTTTAACCCTTTTACATCTCACCAGCAGCTAGAGGGTACACAGTTCTCTAAAACCCCTTCAGCATTTATTGTTTGTAGACTTTTTGCCAATGGTCCGTCGACTGGTGTGAGTTGAAAACATTCTGTAGATTAGATTGCATGAGTCTAATACTTCCTGAGGTGGAGCGTTTATCCATTTTCCTTTCTTTAAAAAGAGAGTGAGTAAAACTTACCTCTTCATACTATCTTCTTGAAAATTTGGCCTCTTTTGAATTTTTTGTATCCATTCCCTACCTCAGCACAATTTTGAGGGCAGGTGTCTTTACAGCTCTGAGTCCTTGTGAATGGTAAGTGACCATTAGCAGTGGGTTAAAAGCTGCTCTTGTGGGAATCGGCCACAAGGCGGCAGCATTTCTCCTTTACCAAATCTGGTTACTAGGGCAACAGAGCCTTACTGGAAGTGGTGTTCTAGGTGGTAAATTAGAATGGAACGTGCGAGGAAAAAGCCCTTTAAGTTTATGTCTCATTACCTCTTGTTGGTATTTTGAACTTAATTTTTATTTTTTATCACAGCAAACTTGATTACAATGTTTTGTTTGTTCTAGTTGTGCAAGATGCGGTTCTTTCACACATATGCATATATCTATTCTTCTTCGGATCCTTTTCCCATGTAGGTTATGACACAATGTTGAGTAGTCTTCTCTTGGTATTGCGTAGGTCTTTGGTGATTATATATTTCACATGTGTTTGTATCTCTCTGTTAACCTCAATATGGTAATGTATCCAATCCTCACACCTTTCCATTTGGTGAACCATAAGTTTTTTTAATGAATCTATGATAGTGTTTCTCTGTGGAAATATCTTTGTATCATTTTTTAGGTAACACCTCTATGTGATATGATAGGATATGTGTCTTTCGCTTTCTCACTTACTCCAAGTTGACTGATTACTTCTCGACTCATCTATGGTGCTGCAAATGGCATTGTTTCATTTTTTCACTAGCTCCTATTCCATCTGTACAGGTAGCAGTTCTTCTTTGTCCACCCATCTGTCGGTGGACGTTTTGGTTACTTCCATATCTTGGCTATTGTAATACTATGCAATGTAGATTTGCGTGCCTGTGTCCTTTCAGTTCTGTCTTCTTAGTTTATAGGTCCAAGAATAGGTCTGCTGGATCATATGGTAGCTGAATGTTTACCTTTTATAGGCAGCTCTATTCTGTTCTCCTTAGTGGCTTTTTCCAGGTTACATCCCACTTAAAGTGGAGGGTATGTATTTCTTCCCAGCGCCTTCAGCATTTATTCTTTGTAGTTTTTGCTGATGGTTATTCTGAGTGGTGTGAGCTGATACCTCTTTGTGGTTGAATTTGCATGTGTCTCATAATGCGTTGAAATTGAGCGTTAAGACATGTCCATTTTATTTTTCGAGCTGTGATTAGAGCTTATTACTTCCAAGTGTTTTCTTAAAGTATGTGTCACCATTTGAAATATTTTGGCCATTATCTCCCTCAAGACATTTTGAGGGCAGGTTTCATTTACAGCCCTGCAGTACTTGTTCATATGAAGTGACCATTAGCTCAGGCTTTAAACCTGCTTTTGCAGGTAACGGCCAGAGAGCGGCAGCCTTTCTACGTTCTCCATGCTGGTACTAGGGAAACAGACCTACCGGCCAGTGGTATTCTTCGGTTATAAATTAGAGTGCAATGTGCCCGGGTAAACCCACAAATGTTGATGTCTCCTTGCTTTTGTTTGTTTTTAAATTTAATTTATATTTATTATTAGAGTAATATTCCATTGTGTACGTGGACCACTTCTTCTTGGTGCATTCCTCGGTTGATGGACATTTTCATTGCTTCCAAGTGCTGGCTATGGTAAATATTGCTGGCGTACAGGTTTGCCCGCCTGTCACTTTTTCATTCTCATTTTCTCAGGTGATAGGCCAAGCAGTGGTTGTGATTGATTGACTGGTAGCTCAATATTTCCCTTTTCAAAGCACCTACATTGTGTTTTCATTAGTGGCTCTTTACATGCCCCCCCCTTACAACCGAGGGTACGCATTTCTCCACACTCCCTTCACCGTTTATTTTTGGCAGCATTTTTCCTAATGGCCATTCTGACTGCTGTGAGCTGATAGGTTTTTGTAATATGGGTATGCATGTCATTAAAATTTTTAAAATTCATCATATTCCTACGCCTTTTTCTTTTCTCTTAAAAGAAAAAACCGTGAGTACAATATAGCTCTTGAAACTGTCTTCTTCGAAGGTTGCCCTCTTTTGAATTTTTTGGTCGATTTTTGACCCCAGAAATTTTCGGGAGGGCAGGTGCCATTTACAGAACTGCAAGTTGGTGAAAATTTAGTGACCTTTTGCAGTGGGTTCAAAGCTGCTGTTGTGGGAAACGGCCACAAGGAGGTAGCATTTCTCCATTCCCCAAGCTGGGTCCTAGGGCAGCAGAGCCTTTCTGGAAGTCATTGTCCTAGGTTGTAAATTAGAATGGAATTTGCCAGGAGAAATCCCCTTAAGTTTATGTCTCATTACTTCTTCTTGGTTTTTAAAATTTTTTTTAATCTGGGTAAAGTTTAGAATATTGTTTGTCCTAGGTGTACACAATCTGGTTCATTTGTACATTATGTATGTCTATTAATGTACAGATCCTCTTCCCATGTAAAATATTACAGTGTTCCGTCGACCTCCCTTGCTATATGTTCGGTCTTTTTGATACATGTATATAATATGTATTTGTATATGTATAGTAACACTCATCTTCATTCTCAATTTCCCCCCTCCTTTCCTTTTAGATGAGCATAGTTTGTTTTCTAAGCCTGTGAGTGTCTTTCTCTTTGGAAATATGTTCATCTGTGTCAGTTATTAGGTAATGCCATAAGTGATAATATAGGCTATAGGTCTTTTGCTTTCCGACCTACTTCATGTTTTGTGATTATCTCCAGGCTCATCTACGGTGCCCCAAAGAGTAGTGCTTCAAAGTTTTCCAAGGCTAATATTCCATTGTGTACATGGACCACTTCTTCTTGGTGCATTCCTCTGTTGATGGACATTTTCGTTGCTTCCAAGTGTTGCCTATGGTAAATATTGCTGGAGTGCAGGATTGCCAGCCTGTGATTTTTGATTTTCATTTTCTCAGGTGATAGACCCAGCAGTGGTTATGATTGATTGACTGGTATGGTAGCTCAACGTTTACCTTTTCAAGGCACCTCAATTGTGCTTTCATTTGTGGCTCTTACCACGTCCCCCTTAGAATCGAGGGTACGCATTGCTCCACAATCACGTCAGCATTTATTTTTTGCAGCATTTTTGTTGATGGCCATTCTGACTGGTGTGAGCTGATAGGTTTTTGTAATTTGGGTTTACATGTCTGTAAAAATTCCTACAATTCATCATTTTCCCACGCCTTTTTGTTTTCTGTTAAAAGAAAAAAGAAAAAAAGTGTGAGTATAATATACCTCTTCAAATTTTCTTTTTGGAAGGTTGCACTCTAGAATTCTTTGGTTGATTTTCGACCTCAGTATTTTTTGGAGGGCAGGTGTCATTTACAGAACTGCAATTGGTGAATATTTAGTGACCTTTTGCAGTGGGTTTAAAACTGCTGTTGTGGGAAACGGCCACAAGGATGCAGCATTTCTCCATTCCCAAATCTGGGTACTAGGGCAGCACAGCCGTTCTGGAAGTCCTTTGCCGAGGTTGTAAATTTGAATGGAATGTGCCAGGAAAACCCCCCATAAGTTTATGTCTCATTACTCCTAGTTCGTTGTTTTAATTTTTTCAATTGGGGTAATGGTTAGAATGTTGCTTGTCCAAGGTGTACATCTACATATTCTATATACCTATTTATGTAGAGATCCTCTTCCCGTGTAAATTATTACACAGTGTTCCCTAAACCTTCCTTGCTATATGGTCGGTCTTTTTGATATATGTATATAATATGTATTTGTATACATATGGTAACGCTAATCTTCATTTATCCATTCCCCCCACCTTTCCTTTTAGATAAGCATAGTTTTTTTTTTAATAAGTCTGTGATTGACTTTCTCTGTGGAATTATGTTCATTTGTGTCAGTTATTAGATAACGCCTATAAGTGATATCATAGGATATAGGACTTTTGCTTTCCGACTTACCTCATGTTCTGTGATTATCTCCAAGATCATCTATGGTGCCTCAGAGAGCAGTGTTTCATTGTTTTCCATGGCTAGTATTCATTGTGTACATGGACCACTTCTTCTTTATCCTTTCATCTGTTGATGGACATTTTGGTTGCTTCACTGTCTTGTCTATTGTGAATAAGGCTGCAGTGCAACTTTTGCAGCCCGGGTCTTCATTCTGGTCTTCTCAGGTGAGAGGCCCATTGGTGCGCCTGCTGGATTGAATGGTACCTCAATTTTTCGTTTTCAACGCAGCTCCTTTCTGTTCTCATTATTAGCGTTTAACCCTTTTACATCTCACCAGCAGCTAGAGGGTACACAGTTCTCTAAAACCCCTTCAGCATTTATTGTTTGTAGACTTTTTGCCAATGGTCCGTCGACTGGTGTGAGTTGAAAACATTCTGTAGATTAGATTGCATGAGTCTAATACTTCCTGAGGTGGAGCGTTTATCCATTTTCCTTTCTTTAAAAAGAGAGTGAGTAAAACTTACCTCTTCATACTATCTTCTTGAAAATTTGGCCTGTTTTGAATTTTTTGTATCCATTCCCTACCTCAGCACAATTTTGAGGGCAGGTGTCTTTACAGCTCTGAGTCCTTGTGAATGGTAAGTGACCATTAGCAGTGGGTTAAAAGCTGCTCTTGTGGGAATCGGCCACAAGGCGGCAGCATTTCTCCTTTACCAAATCTGGTTACTAGGGCAACAGAGCCTTACTGGAAGTGGTGTTCTAGGTGGTAAATTAGAATGGAACGTGCGAGGAAAAAGCCCTTTAAGTTTATGTCTCATTACCTCTTGTTGGTATTTTGAACTTAATTTTTATTTTTTATCACAGCAAACTTGATTACAATGTTTTGTTTGTTCTAGTTGTGCAAGATGCGGTTCTTTCACACATATGCATATATCTATTCTTCTTCGGATCCTTTTCCCATGTAGGTTATGACACAATGTTGAGTAGTCTTCTCTTGGTATTGCGTAGGTCTTTGGTGATTATATATTTCACATGTGTTTGTATCTCTCTGTTAACCTCAATATGGTAATGTATCCAATCCTCACACCTTTCCATTTGGTGAACCATAAGTTTTTTTAATGAATCTATGATAGTGTTTCTCTGTGGAAATATCTTTGTATCATTTTTTAGGTAACACCTCTATGTGATATGATAGGATATGTGTCTTTCGCTTTCTCACTTACTCCAAGTTGACTGATTACTTCTCGACTCATCTATGGTGCTGCAAATGGCATTGTTTCATTTTTTCACTAGCTCCTATTCCATCTGTACAGGTAGCAGTTCTTCTTTGTCCACCCATCTGTCGGTGGACTTTTTGGTTACTTCCATATCTTGGCTATTGTAATACTATGCAATGTAGATTTGCGTGCCTGTGTCCTTTCAGTTCTGTCTTCTTAGTTTATAGGTCCAAGAATAGGTCTGCTGGATCATATGGTAGCTGAATGTTTACCTTTTATAGGCAGCTCTATTCTGTTCTCCTTAGTGGCTTTTTCCAGGTTACATCCCACTTAAAGTGGAGGGTATGTATTTCTTCCCAGCGCCTTCAGCATTTATTCTTTGTAGTTTTTGCTGATGGTTATTCTGAGTGGTGTGAGCTGATTCCATCTTTGTGGTTGAATTTGCATGTGTCTCATAATGCGTTGAAATTGAGCGTTAAGACATGTCCATTTTATTTTTCGAGCTGTGATTAGAGCTTATTACTTCCAAGTGTTTTCTTAAAGTATGTGTCACCATTTGAAATATTTTGGCCATTATCTCCCTCAAGACATTTTGAGGGCAGGTTTCATTTACAGCCCTGCAGTACTTGTTCATATGAAGTGACCATTAGCTCAGGCTTTAAACCTGCTTTTGCAGGTAACGGCCAGAGAGCGGCAGCCTTTCTACGTTCTCCATGCTGGTACTAGGGAAACAGACCTACCGGCCAGTGGTATTCTTCGGTTATAAATTAGAGTGCAATGTGCCCGGGTAAACCCACAAATGTTGATGTCTCCTTGCTTTTGTTTGTTTTTAAATTTAATTTATATTTATTATTAGAGTAATATTCCATTGTGTACGTGGACCACTACTTCTTGGTGCATTCCTCGGTTGATGGACATTTTCATTGCTTCCAAGTGCTGGCTATGGTAAATATTGCTGGCGTACAGGTTTGCCCGCCTGTCACTTTTTCATTCTCATTTTCTCAGGTGATAGGCCAAGCAGTGGTTGTGATTGATTGACTGGTAGCTCAATATTTCCCTTTTCAAAGCACCTACATTGTGTTTTCATTAGTGGCTCTTTACATGCCCCCCCCTTACAACCGAGGGTACGCATTTCTCCACACTCCCTTCACCGTTTATTTTTGGCAGCATTTTTCCTAATGGCCATTCTGACTGCTGTGAGCTGATAGGTTTTTGTAATATGGGTATGCATGTCATTAAAATTTTTAAAATTCATCATATTCCTACGCCTTTTTCTTTTCTCTTAAAAGAAAAAACCGTGAGTACAATATAGCTCTTGAAACTGTCTTCTTCGAAGGTTGCCCTCTTTTGAATTTTTTGGTCGATTTTTGACCCCAGAAATTTTCGGGAGGGCAGGTGCCATTTACAGAACTGCAAGTTGGTGAAAATTTAGTGACCTTTTGCAGTGGGTTCAAAGCTGCTGTTGTGGGAAACGGCCACAAGGAGGTAGCATTTCTCCATTCCCCAAGCTGGGTCCTAGGGCAGCAGAGCCTTTCTGGAAGTCATTGTCCTAGGTTGTAAATTAGAATGGAATTTGCCAGGAGAAATCCCCTTAAGTTTATGTCTCATTACTTCTTCTTGGTTTTTAAAATTTTTTTTAATCTGGGTAAAGTTTAGAATATTGTTTGTCCTAGGTGTACACAATCTGGTTCATTTGTACATTATGTATGTCTATTAATGTACAGATCCTCTTCCCATGTAAAATATTACAGTGTTCCGTCGACCTCCCTTGCTATATGTTCGGTCTTTTTGATACATGTATATAATATGTATTTGTATATGTATAGTAACACTCATCTTCATTCTCAATTTCCCCCCTCCTTTCCTTTTAGATGAGCATAGTTTGTTTTCTAAGCCTGTGAGTGTCTTTCTCTTTGGAAATATGTTCATCTGTGTCAGTTATTAGGTAATGCCATAAGTGATAATATAGGCTATAGGTCTTTTGCTTTCCGACCTACTTCATGTTTTGTGATTATCTCCAGGCTCATCTACGGTGCCCCAAAGAGTAGTGCTTCAAAGTTTTCCAAGGCTAATATTCCATTGTGTACATGGACCACTTCTTCTTGGTGCATTCCTCTGTTGATGGACATTTTCGTTGCTTCCAAGTGTTGCCTATGGTAAATATTGCTGGAGTGCAGGATTGCCAGCCTGTGATTTTTGATTTTCATTTTCTCAGGTGATAGACCCAGCAGTGGTTATGATTGATTGACTGGTATGGTAGCTCAACGTTTACCTTTTCAAGGCACCTCAATTGTGCTTTCATTTGTGGCTCTTACCACGTCCCCCTTAGAATCGAGGGTACGCATTGCTCCACAATCACGTCAGCATTTATTTTTGGCAGCATTTTTGTTGATGGCCATTCTGACTGGTGTGAGCTGATAGGTTTTTGTAATTTGGGTTTACATGTCTGTAAAAATTCCTACAATTCATCATTTTCCCACGCCTTTTTGTTTTCTGTTAAAAGAAAAAAAGTGTGAGTATAATATACCTCTTCAAATTTTCTTTTTGGAAGGTTGCACTCTAGAATTTTTTGGTTGATTTTCGACCTCAGTATTTTTTGGAGGGCAGGTGTCATTTACAGAACTGCAATTGGTGAATATTTAGTGACCTTTTGCAGTGGGTTTAAAACTGCTGTTGTGGGAAACGGCCACAAGGATGCAGCATTTCTCCATTCCCAAATCTGGGTACTAGGGCAGCACAGCCGTTCTGGAAGTCCTTTGCCGAGGTTGTAAATTTGAATGGAATGTGCCAGGAAAACCCCCCATAAGTTTATGTCTCATTACTCCTAGTTCGTTGTTTTAATTTTTTCAATTGGGGTAATGGTTAGAATGTTGCTTGTCCAAGGTGTACATCTACATATTCTATATACCTATTTATGTAGAGATCCTCTTCCCGTGTAAATTATTACAGAGTGTTCCCTAAACCTTCCTTGCTATATGGTCGGTCTTTTTGATATATGTATATAATATGTATTTGTATACATATGGTAACGCTAATCTTCATTTATCCATTCCCCCCACCTTTCCTTTTAGATAAGCATAGTTTTTTTTTAATAAGTCTGTGATTGACTTTCTCTGTGGAATTATGTTCATTTGTGTCAGTTATTAGATAACGCCTATAAGTGATATCATAGGATATAGGACTTTTGCTTTCCGACTTACCTCATGTTCTGTGATTATCTCCAAGATCATCTATGGTGCCTCAGAGAGCAGTGTTTCATTGTTTTCCATGGCTAGTATTCATTGTGTACATGGACCACTTCTTCTTTATCCTTTCATCTGTTGATGGACATTTTGGTTGCTTCACTGTCTTGTCTATTGTGAATAAGGCTGCAGTGCAACTTTTGCAGCCCGGGTCTTCATTCTGGTCTTCTCAGGTGAGAGGCCCATTGGTGCGCCTGCTGGATTGAATGGTACCTCAATTTTTCGTTTTCAACGCAGCTCCTTTCTGTTCTCATTATTAGCGTTTAACCCTTTTACATCTCACCAGCAGCTAGAGGGTACACAGTTCTCTAAAACCCCTTCAGCATTTATTGTTTGTAGACTTTTTGCCAATGGTCCGTCGACTGGTGTGAGTTGAAAACATTCTGTAGATTAGATTGCATGAGTCTAATACTTCCTGAGGTGGAGCGTTTATCCATTTTCCTTTCTTTAAAAAGAGAGTGAGTAAAACTTACCTCTTCATACTATCTTCTTGAAAATTTGGCCTGTTTTGAATTTTTTGTATCCATTCCCTACCTCAGCACAATTTTGAGGGCAGGTGTCTTTACAGCTCTGAGTCCTTGTGAATGGTAAGTGACCATTAGCAGTGGGTTAAAAGCTGCTCTTGTGGGAATCGGCCACAAGGCGGCAGCATTTCTCCTTTACCAAATCTGGTTACTAGGGCAACAGAGCCTTACTGGAAGTGGTGTTCTAGGTGGTAAATTAGAATGGAACGTGCGAGGAAAAAGCCCTTTAAGTTTATGTCTCATTACCTCTTGTTGGTATTTTGAACTTAATTTTTATTTTTTATCACAGCAAACTTGATTACAATGTTTTGTTTGTTCTAGTTGTGCAAGATGCGGTTCTTTCACACATATGCATATATCTATTCTTCTTCGGATCCTTTTCCCATGTAGGTTATGACACAATGTTGAGTAGTCTTCTCTTGGTATTGCGTAGGTCTTTGGTGATTATATATTTCACATGTGTTTGTATCTCTCTGTTAACCTCAATATGGTAATGTATCCAATCCTCACACCTTTCCATTTGGTGAACCATAAGTTTTTTTAATGAATCTATGATAGTGTTTCTCTGTGGAAATATCTTTGTATCATTTTTTAGGTAACACCTCTATGTGATATGATAGGATATGTGTCTTTCGCTTTCTCACTTACTCCAAGTTGACTGATTACTTCTCGACTCATCTATGGTGCTGCAAATGGCATTGTTTCATTTTTTCACTAGCTCCTATTCCATCTGTACAGGTAGCAGTTCTTCTTTGTCCACCCATCTGTCGGTGGACTTTTTGGTTACTTCCATATCTTGGCTATTGTAATACTATGCAATGTAGATTTGCGTGCCTGTGTCCTTTCAGTTCTGTCTTCTTAGTTTATAGGTCCAAGAATAGGTCTGCTGGATCATATGGTAGCTGAATGTTTACCTTTTATAGGCAGCTCTATTCTGTTCTCCTTAGTGGCTTTTTCCAGGTTACATCCCACTTAAAGTGGAGGGTATGTATTTCTTCCCAGCGCCTTCAGCATTTATTCTTTGTAGTTTTTGCTGATGGTTATTCTGAGTGGTGTGAGCTGATTCCATCTTTGTGGTTGAATTTGCATGTGTCTCATAATGCGTTGAAATTGAGCGTTAAGACATGTCCATTTTATTTTTCGAGCTGTGATTAGAGCTTATTACTTCCAAGTGTTTTCTTAAAGTATGTGTCACCATTTGAAATATTTTGGCCATTATCTCCCTCAAGACATTTTGAGGGCAGGTTTCATTTACAGCCCTGCAGTACTTGTTCATATGAAGTGACCATTAGCTCAGGCTTTAAACCTGCTTTTGCAGGTAACGGCCAGAGAGCGGCAGCCTTTCTACGTTCTCCATGCTGGTACTAGGGAAACAGACCTACCGGCCAGTGGTATTCTTCGGTTATAAATTAGAGTGCAATGTGCCCGGGTAAACCCACAAATGTTGATGTCTCCTTGCTTTTGTTTGTTTTTAAATTTAATTTGTATTTATTATTAGAGTAATATTCCATTGTGTACGTGGACCACTTCTTCTTGGTGCATTCCTCGGTTGATGGACATTTTCATTGCTTCCAAGTGCTGGCTATGGTAAATATTGCTGGCGTACAGGTTTGCCCGCCTGTCACTTTTTCATTCTCATTTTCTCAGGTGATAGGCCAAGCAGTGGTTGTGATTGATTGACTGGTAGCTCAATATTTCCCTTTTCAAAGCACCTACATTGTGTTTTCATTAGTGGCTCTTTACATGCCCCCCCCTTACAACCGAGGGTACGCATTTCTCCACACTCCCTTCACCGTTTATTTTTGGCAGCATTTTTCCTAATGGCCATTCTGACTGCTGTGAGCTGATAGGTTTTTGTAATATGGGTATGCATGTCATTAAAATTTTTAAAATTCATCATATTCCTACGCCTTTTTCTTTTCTCTTAAAAGAAAAAACCGTGAGTACAATATAGCTCTTGAAACTGTCTTCTTCGAAGGTTGCCCTCTTTTGAATTTTTTGGTCGATTTTTGACCCCAGAAATTTTCGGGAGGGCAGGTGCCATTTACAGAACTGCAAGTTGGTGAAAATTTAGTGACCTTTTGCAGTGGGTTCAAAGCTGCTGTTGTGGGAAACGGCCACAAGGAGGTAGCATTTCTCCATTCCCCAAGCTGGGTCCTAGGGCAGCAGAGCCTTTCTGGAAGTCATTGTCCTAGGTTGTAAATTAGAATGGAATTTGCCAGGAGAAATCCCCTTAAGTTTATGTCTCATTACTTCTTCTTGGTTTTTAAAATTTTTTTTAATCTGGGTAAAGTTTAGAATATTGTTTGTCCTAGGTGTACACAATCTGGTTCATTTGTACATTATGTATGTCTATTAATGTACAGATCCTCTTCCCATGTAAAATATTACAGTGTTCCGTCGACCTCCCTTGCTATATGTTCGGTCTTTTTGATACATGTATATAATATGTATTTGTATATGTATAGTAACACTCATCTTCATTCTCAATTTCCCCCCTCCTTTCCTTTTAGATGAGCATAGTTTGTTTTCTAAGCCTGTGAGTGTCTTTCTCTTTGGAAATATGTTCATCTGTGTCAGTTATTAGGTAATGCCATAAGTGATAATATAGGCTATAGGTCTTTTGCTTTCCGACCTACTTCATGTTTTGTGATTATCTCCAGGCTCATCTACGGTGCCCCAAAGAGTAGTGCTTCAAAGTTTTCCAAGGCTAATATTCCATTGTGTACATGGACCACTTCTTCTTGGTGCATTCCTCTGTTGATGGACATTTTCGTTGCTTCCAAGTGTTGCCTATGGTAAATATTGCTGGAGTGCAGGATTGCCAGCCTGTGATTTTTGATTTTCATTTTCTCAGGTGATAGACCCAGCAGTGGTTATGATTGATTGACTGGTATGGTAGCTCAACGTTTACCTTTTCAAGGCACCTCAATTGTGCTTTCATTTGTGGCTCTTACCACGTCCCCCTTAGAATCGAGGGTACGCATTGCTCCACAATCACGTCAGCATTTATTTTTTGCAGCATTTTTGTTGATGGCCATTCTGACTGGTGTGAGCTGATAGGTTTTTGTAATTTGGGTTTACATGTCTGTAAAAATTCCTACAATTCATCATTTTCCCACGCCTTTTTGTTTTCTGTTAAAAGAAAAAAGAAAAAAAGTGTGAGTATAATATACCTCTTCAAATTTTCTTTTTGGAAGGTTGCACTCTAGAATTCTTTGGTTGATTTTCGACCTCAGTATTTTTTGGAGGGCAGGTGTCATTTACAGAACTGCAATTGGTGAATATTTAGTGACCTTTTGCAGTGGGTTTAAAACTGCTGTTGTGGGAAACGGCCACAAGGATGCAGCATTTCTCCATTCCCAAATCTGGGTACTAGGGCAGCACAGCCGTTCTGGAAGTCCTTTGCCGAGGTTGTAAATTTGAATGGAATGTGCCAGGAAAACCCCCCATAAGTTTATGTCTCATTACTCCTAGTTCGTTGTTTTAATTTTTTCAATTGGGGTAATGGTTAGAATGTTGCTTGTCCAAGGTGTACATCTACATATTCTATATACCTATTTATGTAGAGATCCTCTTCCCGTGTAAATTATTACAGAGTGTTCCCTAAACCTTCCTTGCTATATGGTCGGTCTTTTTGATATATGTATATAATATGTATTTGTATACATATGGTAACGCTAATCTTCATTTATCCATTCCCCCCACCTTTCCTTTTAGATAAGCATAGTTTTTTTTTAATAAGTCTGTGATTGACTTTCTCTGTGGAATTATGTTCATTTGTGTCAGTTATTAGATAACGCCTATAAGTGATATCATAGGATATAGGACTTTTGCTTTCCGACTTACCTCATGTTCTGTGATTATCTCCAAGATCATCTATGGTGCCTCAGAGAGCAGTGTTTCATTGTTTTCCATGGCTAGTATTCATTGTGTACATGGACCACTTCTTCTTTATCCTTTCATCTGTTGATGGACATTTTGGTTGCTTCACTGTCTTGTCTATTGTGAATAAGGCTGCAGTGCAACTTTTGCAGCCCGGGTCTTCATTCTGGTCTTCTCAGGTGAGAGGCCCATTGGTGCGCCTGCTGGATTGAATGGTACCTCAATTTTTCGTTTTCAACGCAGCTCCTTTCTGTTCTCATTATTAGCGTTTAACCCTTTTACATCTCACCAGCAGCTAGAGGGTACACAGTTCTCTAAAACCCCTTCAGCATTTATTGTTTGTAGACTTTTTGCCAATGGTCCGTCGACTGGTGTGAGTTGAAAACATTCTGTAGATTAGATTGCATGAGTCTAATACTTCCTGAGGTGGAGCGTTTATCCATTTTCCTTTCTTTAAAAAGAGAGTGAGTAAAACTTACCTCTTCATACTATCTTCTTGAAAATTTGGCCTCTTTTGAATTTTTTGTATCCATTCCCTACCTCAGCACAATTTTGAGGGCAGGTGTCTTTACAGCTCTGAGTCCTTGTGAATGGTAAGTGACCATTAGCAGTGGGTTAAAAGCTGCTCTTGTGGGAATCGGCCACAAGGCGGCAGCATTTCTCCTTTACCAAATCTGGTTACTAGGGCAACAGAGCCTTACTGGAAGTGGTGTTCTAGGTGGTAAATTAGAATGGAACGTGCGAGGAAAAAGCCCTTTAAGTTTATGTCTCATTACCTCTTGTTGGTATTTTGAACTTAATTTTTATTTTTTATCACAGCAAACTTGATTACAATGTTTTGTTTGTTCTAGTTGTGCAAGATGCGGTTCTTTCACACATATGCATATATCTATTCTTCTTCGGATCCTTTTCCCATGTAGGTTATGACACAATGTTGAGTAGTCTTCTCTTGGTATTGCGTAGGTCTTTGGTGATTATATATTTCACATGTGTTTGTATCTCTCTGTTAACCTCAATATGGTAATGTATCCAATCCTCACACCTTTCCATTTGGTGAACCATAAGTTTTTTTAATGAATCTATGATAGTGTTTCTCTGTGGAAATATCTTTGTATCATTTTTTAGGTAACACCTCTATGTGATATGATAGGATATGTGTCTTTCGCTTTCTCACTTACTCCAAGTTGACTGATTACTTCTCGACTCATCTATGGTGCTGCAAATGGCATTGTTTCATTTTTTCACTAGCTCCTATTCCATCTGTACAGGTAGCAGTTCTTCTTTGTCCACCCATCTGTCGGTGGACTTTTTGGTTACTTCCATATCTTGGCTATTGTAATACTATGCAATGTAGATTTGCGTGCCTGTGTCCTTTCAGTTCTGTCTTCTTAGTTTATAGGTCCAAGAATAGGTCTGCTGGATCATATGGTAGCTGAATGTTTACCTTTTATAGGCAGCTCTATTCTGTTCTCCTTAGTGGCTTTTTCCAGGTTACATCCCACTTAAAGTGGAGGGTATGTATTTCTTCCCAGCGCCTTCAGCATTTATTCTTTGTAGTTTTTGCTGATGGTTATTCTGAGTGGTGTGAGCTGATTCCATCTTTGTGGTTGAATTTGCATGTGTCTCATAATGCGTTGAAATTGAGCGTTAAGACATGTCCATTTTATTTTTCGAGCTGTGATTAGAGCTTATTACTTCCAAGTGTTTTCTTAAAGTATGTGTCACCATTTGAAATATTTTGGCCATTATCTCCCTCAAGACATTTTGAGGGCAGGTTTCATTTACAGCCCTGCAGTACTTGTTCATATGAAGTGACCATTAGCTCAGGCTTTAAACCTGCTTTTGCAGGTAACGGCCAGAGAGCGGCAGCCTTTCTACGTTCTCCATGCTGGTACTAGGGAAACAGACCTACCGGCCAGTGGTATTCTTCGGTTATAAATTAGAGTGCAATGTGCCCGGGTAAACCCACAAATGTTGATGTCTCCTTGCTTTTGTTTGTTTTTAAATTTAATTTGTATTTATTATTAGAGTAATATTCCATTGTGTACGTGGACCACTTCTTCTTGGTGCATTCCTCGGTTGATGGACATTTTCATTGCTTCCAAGTGCTGGCTATGGTAAATATTGCTGGCGTACAGGTTTGCCCGCCTGTCACTTTTTCATTCTCATTTTCTCAGGTGATAGGCCAAGCAGTGGTTGTGATTGATTGACTGGTAGCTCAATATTTCCCTTTTCAAAGCACCTACATTGTGTTTTCATTAGTGGCTCTTTACATGCCCCCCCCTTACAACCGAGGGTACGCATTTCTCCACACTCCCTTCACCGTTTATTTTTGGCAGCATTTTTCCTAATGGCCATTCTGACTGCTGTGAGCTGATAGGTTTTTGTAATATGGGTATGCATGTCATTAAAATTTTTAAAATTCATCATATTCCTACGCCTTTTTCTTTTCTCTTAAAAGAAAAAACCGTGAGTACAATATAGCTCTTGAAACTGTCTTCTTCGAAGGTTGCCCTCTTTTGAATTTTTTGGTCGATTTTTGACCCCAGAAATTTTCGGGAGGGCAGGTGCCATTTACAGAACTGCAAGTTGGTGAAAATTTAGTGACCTTTTGCAGTGGGTTCAAAGCTGCTGTTGTGGGAAACGGCCACAAGGAGGTAGCATTTCTCCATTCCCCAAGCTGGGTCCTAGGGCAGCAGAGCCTTTCTGGAAGTCATTGTCCTAGGTTGTAAATTAGAATGGAATTTGCCAGGAGAAATCCCCTTAAGTTTATGTCTCATTACTTCTTCTTGGTTTTTAAAATTTTTTTTAATCTGGGTAAAGTTTAGAATATTGTTTGTCCTAGGTGTACACAATCTGGTTCATTTGTACATTATGTATGTCTATTAATGTACAGATCCTCTTCCCATGTAAAATATTACAGTGTTCCGTCGACCTCCCTTGCTATATGTTCGGTCTTTTTGATACATGTATATAATATGTATTTGTATATGTATAGTAACACTCATCTTCATTCTCAATTTCCCCCCTCCTTTCCTTTTAGATGAGCATAGTTTGTTTTCTAAGCCTGTGAGTGTCTTTCTCTTTGGAAATATGTTCATCTGTGTCAGTTATTAGGTAATGCCATAAGTGATAATATAGGCTATAGGTCTTTTGCTTTCCGACCTACTTCATGTTTTGTGATTATCTCCAGGCTCATCTACGGTGCCCCAAAGAGTAGTGCTTCAAAGTTTTCCAAGGCTAATATTCCATTGTGTACATGGACCACTTCTTCTTGGTGCATTCCTCTGTTGATGGACATTTTCGTTGCTTCCAAGTGTTGCCTATGGTAAATATTGCTGGAGTGCAGGATTGCCAGCCTGTGATTTTTGATTTTCATTTTCTCAGGTGATAGACCCAGCAGTGGTTATGATTGATTGACTGGTATGGTAGCTCAACGTTTACCTTTTCAAGGCACCTCAATTGTGCTTTCATTTGTGGCTCTTACCACGTCCCCCTTAGAATCGAGGGTACGCATTGCTCCACAATCACGTCAGCATTTATTTTTTGCAGCATTTTTGTTGATGGCCATTCTGACTGGTGTGAGCTGATAGGTTTTTGTAATTTGGGTTTACATGTCTGTAAAAATTCCTACAATTCATCATTTTCCCACGCCTTTTTGTTTTCTGTTAAAAGAAAAAAGAAAAAAAGTGTGAGTATAATATACCTCTTCAAATTTTCTTTTTGGAAGGTTGCACTCTAGAATTCTTTGGTTGATTTTCGACCTCAGTATTTTTTGGAGGGCAGGTGTCATTTACAGAACTGCAATTGGTGAATATTTAGTGACCTTTTGCAGTGGGTTTAAAACTGCTGTTGTGGGAAACGGCCACAAGGATGCAGCATTTCTCCATTCCCAAATCTGGGTACTAGGGCAGCACAGCCGTTCTGGAAGTCCTTTGCCGAGGTTGTAAATTTGAATGGAATGTGCCAGGAAAACCCCCCATAAGTTTATGTCTCATTACTCCTAGTTCGTTGTTTTAATTTTTTCAATTGGGGTAATGGTTAGAATGTTGCTTGTCCAAGGTGTACATCTACATATTCTATATACCTATTTATGTAGAGATCCTCTTCCCGTGTAAATTATTACAGAGTGTTCCCTAAACCTTCCTTGCTATATGGTCGGTCTTTTTGATATATGTATATAATATGTATTTGTATACATATGGTAACGCTAATCTTCATTTATCCATTCCCCCCACCTTTCCTTTTAGATAAGCATAGTTTTTTTTTAATAAGTCTGTGATTGACTTTCTCTGTGGAATTATGTTCATTTGTGTCAGTTATTAGATAACGCCTATAAGTGATATCATAGGATATAGGACTTTTGCTTTCCGACTTACCTCATGTTCTGTGATTATCTCCAAGATCATCTATGGTGCCTCAGAGAGCAGTGTTTCATTGTTTTCCATGGCTAGTATTCATTGTGTACATGGACCACTTCTTCTTTATCCTTTCATCTGTTGATGGACATTTTGGTTGCTTCACTGTCTTGTCTATTGTGAATAAGGCTGCAGTGCAACTTTTGCAGCCCGGGTCTTCATTCTGGTCTTCTCAGGTGAGAGGCCCATTGGTGCGCCTGCTGGATTGAATGGTACCTCAATTTTTCGTTTTCAACGCAGCTCCTTTCTGTTCTCATTATTAGCGTTTAACCCTTTTACATCTCACCAGCAGCTAGAGGGTACACAGTTCTCTAAAACCCCTTCAGCATTTATTGTTTGTAGACTTTTTGCCAATGGTCCGTCGACTGGTGTGAGTTGAAAACATTCTGTAGATTAGATTGCATGAGTCTAATACTTCCTGAGGTGGAGCGTTTATCCATTTTCCTTTCTTTAAAAAGAGAGTGAGTAAAACTTACCTCTTCATACTATCTTCTTGAAAATTTGGCCTCTTTTGAATTTTTTGTATCCATTCCCTACCTCAGCACAATTTTGAGGGCAGGTGTCTTTACAGCTCTGAGTCCTTGTGAATGGTAAGTGACCATTAGCAGTGGGTTAAAAGCTGCTCTTGTGGGAATCGGCCACAAGGCGGCAGCATTTCTCCTTTACCAAATCTGGTTACTAGGGCAACAGAGCCTTACTGGAAGTGGTGTTCTAGGTGGTAAATTAGAATGGAACGTGCGAGGAAAAAGCCCTTTAAGTTTATGTCTCATTACCTCTTGTTGGTATTTTGAACTTAATTTTTATTTTTTATCACAGCAAACTTGATTACAATGTTTTGTTTGTTCTAGTTGTGCAAGATGCGGTTCTTTCACACATATGCATATATCTATTCTTCTTCGGATCCTTTTCCCATGTAGGTTATGACACAATGTTGAGTAGTCTTCTCTTGGTATTGCGTAGGTCTTTGGTGATTATATATTTCACATGTGTTTGTATCTCTCTGTTAACCTCAATATGGTAATGTATCCAATCCTCACACCTTTCCATTTGGTGAACCATAAGTTTTTTTAATGAATCTATGATAGTGTTTCTCTGTGGAAATATCTTTGTATCATTTTTTAGGTAACACCTCTATGTGATATGATAGGATATGTGTCTTTCGCTTTCTCACTTACTCCAAGTTGACTGATTACTTCTCGACTCATCTATGGTGCTGCAAATGGCATTGTTTCATTTTTTCACTAGCTCCTATTCCATCTGTACAGGTAGCAGTTCTTCTTTGTCCACCCATCTGTCGGTGGACTTTTTGGTTACTTCCATATCTTGGCTATTGTAATACTATGCAATGTAGATTTGCGTGCCTGTGTCCTTTCAGTTCTGTCTTCTTAGTTTATAGGTCCAAGAATAGGTCTGCTGGATCATATGGTAGCTGAATGTTTACCTTTTATAGGCAGCTCTATTCTGTTCTCCTTAGTGGCTTTTTCCAGGTTACATCCCACTTAAAGTGGAGGGTATGTATTTCTTCCCAGCGCCTTCAGCATTTATTCTTTGTAGTTTTTGCTGATGGTTATTCTGAGTGGTGTGAGCTGATTCCATCTTTGTGGTTGAATTTGCATGTGTCTCATAATGCGTTGAAATTGAGCGTTAAGACATGTCCATTTTATTTTTCGAGCTGTGATTAGAGCTTATTACTTCCAAGTGTTTTCTTAAAGTATGTGTCACCATTTGAAATATTTTGGCCATTATCTCCCTCAAGACATTTTGAGGGCAGGTTTCATTTACAGCCCTGCAGTACTTGTTCATATGAAGTGACCATTAGCTCAGGCTTTAAACCTGCTTTTGCAGGTAACGGCCAGAGAGCGGCAGCCTTTCTACGTTCTCCATGCTGGTACTAGGGAAACAGACCTACCGGCCAGTGGTATTCTTCGGTTATAAATTAGAGTGCAATGTGCCCGGGTAAACCCACAAATGTTGATGTCTCCTTGCTTTTGTTTGTTTTTAAATTTAATTTATATTTATTATTAGAGTAATATTCCATTGTGTACGTGGACCACTTCTTCTTGGTGCATTCCTCGGTTGATGGACATTTTCATTGCTTCCAAGTGCTGGCTATGGTAAATATTGCTGGCGTACAGGTTTGCCCGCCTGTCACTTTTTCATTCTCATTTTCTCAGGTGATAGGCCAAGCAGTGGTTGTGATTGATTGACTGGTAGCTCAATATTTCCCTTTTCAAAGCACCTACATTGTGTTTTCATTAGTGGCTCTTTACATGCCCCCCCCTTACAACCGAGGGTACGCATTTCTCCACACTCCCTTCACCGTTTATTTTTGGCAGCATTTTTCCTAATGGCCATTCTGACTGCTGTGAGCTGATAGGTTTTTGTAATATGGGTATGCATGTCATTAAAATTTTTAAAATTCATCATATTCCTACGCCTTTTTCTTTTCTCTTAAAAGAAAAAACCGTGAGTACAATATAGCTCTTGAAACTGTCTTCTTCGAAGGTTGCCCTCTTTTGAATTTTTTGGTCGATTTTTGACCCCAGAAATTTTCGGGAGGGCAGGTGCCATTTACAGAACTGCAAGTTGGTGAAAATTTAGTGACCTTTTGCAGTGGGTTCAAAGCTGCTGTTGTGGGAAACGGCCACAAGGAGGTAGCATTTCTCCATTCCCCAAGCTGGGTCCTAGGGCAGCAGAGCCTTTCTGGAAGTCATTGTCCTAGGTTGTAAATTAGAATGGAATTTGCCAGGAGAAATCCCCTTAAGTTTATGTCTCATTACTTCTTCTTGGTTTTTAAAATTTTTTTTAATCTGGGTAAAGTTTAGAATATTGTTTGTCCTAGGTGTACACAATCTGGTTCATTTGTACATTATGTATGTCTATTAATGTACAGATCCTCTTCCCATGTAAAATATTACAGTGTTCCGTCGACCTCCCTTGCTATATGTTCGGTCTTTTTGATACATGTATATAATATGTATTTGTATATGTATAGTAACACTCATCTTCATTCTCAATTTCCCCCCTCCTTTCCTTTTAGATGAGCATAGTTTGTTTTCTAAGCCTGTGAGTGTCTTTCTCTTTGGAAATATGTTCATCTGTGTCAGTTATTAGGTAATGCCATAAGTGATAATATAGGCTATAGGTCTTTTGCTTTCCGACCTACTTCATGTTTTGTGATTATCTCCAGGCTCATCTACGGTGCCCCAAAGAGTAGTGCTTCAAAGTTTTCCAAGGCTAATATTCCATTGTGTACATGGACCACTTCTTCTTGGTGCATTCCTCTGTTGATGGACATTTTCGTTGCTTCCAAGTGTTGCCTATGGTAAATATTGCTGGAGTGCAGGATTGCCAGCCTGTGATTTTTGATTTTCATTTTCTCAGGTGATAGACCCAGCAGTGGTTATGATTGATTGACTGGTATGGTAGCTCAACGTTTACCTTTTCAAGGCACCTCAATTGTGCTTTCATTTGTGGCTCTTACCACGTCCCCCTTAGAATCGAGGGTACGCATTGCTCCACAATCACGTCAGCATTTATTTTTTGCAGCATTTTTGTTGATGGCCATTCTGACTGGTGTGAGCTGATAGGTTTTTGTAATTTGGGTTTACATGTCTGTAAAAATTCCTACAATTCATCATTTTTCCACGCCTTTTTGTTTTCTGTTAAAAGAAAAAAAGTGTGAGTATAATATACCTCTTCAAATTTTCTTTTTGGAAGGTTGCACTCTAGAATTCTTTGGTTGATTTTCGACCTCAGTATTTTTTGGAGGGCAGGTGTCATTTACAGAACTGCAATTGGTGAATATTTAGTGACCTTTTGCAGTGGGTTTAAAACTGCTGTTGTGGGAAACGGCCACAAGGATGCAGCATTTCTCCATTCCCAAATCTGGGTACTAGGGCAGCACAGCCGTTCTGGAAGTCCTTTGCCGAGGTTGTAAATTTGAATGGAATGTGCCAGGAAAACCCCCCATAAGTTTATGTCTCATTACTCCTAGTTCGTTGTTTTAATTTTTTCAATTGGGGTAATGGTTAGAATGTTGCTTGTCCAAGGTGTACATCTACATATTCTATATACCTATTTATGTAGAGATCCTCTTCCCGTGTAAATTATTACAGAGTGTTCCCTAAACCTTCCTTGCTATATGGTCGGTCTTTTTGATATATGTATATAATATGTATTTGTATACATATGGTAACGCTAATCTTCATTTATCCATTCCCCCCACCTTTCCTTTTAGATAAGCATAGTTTTTTTTTAATAAGTCTGTGATTGACTTTCTCTGTGGAATTATGTTCATTTGTGTCAGTTATTAGATAACGCCTATAAGTGATATCATAGGATATAGGACTTTTGCTTTCCGACTTACCTCATGTTCTGTGATTATCTCCAAGATCATCTATGGTGCCTCAGAGAGCAGTGTTTCATTGTTTTCCATGGCTAGTATTCATTGTGTACATGGACCACTTCTTCTTTATCCTTTCATCTGTTGATGGACATTTTGGTTGCTTCACTGTCTTGTCTATTGTGAATAAGGCTGCAGTGCAACTTTTGCAGCCCGGGTCTTCATTCTGGTCTTCTCAGGTGAGAGGCCCATTGGTGCGCCTGCTGGATTGAATGGTACCTCAATTTTTCGTTTTCAACGCAGCTCCTTTCTGTTCTCATTATTAGCGTTTAACCCTTTTACATCTCACCAGCAGCTAGAGGGTACACAGTTCTCTAAAACCCCTTCAGCATTTATTGTTTGTAGACTTTTTGCCAATGGTCCGTCGACTGGTGTGAGTTGAAAACATTCTGTAGATTAGATTGCATGAGTCTAATACTTCCTGAGGTGGAGCGTTTATCCATTTTCCTTTCTTTAAAAAGAGAGTGAGTAAAACTTACCTCTTCATACTATCTTCTTGAAAATTTGGCCTGTTTTGAATTTTTTGTATCCATTCCCTACCTCAGCACAATTTTGAGGGCAGGTGTCTTTACAGCTCTGAGTCCTTGTGAATGGTAAGTGACCATTAGCAGTGGGTTAAAAGCTGCTCTTGTGGGAATCGGCCACAAGGCGGCAGCATTTCTCCTTTACCAAATCTGGTTACTAGGGCAACAGAGCCTTACTGGAAGTGGTGTTCTAGGTGGTAAATTAGAATGGAACGTGCGAGGAAAAAGCCCTTTAAGTTTATGTCTCATTACCTCTTGTTGGTATTTTGAACTTAATTTTTATTTTTTATCACAGCAAACTTGATTACAATGTTTTGTTTGTTCTAGTTGTGCAAGATGCGGTTCTTTCACACATATGCATATATCTATTCTTCTTCGGATCCTTTTCCCATGTAGGTTATGACACAATGTTGAGTAGTCTTCTCTTGGTATTGCGTAGGTCTTTGGTGATTATATATTTCACATGTGTTTGTATCTCTCTGTTAACCTCAATATGGTAATGTATCCAATCCTCACACCTTTCCATTTGGTGAACCATAAGTTTTTTTAATGAATCTATGATAGTGTTTCTCTGTGGAAATATCTTTGTATCATTTTTTAGGTAACACCTCTATGTGATATGATAGGATATGTGTCTTTCGCTTTCTCACTTACTCCAAGTTGACTGATTACTTCTCGACTCATCTATGGTGCTGCAAATGGCATTGTTTCATTTTTTCACTAGCTCCTATTCCATCTGTACAGGTAGCAGTTCTTCTTTGTCCACCCATCTGTCGGTGGACTTTTTGGTTACTTCCATATCTTGGCTATTGTAATACTATGCAATGTAGATTTGCGTGCCTGTGTCCTTTCAGTTCTGTCTTCTTAGTTTATAGGTCCAAGAATAGGTCTGCTGGATCATATGGTAGCTGAATGTTTACCTTTTATAGGCAGCTCTATTCTGTTCTCCTTAGTGGCTTTTTCCAGGTTACATCCCACTTAAAGTGGAGGGTATGTATTTCTTCCCAGCGCCTTCAGCATTTATTCTTTGTAGTTTTTGCTGATGGTTATTCTGAGTGGTGTGAGCTGATACCTCTTTGTGGTTGAATTTGCATGTGTCTCATAATGCGTTGAAATTGAGCGTTAAGACATGTCCATTTTATTTTTCGAGCTGTGATTAGAGCTTATTACTTCCAAGTGTTTTCTTAAAGTATGTGTCACCATTTGAAATATTTTGGCCATTATCTCCCTCAAGACATTTTGAGGGCAGGTTTCATTTACAGCCCTGCAGTACTTGTTCATATGAAGTGACCATTAGCTCAGGCTTTAAACCTGCTTTTGCAGGTAACGGCCAGAGAGCGGCAGCCTTTCTACGTTCTCCATGCTGGTACTAGGGAAACAGACCTACCGGCCAGTGGTATTCTTCGGTTATAAATTAGAGTGCAATGTGCCCGGGTAAACCCACAAATGTTGATGTCTCCTTGCTTTTGTTTGTTTTTAAATTTAATTTATATTTATTATTAGAGTAATATTCCATTGTGTACGTGGACCACTTCTTCTTGGTGCATTCCTCGGTTGATGGACATTTTCATTGCTTCCAAGTGCTGGCTATGGTAAATATTGCTGGCGTACAGGTTTGCCCGCCTGTCACTTTTTCATTCTCATTTTCTCAGGTGATAGGCCAAGCAGTGGTTGTGATTAATTGACTGGTAGCTCAATATTTCCCTTTTCAAAGCACCTACATTGTGTTTTCATTAGTGGCTCTTTACATGCCCCCCCCTTACAACCGAGGGTACGCATTTCTCCACACTCCCTTCACCGTTTATTTTTGGCAGCATTTTTCCTAATGGCCATTCTGACTGCTGTGAGCTGATAGGTTTTTGTAATATGGGTATGCATGTCATTAAAATTTTTAAAATTCATCATATTCCTACGCCTTTTTCTTTTCTCTTAAAAGAAAAAACCGTGAGTACAATATAGCTCTTGAAACTGTCTTCTTCGAAGGTTGCCCTCTTTTGAATTTTTTGGTCGATTTTTGACCCCAGAAATTTTCGGGAGGGCAGGTGCCATTTACAGAACTGCAAGTTGATGAAAATTTAGTGACCTTTTGCAGTGGGTTCAAAGCTGCTGTTGTGGGAATCGGCCACAAGGAGGTAGCATTTCTCCATTCCCCAAGCTGGGTCCTAGGGCAGCAGAGCCTTTCTGGAAGTCATTGTCCTAGGTTGTAAATTAGAATGGAATTTGCCAGGAGAAATCCCCTTAAGTTTATGTCTCATTACTTCTTCTTGGTTTTTAAAATTTTTTTTAATCTGGGTAAAGTTTAGAATATTGTTTGTCCTAGGTGTACACAATCTGGTTCATTTGTGCATTATGTATGTCTATTAATGTACAGATCCTCTTCCCATGTAAAATATTACAGTGTTCCGTCGACCTCCCTTGCTATATGTTCGGTCTTTTTGATACATGTATATAATATGTATTTGTATATGTATAGTAACACTCATCTTCATTCTCAATTTCCCCCCTCCTTTCCTTTTAGATGAGCATAGTTTGTTTTCTAAGCCTGTGAGTGTCTTTCTCTTTGGAAATATGTTCATCTGTGTCAGTTATTAGGTAATGCCATAAGTGATAATATAGGCTATAGGTCTTTTGCTTTCCGACCTACTTCATGTTTTGTGATTATCTCCAGGCTCATCTACGGTGCCCCAAAGAGTAGTGCTTCAAAGTTTTCCAAGGCTAATATTCCATTGTGTACATGGACCACTTCTTCTTGGTGCATTCCTCTGTTGATGGACATTTTCGTTGCTTCCAAGTGTTGCCTATGGTAAATATTGCTGGAGTGCAGGATTGCCAGCCTGTGATTTTTGATTTTCATTTTCTCAGGTGATAGACCCAGCAGTGGTTATGATTGATTGACTGGTATGGTAGCTCAACGTTTACCTTTTCAAGGCACCTCAATTGTGCTTTCATTTGTGGCTCTTACCACGTCCCCCTTAGAATCGAGGGTACGCATTGCTCCACAATCACGTCAGCATTTATTTTTGGCAGCATTTTTGTTGATGGCCATTCTGACTGGTGTGAGCTGATAGGTTTTTGTAATTTGGGTTTACATGTCTGTAAAAATTCCTACAATTCATCATTTTCCCACGCCTTTTTGTTTTCTGTTAAAAGAAAAAAAGTGTGAGTATAATATACCTCTTCAAATTTTCTTTTTGGAAGGTTTCACTCTAGAATTTTTTGGTTGATTTTCGACCTCAGTATTTTTTGGAGGGCAGGTGTCATTTACAGAACTGCAATTGGTGAATATTTAGTGACCTTTTGCAGTGGGTTTAAAACTGCTGTTGTGGGAAACGGCCACAAGGATGCAGCATTTCTCCATTCCCAAATCTGGGTACTAGGGCAGCACAGCCGTTCTGGAAGTCCTTTGCCGAGGTTGTAAATTTGAATGGAATGTGCCAGGAAAACCCCCCATAAGTTTATGTCTCATTACTCCTAGTTCGTTGTTTTAATTTTTTCAATTGGGGTAATGGTTAGAATGTTGCTTGTCCAAGGTGTACATCTACATATTCTATATACCTATTTATGTAGAGATCCTCTTCCCGTGTAAATTATTACAGAGTGTTCCCTAAACCTTCCTTGCTATATGGTCGGTCTTTTTGATATATGTATATAATATGTATTTGTATACATATGGTAACGCTAATCTTCATTTATCCATTCCCCCCACCTTTCCTTTTAGATAAGCATAGTTTTTTTTTAATAAGTCTGTGATTGACTTTCTCTGTGGAATTATGTTCATTTGTGTCAGTTATTAGATAACGCCTATAAGTGATATCATAGGATATAGGACTTTTGCTTTCCGACTTACCTCATGTTCTGTGATTATCTCCAAGATCATCTATGGTGCCTCAGAGAGCAGTGTTTCATTGTTTTCCATGGCTAGTATTCATTGTGTACATGGACCACTTCTTCTTTATCCTTTCATCTGTTGATGGACATTTTGGTTGCTTCACTGTCTTGTCTATTGTGAATAAGGCTGCAGTGCAACTTTTGCAGCCCGGGTCTTCATTCTGGTCTTCTCAGGTGAGAGGCCCATTGGTGCGCCTGCTGGATTGAATGGTACCTCAATTTTTCGTTTTCAACGCAGCTCCTTTCTGTTCTCATTATTAGCGTTTAACCCTTTTACATCTCACCAGCAGCTAGAGGGTACACAGTTCTCTAAAACCCCTTCAGCATTTATTGTTTGTAGACTTTTTGCCAATGGTCCGTCGACTGGTGTGAGTTGAAAACATTCTGTATTTTAGATTGCATGAGTCTAATACTTCCTGAGGTGGAGCGTTTATCCATTTTCCTTTCTTTAAAAAGAGAGTGAGTAAAACTTACCTCTTCATACTATCTTCTTGAAAATTTGGCCTCTTTTGAATTTTTTGTATCCATTCCCTACCTCAGCACAATTTTGAGGGCAGGTGTCTTTACAGCTCTGAGTCCTTGTGAATGGTAAGTGACCATTAGCAGTGGGTTAAAAGCTGCTCTTGTGGGAATCGGCCACAAGGTGGCAGCATTTCTCCTTTACCAAATCTGGTTACTAGGGCAACAGAGCCTTACTGGAAGTGGTGTTCTAGGTGGTAAATTAGAATGGAACGTGCGAGGAAAAAGCCCTTTAAGTTTATGTCTCATTACCTCTTGTTGGTATTTTGAACTTAATTTTTATTTTTTATCACAGCAAACTTGATTACAATGTTTTGTTTGTTCTAGTTGTGCAAGATGCAGTTCTTTCACACATATGCATATATCTATTCTTCTTCGGATCCTTTTCCCATGCAGGTTATGACACAATGTTGAGTAGTCTTCTCTTGGTATTGCGTAGGTCTTTGGTGATTATATATTTCACATGTGTTTGTATCTCTCTGTTAACGTCAATATGGTAATGTATCCAATCCTCACACCTTTCCATTTGGTGAACCATAAGTTTTTTTAATGAATCTATGATAGTGTTTCTCTGTGGAAATATCTTTGTATCATTTTTTAGGTAACACCTCTATGTGATATGATAGGATATGTGTCTTTCGCTTTCTCACTTACTCCAAGTTGACTGATTACTTCTCGACTCATCTATGGTGCTGCAAATGGCATTGTTTCATTTTTTCACTAGCTCCTATTCCATCTGTACAGGTAGCAGTTCTTCTTTGTCCACCCATCTGTCGGTGGACTTTTTGGTTACTTCCATATCTTGGCTATTGTAATACTATGCAATGTAGATTTGCGTGCCTGTGTCCTTTCAGTTCTGTCTTCTTAGTTTATAGGTCCAAGAATAGGTCTGCTGGATCATATGGTAGCTGAATGTTTACCTTTTATAGGCAGCAGCTCTATTCTGTTCTCCTTAGTGGCTTTTTCCAGGTTACATCCCACTTAAAGTGGAGGGTATGTATTTCTTCCCAGCGCCTTCAGCATTTATTCTTTGTAGTTTTTGCTGATGGTTATTCTGAGTGGTGTGAGCTGATACCTCTTTGTGGTTGAATTTGCATGTGTCTCATAATGCGTTGAAATTGAGCGTTAAGACATGTCCATTTTATTTTTCGAGCTGTGATTAGAGCTTATTACTTCCAAGTGTTTTCTTAAAGTATGTGTCACCATTTGAAATATTTTGGCCATTATCTCCCTCAAGACATTTTGAGGGCAGGTTTCATTTACAGCCCTGCAGTACTTGTTCATATGAAGTGACCATTAGCTCAGGCTTTAAACCTGCTTTTGCAGGTAACGGCCAGAGAGCGGCAGCCTTTCTACGTTCTCCATGCTGGTACTAGGGAAACAGACCTACCGGCCAGTGGTATTCTTCGGTTATAAATTAGAGTGCAATGTGCCCGGGTAAACCCACAAATGTTGATGTCTCCTTGCTTTTGTTTGTTTTTAAATTTAATTTATATTTATTATTAGAGTAATATTCCATTGTGTACGTGGACCACTTCTTCTTGGTGCATTCCTCGGTTGATGGACATTTTCATTGCTTCCAAGTGCTGGCTATGGTAAATATTGCTGGCGTACAGGTTTGCCCGCCTGTCACTTTTTCATTCTCATTTTCTCAGGTGATAGGCCAAGCAGTGGTTGTGATTGATTGACTGGTAGCTCAATATTTCCCTTTTCAAAGCACCTACATTGTGTTTTCATTAGTGGCTCTTTACATGCCCCCCCCTTACAACCGAGGGTACGCATTTCTCCACACTCCCTTCACCGTTTATTTTTGGCAGCATTTTTCCTAATGGCCATTCTGACTGCTGTGAGCTGATAGGTTTTTGTAATATGGGTATGCATGTCATTAAAATTTTTAAAATTCATCATATTCCTACGCCTTTTTCTTTTCTCTTAAAAGAAAAAACCGTGAGTACAATATAGCTCTTGAAACTGTCTTCTTCGAAGGTTGCCCTCTTTTGAATTTTTTGGTCGATTTTTGACCCCAGAAATTTTCGGGAGGGCAGGTGCCATTTACAGAACTGCAAGTTGGTGAAAATTTAGTGACCTTTTGCAGTGGGTTCAAAGCTGCTGTTGTGGGAATCGGCCACAAGGAGGTAGCATTTCTCCATTCCCCAAGCTGGGTCCTAGGGCAGCAGAGCCTTTCTGGAAGTCATTGTCCTAGGTTGTAAATTAGAATGGAATTTGCCAGGAGAAATCCCCTTAAGTTTATGTCTCATTACTTCTTCTTGGTTTTTAAAATTTTTTTTAATCTGGGTAAAGTTTAGAATATTGTTTGTCCTAGGTGTACACAATCTGGTTCATTTGTACATTATGTATGTCTATTAATGTACAGATCCTCTTCCCATGTAAAATATTACAGTGTTCCGTCGACCTCCCTTGCTATATGTTCGGTCTTTTTGATACATGTATATAATATGTATTTGTATATGTATAGTAACACTCATCTTCATTCTCAATTTCCCCCCTCCTTTCCTTTTAGATGAGCATAGTTTGTTTTCTAAGCCTGTGAGTGTCTTTCTCTTTGGAAATATGTTCATCTGTGTCAGTTATTAGGTAATGCCATAAGTGATAATATAGGCTATAGGTCTTTTGCTTTCCGACCTACTTCATGTTTTGTGATTATCTCCAGGCTCATCTACGGTGCCCCAAAGAGTAGTGCTTCAAAGTTTTCCAAGGCTAATATTCCATTGTGTACATGGACCACTTCTTCTTGGTGCATTCCTCTGTTGATGGACATTTTCGTTGCTTCCAAGTGTTGCCTATGGTAAATATTGCTGGAGTGCAGGATTGCCAGCCTGTGATTTTTGATTTTCATTTTCTCAGGTGATAGACCCAGCAGTGGTTATGATTGATTGACTGGTATGGTAGCTCAACGTTTACCTTTTCAAGGCACCTCAATTGTGCTTTCATTTGTGGCTCTTACCACGTCCCCCTTAGAATCGAGGGTACGCATTGCTCCACAATCACGTCAGCATTTATTTTTTGCAGCATTTTTGTTGATGGCCATTCTGACTGGTGTGAGCTGATAGGTTTTTGTAATTTGGGTTTACATGTCTGTAAAAATTCCTACAATTCATCATTTTCCCACGCCTTTTTGTTTTCTGTTAAAAGAAAAAAAGTGTGAGTATAATATACCTCTTCAAATTTTCTTTTTGGAAGGTTGCACTCTAGAATTTTTTGGTTGATTTTCGACCTCAGTATTTTTTGGAGGGCAGGTGTCATTTACAGAACTGCAATTGGTGAATATTTAGTGACCTTTTGCAGTGGGTTTAAAACTGCTGTTGTGGGAAACGGCCACAAGGATGCAGCATTTCTCCATTCCCAAATCTGGGTACTAGGGCAGCACAGCCGTTCTGGAAGTCCTTTGCCGAGGTTGTAAATTTGAATGGAATGTGCCAGGAAAACCCCCCATAAGTTTATGTCTCATTACTCCTAGTTCGTTGTTTTAATTTTTTCAATTGGGGTAATGGTTAGAATGTTGCTTGTCCAAGGTGTACATCTACATATTCTATATACCTATTTATGTAGAGATCCTCTTCCCGTGTAAATTATTACAGAGTGTTCCCTAAACCTTCCTTGCTATATGGTCGGTCTTTTTGATATATGTATATAATATGTATTTGTATACATATGGTAACGCTAATCTTCATTTATCCATTCCCCCCACCTTTCCTTTTAGATAAGCATAGTTTTTTTTTAATAAGTCTGTGATTGACTTTCTCTGTGGAATTATGTTCATTTGTGTCAGTTATTAGATAACGCCTATAAGTGATATCATAGGATATAGGACTTTTGCTTTCCGACTTACCTCATGTTCTGTGATTATCTCCAAGATCATCTATGGTGCCTCAGAGAGCAGTGTTTCATTGTTTTCCATGGCTAGTATTCATTGTGTACATGGACCACTTCTTCTTTATCCTTTCATCTGTTGATGGACATTTTGGTTGCTTCACTGTCTTGTCTATTGTGAATAAGGCTGCAGTGCAACTTTTGCAGCCCGGGTCTTCATTCTGGTCTTCTCAGGTGAGAGGCCCATTGGTGCGCCTGCTGGATTGAATGGTACCTCAATTTTTCGTTTTCAACGCAGCTCCTTTCTGTTCTCATTATTAGCGTTTAACCCTTTTACATCTCACCAGCAGCTAGAGGGTACACAGTTCTCTAAAACCCCTTCAGCATTTATTGTTTGTAGACTTTTTGCCAATGGTCCGTCGACTGGTGTGAGTTGAAAACATTTTTTAGATTAGATTGCATGAGTCTAATACTTCCTGAGGTGGAGCGTTTATCCATTTTCCTTTCTTTAAAAAGAGAGTGAGTAAAACTTACCTCTTCATACTATCTTCTTGAAAATTTGGCCTGTTTTGAATTTTTTGTATCCATTCCCTACCTCAGCACAATTTTGAGGGCAGGTGTCTTTACAGCTCTGAGTCCTTGTGAATGGTAAGTGACCATTAGCAGTGGGTTAAAAGCTGCTCTTGTGGGAATCGGCCACAAGGCGGCAGCATTTCTCCTTTACCAAATCTGGTTACTAGGGCAACAGAGCCTTACTGGAAGTGGTGTTCTAGGTGGTAAATTAGAATGGAACGTGCGAGGAAAAAGCCCTTTAAGTTTATGTCTCATTACCTCTTGTTGGTATTTTGAACTTAATTTTTATTTTTTATCACAGCAAACTTGATTACAATGTTTTGTTTGTTCTAGTTGTGCAAGATGCGGTTCTTTCACACATATGCATATATCTATTCTTCTTCGGATCCTTTTCCCATGTAGGTTATGACACAATGTTGAGTAGTCTTCTCTTGGTATTGCGTAGGTCTTTGGTGATTATATATTTCACATGTGTTTGTATCTCTCTGTTAACGTCAATATGGTAATGTATCCAATCCTCACACCTTTCCATTTGGTGAACCATAAGTTTTTTTAATGAATCTATGATAGTGTTTCTCTGTGGAAATATCTTTGTATCATTTTTTAGGTAACACCTCTATGTGATATGATAGGATATGTGTCTTTCGCTTTCTCACTTACTCCAAGTTGACTGATTACTTCTCGACTCATCTATGGTGCTGCAAATGGCATTGTTTCATTTTTTCACTAGCTCCTATTCCATCTGTACAGGTAGCAGTTCTTCTTTGTCCACCCATCTGTCGGTGGACTTTTTGGTTACTTCCATATCTTGGCTATTGTAATACTATGCAATGTAGATTTGCGTGCCTGTGTCCTTTCAGTTCTGTCTTCTTAGTTTATAGGTCCAAGAATAGGTCTGCTGGATCATATGGTAGCTGAATGTTTACCTTTTATAGGCAGCAGCTCTATTCTGTTCTCCTTAGTGGCTTTTTCCAGGTTACATCCCACTTAAAGTGGAGGGTATGTATTTCTTCCCAGCGCCTTCAGCATTTATTCTTTGTAGTTTTTGCTGATGGTTATTCTGAGTGGTGTGAGCTGATACCTCTTTGTGGTTGAATTTGCATGTGTCTCATAATGCGTTGAAATTGAGCGTTAAGACATGTCCATTTTATTTTTCGAGCTGTGATTAGAGCTTATTACTTCCAAGTGTTTTCTTAAAGTATGTGTCACCATTTGAAATATTTTGGCCATTATCTCCCTCAAGACATTTTGAGGGCAGGTTTCATTTACAGCCCTGCAGTACTTGTTCATATGAAGTGACCATTAGCTCAGGCTTTAAACCTGCTTTTGCAGGTAACGGCCAGAGAGCGGCAGCCTTTCTACGTTCTCCATGCTGGTACTAGGGAAACAGACCTACCGGCCAGTGGTATTCTTCGGTTATAAATTAGAGTGCAATGTGCCCGGGTAAACCCACAAATGTTGATGTCTCCTTGCTTTTGTTTGTTTTTAAATTTAATTTATATTTATTATTAGAGTAATATTCCATTGTGTACGTGGACCACTTCTTCTTGGTGCATTCCTCGGTTGATGGACATTTTCATTGCTTCCAAGTGCTGGCTATGGTAAATATTGCTGGCGTACAGGTTTGCCCGCCTGTCACTTTTTCATTCTCATTTTCTCAGGTGATAGGCCAAGCAGTGGTTGTGATTGATTGACTGGTAGCTCAATATTTCCCTTTTCAAAGCACCTACATTGTGTTTTCATTAGTGGCTCTTTACATGCCCCCCCTTACAACCGAGGGTACGCATTTCTCCACACTCCCTTCACCGTTTATTTTTGGCAGCATTTTTCCTAATGGCCATTCTGACTGCTGTGAGCTGATAGGTTTTTGTAATATGGGTATGCATGTCATTAAAATTTTTAAAATTCATCATATTCCTACGCCTTTTTCTTTTCTCTTAAAAGAAAAAACCGTGAGTACAATATAGCTCTTGAAACTGTCTTCTTCGAAGGTTGCCCTCTTTTGAATTTTTTGGTCGATTTTTGACCCCAGAAATTTTCGGGAGGGCAGGTGCCATTTACAGAACTGCAAGTTGGTGAAAATTTAGTGACCTTTTGCAGTGGGTTCAAAGCTGCTGTTGTGGGAAACGGCCACAAGGAGGTAGCATTTCTCCATTCCCCAAGCTGGGTCCTAGGGCAGCAGAGCCTTTCTGGAAGTCATTGTCCTAGGTTGTAAATTAGAATGGAATTTGCCAGGAGAAATCCCCTTAAGTTTATGTCTCATTACTTCTTCTTGGTTTTTAAAATTTTTTTTAATCTGGGTAAAGTTTAGAATATTGTTTGTCCTAGGTGTACACAATCTGGTTCATTTGTACATTATGTATGTCTATTAATGTACAGATCCTCTTCCCATGTAAAATATTACAGTGTTCCGTCGACCTCCCTTGCTATATGTTCGGTCTTTTTGATACATGTATATAATATGTATTTGTATATGTATAGTAACACTCATCTTCATTCTCAATTTCCCCCCTCCTTTCCTTTTAGATGAGCATAGTTTGTTTTCTAAGCCTGTGAGTGTCTTTCTCTTTGGAAATATGTTCATCTGTGTCAGTTATTAGGTAATGCCATAAGTGATAATATAGGCTATAGGTCTTTTGCTTTCCGACCTACTTCATGTTTTGTGATTATCTCCAGGCTCATCTATGGTGCCCCAAAGAGTAGTGCTTCAAAGTTTTCCAAGGCTAATATTCCATTGTGTACATGGACCACTTCTTCTTGGTGCATTCCTCTGTTGATGGACATTTTCGTTGCTTCCAAGTGTTGCCTATGGTAAATATTGCTGGAGTGCAGGATTGCCAGCCTGTGATTTTTGATTTTCATTTTCTCAGGTGATAGACCCAGCAGTGGTTATGATTGATTGACTGGTATGGTAGCTCAACGTTTACCTTTTCAAGGCACCTCAATTGTGCTTTCATTTGTGGCTCTTACCACGTCCCCCTTAGAATCGAGGGTACGCATTGCTCCACAATCACGTCAGCATTTATTTTTGGCAGCATTTTTGTTGATGGCCATTCTGACTGGTGTGAGCTGATAGGTTTTTGTAATTTGGGTTTACATGTCTGTAAAAATTCCTACAATTCATCATTTTTCCACGCCTTTTTGTTTTCTGTTAAAAGAAAAAAGAAAAAAAGTGTGAGTATAATATACCTCTTCAAATTTTCTTTTTGGAAGGTTGCACTCTAGAATTCTTTGGTTGATTTTCGACCTCAGTATTTTTTGGAGGGCAGGTGTCATTTACAGAACTGCAATTGGTGAATATTTAGTGACCTTTTGCAGTGGGTTTAAAACTGCTGTTGTGGGAAACGGCCACAAGGATGCAGCATTTCTCCATTCCCAAATCTGGGTACTAGGGCAGCACAGCCGTTCTGGAAGTCCTTTGCCGAGGTTGTAAATTTGAATGGAATGTGCCAGGAAAACCCCCCATAAGTTTATGTCTCATTACTCCTAGTTCGTTGTTTTAATTTTTTCAATTGGGGTAATGGTTAGAATGTTGCTTGTCCAAGGTGTACATCTACATATTCTATATACCTATTTATGTAGAGATCCTCTTCCCGTGTAAATTATTACAGAGTGTTCCCTAAACCTTCCTTGCTATATGGTCGGTCTTTTTGATATATGTATATAATATGTATTTGTATACATATGGTAACGCTAATCTTCATTTATCCATTCCCCCCACCTTTCCTTTTAGATAAGCATAGTTTTTTTTTAATAAGTCTGTGATTGACTTTCTCTGTGGAATTATGTTCATTTGTGTCAGTTATTAGATAACGCCTATAAGTGATATCATAGGATATAGGACTTTTGCTTTCCGACTTACCTCATGTTCTGTGATTATCTCCAAGATCATCTATGGTGCCTCAGAGAGCAGTGTTTCATTGTTTTCCATGGCTAGTATTCATTGTGTACATGGACCACTTCTTCTTTATCCTTTCATCTGTTGATGGACATTTTGGTTGCTTCACTGTCTTGTCTATTGTGAATAAGGCTGCAGTGCAACTTTTGCAGCCCGGGTCTTCATTCTGGTCTTCTCAGGTGAGAGGCCCATTGGTGCGCCTGCTGGATTGAATGGTACCTCAATTTTTCGTTTTCAACGCAGCTCCTTTCTGTTCTCATTATTAGCGTTTAACCCTTTTACATCTCACCAGCAGCTAGAGGGTACACAGTTCTCTAAAACCCCTTCAGCATTTATTGTTTGTAGACTTTTTGCCAATGGTCCGTCGACTGGTGTGAGTTGAAAACATTCTGTAGATTAGATTGCATGAGTCTAATACTTCCTGAGGTGGAGCGTTTATCCATTTTCCTTTCTTTAAAAAGAGAGTGAGTAAAACTTACCTCTTCATACTATCTTCTTGAAAATTTGGCCTCTTTTGAATTTTTTGTATCCATTCCCTACCTCAGCACAATTTTGAGGGCAGGTGTCTTTACAGCTCTGAGTCCTTGTGAATGGTAAGTGACCATTAGCAGTGGGTTAAAAGCTGCTCTTGTGGGAATCGGCCACAAGGCGGCAGCATTTCTCCTTTACCAAATCTGGTTACTAGGGCAACAGAGCCTTACTGGAAGTGGTGTTCTAGGTGGTAAATTAGAATGGAACGTGCGAGGAAAAAGCCCTTTAAGTTTATGTCTCATTACCTCTTGTTGGTATTTTGAACTTAATTTTTATTTTTTATCACAGCAAACTTGATTACAATGTTTTGTTTGTTCTAGTTGTGCAAGATGCGGTTCTTTCACACATATGCATATATCTATTCTTCTTCGGATCCTTTTCCCATGCAGGTTATGACACAATGTTGAGTAGTCTTCTCTTGGTATTGCGTAGGTCTTTGGTGATTATATATTTCACATGTGTTTGTATCTCTCTGTTAACCTCAATATGGTAATGTATCCAATCCTCACACCTTTCCATTTGGTGAACCATAAGTTTTTTTAATGAATCTATGATAGTGTTTCTCTGTGGAAATATCTTTGTATCATTTTTTAGGTAACACCTCTATGTGATATGATAGGATATGTGTCTTTCGCTTTCTCACTTACTCCAAGTTGACTGATTACTTCTCGACTCATCTATGGTGCTGCAAATGGCATTGTTTCATTTTTTCACTAGCTCCTATTCCATCTGTACAGGTAGCAGTTCTTCTTTGTCCACCCATCTGTCGGTGGACTTTTTGGTTACTTCCATATCTTGGCTATTGTAATACTATGCAATGTAGATTTGCGTGCCTGTGTCCTTTCAGTTCTGTCTTCTTAGTTTATAGGTCCAAGAATAGGTCTGCTGGATCATATGGTAGCTGAATGTTTACCTTTTATAGGCAGCAGCTCTATTCTGTTCTCCTTAGTGGCTTTTTCCAGGTTACATCCCACTTAAAGTGGAGGGTATGTATTTCTTCCCAGCGCCTTCAGCATTTATTCTTTGTAGTTTTTGCTGATGGTTATTCTGAGTGGTGTGAGCTGATACCTCTTTGTGGTTGAATTTGCATGTGTCTCATAATGCGTTGAAATTGAGCATTAAGACATGTCCATTTTATTTTTCGAGCTGTGATTAGAGCTTATTACTTCCAAGTGTTTTCTTAAAGTATGTGTCACCATTTGAAATATTTTGGCCATTATCTCCCTCAAGACATTTTGAGGGCAGGTTTCATTTACAGCCCTGCAGTACTTGTTCATATGAAGTGACCATTAGCTCAGGCTTTAAACCTGCTTTTGCAGGTAACGGCCAGAGAGCGGCAGCCTTTCTACGTTCTCCATGCTGGTACTAGGGAAACAGACCTACCGGCCAGTGGTATTCTTCGGTTATAAATTAGAGTGCAATGTGCCCGGGTAAACCCACAAATGTTGATGTCTCCTTGCTTTTGTTTGTTTTTAAATTTAATTTATATTTATTATTAGAGTAATATTCCATTGTGTACGTGGACCACTTCTTCTTGGTGCATTCCTCGGTTGATGGACATTTTCATTGCTTCCAAGTGCTGGCTATGGTAAATATTGCTGGCGTACAGGTTTGCCCGCCTGTCACTTTTTCATTCTCATTTTCTCAGGTGATAGGCCAAGCAGTGGTTGTGATTGATTGACTGGTAGCTCAATATTTCCCTTTTCAAAGCACCTACATTGTGTTTTCATTAGTGGCTCTTTACATGCCCCCCCCTTACAACCGAGGGTACGCATTTCTCCACACTCCCTTCACCGTTTATTTTTGGCAGCATTTTTCCTAATGGCCATTCTGACTGCTGTGAGCTGATAGGTTTTTGTAATATGGGTATGCATGTCATTAAAATTTTTAAAATTCATCATATTCCTACGCCTTTTTCTTTTCTCTTAAAAGAAAAAACCGTGAGTACAATATAGCTCTTGAAACTGTCTTCTTCGAAGGTTGCCCTCTTTTGAATTTTTTGGTCGATTTTTGACCCCAGAAATTTTCGGGAGGGCAGGTGCCATTTACAGAACTGCAAGTTGGTGAAAATTTAGTGACCTTTTGCAGTGGGTTCAAAGCTGCTGTTGTGGGAAACGGCCACAAGGAGGTAGCATTTCTCCATTCCCCAAGCTGGGTCCTAGGGCAGCAGAGCCTTTCTGGAAGTCATTGTCCTAGGTTGTAAATTAGAATGGAATTTGCCAGGAGAAATCCCCTTAAGTTTATGTCTCATTACTTCTTCTTGGTTTTTAAAATTTTTTTTAATCTGGGTAAAGTTTAGAATATTGTTTGTCCTAGGTGTACACAATCTGGTTCATTTGTACATTATGTATGTCTATTAATGTACAGATCCTCTTCCCATGTAAAATATTACAGTGTTCCGTCGACCTCCCTTGCTATATGTTCGGTCTTTTTGATACATGTATATAATATGTATTTGTATATGTATAGTAACACTCATCTTCATTCTCAATTTCCCCCCTCCTTTCCTTTTAGATGAGCATAGTTTGTTTTCTAAGCCTGTGAGTGTCTTTCTCTTTGGAAATATGTTCATCTGTGTCAGTTATTAGGTAATGCCATAAGTGATAATATAGGCTATAGGTCTTTTGCTTTCCGACCTACTTCATGTTTTGTGATTATCTCCAGGCTCATCTACGGTGCCCCAAAGAGTAGTGCTTCAAAGTTTTCCAAGGCTAATATTCCATTGTGTACATGGACCACTTCTTCTTGGTGCATTCCTCTGTTGATGGACATTTTCGTTGCTTCCAAGTGTTGCCTATGGTAAATATTGCTGGAGTGCAGGATTGCCAGCCTGTGATTTTTGATTTTCATTTTCTCAGGTGATAGACCCAGCAGTGGTTATGATTGATTGACTGGTATGGTAGCTCAACGTTTACCTTTTCAAGGCACCTCAATTGTGCTTTCATTTGTGGCTCTTACCACGTCCCCCTTAGAATCGAGGGTACGCATTGCTCCACAATCACGTCAGCATTTATTTTTGGCAGCATTTTTGTTGATGGCCATTCTGACTGGTGTGAGCTGATAGGTTTTTGTAATTTGGGTTTACATGTCTGTAAAAATTCCTACAATTCATCATTTTTCCACGCCTTTTTGTTTTCTGTTAAAAGAAAAAAAGTGTGAGTATAATATACCTCTTCAAATTTTCTTTTTGGAAGGTTGCACTCTAGAATTCTTTGGTTGATTTTCGACCTCAGTATTTTTTGGAGGGCAGGTGTCATTTACAGAACTGCAATTGGTGAATATTTAGTGACCTTTTGCAGTGGGTTTAAAACTGCTGTTGTGGGAAACGGCCACAAGGATGCAGCATTTCTCCATTCCCAAATCTGGGTACTAGGGCAGCACAGCCGTTCTGGAAGTCCTTTGCCGAGGTTGTAAATTTGAATGGAATGTGCCAGGAAAACCCCCCATAAGTTTATGTCTCATTACTCCTAGTTCGTTGTTTTAATTTTTTCAATTGGGGTAATGGTTAGAATGTTGCTTGTCCAAGGTGTACATCTACATATTCTATATACCTATTTATGTAGAGATCCTCTTCCCGTGTAAATTATTACAGAGTGTTCCCTAAACCTTCCTTGCTATATGGTCGGTCTTTTTGATATATGTATATAATATGTATTTGTATACATATGGTAACGCTAATCTTCATTTATCCATTCCCCCCACCTTTCCTTTTAGATAAGCATAGTTTTTTTTTAATAAGTCTGTGATTGACTTTCTCTGTGGAATTATGTTCATTTGTGTCAGTTATTAGATAACGTCTATAAGTGATATCATAGGATATAGGACTTTTGCTTTCCGACTTACCTCATGTTCTGTGATTATCTCCAAGATCATCTATGGTGCCTCAGAGAGCAGTGTTTCATTGTTTTCCATGGCTAGTATTCATTGTGTACATGGACCACTTCTTCTTTATCCTTTCATCTGTTGATGGACATTTTGGTTGCTTCACTGTCTTGTCTATTGTGAATAAGGCTGCAGTGCAACTTTTGCAGCCCGGGTCTTCATTCTGGTCTTCTCAGGTGAGAGGCCCATTGGTGCGCCTGCTGGATTGAATGGTACCTCAATTTTTCGTTTTCAACGCAGCTCCTTTCTGTTCTCATTATTAGCGTTTAACCCTTTTACATCTCACCAGCAGCTAGAGGGTACACAGTTCTCTAAAACCCCTTCAGCATTTATTGTTTGTAGACTTTTTGCCAATGGTCCGTCGACTGGTGTGAGTTGAAAACATTTTGTAGATTAGATTGCATGAGTCTAATACTTCCTGAGGTGGAGCGTTTATCCATTTTCCTTTCTTTAAAAAGAGAGTGAGTAAAACTTACCTCTTCATACTATCTTCTTGAAAATTTGGCCTGTTTTGAATTTTTTGTATCCATTCCCTACCTCAGCACAATTTTGAGGGCAGGTGTCTTTACAGCTCTGAGTCCTTGTGAATGGTAAGTGACCATTAGCAGTGGGTTAAAAGCTGCTCTTGTGGGAATCGGCCACAAGGCGGCAGCATTTCTCCTTTACCAAATCTGGTTACTAGGGCAACAGAGCCTTACTGGAAGTGGTGTTCTAGGTGGTAAATTAGAATGGAACGTGCGAGGAAAAAGCCCTTTAAGTTTATGTCTCATTACCTCTTGTTGGTATTTTGAACTTAATTTTTATTTTTTATCACAGCAAACTTGATTACAATGTTTTGTTTGTTCTAGTTGTGCAAGATGCGGTTCTTTCACACATATGCATATATCTATTCTTCTTCGGATCCTTTTCCCATGTAGGTTATGACACAATGTTGAGTAGTCTTCTCTTGGTATTGCGTAGGTCTTTGGTGATTATATATTTCACATGTGTTTGTATCTCTCTGTTAACCTCAATATGGTAATGTATCCAATCCTCACACCTTTCCATTTGGTGAACCATAAGTTTTTTTAATGAATCTATGATAGTGTTTCTCTGTGGAAATATCTTTGTATCATTTTTTAGGTAACACCTCTATGTGATATGATAGGATATGTGTCTTTCGCTTTCTCACTTACTCCAAGTTGACTGATTACTTCTCGACTCATCTATGGTGCTGCAAATGGCATTGTTTCATTTTTTCACTAGCTCCTATTCCATCTGTACAGGTAGCAGTTCTTCTTTGTCCACCCATCTGTCGGTGGACTTTTTGGTTACTTCCATATCTTGGCTATTGTAATACTATGCAATGTAGATTTGCGTGCCTGTGTCCTTTCAGTTCTGTCTTCTTAGTTTATAGGTCCAAGAATAGGTCTGCTGGATCATATGGTAGCTGAATGTTTACCTTTTATAGGCAGCAGCTCTATTCTGTTCTCCTTAGTGGCTTTTTCCAGGTTACATCCCACTTAAAGTGGAGGGTATGTATTTCTTCCCAGCGCCTTCAGCATTTATTCTTTGTAGTTTTTGCTGATGGTTATTCTGAGTGGTGTGAGCTGATACCTCTTTGTGGTTGAATTTGCATGTGTCTCATAATGCGTTGAAATTGAGCGTTAAGACATGTCCATTTTATTTTTCGAGCTGTGATTAGAGCTTATTACTTCCAAGTGTTTTCTTAAAGTATGTGTCACCATTTGAAATATTTTGGCCATTATCTCCCTCAAGACATTTTGAGGGCAGGTTTCATTTACAGCCCTGCAGTACTTGTTCATATGAAGTGACCATTAGCTCAGGCTTTAAACCTGCTTTTGCAGGTAACGGCCAGAGAGTGGCAGCCTTTCTACGTTCTCCATGCTGGTACTAGGGAAACAGACCTACCGGCCAGTGGTATTCTTCGGTTATAAATTAGAGTGCAATGTGCCCGGGTAAACCCACAAATGTTGATGTCTCCTTGCTTTTGTTTGTTTTTAAATTTAATTTATATTTATTATTAGAGTAATATTCCATTGTGTACGTGGACCCCTTCTTCTTGGTGCATTCCTCGGTTGATGGACATTTTCATTGCTTCCAAGTGCTGGCTATGGTAAATATTGCTGGCGTACAGGTTTGCCCGCCTGTCACTTTTTCATTCTCATTTTCTCAGGTGATAGGCCAAGCAGTGGTTGTGATTGATTGACTGGTAGCTCAATATTTCCCTTTTCAAAGCACCTACATTGTGTTTTCATTAGTGGCTCTTTACATGCCCCCCCTTACAACCGAGGGTACGCATTTCTCCACACTCCCTTCACCGTTTATTTTTGGCAGCATTTTTCCTAATGGCCATTCTGACTGCTGTGAGCTGATAGGTTTTTGTAATATGGGTATGCATGTCATTAAAATTTTTAAAATTCATCATATTCCTACGCCTTTTTCTTTTCTCTTAAAAGAAAAAACCGTGAGTACAATATAGCTCTTGAAACTGTCTTCTTCGAAGGTTGCCCTCTTTTGAATTTTTTGGTCGATTTTTGACCCCAGAAATTTTCGGGAGGGCAGGTGCCATTTACAGAACTGCAAGTTGGTGAAAATTTAGTGACCTTTTGCAGTGGGTTCAAAGCTGCTGTTGTGGGAAACGGCCACAAGGAGGTAGCATTTCTCCATTCCCCAAGCTGGGTCCTAGGGCAGCAGAGCCTTTCTGGAAGTCATTGTCCTAGGTTGTAAATTAGAATGGAATTTGCCAGGAGAAATCCCCTTAAGTTTATGTCTCATTACTTCTTCTTGGTTTTTAAAATTTTTTTTAATCTGGGTAAAGTTTAGAATATTGTTTGTCCTAGGTGTACACAATCTGGTTCATTTGTACATTATGTATGTCTATTAATGTACAGATCCTCTTCCCATGTAAAATATTACAGTGTTCTGTCGACCTCCCTTGCTATATGTTCGGTCTTTTTGATACATGTATATAATATGTATTTGTATATGTATAGTAACACTCATCTTCATTCTCAATTTCCCCCCTCCTTTCCTTTTAGATGAGCATAGTTTGTTTTCTAAGCCTGTGAGTGTCTTTCTCTTTGGAAATATGTTCATCTGTGTCAGTTATTAGGTAATGCCATAAGTGATAATATAGGCTATAGGTCTTTTGCTTTCCGACCTACTTCATGTTTTGTGATTATCTCCAGGCTCATCTATGGTGCCCCAAAGAGTAGTGCTTCAAAGTTTTCCAAGGCTAATATTCCATTGTGTACATGGACCACTTCTTCTTGGTGCATTCCTCTGTTGATGGACATTTTCGTTGCTTCCAAGTGTTGCCTATGGTAAATATTGCTGGAGTGCAGGATTGCCAGCCTGTGATTTTTGATTTTCATTTTCTCAGGTGATAGACCCAGCAGTGGTTATGATTGATTGACTGGTATGGTAGCTCAACGTTTACCTTTTCAAGGCACCTCAATTGTGCTTTCATTTGTGGCTCTTACCACGTCCCCCTTAGAATCGAGGGTACGCATTGCTCCACAATCACGTCAGCATTTATTTTTTGCAGCATTTTTGTTGATGGCCATTCTGACTGGTGTGAGCTGATAGGTTTTTGTAATTTGGGTTTACATGTCTGTAAAAATTCCTACAATTCATCATTTTTCCACGCCTTTTTGTTTTCTGTTAAAAGAAAAAAGAAAAAAAGTGTGAGTATAATATACCTCTTCAAATTTTCTTTTTGGAAGGTTGCACTCTAGAATTCTTTGGTTGATTTTCGACCTCAGTATTTTTTGGAGGGCAGGTGTCATTTACAGAACTGCAATTGGTGAATATTTAGTGACCTTTTGCAGTGGGTTTAAAACTGCTGTTGTGGGAAACGGCCACAAGGATGCAGCATTTCTCCATTCCCAAATCTGGGTACTAGGGCAGCACAGCCGTTCTGGAAGTCCTTTGCCGAGGTTGTAAATTTGAATGGAATGTGCCAGGAAAACCCCCCATAAGTTTATGTCTCATTACTCCTAGTTCGTTGTTTTAATTTTTTCAATTGGGGTAATGGTTAGAATGTTGCTTGTCCAAGGTGTACATCTACATATTCTATATACCTATTTATGTAGAGATCCTCTTCCCGTGTAAATTATTACAGAGTGTTCCCTAAACCTTCCTTGCTATATGGTCGGTCTTTTTGATATATGTATATAATATGTATTTGTATACATATGGTAACGCTAATCTTCATTTATCCATTCCCCCCACCTTTCCTTTTAGATAAGCATAGTTTTTTTTTAATAAGTCTGTGATTGACTTTCTCTGTGGAATTATGTTCATTTGTGTCAGTTATTAGATAACGCCTATAAGTGATATCATAGGATATAGGACTTTTGCTTTCCGACTTACCTCATGTTCTGTGATTATCTCCAAGATCATCTATGGTGCCTCAGAGAGCAGTGTTTCATTGTTTTCCATGGCTAGTATTCATTGTGTACATGGACCACTTCTTCTTTATCCTTTCATCTGTTGATGGACATTTTGGTTGCTTCACTGTCTTGTCTATTGTGAATAAGGCTGCAGTGCAACTTTTGCAGCCCGGGTCTTCATTCTGGTCTTCTCAGGTGAGAGGCCCATTGGTGCGCCTGCTGGATTGAATGGTACCTCAATTTTTCGTTTTCAACGCAGCTCCTTTCTGTTCTCATTATTAGCGTTTAACCCTTTTACATCTCACCAGCAGCTAGAGGGTACACAGTTCTCTAAAACCCCTTCAGCATTTATTGTTTGTAGACTTTTTGCCAATGGTCCGTCGACTGGTGTGAGTTGAAAACATTCTGTAGATTAGATTGCATGAGTCTAATACTTCCTGAGGTGGAGCGTTTATCCATTTTCCTTTCTTTAAAAAGAGAGTGAGTAAAACTTACCTCTTCATACTATCTTCTTGAAAATTTGGCCTCTTTTGAATTTTTTGTATCCATTCCCTACCTCAGCACAATTTTGAGGGCAGGTGTCTTTACAGCTCTGAGTCCTTGTGAATGGTAAGTGACCATTAGCAGTGGGTTAAAAGCTGCTCTTGTGGGAATCGGCCACAAGGCGGCAGCATTTCTCCTTTACCATATCTGGTTACTAGGGCAACAGAGCCTTACTGGAAGTGGTGTTCTAGGTGGTAAATTAGAATGGAACGTGCGAGGAAAAAGCCCTTTAAGTTTATGTCTCATTACCTCTTGTTGGTATTTTGAACTTAATTTTTATTTTTTATCACAGCAAACTTGATTACAATGTTTTGTTTGTTCTAGTTGTGCAAGATGCGGTTCTTTCACACATATGCATATATCTATTCTTCTTCGGATCCTTTTCCCATGCAGGTTATGACACAATGTTGAGTAGTCTTCTCTTGGTATTGCGTAGGTCTTTGGTGATTATATATTTCACATGTGTTTGTATCTCTCTGTTAACCTCAATATGGTAATGTATCCAATCCTCACACCTTTCCATTTGGTGAACCATAAGTTTTTTTAATGAATCTATGATAGTGTTTCTCTGTGGAAATATCTTTGTATCATTTTTTAGGTAACACCTCTATGTGATATGATAGGATATGTGTCTTTCGCTTTCTCACTTACTCCAAGTTGACTGATTACTTCTCGACTCATCTATGGTGCTGCAAATGGCATTGTTTCATTTTTTCACTAGCTCCTATTCCATCTGTACAGGTAGCAGTTCTTCTTTGTCCACCCATCTGTCGGTGGACTTTTTGGTTACTTCCATATCTTGGCTATTGTAATACTATGCAATGTAGATTTGCGTGCCTGTGTCCTTTCAGTTCTGTCTTCTTAGTTTATAGGTCCAAGAATAGGTCTGCTGGATCATATGGTAGCTGAATGTTTACCTTTTATAGGCAGCAGCTCTATTCTGTTCTCCTTAGTGGCTTTTTCCAGGTTACATCCCACTTAAAGTGGAGGGTATGTATTTCTTCCCAGCGCCTTCAGCATTTATTCTTTGTAGTTTTTGCTGATGGTTATTCTGAGTGGTGTGAGCTGATACCTCTTTGTGGTTGAATTTGCATGTGTCTCATAATGCGTTGAAATTGAGCGTTAAGACATGTCCATTTTATTTTTCGAGCTGTGATTAGAGCTTATTACTTCCAAGTGTTTTCTTAAAGTATGTGTCACCATTTGAAATATTTTGGCCATTATCTCCCTCAAGACATTTTGAGGGCAGGTTTCATTTACAGCCCTGCAGTACTTGTTCATATGAAGTGACCATTAGCTCAGGCTTTAAACCTGCTTTTGCAGGTAACGGCCAGAGAGCGGCAGCCTTTCTACGTTCTCCATGCTGGTACTAGGGAAACAGACCTACCGGCCAGTGGTATTCTTCGGTTATAAATTAGAGTGCAATGTGCCCGGGTAAACCCACAAATGTTGATGTCTCCTTGCTTTTGTTTGTTTTTAAATTTAATTTATATTTATTATTAGAGTAATATTCCATTGTGTACGTGGACCACTTCTTCTTGGTGCATTCCTCGGTTGATGGACATTTTCATTGCTTCCAAGTGCTGGCTATGGTAAATATTGCTGGCGTACAGGTTTGCCCGCCTGTCACTTTTTCATTCTCATTTTCTCAGGTGATAGGCCAAGCAGTGGTTGTGATTGATTGACTGGTAGCTCAATATTTCCCTTTTCAAAGCACCTACATTGTGTTTTCATTAGTGGCTCTTTACATGCCCCCCCCTTACAACCGAGGGTACGCATTTCTCCACACTCCCTTCACCGTTTATTTTTGGCAGCATTTTTCCTAATGGCCATTCTGACTGCTGTGAGCTGATAGGTTTTTGTAATATGGGTATGCATGTCATTAAAATTTTTAAAATTCATCATATTCCTACGCCTTTTTCTTTTCTCTTAAAAGAAAAAACCGTGAGTACAATATAGCTCTTGAAACTGTCTTCTTCGAAGGTTGCCCTCTTTTGAATTTTTTGGTCGATTTTTGACCCCAGAAATTTTCGGGAGGGCAGGTGCCATTTACAGAACTGCAAGTTGGTGAAAATTTAGTGACCTTTTGCAGTGGGTTCAAAGCTGCTGTTGTGGGAAACGGCCACAAGGAGGTAGCATTTCTCCATTCCCCAAGCTGGGTCCTAGGGCAGCAGAGCCTTTCTGGAAGTCATTGTCCTAGGTTGTAAATTAGAATGGAATTTGCCAGGAGAAATCCCCTTAAGTTTATGTCTCATTACTTCTTCTTGGTTTTTAAAATTTTTTTTAATCTGGGTAAAGTTTAGAATATTGTTTGTCCTAGGTGTACACAATCTGGTTCATTTGTACATTATGTATGTCTATTAATGTACAGATCCTCTTCCCATGTAAAATATTACAGTGTTCCGTCGACCTCCCTTGCTATATGTTCGGTCTTTTTGATACATGTATATAATATGTATTTGTATATGTATAGTAACACTCATCTTCATTCTCAATTTCCCCCCTCCTTTCCTTTTAGATGAGCATAGTTTGTTTTCTAAGCCTGTGAGTGTCTTTCTCTTTGGAAATATGTTCATCTGTGTCAGTTATTAGGTAATGCCATAAGTGATAATATAGGCTATAGGTCTTTTGCTTTCCGACCTACTTCATGTTTTGTGATTATCTCCAGGCTCATCTACGGTGCCCCAAAGAGTAGTGCTTCAAAGTTTTCCAAGGCTAATATTCCATTGTGTACATGGACCACTTCTTCTTGGTGCATTCCTCTGTTGATGGACATTTTCGTTGCTTCCAAGTGTTGCCTATGGTAAATATTGCTGGAGTGCAGGATTGCCAGCCTGTGATTTTTGATTTTCATTTTCTCAGGTGATAGACCCAGCAGTAGTTATGATTGATTGACTGGTATGGTAGCTCAACGTTTACCTTTTCAAGGCACCTCAATTGTGCTTTCATTTGTGGCTCTTACCACGTCCCCCTTAGAATCGAGGGTACGCATTGCTCCACAATCACGTCAGCATTTATTTTTTGCAGCATTTTTGTTGATGGCCATTCTGACTGGTGTGAGCTGATAGGTTTTTGTAATTTGGGTTTACATGTCTGTAAAAATTCCTACAATTCATCATTTTTCCACGCCTTTTTGTTTTCTGTTAAAAGAAAAAAGAAAAAAAGTGTGAGTATAATATACCTCTTCAAATTTTCTTTTTGGAAGGTTGCACTCTAGAATTCTTTGGTTGATTTTCGACCTCAGTATTTTTTGGAGGGCAGGTGTCATTTACAGAACTGCAATTGGTGAATATTTAGTGACCTTTTGCAGTGGGTTTAAAACTGCTGTTGTGGGAAACGGCCACAAGGATGCAGCATTTCTCCATTCCCAAATCTGGGTACTAGGGCAGCACAGCCGTTCTGGAAGTCCTTTGCCGAGGTTGTAAATTTGAATGGAATGTGCCAGGAAAACCCCCCATAAGTTTATGTCTCATTACTCCTAGTTCGTTGTTTTAATTTTTTCAATTGGGGTAATGGTTAGAATGTTGCTTGTCCAAGGTGTACATCTACATATTCTATATACCTATTTATGTAGAGATCCTCTTCCCGTGTAAAGTATTACAGAGTGTTCCCTAAACCTTCCTTGCTATATGGTCGGTCTTTTTGATATATGTATATAATATGTATTTGTATACATATGGTAACGCTAATCTTCATTTATCCATTCCCCCCACCTTTCCTTTTAGATAAGCATAGTTTTTTTTTAATAAGTCTGTGATTGACTTTCTCTGTGGAATTATGTTCATTTGTGTCAGTTATTAGATAACGCCTATAAGTGATATCATAGGATATAGGACTTTTGCTTTCCGACTTACCTCATGTTCTGTGATTATCTCCAAGATCATCTATGGTGCCTCAGAGAGCAGTGTTTCATTGTTTTCCATGGCTAGTATTCATTGTGTACATGGACCACTTCTTCTTTATCCTTTCATCTGTTGATGGACATTTTGGTTGCTTCACTGTCTTGTCTATTGTGAATAAGGCTGCAGTGCAACTTTTGCAGCCCGGGTCTTCATTCTGGTCTTCTCAGGTGAGAGGCCCATTGGTGCGCCTGCTGGATTGAATGGTACCTCAATTTTTCGTTTTCAACGCAGCTCCTTTCTGTTCTCATTATTAGCGTTTAACCCTTTTACATCTCACCAGCAGCTAGAGGGTACACAGTTCTCTAAAACCCCTTCAGCATTTATTGTTTGTAGACTTTTTGCCAATGGTCCGTCGACTGGTGTGAGTTGAAAACATTCTGTAGATTAGATTGCATGAGTCTAATACTTCCTGAGGTGGAGCGTTTATCCATTTTCCTTTCTTTAAAAAGAGAGTGAGTAAAACTTACCTCTTCATACTATCTTCTTGAAAATTTGGCCTGTTTTGAATTTTTTGTATCCATTCCCTACCTCAGCACAATTTTGAGGGCAGGTGTCTTTACAGCTCTGAGTCCTTGTGAATGGTAAGTGACCATTAGCAGTGGGTTAAAAGCTGCTCTTGTGGGAATCGGCCACAAGGCGGCAGCATTTCTCCTTTACCAAATCTGGTTACTAGGGCAACAGAGCCTTACTGGAAGTGGTGTTCTAGGTGGTAAATTAGAATGGAACGTGCGAGGAAAAAGCCCTTTAAGTTTATGTCTCATTACCTCTTGTTGGTATTTTGAACTTAATTTTTATTTTTTATCACAGCAAACTTGATTACAATGTTTTGTTTGTTCTAGTTGTGCAAGATGCGGTTCTTTCACACATATGCATATATCTATTCTTCTTCGGATCCTTTTCCCATGCAGGTTATGACACAATGTTGAGTAGTCTTCTCTTGGTATTGCGTAGGTCTTTGGTGATTATATATTTCACATGTGTTTGTATCTCTCTGTTAACGTCAATATGGTAATGTATCCAATCCTCACACCTTTCCATTTGGTGAACCATAAGTTTTTTTAATGAATCTATGATAGTGTTTCTCTGTGGAAATATCTTTGTATCATTTTTTAGGTAACACCTCTATGTGATATGATAGGATATGTGTCTTTCGCTTTCTCACTTACTCCAAGTTGACTGATTACTTCTCGACTCATCTATGGTGCTGCAAATGGCATTGTTTCATTTTTTCACTAGCTCCTATTCCATCTGTACAGGTAGCAGTTCTTCTTTGTCCACCCATCTGTCGGTGGACTTTTTGGTTACTTCCATATCTTGGCTATTGTAATACTATGCAATGTAGATTTGCGTGCCTGTGTCCTTTCAGTTCTGTCTTCTTAGTTTATAGGTCCAAGAATAGGTCTGCTGGATCATATGGTAGCTGAATGTTTACCTTTTATAGGCAGCAGCTCTATTCTGTTCTCCTTAGTGGCTTTTTCCAGGTTACATCCCACTTAAAGTGGAGGGTATGTATTTCTTCCCAGCGCCTTCAGCATTTATTCTTTGTAGTTTTTGCTGATGGTTATTCTGAGTGGTGTGAGCTGATACCTCTTTGTGGTTGAATTTGCATGTGTCTCATAATGCGTTGAAATTGAGCGTTAAGACATGTCCATTTTATTTTTCGAGCTGTGATTAGAGCTTATTACTTCCAAGTGTTTTCTTAAAGTATGTGTCACCATTTGAAATATTTTGGCCATTATCTCCCTCAAGACATTTTGAGGGCAGGTTTCATTTACAGCCCTGCAGTACTTGTTCATATGAAGTGACCATTAGCTCAGGCTTTAAACCTGCTTTTGCAGGTAACGGCCAGAGAGCGGCAGCCTTTCTACGTTCTCCATGCTGGTACTAGGGAAACAGACCTACCGGCCAGTGGTATTCTTCGGTTATAAATTAGAGTGCAATGTGCCCGGGTAAACCCACAAATGTTGATGTCTCCTTGCTTTTGTTTGTTTTTAAATTTAATTTATATTTATTATTAGAGTAATATTCCATTGTGTACGTGGACCACTTCTTCTTGGTGCATTCCTCGGTTGATGGACATTTTCATTGCTTCCAAGTGCTGGCTATGGTAAATATTGCTGGCGTACAGGTTTGCCCGCCTGTCACTTTTTCATTCTCATTTTCTCAGGTGATAGGCCAAGCAGTGGTTGTGATTGATTGACTGGTAGCTCAATATTTCCCTTTTCAAAGCACCTACATTGTGTTTTCATTAGTGGCTCTTTACATGCCCCCCCCTTACAACCGAGGGTACGCATTTCTCCACACTCCCTTCACCGTTTATTTTTGGCAGCATTTTTCCTAATGGCCATTCTGACTGCTGTGAGCTGATAGGTTTTTGTAATATGGGTATGCATGTCATTAAAATTTTTAAAATTCATCATATTCCTACGCCTTTTTCTTTTCTCTTAAAAGAAAAAACCGTGAGTACAATATAGCTCTTGAAACTGTCTTCTTCGAAGGTTGCCCTCTTTTGAATTTTTTGGTCGATTTTTGACCCCAGAAATTTTCGGGAGGGCAGGTGCCATTTACAGAACTGCAAGTTGGTGAAAATTTAGTGACCTTTTGCAGTGGGTTCAAAGCTGCTGTTGTGGGAAACGGCCACAAGGAGGTAGCATTTCTCCATTCCCCAAGCTGGGTCCTAGGGCAGCAGAGCCTTTCTGGAAGTCATTGTCCTAGGTTGTAAATTAGAATGGAATTTGCCAGGAGAAATCCCCTTAAGTTTATGTCTCATTACTTCTTCTTGGTTTTTAAAATTTTTTTTAATCTGGGTAAAGTTTAGAATATTGTTTGTCCTAGGTGTACACAATCTGGTTCATTTGTACATTATGTATGTCTATTAATGTACAGATCCTCTTCCCATGTAAAATATTACAGTGTTCCGTCGACCTCCCTTGCTATATGTTCGGTCTTTTTGATACATGTATATAATATGTATTTGTATATGTATAGTAACACTCATCTTCATTCTCAATTTCCCCCCTCCTTTCCTTTTAGATGAGCATAGTTTGTTTTCTAAGCCTGTGAGTGTCTTTCTCTTTGGAAATATGTTCATCTGTGTCAGTTATTAGGTAATGCCATAAGTGATAATATAGGCTATAGGTCTTTTGCTTTCCGACCTACTTCATGTTTTGTGATTATCTCCAGGCTCATCTACGGTGCCCCAAAGAGTAGTGCTTCAAAGTTTTCCAAGGCTAATATTCCATTGTGTACATGGACCACTTCTTCTTGGTGCATTCCTCTGTTGATGGACATTTTCGTTGCTTCCAAGTGTTGCCTATGGTAAATATTGCTGGAGTGCAGGATTGCCAGCCTGTGATTTTTGATTTTCATTTTCTCAGGTGATAGACCCAGCAGTGGTTATGATTGATTGACTGGTATGGTAGCTCAACGTTTACCTTTTCAAGGCACCTCAATTGTGCTTTCATTTGTGGCTCTTACCACGTCCCCCTTAGAATCGAGGGTACGCATTGCTCCACAATCACGTCAGCATTTATTTTTTGCAGCATTTTTGTTGATGGCCATTCTGACTGGTGTGAGCTGATAGGTTTTTGTAATTTGGGTTTACATGTCTGTAAAAATTCCTACAATTCATCATTTTTCCACGCCTTTTTGTTTTCTGTTAAAAGAAAAAAAGTGTGAGTATAATATACCTCTTCAAATTTTCTTTTTGGAAGGTTGCACTCTAGAATTCTTTGGTTGATTTTCGACCTCAGTATTTTTTGGAGGGCAGGTGTCATTTACAGAACTGCAATTGGTGAATATTTAGTGACCTTTTGCAGTGGGTTTAAAACTGCTGTTGTGGGAAACGGCCACAAGGATGCAGCATTTCTCCATTCCCAAATCTGGGTACTAGGGCAGCACAGCCGTTCTGGAAGTCCTTTGCCGAGGTTGTAAATTTGAATGGAATGTGCCAGGAAAACCCCCCATAAGTTTATGTCTCATTACTCCTAGTTCGTTGTTTTAATTTTTTCAATTGGGGTAATGGTTAGAATGTTGCTTGTCCAAGGTGTACATCTACATATTCTATATACCTATTTATGTAGAGATCCTCTTCCCGTGTAAATTATTACAGAGTGTTCCCTAAACCTTCCTTGCTATATGGTCGGTCTTTTTGATATATGTATATAATATGTATTTGTATACATATGGTAACGCTAATCTTCATTTATCCATTCCCCCCACCTTTCCTTTTAGATAAGCATAGTTTTTTTTTAATAAGTCTGTGATTGACTTTCTCTGTGGAATTATGTTCATTTGTGTCAGTTATTAGATAACGCCTATAAGTGATATCATAGGATATAGGACTTTTGCTTTCCGACTTACCTCATGTTCTGTGATTATCTCCAAGATCATCTATGGTGCCTCAGAGAGCAGTGTTTCATTGTTTTCCATGGCTAGTATTCATTGTGTACATGGACCACTTCTTCTTTATCCTTTCATCTGTTGATGGACATTTTGGTTGCTTCACTGTCTTGTCTATTGTGAATAAGGCTGCAGTGCAACTTTTGCAGCCCGGGTCTTCATTCTGGTCTTCTCAGGTGAGAGGCCCATTGGTGCGCCTGCTGGATTGAATGGTACCTCAATTTTTCGTTTTCAACGCAGCTCCTTTCTGTTCTCATTATTAGCGTTTAACCCTTTTACATCTCACCAGCAGCTAGAGGGTACACAGTTCTCTAAAACCCCTTCAGCATTTATTGTTTGTAGACTTTTTGCCAATGGTCCGTCGACTGGTGTGAGTTGAAAACATTCTGTAGATTAGATTGCATGAGTCTAATACTTCCTGAGGTGGAGCGTTTATCCATTTTCCTTTCTTTAAAAAGAGAGTGAGTAAAACTTACCTCTTCATACTATCTTCTTGAAAATTTGGCCTGTTTTGAATTTTTTGTATCCATTCCCTACCTCAGCACAATTTTGAGGGCAGGTGTCTTTACAGCTCTGAGTCCTTGTGAATGGTAAGTGACCATTAGCAGTGGGTTAAAAGCTGCTCTTGTGGGAATCGGCCACAAGGCGGCAGCATTTCTCCTTTACCAAATCTGGTTACTAGGGCAACAGAGCCTTACTGGAAGTGGTGTTCTAGGTGGTAAATTAGAATGGAACGTGCGAGGAAAAAGCCCTTTAAGTTTATGTCTCATTACCTCTTGTTGGTATTTTGAACTTAATTTTTATTTTTTATCACAGCAAACTTGATTACAATGTTTTGTTTGTTCTAGTTGTGCAAGATGCGGTTCTTTCACACATATGCATATATCTATTCTTCTTCGGATCCTTTTCCCATGTAGGTTATGACACAATGTTGAGTAGTCTTCTCTTGGTATTGCGTAGGTCTTTGGTGATTATATATTTCACATGTGTTTGTATCTCTCTGTTAACCTCAATATGGTAATGTATCCAATCCTCACACCTTTCCATTTGGTGAACCATAAGTTTTTTTAATGAATCTATGATAGTGTTTCTCTGTGGAAATATCTTTGTATCATTTTTTAGGTAACACCTCTATGTGATATGATAGGATATGTGTCTTTCGCTTTCTCACTTACTCCAAGTTGACTGATTACTTCTCGACTCATCTATGGTGCTGCAAATGGCATTGTTTCATTTTTTCACTAGCTCCTATTCCATCTGTACAGGTAGCAGTTCTTCTTTGTCCACCCATCTGTCGGTGGACTTTTTGGTTACTTCCATATCTTGGCTATTGTAATACTATGCAATGTAGATTTGCGTGCCTGTGTCCTTTCAGTTCTGTCTTCTTAGTTTATAGGTCCAAGAATAGGTCTGCTGGATCATATGGTAGCTGAATGTTTACCTTTTATAGGCAGCAGCTCTATTCTGTTCTCCTTAGTGGCTTTTTCCAGGTTACATCCCACTTAAAGTGGAGGGTATGTATTTCTTCCCAGCGCCTTCAGCATTTATTCTTTGTAGTTTTTGCTGATGGTTATTCTGAGTGGTGTGAGCTGATACCTCTTTGTGGTTGAATTTGCATGTGTCTCATAATGCGTTGAAATTGAGCGTTAAGACATGTCCATTTTATTTTTCGAGCTGTGATTAGAGCTTATTACTTCCAAGTGTTTTCTTAAAGTATGTGTCACCATTTGAAATATTTTGGCCATTATCTCCCTCAAGACATTTTGAGGGCAGGTTTCATTTACAGCCCTGCAGTACTTGTTCATATGAAGTGACCATTAGCTCAGGCTTTAAACCTGCTTTTGCAGGTAACGGCCAGAGAGCGGCAGCCTTTCTACGTTCTCCATGCTGGTACTAGGGAAACAGACCTACCGGCCAGTGGTATTCTTCGGTTATAAATTAGAGTGCAATGTGCCCAGGTAAACCCACAAATGTTGATGTCTCCTTGCTTTTGTTTGTTTTTAAATTTAATTTATATTTATTATTAGAGTAATATTCCATTGTGTACGTGGACCACTTCTTCTTGGTGCATTCCTCGGTTGATGGACATTTTCATTGCTTCCAAGTGCTGGCTATGGTAAATATTGCTGGCGTACAGGTTTGCCCGCCTGTCACTTTTTCATTCTCATTTTCTCAGGTGATAGGCCAAGCAGTGGTTGTGATTGATTGACTGGTAGCTCAATATTTCCCTTTTCAAAGCACCTACATTGTGTTTTCATTAGTGGCTCTTTACATGCCCCCCCTTACAACCGAGGGTACGCATTTCTCCACACTCCCTTCACCGTTTATTTTTGGCAGCATTTTTCCTAATGGCCATTCTGACTGCTGTGAGCTGATAGGTTTTTGTAATATGGGTATGCATGTCATTAAAATTTTTAAAATTCATCATATTCCTACGCCTTTTTCTTTTCTCTTAAAAGAAAAAACCGTGAGTACAATATAGCTCTTGAAACTGTCTTCTTCGAAGGTTGCCCTCTTTTGAATTTTTTGGTCGATTTTTGACCCCAGAAATTTTCGGGAGGGCAGGTGCCATTTACAGAACTGCAAGTTGGTGAAAATTTAGTGACCTTTTGCAGTGGGTTCAAAGCTGCTGTTGTGGGAAACGGCCACAAGGAGGTAGCATTTCTCCATTCCCCAAGCTGGGTCCTAGGGCAGCAGAGCCTTTCTGGAAGTCATTGTCCTAGGTTGTAAATTAGAATGGAATTTGCCAGGAGAAATCCCCTTAAGTTTATGTCTCATTACTTCTTCTTGGTTTTTAAAATTTTTTTTAATCTGGGTAAAGTTTAGAATATTGTTTGTCCTAGGTGTACACAATCTGGTTCATTTGTACATTATGTATGTCTATTAATGTACAGATCCTCTTCCCATGTAAAATATTACAGTGTTCCGTCGACCTCCCTTGCTATATGTTCGGTCTTTTTGATACATGTATATAATATGTATTTGTATATGTATAGTAACACTCATCTTCATTCTCAATTTCCCCCCTCCTTTCCTTTTAGATGAGCATAGTTTGTTTTCTAAGCCTGTGAGTGTCTTTCTCTTTGGAAATATGTTCATCTGTGTCAGTTATTAGGTAATGCCATAAGTGATAATATAGGCTATAGGTCTTTTGCTTTCCGACCTACTTCATGTTTTGTGATTATCTCCAGGCTCATCTACGGTGCCCCAAAGAGTAGTGCTTCAAAGTTTTCCAAGGCTAATATTCCATTGTGTACATGGACCACTTCTTCTTGGTGCATTCCTCTGTTGATGGACATTTTCGTTGCTTCCAAGTGTTGCCTATGGTAAATATTGCTGGAGTGCAGGATTGCCAGCCTGTGATTTTTGATTTTCATTTTCTCAGGTGATAGACCCAGCAGTGGTTATGATTGATTGACTGGTATGGTAGCTCAACGTTTACCTTTTCAAGGCACCTCAATTGTGCTTTCATTTGTGGCTCTTACCACGTCCCCCTTAGAATCGAGGGTACGCATTGCTCCACAATCACGTCAGCATTTATTTTTTGCAGCATTTTTGTTGATGGCCATTCTGACTGGTGTGAGCTGATAGGTTTTTGTAATTTGGGTTTACATGTCTGTAAAAATTCCTACAATTCATCATTTTCCCACGCCTTTTTGTTTTCTGTTAAAAGAAAAAAAGTGTGAGTATAATATACCTCTTCAAATTTTCTTTTTGGAAGGTTGCACTCTAGAATTCTTTGGTTGATTTTCGACCTCAGTATTTTTTGGAGGGCAGGTGTCATTTACAGAACTGCAATTGGTGAATATTTAGTGACCTTTTGCAGTGGGTTTAAAACTGCTGTTGTGGGAAACGGCCACAAGGATGCAGCATTTCTCCATTCCCAAATCTGGGTACTAGGGCAGCACAGCCGTTCTGGAAGTCCTTTGCCGAGGTTGTAAATTTGAATGGAATGTGCCAGGAAAACCCCCCATAAGTTTATGTCTCATTACTCCTAGTTCGTTGTTTTAATTTTTTCAATTGGGGTAATGGTTAGAATGTTGCTTGTCCAAGGTGTACATCTACATATTCTATATACCTATTTATGTAGAGATCCTCTTCCCGTGTAAATTATTACAGAGTGTTCCCTAAACCTTCCTTGCTATATGGTCGGTCTTTTTGATATATGTATATAATATGTATTTGTATACATATGGTAACGCTAATCTTCATTTATCCATTCCCCCCACCTTTCCTTTTAGATAAGCATAGTTTTTTTTTAATAAGTCTGTGATTGACTTTCTCTGTGGAATTATGTTCATTTGTGTCAGTTATTAGATAACGCCTATAAGTGATATCATAGGATATAGGACTTTTGCTTTCCGACTTACCTCATGTTCTGTGATTATCTCCAAGATCATCTATGGTGCCTCAGAGAGCAGTGTTTCATTGTTTTCCATGGCTAGTATTCATTGTGTACATGGACCACTTCTTCTTTATCCTTTCATCTGTTGATGGACATTTTGGTTGCTTCACTGTCTTGTCTATTGTGAATAAGGCTGCAGTGCAACTTTTGCAGCCCGGGTCTTCATTCTGGTCTTCTCAGGTGAGAGGCCCATTGGTGCGCCTGCTGGATTGAATGGTACCTCAATTTTTCGTTTTCAACGCAGCTCCTTTCTGTTCTCATTATTAGCGTTTAACCCTTTTACATCTCACCAGCAGCTAGAGGGTACACAGTTCTCTAAAACCCCTTCAGCATTTATTGTTTGTAGACTTTTTGCCAATGGTCCGTCGACTGGTGTGAGTTGAAAACATTCTGTAGATTAGATTGCATGAGTCTAATACTTCCTGAGGTGGAGCGTTTATCCATTTTCCTTTCTTTAAAAAGAGAGTGAGTAAAACTTACCTCTTCATACTATCTTCTTGAAAATTTGGCCTGTTTTGAATTTTTTGTATCCATTCCCTACCTCAGCACAATTTTGAGGGCAGGTGTCTTTACAGCTCTGAGTCCTTGTGAATGGTAAGTGACCATTAGCAGTGGGTTAAAAGCTGCTCTTGTGGGAATCGGCCACAAGGCGGCAGCATTTCTCCTTTACCAAATCTGGTTACTAGGGCAACAGAGCCTTACTGGAAGTGGTGTTCTAGGTGGTAAATTAGAATGGAACGTGCGAGGAAAAAGCCCTTTAAGTTTATGTCTCATTACCTCTTGTTGGTATTTTGAACTTAATTTTTATTTTTTATCACAGCAAACTTGATTACAATGTTTTGTTTGTTCTAGTTGTGCAAGATGCGGTTCTTTCACACATATGCATATATCTATTCTTCTTCGGATCCTTTTCCCATGCAGGTTATGACACAATGTTGAGTAGTCTTCTCTTGGTATTGCGTAGGTCTTTGGTGATTATATATTTCACATGTGTTTGTATCTCTCTGTTAACCTCAATATGGTAATGTATCCAATCCTCACACCTTTCCATTTGGTGAACCATAAGTTTTTTTAATGAATCTATGATAGTGTTTCTCTGTGGAAATATCTTTGTATCATTTTTTAGGTAACACCTCTATGTGATATGATAGGATATGTGTCTTTCGCTTTCTCACTTACTCCAAGTTGACTGATTACTTCTCGACTCATCTATGGTGCTGCAAATGGCATTGTTTCATTTTTTCACTAGCTCCTATTCCATCTGTACAGGTAGCAGTTCTTCTTTGTCCACCCATCTGTCGGTGGACTTTTTGGTTACTTCCATATCTTGGCTATTGTAATACTATGCAATGTAGATTTGCGTGCCTGTGTCCTTTCAGTTCTGTCTTCTTAGTTTATAGGTCCAAGAATAGGTCTGCTGGATCATATGGTAGCTGAATGTTTACCTTTTATAGGCAGCAGCTCTATTCTGTTCTCCTTAGTGGCTTTTTCCAGGTTACATCCCACTTAAAGTGGAGGGTATGTATTTCTTCCCAGCGCCTTCAGCATTTATTCTTTGTAGTTTTTGCTGATGGTTATTCTGAGTGGTGTGAGCTGATACCTCTTTGTGGTTGAATTTGCATGTGTCTCATAATGCGTTGAAATTGAGCGTTAAGACATGTCCATTTTATTTTTCGAGCTGTGATTAGAGCTTATTACTTCCAAGTGTTTTCTTAAAGTATGTGTCACCATTTGAAATATTTTGGCCATTATCTCCCTCAAGACATTTTGAGGGCAGGTTTCATTTACAGCCCTGCAGTACTTGTTCATATGAAGTGACCATTAGCTCAGGCTTTAAACCTGCTTTTGCAGGTAACGGCCAGAGAGCGGCAGCCTTTCTACGTTCTCCATGCTGGTACTAGGGAAACAGACCTACCGGCCAGTGGTATTCTTCGGTTATAAATTAGAGTGCAATGTGCCCGGGTAAACCCACAAATGTTGATGTCTCCTTGCTTTTGTTTGTTTTTAAATTTAATTTATATTTATTATTAGAGTAATATTCCATTGTGTACGTGGACCCCTTCTTCTTGGTGCATTCCTCGGTTGATGGACATTTTCATTGCTTCCAAGTGCTGGCTATGGTAAATATTGCTGGCGTACAGGTTTGCCCGCCTGTCACTTTTTCATTCTCATTTTCTCAGGTGATAGGCCAAGCAGTGGTTGTGATTGATTGACTGGTAGCTCAATATTTCCCTTTTCAAAGCACCTACATTGTGTTTTCATTAGTGGCTCTTTACATGCCCCCCCTTACAACCGAGGGTACGCATTTCTCCACACTCCCTTCACCGTTTATTTTTGGCAGCATTTTTCCTAATGGCCATTCTGACTGCTGTGAGCTGATAGGTTTTTGTAATATGGGTATGCATGTCATTAAAATTTTTAAAATTCATCATATTCCTACGCCTTTTTCTTTTCTCTTAAAAGAAAAAACCGTGAGTACAATATAGCTCTTGAAACTGTCTTCTTCGAAGGTTGCCCTCTTTTGAATTTTTTGGTCGATTTTTGACCCCAGAAATTTTCGGGAGGGCAGGTGCCATTTACAGAACTGCAAGTTGGTGAAAATTTAGTGACCTTTTGCAGTGGGTTCAAAGCTGCTGTTGTGGGAAACGGCCACAAGGAGGTAGCATTTCTCCATTCCCCAAGCTGGGTCCTAGGGCAGCAGAGCCTTTCTGGAAGTCATTGTCCTAGGTTGTAAATTAGAATGGAATTTGCCAGGAGAAATCCCCTTAAGTTTATGTCTCATTACTTCTTCTTGGTTTTTAAAATTTTTTTTAATCTGGGTAAAGTTTAGAATATTGTTTGTCCTAGGTGTACACAATCTGGTTCATTTGTACATTATGTATGTCTATTAATGTACAGATCCTCTTCCCATGTAAAATATTACAGTGTTCCGTCGACCTCCCTTGCTATATGTTCGGTCTTTTTGATACATGTATATAATATGTATTTGTATATGTATAGTAACACTCATCTTCATTCTCAATTTCCCCCCTCCTTTCCTTTTAGATGAGCATAGTTTGTTTTCTAAGCCTGTGAGTGTCTTTCTCTTTGGAAATATGTTCATCTGTGTCAGTTATTAGGTAATGCCATAAGTGATAATATAGGCTATAGGTCTTTTGCTTTCCGACCTACTTCATGTTTTGTGATTATCACCAGGCTCATCTACGGTGCCCCAAAGAGTAGTGCTTCAAAGTTTTCCAAGGCTAATATTCCATTGTGTACATGGACCACTTCTTCTTGGTGCATTCCTCTGTTGATGGACATTTTCGTTGCTTCCAAGTGTTGCCTATGGTAAATATTGCTGGAGTGCAGGATTGCCAGCCTGTGATTTTTGATTTTCATTTTCTCAGGTGATAGACCCAGCAGTGGTTATGATTGATTGACTGGTATGGTAGCTCAACGTTTACCTTTTCAAGGCACCTCAATTGTGCTTTCATTTGTGGCTCTTACCACGTCCCCCTTAGAATCGAGGGTACGCATTGCTCCACAATCACGTCAGCATTTATTTTTTGCAGCATTTTTGTTGATGGCCATTCTGACTGGTGTGAGCTGATAGGTTTTTGTAATTTGGGTTTACATGTCTGTAAAAATTCCTACAATTCATCATTTTCCCACGCCTTTTTGTTTTCTGTTAAAAGAAAAAAAGTGTGAGTATAATATACCTCTTCAAATTTTCTTTTTGGAAGGTTGCACTCTAGAATTCTTTGGTTGATTTTCGACCTCAGTATTTTTTGGAGGGCAGGTGTCATTTACAGAACTGCAATTGGTGAATATTTAGTGACCTTTTGCAGTGGGTTTAAAACTGCTGTTGTGGGAAACGGCCACAAGGATGCAGCATTTCTCCATTCCCAAATCTGGGTACTAGGGCAGCACAGCCGTTCTGGAAGTCCTTTGCCGAGGTTGTAAATTTGAATGGAATGTGCCAGGAAAACCCCCCATAAGTTTATGTCTCATTACTCCTAGTTCGTTGTTTTAATTTTTTCAATTGGGGTAATGGTTAGAATGTTGCTTGTCCAAGGTGTACATCTACATATTCTATATACCTATTTATGTAGAGATCCTCTTCCCGTGTAAATTATTACAGAGTGTTCCCTAAACCTTCCTTGCTATATGGTCGGTCTTTTTGATATATGTATATAATATGTATTTGTATACATATGGTAACGCTAATCTTCATTTATCCATTCCCCCCACCTTTCCTTTTAGATAAGCATAGTTTTTTTTAATAAGTCTGTGATTGACTTTCTCTGTGGAATTATGTTCATTTGTGTCAGTTATTAGATAACGCCTATAAGTGATATCATAGGATATAGGACTTTTGCTTTCCGACTTACCTCATGTTCTGTGATTATCTCCAAGATCATCTATGGTGCCTCAGAGAGCAGTGTTTCATTGTTTTCCATGGCTAGTATTCATTGTGTACATGGACCACTTCTTCTTTATCCTTTCATCTGTTGATGGACATTTTGGTTGCTTCACTGTCTTGTCTATTGTGAATAAGGCTGCAGTGCAACTTTTGCAGCCCGGGTCTTCATTCTGGTCTTCTCAGGTGAGAGGCCCATTGGTGCGCCTGCTGGATTGAATGGTACCTCAATTTTTCGTTTTCAACGCAGCTCCTTTCTGTTCTCATTATTAGCGTTTAACCCTTTTACATCTCACCAGCAGCTAGAGGGTACACAGTTCTCTAAAACCCCTTCAGCATTTATTGTTTGTAGACTTTTTGCCAATGGTCCGTCGACTGGTGTGAGTTGAAAACATTCTGTAGATTAGATTGCATGAGTCTAATACTTCCTGAGGTGGAGCGTTTATCCATTTTCCTTTCTTTAAAAAGAGAGTGAGTAAAACTTACCTCTTCATACTATCTTCTTGAAAATTTGGCCTGTTTTGAATTTTTTGTATCCATTCCCTACCTCAGCACAATTTTGAGGGCAGGTGTCTTTACAGCTCTGAGTCCTTGTGAATGGTAAGTGACCATTAGCAGTGGGTTAAAAGCTGCTCTTGTGGGAATCGGCCACAAGGCGGCAGCATTTCTCCTTTACCAAATCTGGTTACTAGGGCAACAGAGCCTTACTGGAAGTGGTGTTCTAGGTGGTAAATTAGAATGGAACGTGCGAGGAAAAAGCCCTTTAAGTTTATGTCTCATTACCTCTTGTTGGTATTTTGAACTTAATTTTTATTTTTTATCACAGCAAACTTGATTACAATGTTTTGTTTGTTCTAGTTGTGCAAGATGCGGTTCTTTCACACATATGCATATATCTATTCTTCTTCGGATCCTTTTCCCATGCAGGTTATGACACAATGTTGAGTAGTCTTCTCTTGGTATTGCGTAGGTCTTTGGTGATTATATATTTCACATGTGTTTGTATCTCTCTGTTAACCTCAATATGGTAATGTATCCAATCCTCACACCTTTCCATTTGGTGAACCATAAGTTTTTTTAATGAATCTATGATAGTGTTTCTCTGTGGAAATATCTTTGTATCATTTTTTAGGTAACACCTCTATGTGATATGATAGGATATGTGTCTTTCGCTTTCTCACTTACTCCAAGTTGACTGATTACTTCTCGACTCATCTATGGTGCTGCAAATGGCATTGTTTCATTTTTTCACTAGCTCCTATTCCATCTGTACAGGTAGCAGTTCTTCTTTGTCCACCCATCTGTCGGTGGACTTTTTGGTTACTTCCATATCTTGGCTATTGTAATACTATGCAATGTAGATTTGCGTGCCTGTGTCCTTTCAGTTCTGTCTTCTTAGTTTATAGGTCCAAGAATAGGTCTGCTGGATCATATGGTAGCTGAATGTTTACCTTTTATAGGCAGCAGCTCTATTCTGTTCTCCTTAGTGGCTTTTTCCAGGTTACATCCCACTTAAAGTGGAGGGTATGTATTTCTTCCCAGCGCCTTCAGCATTTATTCTTTGTAGTTTTTGCTGATGGTTATTCTGAGTGGTGTGAGCTGATACCTCTTTGTGGTTGAATTTGCATGTGTCTCATAATGCGTTGAAATTGAGCGTTAAGACATGTCCATTTTATTTTTCGAGCTGTGATTAGAGCTTATTACTTCCAAGTGTTTTCTTAAAGTATGTGTCACCATTTGAAATATTTTGGCCATTATCTCCCTCAAGACATTTTGAGGGCAGGTTTCATTTACAGCCCTGCAGTACTTGTTCATATGAAGTGACCATTAGCTCAGGCTTTAAACCTGCTTTTGCAGGTAACGGCCAGAGAGCGGCAGCCTTTCTACGTTCTCCATGCTGGTACTAGGGAAACAGACCTACCGGCCAGTGGTATTCTTCGGTTATAAATTAGAGTGCAATGTGCCCGGGTAAACCCACAAATGTTGATGTCTCCTTGCTTTTGTTTGTTTTTAAATTTAATTTATATTTATTATTAGAGTAATATTCCATTGTGTACGTGGACCCCTTCTTCTTGGTGCATTCCTCGGTTGATGGACATTTTCATTGCTTCCAAGTGCTGGCTATGGTAAATATTGCTGGCGTACAGGTTTGCCCGCCTGTCACTTTTTCATTCTCATTTTCTCAGGTGATAGGCCAAGCAGTGGTTGTGATTGATTGACTGGTAGCTCAATATTTCCCTTTTCAAAGCACCTACATTGTGTTTTCATTAGTGGCTCTTTACATGCCCCCCCTTACAACCGAGGGTACGCATTTCTCCACACTCCCTTCACCGTTTATTTTTGGCAGCATTTTTCCTAATGGCCATTCTGACTGCTGTGAGCTGATAGGTTTTTGTAATATGGGTATGCATGTCATTAAAATTTTTAAAATTCATCATATTCCTACGCCTTTTTCTTTTCTCTTAAAAGAAAAAACCGTGAGTACAATATAGCTCTTGAAACTGTCTTCTTCGAAGGTTGCCCTCTTTTGAATTTTTTGGTCGATTTTTGACCCCAGAAATTTTCGGGAGGGCAGGTGCCATTTACAGAACTGCAAGTTGGTGAAAATTTAGTGACCTTTTGCAGTGGGTTCAAAGCTGCTGTTGTGGGAAACGGCCACAAGGAGGTAGCATTTCTCCATTCCCCAAGCTGGGTCCTAGGGCAGCAGAGCCTTTCTGGAAGTCATTGTCCTAGGTTGTAAATTAGAATGGAATTTGCCAGGAGAAATCCCCTTAAGTTTATGTCTCATTACTTCTTCTTGGTTTTTAAAATTTTTTTTAATCTGGGTAAAGTTTAGAATATTGTTTGTCCTAGGTGTACACAATCTGGTTCATTTGTACATTATGTATGTCTATTAATGTACAGATCCTCTTCCCATGTAAAATATTACAGTGTTCCGTCGACCTCCCTTGCTATATGTTCGGTCTTTTTGATACATGTATATAATATGTATTTGTATATGTATAGTAACACTCATCTTCATTCTCAATTTCCCCCCTCCTTTCCTTTTAGATGAGCATAGTTTGTTTTCTAAGCCTGTGAGTGTCTTTCTCTTTGGAAATATGTTCATCTGTGTCAGTTATTAGGTAATGCCATAAGTGATAATATAGGCTATAGGTCTTTTGCTTTCCGACCTACTTCATGTTTTGTGATTATCTCCAGGCTCATCTATGGTGCCCCAAAGAGTAGTGCTTCAAAGTTTTCCAAGGCTAATATTCCATTGTGTACATGGACCACTTCTTCTTGGTGCATTCCTCTGTTGATGGACATTTTCGTTGCTTCCAAGTGTTGCCTATGGTAAATATTGCTGGAGTGCAGGATTGCCAGCCTGTGATTTTTGATTTTCATTTTCTCAGGTGATAGACCCAGCAGTGGTTATGATTGATTGACTGGTATGGTAGCTCAACGTTTACCTTTTCAAGGCACCTCAATTGTGCTTTCATTTGTGGCTCTTACCACGTCCCCCTTAGAATCGAGGGTACGCATTGCTCCACAATCACGTCAGCATTTATTTTTTGCAGCATTTTTGTTGATGGCCATTCTGACTGGTGTGAGCTGATAGGTTTTTGTAATTTGGGTTTACATGTCTGTAAAAATTCCTACAATTCATCATTTTTCCACGCCTTTTTGTTTTCTGTTAAAAGAAAAAAGAAAAAAAGTGTGAGTATAATATACCTCTTCAAATTTTCTTTTTGGAAGGTTGCACTCTAGAATTCTTTGGTTGATTTTCGACCTCAGTATTTTTTGGAGGGCAGGTGTCATTTACAGAACTGCAATTGGTGAATATTTAGTGACCTTTTGCAGTGGGTTTAAAACTGCTGTTGTGGGAAACGGCCACAAGGATGCAGCATTTCTCCATTCCCAAATCTGGGTACTAGGGCAGCACAGCCGTTCTGGAAGTCCTTTGCCGAGGTTGTAAATTTGAATGGAATGTGCCAGGAAAACCCCCCATAAGTTTATGTCTCATTACTCCTAGTTCGTTGTTTTAATTTTTTCAATTGGGGTAATGGTTAGAATGTTGCTTGTCCAAGGTGTACATCTACATATTCTATATACCTATTTATGTAGAGATCCTCTTCCCGTGTAAATTATTACAGAGTGTTCCCTAAACCTTCCTTGCTATATGGTCGGTCTTTTTGATATATGTATATAATATGTATTTGTATACATATGGTAACGCTAATCTTCATTTATCCATTCCCCCCACCTTTCCTTTTAGATAAGCATAGTTTTTTTTTAATAAGTCTGTGATTGACTTTCTCTGTGGAATTATGTTCATTTGTGTCAGTTATTAGATAACGCCTATAAGTGATATCATAGGATATAGGACTTTTGCTTTCCGACTTACCTCATGTTCTGTGATTATCTCCAAGATCATCTATGGTGCCTCAGAGAGCAGTGTTTCATTGTTTTCCATGGCTAGTATTCATTGTGTACATGGACCACTTCTTCTTTATCCTTTCATCTGTTGATGGACATTTTGGTTGCTTCACTGTCTTGCCTATTGTGAATAAGGCTGCAGTGCAACTTTTGCAGCCCGGGTCTTCATTCTGGTCTTCTCAGGTGAGAGGCCCATTGGTGCGCCTGCTGGATTGAATGGTACCTCAATTTTTCGTTTTCAACGCAGCTCCTTTCTGTTCTCATTATTAGCGTTTAACCCTTTTACATCTCACCAGCAGCTAGAGGGTACACAGTTCTCTAAAACCCCTTCAGCATTTATTGTTTGTAGACTTTTTGCCAATGGTCCGTCGACTGGTGTGAGTTGAAAACATTCTGTAGATTAGATTGCATGAGTCTAATACTTCCTGAGGTGGAGCGTTTATCCATTTTCCTTTCTTTAAAAAGAGAGTGAGTAAAACTTACCTCTTCATACTATCTTCTTGAAAATTTGGCCTGTTTTGAATTTTTTGTATCCATTCCCTACCTCAGCACAATTTTGAGGGCAGGTGTCTTTACAGCTCTGAGTCCTTGTGAATGGTAAGTGACCATTAGCAGTGGGTTAAAAGCTGCTCTTGTGGGAATCGGCCACAAGGCGGCAGCATTTCTCCTTTACCAAATCTGGTTACTAGGGCAACAGAGCCTTACTGGAAGTGGTGTTCTAGGTGGTAAATTAGAATGGAACGTGCGAGGAAAAAGCCCTTTAAGTTTATGTCTCATTACCTCTTGTTGGTATTTTGAACTTAATTTTTATTTTTTATCACAGCAAACTTGATTACAATGTTTTGTTTGTTCTAGTTGTGCAAGATGCGGTTCTTTCACACATATGCATATATCTATTCTTCTTCGGATCCTTTTCCCATGCAGGTTATGACACAATGTTGAGTAGTCTTCTCTTGGTATTGCGTAGGTCTTTGGTGATTATATATTTCACATGTGTTTGTATCTCTCTGTTAACCTCAATATGGTAATGTATCCAATCCTCACACCTTTCCATTTGGTGAACCATAAGTTTTTTTAATGAATCTATGATAGTGTTTCTCTGTGGAAATATCTTTGTATCATTTTTTAGGTAACACCTCTATGTGATATGATAGGATATGTGTCTTTCGCTTTCTCACTTACTCCAAGTTGACTGATTACTTCTCGACTCATCTATGGTGCTGCAAATGGCATTGTTTCATTTTTTCACTAGCTCCTATTCCATCTGTACAGGTAGCAGTTCTTCTTTGTCCACCCATCTGTCGGTGGACTTTTTGGTTACTTCCATATCTTGGCTATTGTAATACTATGCAATGTAGATTTGCGTGCCTGTGTCCTTTCAGTTCTGTCTTCTTAGTTTATAGGTCCAAGAATAGGTCTGCTGGATCATATGGTAGCTGAATGTTTACCTTTTATAGGCAGCAGCTCTATTCTGTTCTCCTTAGTGGCTTTTTCCAGGTTACATCCCACTTAAAGTGGAGGGTATGTATTTCTTCCCAGCGCCTTCAGCATTTATTCTTTGTAGTTTTTGCTGATGGTTATTCTGAGTGGTGTGAGCTGATACCTCTTTGTGGTTGAATTTGCATGTGTCTCATAATGCGTTGAAATTGAGCGTTAAGACATGTCCATTTTATTTTTCGAGCTGTGATTAGAGCTTATTACTTCCAAGTGTTTTCTTAAAGTATGTGTCACCATTTGAAATATTTTGGCCATTATCTCCCTCAAGACATTTTGAGGGCAGGTTTCATTTACAGCCCTGCAGTACTTGTTCATATGAAGTGACCATTAGCTCAGGCTTTAAACCTGCTTTTGCAGGTAACGGCCAGAGAGCGGCAGCCTTTCTACGTTCTCCATGCTGGTACTAGGGAAACAGACCTACCGGCCAGTGGTATTCTTCGGTTATAAATTAGAGTGCAATGTGCCCGGGTAAACCCACAAATGTTGATGTCTCCTTGCTTTTGTTTGTTTTTAAATTTAATTTATATTTATTATTAGAGTAATATTCCATTGTGTACGTGGACCACTTCTTCTTGGTGCATTCCTCGGTTGATGGACATTTTCATTGCTTCCAAGTGCTGGCTATGGTAAATATTGCTGGCGTACAGGTTTGCCCGCCTGTCACTTTTTCATTCTCATTTTCTCAGGTGATAGGCCAAGCAGTGGTTGTGATTGATTGACTGGTAGCTCAATATTTCCCTTTTCAAAGCACCTACATTGTGTTTTCATTAGTGGCTCTTTACATGCCCCCCCTTACAACCGAGGGTACGCATTTCTCCACACTCCCTTCACCGTTTATTTTTGGCAGCATTTTTCCTAATGGCCATTCTGACTGCTGTGAGCTGATAGGTTTTTGTAATATGGGTATGCATGTCATTAAAATTTTTAAAATTCATCATATTCCTACGCCTTTTTCTTTTCTCTTAAAAGAAAAAACCGTGAGTACAATATAGCTCTTGAAACTGTCTTCTTCGAAGGTTGCCCTCTTTTGAATTTTTTGGTCGATTTTTGACCCCAGAAATTTTCGGGAGGGCAGGTGCCATTTACAGAACTGCAAGTTGGTGAAAATTTAGTGACCTTTTGCAGTGGGTTCAAAGCTGCTGTTGTGGGAAACGGCCACAAGGAGGTAGCATTTCTCCATTCCCCAAGCTGGGTCCTAGGGCAGCAGAGCCTTTCTGGAAGTCATTGTCCTAGGTTGTAAATTAGAATGGAATTTGCCAGGAGAAATCCCCTTAAGTTTATGTCTCATTACTTCTTCTTGGTTTTTAAAATTTTTTTTAATCTGGGTAAAGTTTAGAATATTGTTTGTCCTAGGTGTACACAATCTGGTTCATTTGTACATTATGTATGTCTATTAATGTACAGATCCTCTTCCCATGTAAAATATTACAGTGTTCCGTCGACCTCCCTTGCTATATGTTCGGTCTTTTTGATACATGTATATAATATGTATTTGTATATGTATAGTAACACTCATCTTCATTCTCAATTTCCCCCCTCCTTTCCTTTTAGATGAGCATAGTTTGTTTTCTAAGCCTGTGAGTGTCTTTCTCTTTGGAAATATGTTCATCTGTGTCAGTTATTAGGTAATGCCATAAGTGATAATATAGGCTATAGGTCTTTTGCTTTCCGACCTACTTCATGTTTTGTGATTATCTCCAGGCTCATCTACGGTGCCCCAAAGAGTAGTGCTTCAAAGTTTTCCAAGGCTAATATTCCATTGTGTACATGGACCACTTCTTCTTGGTGCATTCCTCTGTTGATGGACATTTTCGTTGCTTCCAAGTGTTGCCTATGGTAAATATTGCTGGAGTGCAGGATTGCCAGCCTGTGATTTTTGATTTTCATTTTCTCAGGTGATAGACCCAGCAGTGGTTATGATTGATTGACTGGTATGGTAGCTCAACGTTTACCTTTTCAAGGCACCTCAATTGTGCTTTCATTTGTGGCTCTTACCACGTCCCCCTTAGAATCGAGGGTACGCATTGCTCCACAATCACGTCAGCATTTATTTTTTGCAGCATTTTTGTTGATGGCCATTCTGACTGGTGTGAGCTGATAGGTTTTTGTAATTTGGGTTTACATGTCTGTAAAAATTCCTACAATTCATCATTTTCCCACGCCTTTTTGTTTTCTGTTAAAAGAAAAAAAGTGTGAGTATAATATACCTCTTCAAATTTTCTTTTTGGAAGGTTGCACTCTAGAATTCTTTGGTTGATTTTCGACCTCAGTATTTTTTGGAGGGCAGGTGTCATTTACAGAACTGCAATTGGTGAATATTTAGTGACCTTTTGCAGTGGGTTTAAAACTGCTGTTGTGGGAAACGGCCACAAGGATGCAGCATTTCTCCATTCCCAAATCTGGGTACTAGGGCAGCACAGCCGTTCTGGAAGTCCTTTGCCGAGGTTGTAAATTTGAATGGAATGTGCCAGGAAAACCCCCCATAAGTTTATGTCTCATTACTCCTAGTTCGTTGTTTTAATTTTTTCAATTGGGGTAATGGTTAGAATGTTGCTTGTCCAAGGTGTACATCTACATATTCTATATACCTATTTATGTAGAGATCCTCTTCCCGTGTAAATTATTACAGAGTGTTCCCTAAACCTTCCTTGCTATATGGTCGGTCTTTTTGATATATGTATATAATATGTATTTGTATACATATGGTAACGCTAATCTTCATTTATCCATTCCCCCCACCTTTCCTTTTAGATAAGCATAGTTTTTTTTAATAAGTCTGTGATTGACTTTCTCTGTGGAATTATGTTCATTTGTGTCAGTTATTAGATAACGCCTATAAGTGATATCATAGGATATAGGACTTTTGCTTTCCGACTTACCTCATGTTCTGTGATTATCTCCAAGATCATCTATGGTGCCTCAGAGAGCAGTGTTTCATTGTTTTCCATGGCTAGTATTCATTGTGTACATGGACCACTTCTTCTTTATCCTTTCATCTGTTGATGGACATTTTGGTTGCTTCACTGTCTTGTCTATTGTGAATAAGGCTGCAGTGCAACTTTTGCAGCCCGGGTCTTCATTCTGGTCTTCTCAGGTGAGAGGCCCATTGGTGCGCCTGCTGGATTGAATGGTACCTCAATTTTTCGTTTTCAACGCAGCTCCTTTCTGTTCTCATTATTAGCGTTTAACCCTTTTACATCTCACCAGCAGCTAGAGGGTACACAGTTCTCTAAAACCCCTTCAGCATTTATTGTTTGTAGACTTTTTGCCAATGGTCCGTCGACTGGTGTGAGTTGAAAACATTCTGTAGATTAGATTGCATGAGTCTAATACTTCCTGAGGTGGAGCGTTTATCCATTTTCCTTTCTTTAAAAAGAGAGTGAGTAAAACTTACCTCTTCATACTATCTTCTTGAAAATTTGGCCTGTTTTGAATTTTTTGTATCCATTCCCTACCTCAGCACAATTTTGAGGGCAGGTGTCTTTACAGCTCTGAGTCCTTGTGAATGGTAAGTGACCATTAGCAGTGGGTTAAAAGCTGCTCTTGTGGGAATCGGCCACAAGGCGGCAGCATTTCTCCTTTACCAAATCTGGTTACTAGGGCAACAGAGCCTTACTGGAAGTGGTGTTCTAGGTGGTAAATTAGAATGGAACGTGCGAGGAAAAAGCCCTTTAAGTTTATGTCTCATTACCTCTTGTTGGTATTTTGAACTTAATTTTTATTTTTTATCACAGCAAACTTGATTACAATGTTTTGTTTGTTCTAGTTGTGCAAGATGCGGTTCTTTCACACATATGCATATATCTATTCTTCTTCGGATCCTTTTCCCATGCAGGTTATGACACAATGTTGAGTAGTCTTCTCTTGGTATTGCGTAGGTCTTTGGTGATTATATATTTCACATGTGTTTGTATCTCTCTGTTAACCTCAATATGGTAATGTATCCAATCCTCACACCTTTCCATTTGGTGAACCATAAGTTTTTTTAATGAATCTATGATAGTGTTTCTCTGTGGAAATATCTTTGTATCATTTTTTAGGTAACACCTCTATGTGATATGATAGGATATGTGTCTTTCGCTTTCTCACTTACTCCAAGTTGACTGATTACTTCTCGACTCATCTATGGTGCTGCAAATGGCATTGTTTCATTTTTTCACTAGCTCCTATTCCATCTGTACAGGTAGCAGTTCTTCTTTGTCCACCCATCTGTCGGTGGACTTTTTGGTTACTTCCATATCTTGGCTATTGTAATACTATGCAATGTAGATTTGCGTGCCTGTGTCCTTTCAGTTCTGTCTTCTTAGTTTATAGGTCCAAGAATAGGTCTGCTGGATCATATGGTAGCTGAATGTTTACCTTTTATAGGCAGCAGCTCTATTCTGTTCTCCTTAGTGGCTTTTTCCAGGTTACATCCCACTTAAAGTGGAGGGTATGTATTTCTTCCCAGCGCCTTCAGCATTTATTCTTTGTAGTTTTTGCTGATGGTTATTCTGAGTGGTGTGAGCTGATACCTCTTTGTGGTTGAATTTGCATGTGTCTCATAATGCGTTGAAATTGAGCGTTAAGACATGTCCATTTTATTTTTCGAGCTGTGATTAGAGCTTATTACTTCCAAGTGTTTTCTTAAAGTATGTGTCACCATTTGAAATATTTTGGCCATTATCTCCCTCAAGACATTTTGAGGGCAGGTTTCATTTACAGCCCTGCAGTACTTGTTCATATGAAGTGACCATTAGCTCAGGCTTTAAACCTGCTTTTGCAGGTAACGGCCAGAGAGCGGCAGCCTTTCTACGTTCTCCATGCTGGTACTAGGGAAACAGACCTACCGGCCAGTGGTATTCTTCGGTTATAAATTAGAGTGCAATGTGCCCGGGTAAACCCACAAATGTTGATGTCTCCTTGCTTTTGTTTGTTTTTAAATTTAATTTATATTTATTATTAGAGTAATATTCCATTGTGTACGTGGACCCCTTCTTCTTGGTGCATTCCTCGGTTGATGGACATTTTCATTGCTTCCAAGTGCTGGCTATGGTAAATATTGCTGGCGTACAGGTTTGCCCGCCTGTCACTTTTTCATTCTCATTTTCTCAGGTGATAGGCCAAGCAGTGGTTGTGATTGATTGACTGGTAGCTCAATATTTCCCTTTTCAAAGCACCTACATTGTGTTTTCATTAGTGGCTCTTTACATGCCCCCCCTTACAACCGAGGGTACGCATTTCTCCACACTCCCTTCACCGTTTATTTTTGGCAGCATTTTTCCTAATGGCCATTCTGACTGCTGTGAGCTGATAGGTTTTTGTAATATGGGTATGCATGTCATTAAAATTTTTAAAATTCATCATATTCCTACGCCTTTTTCTTTTCTCTTAAAAGAAAAAACCGTGAGTACAATATAGCTCTTGAAACTGTCTTCTTCGAAGGTTGCCCTCTTTTGAATTTTTTGGTCGATTTTTGACCCCAGAAATTTTCGGGAGGGCAGGTGCCATTTACAGAACTGCAAGTTGGTGAAAATTTAGTGACCTTTTGCAGTGGGTTCAAAGCTGCTGTTGTGGGAAACGGCCACAAGGAGGTAGCATTTCTCCATTCCCCAAGCTGGGTCCTAGGGCAGCAGAGCCTTTCTGGAAGTCATTGTCCTAGGTTGTAAATTAGAATGGAATTTGCCAGGAGAAATCCCCTTAAGTTTATGTCTCATTACTTCTTCTTGGTTTTTAAAATTTTTTTTAATCTGGGTAAAGTTTAGAATATTGTTTGTCCTAGGTGTACACAATCTGGTTCATTTGTACATTATGTATGTCTATTAATGTACAGATCCTCTTCCCATGTAAAATATTACAGTGTTCCGTCGACCTCCCTTGCTATATGTTCGGTCTTTTTGATACATGTATATAATATGTATTTGTATATGTATAGTAACACTCATCTTCATTCTCAATTTCCCCCCTCCTTTCCTTTTAGATGAGCATAGTTTGTTTTCTAAGCCTGTGAGTGTCTTTCTCTTTGGAAATATGTTCATCTGTGTCAGTTATTAGGTAATGCCATAAGTGATAATATAGGCTATAGGTCTTTTGCTTTCCGACCTACTTCATGTTTTGTGATTATCTCCAGGCTCATCTACGGTGCCCCAAAGAGTAGTGCTTCAAAGTTTTCCAAGGCTAATATTCCATTGTGTACATGGACCACTTCTTCTTGGTGCATTCCTCTGTTGATGGACATTTTCGTTGCTTCCAAGTGTTGCCTATGGTAAATATTGCTGGAGTGCAGGATTGCCAGCCTGTGATTTTTGATTTTCATTTTCTCAGGTGATAGACCCAGCAGTGGTTATGATTGATTGACTGGTATGGTAGCTCAACGTTTACCTTTTCAAGGCACCTCAATTGTGCTTTCATTTGTGGCTCTTACCACGTCCCCCTTAGAATCGAGGGTACGCATTGCTCCACAATCACGTCAGCATTTATTTTTTGCAGCATTTTTGTTGATGGCCATTCTGACTGGTGTGAGCTGATAGGTTTTTGTAATTTGGGTTTACATGTCTGTAAAAATTCCTACAATTCATCATTTTTCCACGCCTTTTTGTTTTCTGTTAAAAGAAAAAAGAAAAAAAGTGTGAGTATAATATACCTCTTCAAATTTTCTTTTTGGAAGGTTGCACTCTAGAATTCTTTGGTTGATTTTCGACCTCAGTATTTTTTGGAGGGCAGGTGTCATTTACAGAACTGCAATTGGTGAATATTTAGTGACCTTTTGCAGTGGGTTTAAAACTGCTGTTGTGGGAAACGGCCACAAGGATGCAGCATTTCTCCATTCCCAAATCTGGGTACTAGGGCAGCACAGCCGTTCTGGAAGTCCTTTGCCGAGGTTGTAAATTTGAATGGAATGTGCCAGGAAAACCCCCCATAAGTTTATGTCTCATTACTCCTAGTTCGTTGTTTTAATTTTTTCAATTGGGGTAATGGTTAGAATGTTGCTTGTCCAAGGTGTACATCTACATATTCTATATACCTATTTATGTAGAGATCCTCTTCCCGTGTAAATTATTACAGAGTGTTCCCTAAACCTTCCTTGCTATATGGTCGGTCTTTTTGATATATGTATATAATATGTATTTGTATACATATGGTAACGCTAATCTTCATTTATCCATTCCCCCCACCTTTCCTTTTAGATAAGCATAGTTTTTTTTTAATAAGTCTGTGATTGACTTTCTCTGTGGAATTATGTTCATTTGTGTCAGTTATTAGATAACGCCTATAAGTGATATCATAGGATATAGGACTTTTGCTTTCCGACTTACCTCATGTTCTGTGATTATCTCCAAGATCATCTATGGTGCCTCAGAGAGCAGTGTTTCATTGTTTTCCATGGCTAGTATTCATTGTGTACATGGACCACTTCTTCTTTATCCTTTCATCTGTTGATGGACATTTTGGTTGCTTCACTGTCTTGCCTATTGTGAATAAGGCTGCAGTGCAACTTTTGCAGCCCGGGTCTTCATTCTGGTCTTCTCAGGTGAGAGGCCCATTGGTGCGCCTGCTGGATTGAATGGTACCTCAATTTTTCGTTTTCAACGCAGCTCCTTTCTGTTCTCATTATTAGCGTTTAACCCTTTTACATCTCACCAGCAGCTAGAGGGTACACAGTTCTCTAAAACCCCTTCAGCATTTATTGTTTGTAGACTTTTTGCCAATGGTCCGTCGACTGGTGTGAGTTGAAAACATTCTGTAGATTAGATTGCATGAGTCTAATACTTCCTGAGGTGGAGCGTTTATCCATTTTCCTTTCTTTAAAAAGAGAGTGAGTAAAACTTACCTCTTCATACTATCTTCTTGAAAATTTGGCCTGTTTTGAATTTTTTGTATCCATTCCCTACCTCAGCACAATTTTGAGGGCAGGTGTCTTTACAGCTCTGAGTCCTTGTGAATGGTAAGTGACCATTAGCAGTGGGTTAAAAGCTGCTCTTGTGGGAATCGGCCACAAGGCGGCAGCATTTCTCCTTTACCAAATCTGGTTACTAGGGCAACAGAGCCTTACTGGAAGTGGTGTTCTAGGTGGTAAATTAGAATGGAACGTGCGAGGAAAAAGCCCTTTAAGTTTATGTCTCATTACCTCTTGTTGGTATTTTGAACTTAATTTTTATTTTTTATCACAGCAAACTTGATTACAATGTTTTGTTTGTTCTAGTTGTGCAAGATGCGGTTCTTTCACACATATGCATATATCTATTCTTCTTCGGATCCTTTTCCCATGCAGGTTATGACACAATGTTGAGTAGTCTTCTCTTGGTATTGCGTAGGTCTTTGGTGATTATATATTTCACATGTGTTTGTATCTCTCTGTTAACCTCAATATGGTAATGTATCCAATCCTCACACCTTTCCATTTGGTGAACCATAAGTTTTTTTAATGAATCTATGATAGTGTTTCTCTGTGGAAATATCTTTGTATCATTTTTTAGGTAACACCTCTATGTGATATGATAGGATATGTGTCTTTCGCTTTCTCACTTACTCCAAGTTGACTGATTACTTCTCGACTCATCTATGGTGCTGCAAATGGCATTGTTTCATTTTTTCACTAGCTCCTATTCCATCTGTACAGGTAGCAGTTCTTCTTTGTCCACCCATCTGTCGGTGGACTTTTTGGTTACTTCCATATCTTGGCTATTGTAATACTATGCAATGTAGATTTGCGTGCCTGTGTCCTTTCAGTTCTGTCTTCTTAGTTTATAGGTCCAAGAATAGGTCTGCTGGATCATATGGTAGCTGAATGTTTACCTTTTATAGGCAGCAGCTCTATTCTGTTCTCCTTAGTGGCTTTTTCCAGGTTACATCCCACTTAAAGTGGAGGGTATGTATTTCTTCCCAGCGCCTTCAGCATTTATTCTTTGTAGTTTTTGCTGATGGTTATTCTGAGTGGTGTGAGCTGATACCTCTTTGTGGTTGAATTTGCATGTGTCTCATAATGCGTTGAAATTGAGCGTTAAGACATGTCCATTTTATTTTTCGAGCTGTGATTAGAGCTTATTACTTCCAAGTGTTTTCTTAAAGTATGTGTCACCATTTGAAATATTTTGGCCATTATCTCCCTCAAGACATTTTGAGGGCAGGTTTCATTTACAGCCCTGCAGTACTTGTTCATATGAAGTGACCATTAGCTCAGGCTTTAAACCTGCTTTTGCAGGTAACGGCCAGAGAGCGGCAGCCTTTCTACGTTCTCCATGCTGGTACTAGGGAAACAGACCTACCGGCCAGTGGTATTCTTCGGTTATAAATTAGAGTGCAATGTGCCCGGGTAAACCCACAAATGTTGATGTCTCCTTGCTTTTGTTTGTTTTTAAATTTAATTTATATTTATTATTAGAGTAATATTCCATTGTGTACGTGGACCACTTCTTCTTGGTGCATTCCTCGGTTGATGGACATTTTCATTGCTTCCAAGTGCTGGCTATGGTAAATATTGCTGGCGTACAGGTTTGCCCGCCTGTCACTTTTTCATTCTCATTTTCTCAGGTGATAGGCCAAGCAGTGGTTGTGATTGATTGACTGGTAGCTCAATATTTCCCTTTTCAAAGCACCTACATTGTGTTTTCATTAGTGGCTCTTTACATGCCCCCCCCTTACAACCGAGGGTACGCATTTCTCCACACTCCCTTCACCGTTTATTTTTGGCAGCATTTTTCCTAATGGCCATTCTGACTGCTGTGAGCTGATAGGTTTTTGTAATATGGGTATGCATGTCATTAAAATTTTTAAAATTCATCATATTCCTACGCCTTTTTCTTTTCTCTTAAAAGAAAAAACCGTGAGTACAATATAGCTCTTGAAACTGTCTTCTTCGAAGGTTGCCCTCTTTTGAATTTTTTGGTCGATTTTTGACCCCAGAAATTTTCGGGAGGGCAGGTGCCATTTACAGAACTGCAAGTTGGTGAAAATTTAGTGACCTTTTGCAGTGGGTTCAAAGCTGCTGTTGTGGGAAACGGCCACAAGGAGGTAGCATTTCTCCATTCCCCAAGCTGGGTCCTAGGGCAGCAGAGCCTTTCTGGAAGTCATTGTCCTAGGTTGTAAATTAGAATGGAATTTGCCAGGAGAAATCCCCTTAAGTTTATGTCTCATTACTTCTTCTTGGTTTTTAAAATTTTTTTTAATCTGGGTAAAGTTTAGAATATTGTTTGTCCTAGGTGTACACAATCTGGTTCATTTGTACATTATGTATGTCTATTAATGTACAGATCCTCTTCCCATGTAAAATATTACAGTGTTCCGTCGACCTCCCTTGCTATATGTTCGGTCTTTTTGATACATGTATATAATATGTATTTGTATATGTATAGTAACACTCATCTTCATTCTCAATTTCCCCCCTCCTTTCCTTTTAGATGAGCATAGTTTGTTTTCTAAGCCTGTGAGTGTCTTTCTCTTTGGAAATATGTTCATCTGTGTCAGTTATTAGGTAATGCCATAAGTGATAATATAGGCTATAGGTCTTTTGCTTTCCGACCTACTTCATGTTTTGTGATTATCTCCAGGCTCATCTACGGTGCCCCAAAGAGTAGTGCTTCAAAGTTTTCCAAGGCTAATATTCCATTGTGTACATGGACCACTTCTTCTTGGTGCATTCCTCTGTTGATGGACATTTTCGTTGCTTCCAAGTGTTGCCTATGGTAAATATTGCTGGAGTGCAGGATTGCCAGCCTGTGATTTTTGATTTTCATTTTCTCAGGTGATAGACCCAGCAGTGGTTATGATTGATTGACTGGTATGGTAGCTCAACGTTTACCTTTTCAAGGCACCTCAATTGTGCTTTCATTTGTGGCTCTTACCACGTCCCCCTTAGAATCGAGGGTACGCATTGCTCCACAATCACGTCAGCATTTATTTTTTGCAGCATTTTTGTTGATGGCCATTCTGACTGGTGTGAGCTGATAGGTTTTTGTAATTTGGGTTTACATGTCTGTAAAAATTCCTACAATTCATCATTTTCCCACGCCTTTTTGTTTTCTGTTAAAAGAAAAAAAGTGTGAGTATAATATACCTCTTCAAATTTTCTTTTTGGAAGGTTGCACTCTAGAATTCTTTGGTTGATTTTCGACCTCAGTATTTTTTGGAGGGCAGGTGTCATTTACAGAACTGCAATTGGTGAATATTTAGTGACCTTTTGCAGTGGGTTTAAAACTGCTGTTGTGGGAAACGGCCACAAGGATGCAGCATTTCTCCATTCCCAAATCTGGGTACTAGGGCAGCACAGCCGTTCTGGAAGTCCTTTGCCGAGGTTGTAAATTTGAATGGAATGTGCCAGGAAAACCCCCCATAAGTTTATGTCTCATTACTCCTAGTTCGTTGTTTTAATTTTTTCAATTGGGGTAATGGTTAGAATGTTGCTTGTCCAAGGTGTACATCTACATATTCTATATACCTATTTATGTAGAGATCCTCTTCCCGTGTAAATTATTACAGAGTGTTCCCTAAACCTTCCTTGCTATATGGTCGGTCTTTTTGATATATGTATATAATATGTATTTGTATACATATGGTAACGCTAATCTTCATTTATCCATTCCCCCCACCTTTCCTTTTAGATAAGCATAGTTTTTTTTTAATAAGTCTGTGATTGACTTTCTCTGTGGAATTATGTTCATTTGTGTCAGTTATTAGATAACGCCTATAAGTGATATCATAGGATATAGGACTTTTGCTTTCCGACTTACCTCATGTTCTGTGATTATCTCCAAGATCATCTATGGTGCCTCAGAGAGCAGTGTTTCATTGTTTTCCATGGCTAGTATTCATTGTGTACATGGACCACTTCTTCTTTATCCTTTCATCTGTTGATGGACATTTTGGTTGCTTCACTGTCTTGTCTATTGTGAATAAGGCTGCAGTGCAACTTTTGCAGCCCGGGTCTTCATTCTGGTCTTCTCAGGTGAGAGGCCCATTGGTGCGCCTGCTGGATTGAATGGTACCTCAATTTTTCGTTTTCAACGCAGCTCCTTTCTGTTCTCATTATTAGCGTTTAACCCTTTTACATCTCACCAGCAGCTAGAGGGTACACAGTTCTCTAAAACCCCTTCAGCATTTATTGTTTGTAGACTTTTTGCCAATGGTCCGTCGACTGGTGTGAGTTGAAAACATTCTGTAGATTAGATTGCATGAGTCTAATACTTCCTGAGGTGGAGCGTTTATCCATTTTCCTTTCTTTAAAAAGAGAGTGAGTAAAACTTACCTCTTCATACTATCTTCTTGAAAATTTGGCCTCTTTTGAATTTTTTGTATCCATTCCCTACCTCAGCACAATTTTGAGGGCAGGTGTCTTTACAGCTCTGAGTCCTTGTGAATGGTAAGTGACCATTAGCAGTGGGTTAAAAGCTGCTCTTGTGGGAATCGGCCACAAGGCGGCAGCATTTCTCCTTTACCAAATCTGGTTACTAGGGCAACAGAGCCTTACTGGAAGTGGTGTTCTAGGTGGTAAATTAGAATGGAACGTGCGAGGAAAAAGCCCTTTAAGTTTATGTCTCATTACCTCTTGTTGGTATTTTGAACTTAATTTTTATTTTTTATCACAGCAAACTTGATTACAATGTTTTGTTTGTTCTAGTTGTGCAAGATGCGGTTCTTTCACACATATGCATATATCTATTCTTCTTCGGATCCTTTTCCCATGCAGGTTATGACACAATGTTGAGTAGTCTTCTCTTGGTATTGCGTAGGTCTTTGGTGATTATATATTTCACATGTGTTTGTATCTCTCTGTTAACCTCAATATGGTAATGTATCCAATCCTCACACCTTTCCATTTGGTGAACCATAAGTTTTTTTAATGAATCTATGATAGTGTTTCTCTGTGGAAATATCTTTGTATCATTTTTTAGGTAACACCTCTATGTGATATGATAGGATATGTGTCTTTCGCTTTCTCACTTACTCCAAGTTGACTGATTACTTCTCGACTCATCTATGGTGCTGCAAATGGCATTGTTTCATTTTTTCACTAGCTCCTATTCCATCTGTACAGGTAGCAGTTCTTCTTTGTCCACCCATCTGTCGGTGGACTTTTTGGTTACTTCCATATCTTGGCTATTGTAATACTATGCAATGTAGATTTGCGTGCCTGTGTCCTTTCAGTTCTGTCTTCTTAGTTTATAGGTCCAAGAATAGGTCTGCTGGATCATATGGTAGCTGAATGTTTACCTTTTATAGGCAGCAGCTCTATTCTGTTCTCCTTAGTGGCTTTTTCCAGGTTACATCCCACTTAAAGTGGAGGGTATGTATTTCTTCCCAGCGCCTTCAGCATTTATTCTTTGCAGTTTTTGCTGATGGTTATTCTGAGTGGTGTGAGCTGATACCTCTTTGTGGTTGAATTTGCATGTGTCTCATAATGCGTTGAAATTGAGCGTTAAGACATGTCCATTTTATTTTTCGAGCTGTGATTAGAGCTTATTACTTCCAAGTGTTTTCTTAAAGTATGTGTCACCATTTGAAATATTTTGGCCATTATCTCCCTCAAGACATTTTGAGGGCAGGTTTCATTTACAGCCCTGCAGTACTTGTTCATATGAAGTGACCATTAGCTCAGGCTTTAAACCTGCTTTTGCAGGTAACGGCCAGAGAGCGGCAGCCTTTCTACGTTCTCCATGCTGGTACTAGGGAAACAGACCTACCGGCCAGTGGTATTCTTCGGTTATAAATTAGAGTGCAATGTGCCCGGGTAAACCCACAAATGTTGATGTCTCCTTGCTTTTGTTTGTTTTTAAATTTAATTTATATTTATTATTAGAGTAATATTCCATTGTGTACGTGGACCACTTCTTCTTGGTGCATTCCTCGGTTGATGGACATTTTCATTGCTTCCAAGTGCTGGCTATGGTAAATATTGCTGGCGTACAGGTTTGCCCGCCTGTCACTTTTTCATTCTCATTTTCTCAGGTGATAGGCCAAGCAGTGGTTGTGATTGATTGACTGGTAGCTCAATATTTCCCTTTTCAAAGCACCTACATTGTGTTTTCATTAGTGGCTCTTTACATGCCCCCCCTTACAACCGAGGGTACGCATTTCTCCACACTCCCTTCACCGTTTATTTTTGGCAGCATTTTTCCTAATGGCCATTCTGACTGCTGTGAGCTGATAGGTTTTTGTAATATGGGTATGCATGTCATTAAAATTTTTAAAATTCATCATATTCCTACGCCTTTTTCTTTTCTCTTAAAAGAAAAAACCGTGAGTACAATATAGCTCTTGAAACTGTCTTCTTCGAAGGTTGCCCTCTTTTGAATTTTTTGGTCGATTTTTGACCCCAGAAATTTTCGGGAGGGCAGGTGCCATTTACAGAACTGCAAGTTGGTGAAAATTTAGTGACCTTTTGCAGTGGGTTCAAAGCTGCTGTTGTGGGAAACGGCCACAAGGAGGTAGCATTTCTCCATTCCCCAAGCTGGGTCCTAGGGCAGCAGAGCCTTTCTGGAAGTCATTGTCCTAGGTTGTAAATTAGAATGGAATTTGCCAGGAGAAATCCCCTTAAGTTTATGTCTCATTACTTCTTCTTGGTTTTTAAAATTTTTTTTAATCTGGGTAAAGTTTAGAATATTGTTTGTCCTAGGTGTACACAATCTGGTTCATTTGTACATTATGTATGTCTATTAATGTACAGATCCTCTTCCCATGTAAAATATTACAGTGTTCCGTCGACCTCCCTTGCTATATGTTCGGTCTTTTTGATACATGTATATAATATGTATTTGTATATGTATAGTAACACTCATCTTCATTCTCAATTTCCCCCCTCCTTTCCTTTTAGATGAGCATAGTTTGTTTTCTAAGCCTGTGAGTGTCTTTCTCTTTGGAAATATGTTCATCTGTGTCAGTTATTAGGTAATGCCATAAGTGATAATATAGGCTATAGGTCTTTTGCTTTCCGACCTACTTCATGTTTTGTGATTATCTCCAGGCTCATCTACGGTGCCCCAAAGAGTAGTGCTTCAAAGTTTTCCAAGGCTAATATTCCATTGTGTACATGGACCACTTCTTCTTGGTGCATTCCTCTGTTGATGGACATTTTCGTTGCTTCCAAGTGTTGCCTATGGTAAATATTGCTGGAGTGCAGGATTGCCAGCCTGTGATTTTTGATTTTCATTTTCTCAGGTGATAGACCCAGCAGTGGTTATGATTGATTGACTGGTATGGTAGCTCAACGTTTACCTTTTCAAGGCACCTCAATTGTGCTTTCATTTGTGGCTCTTACCACGTCCCCCTTAGAATCGAGGGTACGCATTGCTCCACAATCACGTCAGCATTTATTTTTTGCAGCATTTTTGTTGATGGCCATTCTGACTGGTGTGAGCTGATAGGTTTTTGTAATTTGGGTTTACATGTCTGTAAAAATTCCTACAATTCATCATTTTCCCACGCCTTTTTGTTTTCTGTTAAAAGAAAAAAAGTGTGAGTATAATATACCTCTTCAAATTTTCTTTTTGGAAGGTTGCACTCTAGAATTCTTTGGTTGATTTTCGACCTCAGTATTTTTTGGAGGGCAGGTGTCATTTACAGAACTGCAATTGGTGAATATTTAGTGACCTTTTGCAGTGGGTTTAAAACTGCTGTTGTGGGAAACGGCCACAAGGATGCAGCATTTCTCCATTCCCAAATCTGGGTACTAGGGCAGCACAGCCGTTCTGGAAGTCCTTTGCCGAGGTTGTAAATTTGAATGGAATGTGCCAGGAAAACCCCCCATAAGTTTATGTCTCATTACTCCTAGTTCGTTGTTTTAATTTTTTCAATTGGGGTAATGGTTAGAATGTTGCTTGTCCAAGGTGTACATCTACATATTCTATATACCTATTTATGTAGAGATCCTCTTCCCGTGTAAATTATTACAGAGTGTTCCCTAAACCTTCCTTGCTATATGGTCGGTCTTTTTGATATATGTATATAATATGTATTTGTATACATATGGTAACGCTAATCTTCATTTATCCATTCCCCCCACCTTTCCTTTTAGATAAGCATAGTTTTTTTTTAATAAGTCTGTGATTGACTTTCTCTGTGGAATTATGTTCATTTGTGTCAGTTATTAGATAACGCCTATAAGTGATATCATAGGATATAGGACTTTTGCTTTCCGACTTACCTCATGTTCTGTGATTATCTCCAAGATCATCTATGGTGCCTCAGAGAGCAGTGTTTCATTGTTTTCCATGGCTAGTATTCATTGTGTACATGGACCACTTCTTCTTTATCCTTTCATCTGTTGATGGACATTTTGGTTGCTTCACTGTCTTGTCTATTGTGAATAAGGCTGCAGTGCAACTTTTGCAGCCCGGGTCTTCATTCTGGTCTTCTCAGGTGAGAGGCCCATTGGTGCGCCTGCTGGATTGAATGGTACCTCAATTTTTCGTTTTCAACGCAGCTCCTTTCTGTTCTCATTATTAGCGTTTAACCCTTTTACATCTCACCAGCAGCTAGAGGGTACACAGTTCTCTAAAACCCCTTCAGCATTTATTGTTTGTAGACTTTTTGCCAATGGTCCGTCGACTGGTGTGAGTTGAAAACATTCTGTAGATTAGATTGCATGAGTCTAATACTTCCTGAGGTGGAGCGTTTATCCATTTTCCTTTCTTTAAAAAGAGAGTGAGTAAAACTTACCTCTTCATACTATCTTCTTGAAAATTTGGCCTGTTTTGAATTTTTTGTATCCATTCCCTACCTCAGCACAATTTTGAGGGCAGGTGTCTTTACAGCTCTGAGTCCTTGTGAATGGTAAGTGACCATTAGCAGTGGGTTAAAAGCTGCTCTTGTGGGAATCGGCCACAAGGCGGCAGCATTTCTCCTTTACCAAATCTGGTTACTAGGGCAACAGAGCCTTACTGGAAGTGGTGTTCTAGGTGGTAAATTAGAATGGAACGTGCGAGGAAAAAGCCCTTTAAGTTTATGTCTCATTACCTCTTGTTGGTATTTTGAACTTAATTTTTATTTTTTATCACAGCAAACTTGATTACAATGTTTTGTTTGTTCTAGTTGTGCAAGATGCGGTTCTTTCACACATATGCATATATCTATTCTTCTTCGGATCCTTTTCCCATGCAGGTTATGACACAATGTTGAGTAGTCTTCTCTTGGTATTGCGTAGGTCTTTGGTGATTATATATTTCACATGTGTTTGTATCTCTCTGTTAACCTCAATATGGTAATGTATCCAATCCTCACACCTTTCCATTTGGTGAACCATAAGTTTTTTTAATGAATCTATGATAGTGTTTCTCTGTGGAAATATCTTTGTATCATTTTTTAGGTAACACCTCTATGTGATATGATAGGATATGTGTCTTTCGCTTTCTCACTTACTCCAAGTTGACTGATTACTTCTCGACTCATCTATGGTGCTGCAAATGGCATTGTTTCATTTTTTCACTAGCTCCTATTCCATCTGTACAGGTAGCAGTTCTTCTTTGTCCACCCATCTGTCGGTGGACTTTTTGGTTACTTCCATATCTTGGCTATTGTAATACTATGCAATGTAGATTTGCGTGCCTGTGTCCTTTCAGTTCTGTCTTCTTAGTTTATAGGTCCAAGAATAGGTCTGCTGGATCATATGGTAGCTGAATGTTTACCTTTTATAGGCAGCAGCTCTATTCTGTTCTCCTTAGTGGCTTTTTCCAGGTTACATCCCACTTAAAGTGGAGGGTATGTATTTCTTCCCAGCGCCTTCAGCATTTATTCTTTGTAGTTTTTGCTGATGGTTATTCTGAGTGGTGTGAGCTGATACCTCTTTGTGGTTGAATTTGCATGTGTCTCATAATGCGTTGAAATTGAGCGTTAAGACATGTCCATTTTATTTTTCGAGCTGTGATTAGAGCTTATTACTTCCAAGTGTTTTCTTAAAGTATGTGTCACCATTTGAAATATTTTGGCCATTATCTCCCTCAAGACATTTTGAGGGCAGGTTTCATTTACAGCCCTGCAGTACTTGTTCATATGAAGTGACCATTAGCTCAGGCTTTAAACCTGCTTTTGCAGGTAACGGCCAGAGAGCGGCAGCCTTTCTACGTTCTCCATGCTGGTACTAGGGAAACAGACCTACCGGCCAGTGGTATTCTTCGGTTATAAATTAGAGTGCAATGTGCCCGGGTAAACCCACAAATGTTGATGTCTCCTTGCTTTTGTTTGTTTTTAAATTTAATTTATATTTATTATTAGAGTAATATTCCATTGTGTACGTGGACCCCTTCTTCTTGGTGCATTCCTCGGTTGATGGACATTTTCATTGCTTCCAAGTGCTGGCTATGGTAAATATTGCTGGCGTACAGGTTTGCCCGCCTGTCACTTTTTCATTCTCATTTTCTCAGGTGATAGGCCAAGCAGTGGTTGTGATTGATTGACTGGTAGCTCAATATTTCCCTTTTCAAAGCACCTACATTGTGTTTTCATTAGTGGCTCTTTACATGCCCCCCCTTACAACCGAGGGTACGCATTTCTCCACACTCCCTTCACCGTTTATTTTTGGCAGCATTTTTCCTAATGGCCATTCTGACTGCTGTGAGCTGATAGGTTTTTGTAATATGGGTATGCATGTCATTAAAATTTTTAAAATTCATCATATTCCTACGCCTTTTTCTTTTCTCTTAAAAGAAAAAACCGTGAGTACAATATAGCTCTTGAAACTGTCTTCTTCGAAGGTTGCCCTCTTTTGAATTTTTTGGTCGATTTTTGACCCCAGAAATTTTCGGGAGGGCAGGTGCCATTTACAGAACTGCAAGTTGGTGAAAATTTAGTGACCTTTTGCAGTGGGTTCAAAGCTGCTGTTGTGGGAAACGGCCACAAGGAGGTAGCATTTCTCCATTCCCCAAGCTGGGTCCTAGGGCAGCAGAGCCTTTCTGGAAGTCATTGTCCTAGGTTGTAAATTAGAATGGAATTTGCCAGGAGAAATCCCCTTAAGTTTATGTCTCATTACTTCTTCTTGGTTTTTAAAATTTTTTTTAATCTGGGTAAAGTTTAGAATATTGTTTGTCCTAGGTGTACACAATCTGGTTCATTTGTACATTATGTATGTCTATTAATGTACAGATCCTCTTCCCATGTAAAATATTACAGTGTTCCGTCGACCTCCCTTGCTATATGTTCGGTCTTTTTGATACATGTATATAATATGTATTTGTATATGTATAGTAACACTCATCTTCATTCTCAATTTCCCCCCTCCTTTCCTTTTAGATGAGCATAGTTTGTTTTCTAAGCCTGTGAGTGTCTTTCTCTTTGGAAATATGTTCATCTGTGTCAGTTATTAGGTAATGCCATAAGTGATAATATAGGCTATAGGTCTTTTGCTTTCCGACCTACTTCATGTTTTGTGATTATCTCCAGGCTCATCTACGGTGCCCCAAAGAGTAGTGCTTCAAAGTTTTCCAAGGCTAATATTCCATTGTGTACATGGACCACTTCTTCTTGGTGCATTCCTCTGTTGATGGACATTTTCGTTGCTTCCAAGTGTTGCCTATGGTAAATATTGCTGGAGTGCAGGATTGCCAGCCTGTGATTTTTGATTTTCATTTTCTCAGGTGATAGACCCAGCAGTGGTTATGATTGATTGACTGGTATGGTAGCTCAACGTTTACCTTTTCAAGGCACCTCAATTGTGCTTTCATTTGTGGCTCTTACCACGTCCCCCTTAGAATCGAGGGTACGCATTGCTCCACAATCACGTCAGCATTTATTTTTTGCAGCATTTTTGTTGATGGCCATTCTGACTGGTGTGAGCTGATAGGTTTTTGTAATTTGGGTTTACATGTCTGTAAAAATTCCTACAATTCATCATTTTCCCACGCCTTTTTGTTTTCTGTTAAAAGAAAAAAAGTGTGAGTATAATATACCTCTTCAAATTTTCTTTTTGGAAGGTTGCACTCTAGAATTCTTTGGTTGATTTTCGACCTCAGTATTTTTTGGAGGGCAGGTGTCATTTACAGAACTGCAATTGGTGAATATTTAGTGACCTTTTGCAGTGGGTTTAAAACTGCTGTTGTGGGAAACGGCCACAAGGATGCAGCATTTCTCCATTCCCAAATCTGGGTACTAGGGCAGCACAGCCGTTCTGGAAGTCCTTTGCCGAGGTTGTAAATTTGAATGGAATGTGCCAGGAAAACCCCCCATAAGTTTATGTCTCATTACTCCTAGTTCGTTGTTTTAATTTTTTCAATTGGGGTAATGGTTAGAATGTTGCTTGTCCAAGGTGTACATCTACATATTCTATATACCTATTTATGTAGAGATCCTCTTCCCGTGTAAATTATTACAGAGTGTTCCCTAAACCTTCCTTGCTATATGGTCGGTCTTTTTGATATATGTATATAATATGTATTTGTATACATATGGTAACGCTAATCTTCATTTATCCATTCCCCCCACCTTTCCTTTTAGATAAGCATAGTTTTTTTTAATAAGTCTGTGATTGACTTTCTCTGTGGAATTATGTTCATTTGTGTCAGTTATTAGATAACGCCTATAAGTGATATCATAGGATATAGGACTTTTGCTTTCCGACTTACCTCATGTTCTGTGATTATCTCCAAGATCATCTATGGTGCCTCAGAGAGCAGTGTTTCATTGTTTTCCATGGCTAGTATTCATTGTGTACATGGACCACTTCTTCTTTATCCTTTCATCTGTTGATGGACATTTTGGTTGCTTCACTGTCTTGTCTATTGTGAATAAGGCTGCAGTGCAACTTTTGCAGCCCGGGTCTTCATTCTGGTCTTCTCAGGTGAGAGGCCCATTGGTGCGCCTGCTGGATTGAATGGTACCTCAATTTTTCGTTTTCAACGCAGCTCCTTTCTGTTCTCATTATTAGCGTTTAACCCTTTTACATCTCACCAGCAGCTAGAGGGTACACAGTTCTCTAAAACCCCTTCAGCATTTATTGTTTGTAGACTTTTTGCCAATGGTCCGTCGACTGGTGTGAGTTGAAAACATTCTGTAGATTAGATTGCATGAGTCTAATACTTCCTGAGGTGGAGCGTTTATCCATTTTCCTTTCTTTAAAAAGAGAGTGAGTAAAACTTACCTCTTCATACTATCTTCTTGAAAATTTGGCCTGTTTTGAATTTTTTGTATCCATTCCCTACCTCAGCACAATTTTGAGGGCAGGTGTCTTTACAGCTCTGAGTCCTTGTGAATGGTAAGTGACCATTAGCAGTGGGTTAAAAGCTGCTCTTGTGGGAATCGGCCACAAGGCGGCAGCATTTCTCCTTTACCAAATCTGGTTACTAGGGCAACAGAGCCTTACTGGAAGTGGTGTTCTAGGTGGTAAATTAGAATGGAACGTGCGAGGAAAAAGCCCTTTAAGTTTATGTCTCATTACCTCTTGTTGGTATTTTGAACTTAATTTTTATTTTTTATCACAGCAAACTTGATTACAATGTTTTGTTTGTTCTAGTTGTGCAAGATGCGGTTCTTTCACACATATGCATATATCTATTCTTCTTCGGATCCTTTTCCCATGCAGGTTATGACACAATGTTGAGTAGTCTTCTCTTGGTATTGCGTAGGTCTTTGGTGATTATATATTTCACATGTGTTTGTATCTCTCTGTTAACCTCAATATGGTAATGTATCCAATCCTCACACCTTTCCATTTGGTGAACCATAAGTTTTTTTAATGAATCTATGATAGTGTTTCTCTGTGGAAATATCTTTGTATCATTTTTTAGGTAACACCTCTATGTGATATGATAGGATATGTGTCTTTCGCTTTCTCACTTACTCCAAGTTGACTGATTACTTCTCGACTCATCTATGGTGCTGCAAATGGCATTGTTTCATTTTTTCACTAGCTCCTATTCCATCTGTACAGGTAGCAGTTCTTCTTTGTCCACCCATCTGTCGGTGGACTTTTTGGTTACTTCCATATCTTGGCTATTGTAATACTATGCAATGTAGATTTGCGTGCCTGTGTCCTTTCAGTTCTGTCTTCTTAGTTTATAGGTCCAAGAATAGGTCTGCTGGATCATATGGTAGCTGAATGTTTACCTTTTATAGGCAGCAGCTCTATTCTGTTCTCCTTAGTGGCTTTTTCCAGGTTACATCCCACTTAAAGTGGAGGGTATGTATTTCTTCCCAGCGCCTTCAGCATTTATTCTTTGTAGTTTTTGCTGATGGTTATTCTGAGTGGTGTGAGCTGATACCTCTTTGTGGTTGAATTTGCATGTGTCTCATAATGCGTTGAAATTGAGCGTTAAGACATGTCCATTTTATTTTTCGAGCTGTGATTAGAGCTTATTACTTCCAAGTGTTTTCTTAAAGTATGTGTCACCATTTGAAATATTTTGGCCATTATCTCCCTCAAGACATTTTGAGGGCAGGTTTCATTTACAGCCCTGCAGTACTTGTTCATATGAAGTGACCATTAGCTCAGGCTTTAAACCTGCTTTTGCAGGTAACGGCCAGAGAGCGGCAGCCTTTCTACGTTCTCCATGCTGGTACTAGGGAAACAGACCTACCGGCCAGTGGTATTCTTCGGTTATAAATTAGAGTGCAATGTGCCCGGGTAAACCCACAAATGTTGATGTCTCCTTGCTTTTGTTTGTTTTTAAATTTAATTTATATTTATTATTAGAGTAATATTCCATTGTGTACGTGGACCCCTTCTTCTTGGTGCATTCCTCGGTTGATGGACATTTTCATTGCTTCCAAGTGCTGGCTATGGTAAATATTGCTGGCGTACAGGTTTGCCCGCCTGTCACTTTTTCATTCTCATTTTCTCAGGTGATAGGCCAAGCAGTGGTTGTGATTGATTGACTGGTAGCTCAATATTTCCCTTTTCAAAGCACCTACATTGTGTTTTCATTAGTGGCTCTTTACATGCCCCCCCTTACAACCGAGGGTACGCATTTCTCCACACTCCCTTCACCGTTTATTTTTGGCAGCATTTTTCCTAATGGCCATTCTGACTGCTGTGAGCTGATAGGTTTTTGTAATATGGGTATGCATGTCATTAAAATTTTTAAAATTCATCATATTCCTACGCCTTTTTCTTTTCTCTTAAAAGAAAAAACCGTGAGTACAATATAGCTCTTGAAACTGTCTTCTTCGAAGGTTGCCCTCTTTTGAATTTTTTGGTCGATTTTTGACCCCAGAAATTTTCGGGAGGGCAGGTGCCATTTACAGAACTGCAAGTTGGTGAAAATTTAGTGACCTTTTGCAGTGGGTTCAAAGCTGCTGTTGTGGGAAACGGCCACAAGGAGGTAGCATTTCTCCATTCCCCAAGCTGGGTCCTAGGGCAGCAGAGCCTTTCTGGAAGTCATTGTCCTAGGTTGTAAATTAGAATGGAATTTGCCAGGAGAAATCCCCTTAAGTTTATGTCTCATTACTTCTTCTTGGTTTTTAAAATTTTTTTTAATCTGGGTAAAGTTTAGAATATTGTTTGTCCTAGGTGTACACAATCTGGTTCATTTGTACATTATGTATGTCTATTAATGTACAGATCCTCTTCCCATGTAAAATATTACAGTGTTCCGTCGACCTCCCTTGCTATATGTTCGGTCTTTTTGATACATGTATATAATATGTATTTGTATATGTATAGTAACACTCATCTTCATTCTCAATTTCCCCCCTCCTTTCCTTTTAGATGAGCATAGTTTGTTTTCTAAGCCTGTGAGTGTCTTTCTCTTTGGAAATATGTTCATCTGTGTCAGTTATTAGGTAATGCCATAAGTGATAATATAGGCTATAGGTCTTTTGCTTTCCGACCTACTTCATGTTTTGTGATTATCTCCAGGCTCATCTATGGTGCCCCAAAGAGTAGTGCTTCAAAGTTTTCCAAGGCTAATATTCCATTGTGTACATGGACCACTTCTTCTTGGTGCATTCCTCTGTTGATGGACATTTTCGTTGCTTCCAAGTGTTGCCTATGGTAAATATTGCTGGAGTGCAGGATTGCCAGCCTGTGATTTTTGATTTTCATTTTCTCAGGTGATAGACCCAGCAGTGGTTATGATTGATTGACTGGTATGGTAGCTCAACGTTTACCTTTTCAAGGCACCTCAATTGTGCTTTCATTTGTGGCTCTTACCACGTCCCCCTTAGAATCGAGGGTACGCATTGCTCCACAATCACGTCAGCATTTATTTTTTGCAGCATTTTTGTTGATGGCCATTCTGACTGGTGTGAGCTGATAGGTTTTTGTAATTTGGGTTTACATGTCTGTAAAAATTCCTACAATTCATCATTTTTCCACGCCTTTTTGTTTTCTGTTAAAAGAAAAAAAGTGTGAGTATAATATACCTCTTCAAATTTTCTTTTTGGAAGGTTGCACTCTAGAATTCTTTGGTTGATTTTCGACCTCAGTATTTTTTGGAGGGCAGGTGTCATTTACAGAACTGCAATTGGTGAATATTTAGTGACCTTTTGCAGTGGGTTTAAAACTGCTGTTGTGGGAAACGGCCACAAGGATGCAGCATTTCTCCATTCCCAAATCTGGGTACTAGGGCAGCACAGCCGTTCTGGAAGTCCTTTGCCGAGGTTGTAAATTTGAATGGAATGTGCCAGGAAAACCCCCCATAAGTTTATGTCTCATTACTCCTAGTTCGTTGTTTTAATTTTTTCAATTGGGGTAATGGTTAGAATGTTGCTTGTCCAAGGTGTACATCTACATATTCTATATACCTATTTATGTAGAGATCCTCTTCCCGTGTAAATTATTACAGAGTGTTCCCTAAACCTTCCTTGCTATATGGTCGGTCTTTTTGATATATGTATATAATATGTATTTGTATACATATGGTAACGCTAATCTTCATTTATCCATTCCCCCCACCTTTCCTTTTAGATAAGCATAGTTTTTTTTTAATAAGTCTGTGATTGACTTTCTCTGTGGAATTATGTTCATTTGTGTCAGTTATTAGATAACGCCTATAAGTGATATCATAGGATATAGGACTTTTGCTTTCCGACTTACCTCATGTTCTGTGATTATCTCCAAGATCATCTATGGTGCCTCAGAGAGCAGTGTTTCATTGTTTTCCATGGCTAGTATTCATTGTGTACATGGACCACTTCTTCTTTATCCTTTCATCTGTTGATGGACATTTTGGTTGCTTCACTGTCTTGTCTATTGTGAATAAGGCTGCAGTGCAACTTTTGCAGCCCGGGTCTTCATTCTGGTCTTCTCAGGTGAGAGGCCCATTGGTGCGCCTGCTGGATTGAATGGTACCTCAATTTTTCGTTTTCAACGCAGCTCCTTTCTGTTCTCATTATTAGCGTTTAACCCTTTTACATCTCACCAGCAGCTAGAGGGTACACAGTTCTCTAAAACCCCTTCAGCATTTATTGTTTGTAGACTTTTTGCCAATGGTCCGTCGACTGGTGTGAGTTGAAAACATTCTGTAGATTAGATTGCATGAGTCTAATACTTCCTGAGGTGGAGCGTTTATCCATTTTCCTTTCTTTAAAAAGAGAGTGAGTAAAACTTACCTCTTCATACTATCTTCTTGAAAATTTGGCCTGTTTTGAATTTTTTGTATCCATTCCCTACCTCAGCACAATTTTGAGGGCAGGTGTCTTTACAGCTCTGAGTCCTTGTGAATGGTAAGTGACCATTAGCAGTGGGTTAAAAGCTGCTCTTGTGGGAATCGGCCACAAGGCGGCAGCATTTCTCCTTTACCAAATCTGGTTACTAGGGCAACAGAGCCTTACTGGAAGTGGTGTTCTAGGTGGTAAATTAGAATGGAACGTGCGAGGAAAAAGCCCTTTAAGTTTATGTCTCATTACCTCTTGTTGGTATTTTGAACTTAATTTTTATTTTTTATCACAGCAAACTTGATTACAATGTTTTGTTTGTTCTAGTTGTGCAAGATGCGGTTCTTTCACACATATGCATATATCTATTCTTCTTCGGATCCTTTTCCCATGCAGGTTATGACACAATGTTGAGTAGTCTTCTCTTGGTATTGCGTAGGTCTTTGGTGATTATATATTTCACATGTGTTTGTATCTCTCTGTTAACCTCAATATGGTAATGTATCCAATCCTCACACCTTTCCATTTGGTGAACCATAAGTTTTTTTAATGAATCTATGATAGTGTTTCTCTGTGGAAATATCTTTGTATCATTTTTTAGGTAACACCTCTATGTGATATGATAGGATATGTGTCTTTCGCTTTCTCACTTACTCCAAGTTGACTGATTACTTCTCGACTCATCTATGGTGCTGCAAATGGCATTGTTTCATTTTTTCACTAGCTCCTATTCCATCTGTACAGGTAGCAGTTCTTCTTTGTCCACCCATCTGTCGGTGGACTTTTTGGTTACTTCCATATCTTGGCTATTGTAATACTATGCAATGTAGATTTGCGTGCCTGTGTCCTTTCAGTTCTGTCTTCTTAGTTTATAGGTCCAAGAATAGGTCTGCTGGATCATATGGTAGCTGAATGTTTACCTTTTATAGGCAGCAGCTCTATTCTGTTCTCCTTAGTGGCTTTTTCCAGGTTACATCCCACTTAAAGTGGAGGGTATGTATTTCTTCCCAGCGCCTTCAGCATTTATTCTTTGTAGTTTTTGCTGATGGTTATTCTGAGTGGTGTGAGCTGATACCTCTTTGTGGTTGAATTTGCATGTGTCTCATAATGCGTTGAAATTGAGCGTTAAGACATGTCCATTTTATTTTTCGAGCTGTGATTAGAGCTTATTACTTCCAAGTGTTTTCTTAAAGTATGTGTCACCATTTGAAATATTTTGGCCATTATCTCCCTCAAGACATTTTGAGGGCAGGTTTCATTTACAGCCCTGCAGTACTTGTTCATATGAAGTGACCATTAGCTCAGGCTTTAAACCTGCTTTTGCAGGTAACGGCCAGAGAGCGGCAGCCTTTCTACGTTCTCCATGCTGGTACTAGGGAAACAGACCTACCGGCCAGTGGTATTCTTCGGTTATAAATTAGAGTGCAATGTGCCCGGGTAAACCCACAAATGTTGATGTCTCCTTGCTTTTGTTTGTTTTTAAATTTAATTTATATTTATTATTAGAGTAATATTCCATTGTGTACGTGGACCACTTCTTCTTGGTGCATTCCTCGGTTGATGGACATTTTCATTGCTTCCAAGTGCTGGCTATGGTAAATATTGCTGGCGTACAGGTTTGCCCGCCTGTCACTTTTTCATTCTCATTTTCTCAGGTGATAGGCCAAGCAGTGGTTGTGATTGATTGACTGGTAGCTCAATATTTCCCTTTTCAAAGCACCTACATTGTGTTTTCATTAGTGGCTCTTTACATGCCCCCCCCTTACAACCGAGGGTACGCATTTCTCCACACTCCCTTCACCGTTTATTTTTGGCAGCATTTTTCCTAATGGCCATTCTGACTGCTGTGAGCTGATAGGTTTTTGTAATATGGGTATGCATGTCATTAAAATTTTTAAAATTCATCATATTCCTACGCCTTTTTCTTTTCTCTTAAAAGAAAAAACCGTGAGTACAATATAGCTCTTGAAACTGTCTTCTTCGAAGGTTGCCCTCTTTTGAATTTTTTGGTCGATTTTTGACCCCAGAAATTTTCGGGAGGGCAGGTGCCATTTACAGAACTGCAAGTTGGTGAAAATTTAGTGACCTTTTGCAGTGGGTTCAAAGCTGCTGTTGTGGGAAACGGCCACAAGGAGGTAGCATTTCTCCATTCCCCAAGCTGGGTCCTAGGGCAGCAGAGCCTTTCTGGAAGTCATTGTCCTAGGTTGTAAATTAGAATGGAATTTGCCAGGAGAAATCCCCTTAAGTTTATGTCTCATTACTTCTTCTTGGTTTTTAAAATTTTTTTTAATCTGGGTAAAGTTTAGAATATTGTTTGTCCTAGGTGTACACAATCTGGTTCATTTGTACATTATGTATGTCTATTAATGTACAGATCCTCTTCCCATGTAAAATATTACAGTGTTCCGTCGACCTCCCTTGCTATATGTTCGGTCTTTTTGATACATGTATATAATATGTATTTGTATATGTATAGTAACACTCATCTTCATTCTCAATTTCCCCCCTCCTTTCCTTTTAGATGAGCATAGTTTGTTTTCTAAGCCTGTGAGTGTCTTTCTCTTTGGAAATATGTTCATCTGTGTCAGTTATTAGGTAATGCCATAAGTGATAATATAGGCTATAGGTCTTTTGCTTTCCGACCTACTTCATGTTTTGTGATTATCTCCAGGCTCATCTACGGTGCCCCAAAGAGTAGTGCTTCAAAGTTTTCCAAGGCTAATATTCCATTGTGTACATGGACCACTTCTTCTTGGTGCATTCCTCTGTTGATGGACATTTTCGTTGCTTCCAAGTGTTGCCTATGGTAAATATTGCTGGAGTGCAGGATTGCCAGCCTGTGATTTTTGATTTTCATTTTCTCAGGTGATAGACCCAGCAGTGGTTATGATTGATTGACTGGTATGGTAGCTCAACGTTTACCTTTTCAAGGCACCTCAATTGTGCTTTCATTTGTGGCTCTTACCACGTCCCCCTTAGAATCGAGGGTACGCATTGCTCCACAATCACGTCAGCATTTATTTTTGGCAGCATTTTTGTTGATGGCCATTCTGACTGGTGTGAGCTGATAGGTTTTTGTAATTTGGGTTTACATGTCTGTAAAAATTCCTACAATTCATCATTTTCCCACGCCTTTTTGTTTTCTGTTAAAAGAAAAAAGAAAAAAAGTGTGAGTATAATATACCTCTTCAAATTTTCTTTTTGGAAGGTTGCACTCTAGAATTTTTTGGTTGATTTTCGACCTCAGTATTTTTTGGAGGGCAGGTGTCATTTACAGAACTGCAATTGGTGAATATTTAGTGACCTTTTGCAGTGGGTTTAAAACTGCTGTTGTGGGAAACGGCCACAAGGATGCAGCATTTCTCCATTCCCAAATCTGGGTACTAGGGCAGCACAGCCGTTCTGGAAGTCGTTTGCCGAGGTTGTAAATTTGAATGGAATGTGCCAGGAAAACCCCCCATAAGTTTATGTCTCATTACTCCTAGTTCGTTGTTTTAATTTTTTCAATTGGGGTAATGGTTAGAATGTTGCTTGTCCAAGGTGTACATCTACATATTCTATATACCTATTTATGTAGAGATCCTCTTCCCGTGTAAATTATTACACAGTGTTCCCTAAACCTTCCTTGCTATATGGTCGGTCTTTTTGATATATGTATATAATATGTATTTGTATACATATGGTAACGCTAATCTTCATTTATCCATTCCCCCCACCTTTCCTTTTAGATAAGCATAGTTTTTTTTAATAAGTCTGTGATTGACTTTCTCTGTGGAATTATGTTCATTTGTGTCAGTTATTAGATAACGCCTATAAGTGATATCATAGGATATAGGACTTTTGCTTTCCGACTTACCTCATGTTCTGTGATTATCTCCAAGATCATCTATGGTGCCTCAGAGAGCAGTGTTTCATTGTTTTCCATGGCTAGTATTCATTGTGTACATGGACCACTTCTTCTTTATCCTTTCATCTGTTGATGGACATTTTGGTTGCTTCGCTGTCTTGTCTATTGTGAATAAGGCTGCAGTGCAACTTTTGCAGCCCGGGTCTTCATTCTGGTCTTCTCAGGTGAGAGGCCCATTGGTGCGCCTGCTGGATTGAATGGTACCTCAATTTTTCGTTTTCAACGCAGCTCCTTTCTGTTCTCATTATTAGCGTTTAACCCTTTTACATCTCACCAGCAGCTAGAGGGTACACAGTTCTCTAAAACCCCTTCAGCATTTATTGTTTGTAGACTTTTTGCCAATGGTCCGTCGACTGGTGTGAGTTGAAAACATTCTGTAGATTAGATTGCATGAGTCTAATACTTCCTGAGGTGGAGCGTTTATCCATTTTCCTTTCTTTAAAAAGAGAGTGAGTAAAACTTACCTCTTCATACTATCTTCTTGAAAATTTGGCCTGTTTTGAATTTTTTGTATCCATTCCCTACCTCAGCACAATTTTGAGGGCAGGTGTCTTTACAGCTCTGAGTCCTTGTGAATGGTAAGTGACCATTAGCAGTGGGTTAAAAGCTGCTCTTGTGGGAATCGGCCACAAGGCGGCAGCATTTCTCCTTTACCAAATCTGGTTACTAGGGCAACAGAGCCTTACTGGAAGTGGTGTTCTAGGTGGTAAATTAGAATGGAACGTGCGAGGAAAAAGCCCTTTAAGTTTATGTCTCATTACCTCTTGTTGGTATTTTGAACTTAATTTTTATTTTTTATCACAGCAAACTTGATTACAATGTTTTGTTTGTTCTAGTTGTGCAAGATGCGGTTCTTTCACACATATGCATATATCTATTCTTCTTCGGATCCTTTTCCCATGCAGGTTATGACACAATGTTGAGTAGTCTTCTCTTGGTATTGCGTAGGTCTTTGGTGATTATATATTTCACATGTGTTTGTATCTCTCTGTTAACCTCAATATGGTAATGTATCCAATCCTCACACCTTTCCATTTGGTGAACCATAAGTTTTTTTAATGAATCTATGATAGTGTTTCTCTGTGGAAATATCTTTGTATCATTTTTTAGGTAACACCTCTATGTGATATGATAGGATATGTGTCTTTCGCTTTCTCACTTACTCCAAGTTGACTGATTACTTCTCGACTCATCTATGGTGCTGCAAATGGCATTGTTTCATTTTTTCACTAGCTCCTATTCCATCTGTACAGGTAGCAGTTCTTCTTTGTCCACCCATCTGTCGGTGGACTTTTTGGTTACTTCCATATCTTGGCTATTGTAATACTATGCAATGTAGATTTGCGTGCCTGTGTCCTTTCAGTTCTGTCTTCTTAGTTTATAGGTCCAAGAATAGGTCTGCTGGATCATATGGTAGCTGAATGTTTACCTTTTATAGGCAGCAGCTCTATTCTGTTCTCCTTAGTGGCTTTTTCCAGGTTACATCCCACTTAAAGTGGAGGGTATGTATTTCTTCCCAGCGCCTTCAGCATTTATTCTTTGTAGTTTTTGCTGATGGTTATTCTGAGTGGTGTGAGCTGATACCTCTTTGTGGTTGAATTTGCATGTGTCTCATAATGCGTTGAAATTGAGCGTTAAGACATGTCCATTTTATTTTTCGAGCTGTGATTAGAGCTTATTACTTCCAAGTGTTTTCTTAAAGTATGTGTCACCATTTGAAATATTTTGGCCATTATCTCCCTCAAGACATTTTGAGGGCAGGTTTCATTTACAGCCCTGCAGTACTTGTTCATATGAAGTGACCATTAGCTCAGGCTTTAAACCTGCTTTTGCAGGTAACGGCCAGAGAGCGGCAGCCTTTCTACGTTCTCCATGCTGGTACTAGGGAAACAGACCTACCGGCCAGTGGTATTCTTCGGTTATAAATTAGAGTGCAATGTGCCCGGGTAAACCCACAAATGTTGATGTCTCCTTGCTTTTGTTTGTTTTTAAATTTAATTTATATTTATTATTAGAGTAATATTCCATTGTGTACGTGGACCACTTCTTCTTGGTGCATTCCTCGGTTGATGGACATTTTCATTGCTTCCAAGTGCTGGCTATGGTAAATATTGCTGGCGTACAGGTTTGCCCGCCTGTCACTTTTTCATTCTCATTTTCTCAGGTGATAGGCCAAGCAGTGGTTGTGATTGATTGACTGGTAGCTCAATATTTCCCTTTTCAAAGCACCTACATTGTGTTTTCATTAGTGGCTCTTTACATGCCCCCCCTTACAACCGAGGGTACGCATTTCTCCACACTCCCTTCACCGTTTATTTTTGGCAGCATTTTTCCTAATGGCCATTCTGACTGCTGTGAGCTGATAGGTTTTTGTAATATGGGTATGCATGTCATTAAAATTTTTAAAATTCATCATATTCCTACGCCTTTTTCTTTTCTCTTAAAAGAAAAAACCGTGAGTACAATATAGCTCTTGAAACTGTCTTCTTCGAAGGTTGCCCTCTTTTGAATTTTTTGGTCGATTTTTGACCCCAGAAATTTTCGGGAGGGCAGGTGCCATTTACAGAACTGCAAGTTGGTGAAAATTTAGTGACCTTTTGCAGTGGGTTCAAAGCTGCTGTTGTGGGAAACGGCCACAAGGAGGTAGCATTTCTCCATTCCCCAAGCTGGGTCCTAGGGCAGCAGAGCCTTTCTGGAAGTCATTGTCCTAGGTTGTAAATTAGAATGGAATTTGCCAGGAGAAATCCCCTTAAGTTTATGTCTCATTACTTCTTCTTGGTTTTTAAAATTTTTTTTAATCTGGGTAAAGTTTAGAATATTGTTTGTCCTAGGTGTACACAATCTGGTTCATTTGTACATTATGTATGTCTATTAATGTACAGATCCTCTTCCCATGTAAAATATTACAGTGTTCCGTCGACCTCCCTTGCTATATGTTCGGTCTTTTTGATACATGTATATAATATGTATTTGTATATGTATAGTAACACTCATCTTCATTCTCAATTTCCCCCCTCCTTTCCTTTTAGATGAGCATAGTTTGTTTTCTAAGCCTGTGAGTGTCTTTCTCTTTGGAAATATGTTCATCTGTGTCAGTTATTAGGTAATGCCATAAGTGATAATATAGGCTATAGGTCTTTTGCTTTCCGACCTACTTCATGTTTTGTGATTATCTCCAGGCTCATCTACGGTGCCCCAAAGAGTAGTGCTTCAAAGTTTTCCAAGGCTAATATTCCATTGTGTACATGGACCACTTCTTCTTGGTGCATTCCTCTGTTGATGGACATTTTCGTTGCTTCCAAGTGTTGCCTATGGTAAATATTGCTGGAGTGCAGGATTGCCAGCCTGTGATTTTTGATTTTCATTTTCTCAGGTGATAGACCCAGCAGTGGTTATGATTGATTGACTGGTATGGTAGCTCAACGTTTACCTTTTCAAGGCACCTCAATTGTGCTTTCATTTGTGGCTCTTACCACGTCCCCCTTAGAATCGAGGGTACGCATTGCTCCACAATCACGTCAGCATTTATTTTTTGCAGCATTTTTGTTGATGGCCATTCTGACTGGTGTGAGCTGATAGGTTTTTGTAATTTGGGTTTACATGTCTGTAAAAATTCCTACAATTCATCATTTTCCCACGCCTTTTTGTTTTCTGTTAAAAGAACAAAAGTGTGAGTATAATATACCTCTTCAAATTTTCTTTTTGGAAGGTTGCACTCTAGAATTCTTTGGTTGATTTTCGACCTCAGTATTTTTTGGAGGGCAGGTGTCATTTACAGAACTGCAATTGGTGAATATTTAGTGACCTTTTGCAGTGGGTTTAAAACTGCTGTTGTGGGAAACGGCCACAAGGATGCAGCATTTCTCCATTCCCAAATCTGGGTACTAGGGCAGCACAGCCGTTCTGGAAGTCCTTTGCCGAGGTTGTAAATTTGAATGGAATGTGCCAGGAAAACCCCCCATAAGTTTATGTCTCATTACTCCTAGTTCGTTGTTTTAATTTTTTCAATTGGGGTAATGGTTAGAATGTTGCTTGTCCAAGGTGTACATCTACATATTCTATATACCTATTTATGTAGAGATCCTCTTCCCGTGTAAATTATTACAGAGTGTTCCCTAAACCTTCCTTGCTATATGGTCGGTCTTTTTGATATATGTATATAATATGTATTTGTATACATATGGTAACGCTAATCTTCATTTATCCATTCCCCCCACCTTTCCTTTTAGATAAGCATAGTTTTTTTTTAATAAGTCTGTGATTGACTTTCTCTGTGGAATTATGTTCATTTGTGTCAGTTATTAGATAACGCCTATAAGTGATATCATAGGATATAGGACTTTTGCTTTCCGACTTACCTCATGTTCTGTGATTATCTCCAAGATCATCTATGGTGCCTCAGAGAGCAGTGTTTCATTGTTTTCCATGGCTAGTATTCATTGTGTACATGGACCACTTCTTCTTTATCCTTTCATCTGTTGATGGACATTTTGGTTGCTTCACTGTCTTGTCTATTGTGAATAAGGCTGCAGTGCAACTTTTGCAGCCCGGGTCTTCATTCTGGTCTTCTCAGGTGAGAGGCCCATTGGTGCGCCTGCTGGATTGAATGGTACCTCAATTTTTCGTTTTCAACGCAGCTCCTTTCTGTTCTCATTATTAGCGTTTAACCCTTTTACATCTCACCAGCAGCTAGAGGGTACACAGTTCTCTAAAACCCCTTCAGCATTTATTGTTTGTAGACTTTTTGCCAATGGTCCGTCGACTGGTGTGAGTTGAAAACATTCTGTAGATTAGATTGCATGAGTCTAATACTTCCTGAGGTGGAGCGTTTATCCATTTTCCTTTCTTTAAAAAGAGAGTGAGTAAAACTTACCTCTTCATACTATCTTCTTGAAAATTTGGCCTGTTTTGAATTTTTTGTATCCATTCCCTACCTCAGCACAATTTTGAGGGCAGGTGTCTTTACAGCTCTGAGTCCTTGTGAATGGTAAGTGACCATTAGCAGTGGGTTAAAAGCTGCTCTTGTGGGAATCGGCCACAAGGCGGCAGCATTTCTCCTTTACCAAATCTGGTTACTAGGGCAACAGAGCCTTACTGGAAGTGGTGTTCTAGGTGGTAAATTAGAATGGAACGTGCGAGGAAAAAGCCCTTTAAGTTTATGTCTCATTACCTCTTGTTGGTATTTTGAACTTAATTTTTATTTTTTATCACAGCAAACTTGATTACAATGTTTTGTTTGTTCTAGTTGTGCAAGATGCGGTTCTTTCACACATATGCATATATCTATTCTTCTTCGGATCCTTTTCCCATGCAGGTTATGACACAATGTTGAGTAGTCTTCTCTTGGTATTGCGTAGGTCTTTGGTGATTATATATTTCACATGTGTTTGTATCTCTCTGTTAACCTCAATATGGTAATGTATCCAATCCTCACACCTTTCCATTTGGTGAACCATAAGTTTTTTTAATGAATCTATGATAGTGTTTCTCTGTGGAAATATCTTTGTATCATTTTTTAGGTAACACCTCTATGTGATATGATAGGATATGTGTCTTTCGCTTTCTCACTTACTCCAAGTTGACTGATTACTTCTCGACTCATCTATGGTGCTGCAAATGGCATTGTTTCATTTTTTCACTAGCTCCTATTCCATCTGTACAGGTAGCAGTTCTTCTTTGTCCACCCATCTGTCGGTGGACTTTTTGGTTACTTCCATATCTTGGCTATTGTAATACTATGCAATGTAGATTTGCGTGCCTGTGTCCTTTCAGTTCTGTCTTCTTAGTTTATAGGTCCAAGAATAGGTCTGCTGGATCATATGGTAGCTGAATGTTTACCTTTTATAGGCAGCAGCTCTATTCTGTTCTCCTTAGTGGCTTTTTCCAGGTTACATCCCACTTAAAGTGGAGGGTATGTATTTCTTCCCAGCGCCTTCAGCATTTATTCTTTGTAGTTTTTGCTGATGGTTATTCTGAGTGGTGTGAGCTGATACCTCTTTGTGGTTGAATTTGCATGTGTCTCATAATGCGTTGAAATTGAGCGTTAAGACATGTCCATTTTATTTTTTGAGCTGTGATTAGAGCTTATTACTTCCAAGTGTTTTCTTAAAGTGTGTGTCACCATTTGAAATATTTTGGCCATTATCTCCCTCAAGACATTTTGAGGGCAGGTTTCATTTACAGCCCTGCAGTACTTGTTCATATGAAGTGACCATTAGCTCAGGCTTTAAACCTGCTTTTGCAGGTAACGGCCAGAGAGCGGCAGCCTTTCTACGTTCTCCATGCTGGTACTAGGGAAACAGACCTACCGGCCAGTGGTATTCTTCGGTTATAAATTAGAGTGCAATGTGCCCGGGTAAACCCACAAATGTTGATGTCTCCTTGCTTTTGTTTGTTTTTAAATTTAATTTATATTTATTATTAGAGTAATATTCCATTGTGTACGTGGACCACTTCTTCTTGGTGCATTCCTCGGTTGATGGACATTTTCATTGCTTCCAAGTGCTGGCTATGGTAAATATTGCTGGCGTACAGGTTTGCCCGCCTGTCACTTTTTCATTCTCATTTTCTCAGGTGATAGGCCAAGCAGTGGTTGTGATTGATTGACTGGTAGCTCAATATTTCCCTTTTCAAAGCACCTACATTGTGTTTTCATTAGTGGCTCTTTACATGCCCCCCCCTTACAACCGAGGGTACGCATTTCTCCACACTCCCTTCACCGTTTATTTTTGGCAGCATTTTTCCTAATGGCCATTCTGACTGCTGTGAGCTGATAGGTTTTTGTAATATGGGTATGCATGTCATTAAAATTTTTAAAATTCATCATATTCCTACGCCTTTTTCTTTTCTCTTAAAAGAAAAAACCGTGAGTACAATATAGCTCTTGAAACTGTCTTCTTCGAAGGTTGCCCTCTTTTGAATTTTTTGGTCGATTTTTGACCCCAGAAATTTTCGGGAGGGCAGGTGCCATTTACAGAACTGCAAGTTGGTGAAAATTTAGTGACCTTTTGCAGTGGGTTCAAAGCTGCTGTTGTGGGAAACGGCCACAAGGAGGTAGCATTTCTCCATTCCCCAAGCTGGGTCCTAGGGCAGCAGAGCCTTTCTGGAAGTCATTGTCCTAGGTTGTAAATTAGAATGGAATTTGCCAGGAGAAATCCCCTTAAGTTTATGTCTCATTACTTCTTCTTGGTTTTTAAAATTTTTTTTAATCTGGGTAAAGTTTAGAATATTGTTTGTCCTAGGTGTACACAATCTGGTTCATTTGTACATTATGTATGTCTATTAATGTACAGATCCTCTTCCCATGTAAAATATTACAGTGTTCCGTCGACCTCCCTTGCTATATGTTCGGTCTTTTTGATACATGTATATAATATGTATTTGTATATGTATAGTAACACTCATCTTCATTCTCAATTTCCCCCCTCCTTTCCTTTTAGATGAGCATAGTTTGTTTTCTAAGCCTGTGAGTGTCTTTCTCTTTGGAAATATGTTCATCTGTGTCAGTTATTAGGTAATGCCATAAGTGATAATATAGGCTATAGGTCTTTTGCTTTCCGACCTACTTCATGTTTTGTGATTATCTCCAGGCTCATCTACGGTGCCCCAAAGAGTAGTGCTTCAAAGTTTTCCAAGGCTAATATTCCATTGTGTACATGGACCACTTCTTCTTGGTGCATTCCTCTGTTGATGGACATTTTCGTTGCTTCCAAGTGTTGCCTATGGTAAATATTGCTGGAGTGCAGGATTGCCAGCCTGTGATTTTTGATTTTCATTTTCTCAGGTGATAGACCCAGCAGTGGTTATGATTGATTGACTGGTATGGTAGCTCAACGTTTACCTTTTCAAGGCACCTCAATTGTGCTTTCATTTGTGGCTCTTACCACGTCCCCCTTAGAATCGAGGGTACGCATTGCTCCACAATCACGTCAGCATTTATTTTTTGCAGCATTTTTGTTGATGGCCATTCTGACTGGTGTGAGCTGATAGGTTTTTGTAATTTGGGTTTACATGTCTGTAAAAATTCCTACAATTCATCATTTTCCCACGCCTTTTTGTTTTCTGTTAAAAGAACAAAAGTGTGAGTATAATATACCTCTTCAAATTTTCTTTTTGGAAGGTTGCACTCTAGAATTCTTTGGTTGATTTTCGACCTCAGTATTTTTTGGAGGGCAGGTGTCATTTACAGAACTGCAATTGGTGAATATTTAGTGACCTTTTGCAGTGGGTTTAAAACTGCTGTTGTGGGAAACGGCCACAAGGATGCAGCATTTCTCCATTCCCAAATCTGGGTACTAGGGCAGCACAGCCGTTCTGGAAGTCCTTTGCCGAGGTTGTAAATTTGAATGGAATGTGCCAGGAAAACCCCCCATAAGTTTATGTCTCATTACTCCTAGTTCGTTGTTTTAATTTTTTCAATTGGGGTAATGGTTAGAATGTTGCTTGTCCAAGGTGTACATCTACATATTCTATATACCTATTTATGTAGAGATCCTCTTCCCGTGTAAATTATTACAGAGTGTTCCCTAAACCTTCCTTGCTATATGGTCGGTCTTTTTGATATATGTATATAATATGTATTTGTATACATATGGTAACGCTAATCTTCATTTATCCATTCCCCCCACCTTTCCTTTTAGATAAGCATAGTTTTTTTTTAATAAGTCTGTGATTGACTTTCTCTGTGGAATTATGTTCATTTGTGTCAGTTATTAGATAACGCCTATAAGTGATATCATAGGATATAGGACTTTTGCTTTCCGACTTACCTCATGTTCTGTGATTATCTCCAAGATCATCTATGGTGCCTCAGAGAGCAGTGTTTCATTGTTTTCCATGGCTAGTATTCATTGTGTACATGGACCACTTCTTCTTTATCCTTTCATCTGTTGATGGACATTTTGGTTGCTTCACTGTCTTGTCTATTGTGAATAAGGCTGCAGTGCAACTTTTGCAGCCCGGGTCTTCATTCTGGTCTTCTCAGGTGAGAGGCCCATTGGTGCGCCTGCTGGATTGAATGGTACCTCAATTTTTCGTTTTCAACGCAGCTCCTTTCTGTTCTCATTATTAGCGTTTAACCCTTTTACATCTCACCAGCAGCTAGAGGGTACACAGTTCTCTAAAACCCCTTCAGCATTTATTGTTTGTAGACTTTTTGCCAATGGTCCGTCGACTGGTGTGAGTTGAAAACATTCTGTAGATTAGATTGCATGAGTCTAATACTTCCTGAGGTGGAGCGTTTATCCATTTTCCTTTCTTTAAAAAGAGAGTGAGTAAAACTTACCTCTTCATACTATCTTCTTGAAAATTTGGCCTGTTTTGAATTTTTTGTATCCATTCCCTACCTCAGCACAATTTTGAGGGCAGGTGTCTTTACAGCTCTGAGTCCTTGTGAATGGTAAGTGACCATTAGCAGTGGGTTAAAAGCTGCTCTTGTGGGAATCGGCCACAAGGCGGCAGCATTTCTCCTTTACCAAATCTGGTTACTAGGGCAACAGAGCCTTACTGGAAGTGGTGTTCTAGGTGGTAAATTAGAATGGAACGTGCGAGGAAAAAGCCCTTTAAGTTTATGTCTCATTACCTCTTGTTGGTATTTTGAACTTAATTTTTATTTTTTATCACAGCAAACTTGATTACAATGTTTTGTTTGTTCTAGTTGTGCAAGATGCGGTTCTTTCACACATATGCATATATCTATTCTTCTTCGGATCCTTTTCCCATGCAGGTTATGACACAATGTTGAGTAGTCTTCTCTTGGTATTGCGTAGGTCTTTGGTGATTATATATTTCACATGTGTTTGTATCTCTCTGTTAACCTCAATATGGTAATGTATCCAATCCTCACACCTTTCCATTTGGTGAACCATAAGTTTTTTTAATGAATCTATGATAGTGTTTCTCTGTGGAAATATCTTTGTATCATTTTTTAGGTAACACCTCTATGTGATATGATAGGATATGTGTCTTTCGCTTTCTCACTTACTCCAAGTTGACTGATTACTTCTCGACTCATCTATGGTGCTGCAAATGGCATTGTTTCATTTTTTCACTAGCTCCTATTCCATCTGTACAGGTAGCAGTTCTTCTTTGTCCACCCATCTGTCGGTGGACTTTTTGGTTACTTCCATATCTTGGCTATTGTAATACTATGCAATGTAGATTTGCGTGCCTGTGTCCTTTCAGTTCTGTCTTCTTAGTTTATAGGTCCAAGAATAGGTCTGCTGGATCATATGGTAGCTGAATGTTTACCTTTTATAGGCAGCAGCTCTATTCTGTTCTCCTTAGTGGCTTTTTCCAGGTTACATCCCACTTAAAGTGGAGGGTATGTATTTCTTCCCAGCGCCTTCAGCATTTATTCTTTGTAGTTTTTGCTGATGGTTATTCTGAGTGGTGTGAGCTGATACCTCTTTGTGGTTGAATTTGCATGTGTCTCATAATGCGTTGAAATTGAGCGTTAAGACATGTCCATTTTATTTTTCGAGCTGTGATTAGAGCTTATTACTTCCAAGTGTTTTCTTAAAGTGTGTGTCACCATTTGAAATATTTTGGCCATTATCTCCCTCAAGACATTTTGAGGGCAGGTTTCATTTACAGCCCTGCAGTACTTGTTCATATGAAGTGACCATTAGCTCAGGCTTTAAACCTGCTTTTGCAGGTAACGGCCAGAGAGCGGCAGCCTTTCTACGTTCTCCATGCTGGTACTAGGGAAACAGACCTACCGGCCAGTGGTATTCTTCGGTTATAAATTAGAGTGCAATGTGCCCGGGTAAACCCACAAATGTTGATGTCTCCTTGCTTTTGTTTGTTTTTAAATTTAATTTATATTTATTATTAGAGTAATATTCCATTGTGTACGTGGACCACTTCTTCTTGGTGCATTCCTCGGTTGATGGACATTTTCATTGCTTCCAAGTGCTGGCTATGGTAAATATTGCTGGCGTACAGGTTTGCCCGCCTGTCACTTTTTCATTCTCATTTTCTCAGGTGATAGGCCAAGCAGTGGTTGTGATTGATTGACTGGTAGCTCAATATTTCCCTTTTCAAAGCACCTACATTGTGTTTTCATTAGTGGCTCTTTACATGCCCCCCCCTTACAACCGAGGGTACGCATTTCTCCACACTCCCTTCACCGTTTATTTTTGGCAGCATTTTTCCTAATGGCCATTCTGACTGCTGTGAGCTGATAGGTTTTTGTAATATGGGTATGCATGTCATTAAAATTTTTAAAATTCATCATATTCCTACGCCTTTTTCTTTTCTCTTAAAAGAAAAAACCGTGAGTACAATATAGCTCTTGAAACTGTCTTCTTCGAAGGTTGCCCTCTTTTGAATTTTTTGGTCGATTTTTGACCCCAGAAATTTTCGGGAGGGCAGGTGCCATTTACAGAACTGCAAGTTGGTGAAAATTTAGTGACCTTTTGCAGTGGGTTCAAAGCTGCTGTTGTGGGAAACGGCCACAAGGAGGTAGCATTTCTCCATTCCCCAAGCTGGGTCCTAGGGCAGCAGAGCCTTTCTGGAAGTCATTGTCCTAGGTTGTAAATTAGAATGGAATTTGCCAGGAGAAATCCCCTTAAGTTTATGTCTCATTACTTCTTCTTGGTTTTTAAAATTTTTTTTAATCTGGGTAAAGTTTAGAATATTGTTTGTCCTAGGTGTACACAATCTGGTTCATTTGTACATTATGTATGTCTATTAATGTACAGATCCTCTTCCCATGTAAAATATTACAGTGTTCCGTCGACCTCCCTTGCTATATGTTCGGTCTTTTTGATACATGTATATAATATGTATTTGTATATGTATAGTAACACTCATCTTCATTCTCAATTTCCCCCCTCCTTTCCTTTTAGATGAGCATAGTTTGTTTTCTAAGCCTGTGAGTGTCTTTCTCTTTGGAAATATGTTCATCTGTGTCAGTTATTAGGTAATGCCATAAGTGATAATATAGGCTATAGGTCTTTTGCTTTCCGACCTACTTCATGTTTTGTGATTATCTCCAGGCTCATCTACGGTGCCCCAAAGAGTAGTGCTTCAAAGTTTTCCAAGGCTAATATTCCATTGTGTACATGGACCACTTCTTCTTGGTGCATTCCTCTGTTGATGGACATTTTCGTTGCTTCCAAGTGTTGCCTATGGTAAATATTGCTGGAGTGCAGGATTGCCAGCCTGTGATTTTTGATTTTCATTTTCTCAGGTGATAGACCCAGCAGTGGTTATGATTGATTGACTGGTATGGTAGCTCAACGTTTACCTTTTCAAGGCACCTCAATTGTGCTTTCATTTGTGGCTCTTACCACGTCCCCCTTAGAATCGAGGGTACGCATTGCTCCACAATCACGTCAGCATTTATTTTTTGCAGCATTTTTGTTGATGGCCATTCTGACTGGTGTGAGCTGATAGGTTTTTGTAATTTGGGTTTACATGTCTGTAAAAATTCCTACAATTCATCATTTTCCCACGCCTTTTTGTTTTCTGTTAAAAGAACAAAAGTGTGAGTATAATATACCTCTTCAAATTTTCTTTTTGGAAGGTTGCACTCTAGAATTCTTTGGTTGATTTTCGACCTCAGTATTTTTTGGAGGGCAGGTGTCATTTACAGAACTGCAATTGGTGAATATTTAGTGACCTTTTGCAGTGGGTTTAAAACTGCTGTTGTGGGAAACGGCCACAAGGATGCAGCATTTCTCCATTCCCAAATCTGGGTACTAGGGCAGCACAGCCGTTCTGGAAGTCCTTTGCCGAGGTTGTAAATTTGAATGGAATGTGCCAGGAAAACCCCCCATAAGTTTATGTCTCATTACTCCTAGTTCGTTGTTTTAATTTTTTCAATTGGGGTAATGGTTAGAATGTTGCTTGTCCAAGGTGTACATCTACATATTCTATATACCTATTTATGTAGAGATCCTCTTCCCGTGTAAATTATTACAGAGTGTTCCCTAAACCTTCCTTGCTATATGGTCGGTCTTTTTGATATATGTATATAATATGTATTTGTATACATATGGTAACGCTAATCTTCATTTATCCATTCCCCCCACCTTTCCTTTTAGATAAGCATAGTTTTTTTTAATAAGTCTGTGATTGACTTTCTCTGTGGAATTATGTTCATTTGTGTCAGTTATTAGATAACGCCTATAAGTGATATCATAGGATATAGGACTTTTGCTTTCCGACTTACCTCATGTTCTGTGATTATCTCCAAGATCATCTATGGTGCCTCAGAGAGCAGTGTTTCATTGTTTTCCATGGCTAGTATTCATTGTGTACATGGACCACTTCTTCTTTATCCTTTCATCTGTTGATGGACATTTTGGTTGCTTCACTGTCTTGTCTATTGTGAATAAGGCTGCAGTGCAACTTTTGCAGCCCGGGTCTTCATTCTGGTCTTCTCAGGTGAGAGGCCCATTGGTGCGCCTGCTGGATTGAATGGTACCTCAATTTTTCGTTTTCAACGCAGCTCCTTTCTGTTCTCATTATTAGCGTTTAACCCTTTTACATCTCACCAGCAGCTAGAGGGTACACAGTTCTCTAAAACCCCTTCAGCATTTATTGTTTGTAGACTTTTTGCCAATGGTCCGTCGACTGGTGTGAGTTGAAAACATTCTGTAGATTAGATTGCATGAGTCTAATACTTCCTGAGGTGGAGCGTTTATCCATTTTCCTTTCTTTAAAAAGAGAGTGAGTAAAACTTACCTCTTCATACTATCTTCTTGAAAATTTGGCCTGTTTTGAATTTTTTGTATCCATTCCCTACCTCAGCACAATTTTGAGGGCAGGTGTCTTTACAGCTCTGAGTCCTTGTGAATGGTAAGTGACCATTAGCAGTGGGTTAAAAGCTGCTCTTGTGGGAATCGGCCACAAGGCGGCAGCATTTCTCCTTTACCAAATCTGGTTACTAGGGCAACAGAGCCTTACTGGAAGTGGTGTTCTAGGTGGTAAATTAGAATGGAACGTGCGAGGAAAAAGCCCTTTAAGTTTATGTCTCATTACCTCTTGTTGGTATTTTGAACTTAATTTTTATTTTTTATCACAGCAAACTTGATTACAATGTTTTGTTTGTTCTAGTTGTGCAAGATGCGGTTCTTTCACACATATGCATATATCTATTCTTCTTCGGATCCTTTTCCCATGCAGGTTATGACACAATGTTGAGTAGTCTTCTCTTGGTATTGCGTAGGTCTTTGGTGATTATATATTTCACATGTGTTTGTATCTCTCTGTTAACCTCAATATGGTAATGTATCCAATCCTCACACCTTTCCATTTGGTGAACCATAAGTTTTTTTAATGAATCTATGATAGTGTTTCTCTGTGGAAATATCTTTGTATCATTTTTTAGGTAACACCTCTATGTGATATGATAGGATATGTGTCTTTCGCTTTCTCACTTACTCCAAGTTGACTGATTACTTCTCGACTCATCTATGGTGCTGCAAATGGCATTGTTTCATTTTTTCACTAGCTCCTATTCCATCTGTACAGGTAGCAGTTCTTCTTTGTCCACCCATCTGTCGGTGGACTTTTTGGTTACTTCCATATCTTGGCTATTGTAATACTATGCAATGTAGATTTGCGTGCCTGTGTCCTTTCAGTTCTGTCTTCTTAGTTTATAGGTCCAAGAATAGGTCTGCTGGATCATATGGTAGCTGAATGTTTACCTTTTATAGGCAGCAGCTCTATTCTGTTCTCCTTAGTGGCTTTTTCCAGGTTACATCCCACTTAAAGTGGAGGGTATGTATTTCTTCCCAGCGCCTTCAGCATTTATTCTTTGTAGTTTTTGCTGATGGTTATTCTGAGTGGTGTGAGCTGATACCTCTTTGTGGTTGAATTTGCATGTGTCTCATAATGCGTTGAAATTGAGCGTTAAGACATGTCCATTTTATTTTTCGAGCTGTGATTAGAGCTTATTACTTCCAAGTGTTTTCTTAAAGTATGTGTCACCATTTGAAATATTTTGGCCATTATCTCCCTCAAGACATTTTGAGGGCAGGTTTCATTTACAGCCCTGCAGTACTTGTTCATATGAAGTGACCATTAGCTCAGGCTTTAAACCTGCTTTTGCAGGTAACGGCCAGAGAGCGGCAGCCTTTCTACGTTCTCCATGCTGGTACTAGGGAAACAGACCTACCGGCCAGTGGTATTCTTCGGTTATAAATTAGAGTGCAATGTGCCCGGGTAAACCCACAAATGTTGATGTCTCCTTGCTTTTGTTTGTTTTTAAATTTAATTTATATTTATTATTAGAGTAATATTCCATTGTGTACGTGGACCACTTCTTCTTGGTGCATTCCTCGGTTGATGGACATTTTCATTGCTTCCAAGTGCTGGCTATGGTAAATATTGCTGGCGTACAGGTTTGCCCGCCTGTCACTTTTTCATTCTCATTTTCTCAGGTGATAGGCCAAGCAGTGGTTGTGATTGATTGACTGGTAGCTCAATATTTCCCTTTTCAAAGCACCTACATTGTGTTTTCATTAGTGGCTCTTTACATGCCCCCCCTTACAACCGAGGGTACGCATTTCTCCACACTCCCTTCACCGTTTATTTTTGGCAGCATTTTTCCTAATGGCCATTCTGACTGCTGTGAGCTGATAGGTTTTTGTAATATGGGTATGCATGTCATTAAAATTTTTTAAATTCATCATATTCCTACGCCTTTTTCTTTTCTCTTAAAAGAAAAAACCGTGAGTACAATATAGCTCTTGAAACTGTCTTCTTCGAAGGTTGCCCTCTTTTGAATTTTTTGGTCGATTTTTGACCCCAGAAATTTTCGGGAGGGCAGGTGCCATTTACAGAACTGCAAGTTGGTGAAAATTTAGTGACCTTTTGCAGTGGGTTCAAAGCTGCTGTTGTGGGAAACGGCCACAAGGAGGTAGCATTTCTCCATTCCCCAAGCTGGGTCCTAGGGCAGCAGAGCCTTTCTGGAAGTCATTGTCCTAGGTTGTAAATTAGAATGGAATTTGCCAGGAGAAATCCCCTTAAGTTTATGTCTCATTACTTCTTCTTGGTTTTTAAAATTTTTTTTAATCTGGGTAAAGTTTAGAATATTGTTTGTCCTAGGTGTACACAATCTGGTTCATTTGTACATTATGTATGTCTATTAATGTACAGATCCTCTTCCCATGTAAAATATTACAGTGTTCCGTCGACCTCCCTTGCTATATGTTCGGTCTTTTTGATACATGTATATAATATGTATTTGTATATGTATAGTAACACTCATCTTCATTCTCAATTTCCCCCCTCCTTTCCTTTTAGATGAGCATAGTTTGTTTTCTAAGCCTGTGAGTGTCTTTCTCTTTGGAAATATGTTCATCTGTGTCAGTTATTAGGTAATGCCATAAGTGATAATATAGGCTATAGGTCTTTTGCTTTCCGACCTACTTCATGTTTTGTGATTATCTCCAGGCTCATCTACGGTGCCCCAAAGAGTAGTGCTTCAAAGTTTTCCAAGGCTAATATTCCATTGTGTACATGGACCACTTCTTCTTGGTGCATTCCTCTGTTGATGGACATTTTCGTTGCTTCCAAGTGTTGCCTATGGTAAATATTGCTGGAGTGCAGGATTGCCAGCCTGTGATTTTTGATTTTCATTTTCTCAGGTGATAGACCCAGCAGTGGTTATGATTGATTGACTGGTATGGTAGCTCAACGTTTACCTTTTCAAGGCACCTCAATTGTGCTTTCATTTGTGGCTCTTACCACGTCCCCCTTAGAATCGAGGGTACGCATTGCTCCACAATCACGTCAGCATTTATTTTTTGCAGCATTTTTGTTGATGGCCATTCTGACTGGTGTGAGCTGATAGGTTTTTGTAATTTGGGTTTACATGTCTGTAAAAATTCCTACAATTCATCATTTTTCCACGCCTTTTTGTTTTCTGTTAAAAGAAAAAAAGTGTGAGTATAATATACCTCTTCAAATTTTCTTTTTGGAAGGTTGCACTCTAGAATTCTTTGGTTGATTTTCGACCTCAGTATTTTTTGGAGGGCAGGTGTCATTTACAGAACTGCAATTGGTGAATATTTAGTGACCTTTTGCAGTGGGTTTAAAACTGCTGTTGTGGGAAACGGCCACAAGGATGCAGCATTTCTCCATTCCCAAATCTGGGTACTAGGGCAGCACAGCCGTTCTGGAAGTCCTTTGCCGAGGTTGTAAATTTGAATGGAATGTGCCAGGAAAACCCCCCATAAGTTTATGTCTCATTACTCCTAGTTCGTTGTTTTAATTTTTTCAATTGGGGTAATGGTTAGAATGTTGCTTGTCCAAGGTGTACATCTACATATTCTATATACCTATTTATGTAGAGATCCTCTTCCCGTGTAAATTATTACAGAGTGTTCCCTAAACCTTCCTTGCTATATGGTCGGTCTTTTTGATATATGTATATAATATGTATTTGTATACATATGGTAACGCTAATCTTCATTTATCCATTCCCCCCACCTTTCCTTTTAGATAAGCATAGTTTTTTTTTAATAAGTCTGTGATTGACTTTCTCTGTGGAATTATGTTCATTTGTGTCAGTTATTAGATAACGCCTATAAGTGATATCATAGGATATAGGACTTTTGCTTTCCGACTTACCTCATGTTCTGTGATTATCTCCAAGATCATCTATGGTGCCTCAGAGAGCAGTGTTTCATTGTTTTCCATGGCTAGTATTCATTGTGTACATGGACCACTTCTTCTTTATCCTTTCATCTGTTGATGGACATTTTGGTTGCTTCACTGTCTTGTCTATTGTGAATAAGGCTGCAGTGCAACTTTTGCAGCCCGGGTCTTCATTCTGGTCTTCTCAGGTGAGAGGCCCATTGGTGCGCCTGCTGGATTGAATGGTACCTCAATTTTTCGTTTTCAACGCAGCTCCTTTCTGTTCTCATTATTAGCGTTTAACCCTTTTACATCTCACCAGCAGCTAGAGGGTACACAGTTCTCTAAAACCCCTTCAGCATTTATTGTTTGTAGACTTTTTGCCAATGGTCCGTCGACTGGTGTGAGTTGAAAACATTCTGTAGATTAGATTGCATGAGTCTAATACTTCCTGAGGTGGAGCGTTTATCCATTTTCCTTTCTTTAAAAAGAGAGTGAGTAAAACTTACCTCTTCATACTATCTTCTTGAAAATTTGGCCTGTTTTGAATTTTTTGTATCCATTCCCTACCTCAGCACAATTTTGAGGGCAGGTGTCTTTACAGCTCTGAGTCCTTGTGAATGGTAAGTGACCATTAGCAGTGGGTTAAAAGCTGCTCTTGTGGGAATCGGCCACAAGGCGGCAGCATTTCTCCTTTACCAAATCTGGTTACTAGGGCAACAGAGCCTTACTGGAAGTGGTGTTCTAGGTGGTAAATTAGAATGGAACGTGCGAGGAAAAAGCCCTTTAAGTTTATGTCTCATTACCTCTTGTTGGTATTTTGAACTTAATTTTTATTTTTTATCACAGCAAACTTGATTACAATGTTTTGTTTGTTCTAGTTGTGCAAGATGCGGTTCTTTCACACATATGCATATATCTATTCTTCTTCGGATCCTTTTCCCATGCAGGTTATGACACAATGTTGAGTAGTCTTCTCTTGGTATTGCGTAGGTCTTTGGTGATTATATATTTCACATGTGTTTGTATCTCTCTGTTAACCTCAATATGGTAATGTATCCAATCCTCACACCTTTCCATTTGGTGAACCATAAGTTTTTTTAATGAATCTATGATAGTGTTTCTCTGTGGAAATATCTTTGTATCATTTTTTAGGTAACACCTCTATGTGATATGATAGGATATGTGTCTTTCGCTTTCTCACTTACTCCAAGTTGACTGATTACTTCTCGACTCATCTATGGTGCTGCAAATGGCATTGTTTCATTTTTTCACTAGCTCCTATTCCATCTGTACAGGTAGCAGTTCTTCTTTGTCCACCCATCTGTCGGTGGACTTTTTGGTTACTTCCATATCTTGGCTATTGTAATACTATGCAATGTAGATTTGCGTGCCTGTGTCCTTTCAGTTCTGTCTTCTTAGTTTATAGGTCCAAGAATAGGTCTGCTGGATCATATGGTAGCTGAATGTTTACCTTTTATAGGCAGCAGCTCTATTCTGTTCTCCTTAGTGGCTTTTTCCAGGTTACATCCCACTTAAAGTGGAGGGTATGTATTTCTTCCCAGCGCCTTCAGCATTTATTCTTTGTAGTTTTTGCTGATGGTTATTCTGAGTGGTGTGAGCTGATACCTCTTTGTGGTTGAATTTGCATGTGTCTCATAATGCGTTGAAATTGAGCGTTAAGACATGTCCATTTTATTTTTCGAGCTGTGATTAGAGCTTATTACTTCCAAGTGTTTTCTTAAAGTATGTGTCACCATTTGAAATATTTTGGCCATTATCTCCCTCAAGACATTTTGAGGGCAGGTTTCATTTACAGCCCTGCAGTACTTGTTCATATGAAGTGACCATTAGCTCAGGCTTTAAACCTGCTTTTGCAGGTAACGGCCAGAGAGCGGCAGCCTTTCTACGTTCTCCATGCTGGTACTAGGGAAACAGACCTACCGGCCAGTGGTATTCTTCGGTTATAAATTAGAGTGCAATGTGCCCGGGTAAACCCACAAATGTTGATGTCTCCTTGCTTTTGTTTGTTTTTAAATTTAATTTATATTTATTATTAGAGTAATATTCCATTGTGTACGTGGACCACTTCTTCTTGGTGCATTCCTCGGTTGATGGACATTTTCATTGCTTCCAAGTGCTGGCTATGGTAAATATTGCTGGCGTACAGGTTTGCCCGCCTGTCACTTTTTCATTCTCATTTTCTCAGGTGATAGGCCAAGCAGTGGTTGTGATTGATTGACTGGTAGCTCAATATTTCCCTTTTCAAAGCACCTACATTGTGTTTTCATTAGTGGCTCTTTACATGCCCCCCCCTTACAACCGAGGGTACGCATTTCTCCACACTCCCTTCACCGTTTATTTTTGGCAGCATTTTTCCTAATGGCCATTCTGACTGCTGTGAGCTGATAGGTTTTTGTAATATGGGTATGCATATCATTAAAATTTTTAAAATTCATCATATTCCTACGCCTTTTTCTTTTCTCTTAAAAGAAAAAACCGTGAGTACAATATAGCTCTTGAAACTGTCTTCTTCGAAGGTTGCCCTCTTTTGAATTTTTTGGTCGATTTTTGACCCCAGAAATTTTCGGGAGGGCAGGTGCCATTTACAGAACTGCAAGTTGGTGAAAATTTAGTGACCTTTTGCAGTGGGTTCAAAGCTGCTGTTGTGGGAAACGGCCACAAGGAGGTAGCATTTCTCCATTCCCCAAGCTGGGTCCTAGGGCAGCAGAGCCTTTCTGGAAGTCATTGTCCTAGGTTGTAAATTAGAATGGAATTTGCCAGGAGAAATCCCCTTAAGTTTATGTCTCATTACTTCTTCTTGGTTTTTAAAATTTTTTTTAATCTGGGTAAAGTTTAGAATATTGTTTGTCCTAGGTGTACACAATCTGGTTCATTTGTACATTATGTATGTCTATTAATGTACAGATCCTCTTCCCATGTAAAATATTACAGTGTTCCGTCGACCTCCCTTGCTATATGTTCGGTCTTTTTGATACATGTATATAATATGTATTTGTATATGTATAGTAACACTCATCTTCATTCTCAATTTCCCCCCTCCTTTCCTTTTAGATGAGCATAGTTTGTTTTCTAAGCCTGTGAGTGTCTTTCTCTTTGGAAATATGTTCATCTGTGTCAGTTATTAGGTAATGCCATAAGTGATAATATAGGCTATAGGTCTTTTGCTTTCCGACCTACTTCATGTTTTGTGATTATCTCCAGGCTCATCTACGGTGCCCCAAAGAGTAGTGCTTCAAAGTTTTCCAAGGCTAATATTCCATTGTGTACATGGACCACTTCTTCTTGGTGCATTCCTCTGTTGATGGACATTTTCGTTGCTTCCAAGTGTTGCCTATGGTAAATATTGCTGGAGTGCAGGATTGCCAGCCTGTGATTTTTGATTTTCATTTTCTCAGGTGATAGACCCAGCAGTGGTTATGATTGATTGACTGGTATGGTAGCTCAACGTTTACCTTTTCAAGGCACCTCAATTGTGCTTTCATTTGTGGCTCTTACCACGTCCCCCTTAGAATCGAGGGTACGCATTGCTCCACAATCACGTCAGCATTTATTTTTTGCAGCATTTTTGTTGATGGCCATTCTGACTGGTGTGAGCTGATAGGTTTTTGTAATTTGGGTTTACATGTCTGTAAAAATTCCTACAATTCATCATTTTTCCACGCCTTTTTGTTTTCTGTTAAAAGAAAAAAAGTGTGAGTATAATATACCTCTTCAAATTTTCTTTTTGGAAGGTTGCACTCTAGAATTCTTTGGTTGATTTTCGACCTCAGTATTTTTTGGAGGGCAGGTGTCATTTACAGAACTGCAATTGGTGAATATTTAGTGACCTTTTGCAGTGGGTTTAAAACTGCTGTTGTGGGAAACGGCCACAAGGATGCAGCATTTCTCCATTCCCAAATCTGGGTACTAGGGCAGCACAGCCGTTCTGGAAGTCCTTTGCCGAGGTTGTAAATTTGAATGGAATGTGCCAGGAAAACCCCCCATAAGTTTATGTCTCATTACTCCTAGTTCGTTGTTTTAATTTTTTCAATTGGGGTAATGGTTAGAATGTTGCTTGTCCAAGGTGTACATCTACATATTCTATATACCTATTTATGTAGAGATCCTCTTCCCGTGTAAATTATTACAGAGTGTTCCCTAAACCTTCCTTGCTATATGGTCGGTCTTTTTGATATATGTATATAATATGTATTTGTATACATATGGTAACGCTAATCTTCATTTATCCATTCCCCCCACCTTTCCTTTTAGATAAGCATAGTTTTTTTTTAATAAGTCTGTGATTGACTTTCTCTGTGGAATTATGTTCATTTGTGTCAGTTATTAGATAACGCCTATAAGTGATATCATAGGATATAGGACTTTTGCTTTCCGACTTACCTCATGTTCTGTGATTATCTCCAAGATCATCTATGGTGCCTCAGAGAGCAGTGTTTCATTGTTTTCCATGGCTAGTATTCATTGTGTACATGGACCACTTCTTCTTTATCCTTTCATCTGTTGATGGACATTTTGGTTGCTTCACTGTCTTGTCTATTGTGAATAAGGCTGCAGTGCAACTTTTGCAGCCCGGGTCTTCATTCTGGTCTTCTCAGGTGAGAGGCCCATTGGTGCGCCTGCTGGATTGAATGGTACCTCAATTTTTCGTTTTCAACGCAGCTCCTTTCTGTTCTCATTATTAGCGTTTAACCCTTTTACATCTCACCAGCAGCTAGAGGGTACACAGTTCTCTAAAACCCCTTCAGCATTTATTGTTTGTAGACTTTTTGCCAATGGTCCGTCGACTGGTGTGAGTTGAAAACATTCTGTAGATTAGATTGCATGAGTCTAATACTTCCTGAGGTGGAGCGTTTATCCATTTTCCTTTCTTTAAAAAGAGAGTGAGTAAAACTTACCTCTTCATACTATCTTCTTGAAAATTTGGCCTGTTTTGAATTTTTTGTATCCATTCCCTACCTCAGCACAATTTTGAGGGCAGGTGTCTTTACAGCTCTGAGTCCTTGTGAATGGTAAGTGACCATTAGCAGTGGGTTAAAAGCTGCTCTTGTGGGAATCGGCCACAAGGCGGCAGCATTTCTCCTTTACCAAATCTGGTTACTAGGGCAACAGAGCCTTACTGGAAGTGGTGTTCTAGGTGGTAAATTAGAATGGAACGTGCGAGGAAAAAGCCCTTTAAGTTTATGTCTCATTACCTCTTGTTGGTATTTTGAACTTAATTTTTATTTTTTATCACAGCAAACTTGATTACAATGTTTTGTTTGTTCTAGTTGTGCAAGATGCGGTTCTTTCACACATATGCATATATCTATTCTTCTTCGGATCCTTTTCCCATGCAGGTTATGACACAATGTTGAGTAGTCTTCTCTTGGTATTGCGTAGGTCTTTGGTGATTATATATTTCACATGTGTTTGTATCTCTCTGTTAACCTCAATATGGTAATGTATCCAATCCTCACACCTTTCCATTTGGTGAACCATAAGTTTTTTTAATGAATCTATGATAGTGTTTCTCTGTGGAAATATCTTTGTATCATTTTTTAGGTAACACCTCTATGTGATATGATAGGATATGTGTCTTTCGCTTTCTCACTTACTCCAAGTTGACTGATTACTTCTCGACTCATCTATGGTGCTGCAAATGGCATTGTTTCATTTTTTCACTAGCTCCTATTCCATCTGTACAGGTAGCAGTTCTTCTTTGTCCACCCATCTGTCGGTGGACTTTTTGGTTACTTCCATATCTTGGCTATTGTAATACTATGCAATGTAGATTTGCGTGCCTGTGTCCTTTCAGTTCTGTCTTCTTAGTTTATAGGTCCAAGAATAGGTCTGCTGGATCATATGGTAGCTGAATGTTTACCTTTTATAGGCAGCAGCTCTATTCTGTTCTCCTTAGTGGCTTTTTCCAGGTTACATCCCACTTAAAGTGGAGGGTATGTATTTCTTCCCAGCGCCTTCAGCATTTATTCTTTGTAGTTTTTGCTGATGGTTATTCTGAGTGGTGTGAGCTGATACCTCTTTGTGGTTGAATTTGCATGTGTCTCATAATGCGTTGAAATTGAGCGTTAAGACATGTCCATTTTATTTTTCGAGCTGTGATTAGAGCTTATTACTTCCAAGTGTTTTCTTAAAGTATGTGTCACCATTTGAAATATTTTGGCCATTATCTCCCTCAAGACATTTTGAGGGCAGGTTTCATTTACAGCCCTGCAGTACTTGTTCATATGAAGTGACCATTAGCTCAGGCTTTAAACCTGCTTTTGCAGGTAACGGCCAGAGAGCGGCAGCCTTTCTACGTTCTCCATGCTGGTACTAGGGAAACAGACCTACCGGCCAGTGGTATTCTTCGGTTATAAATTAGAGTGCAATGTGCCCGGGTAAACCCACAAATGTTGATGTCTCCTTGCTTTTGTTTGTTTTTAAATTTAATTTATATTTATTATTAGAGTAATATTCCATTGTGTACGTGGACCACTTCTTCTTGGTGCATTCCTCGGTTGATGGACATTTTCATTGCTTCCAAGTGCTGGCTATGGTAAATATTGCTGGCGTACAGGTTTGCCCGCCTGTCACTTTTTCATTCTCATTTTCTCAGGTGATAGGCCAAGCAGTGGTTGTGATTGATTGACTGGTAGCTCAATATTTCCCTTTTCAAAGCACCTACATTGTGTTTTCATTAGTGGCTCTTTACATGCCCCCCCTTACAACCGAGGGTACGCATTTCTCCACACTCCCTTCACCGTTTATTTTTGGCAGCATTTTTCCTAATGGCCATTCTGACTGCTGTGAGCTGATAGGTTTTTGTAATATGGGTATGCATATCATTAAAATTTTTAAAATTCATCATATTCCTACGCCTTTTTCTTTTCTCTTAAAAGAAAAAACCGTGAGTACAATATAGCTCTTGAAACTGTCTTCTTCGAAGGTTGCCCTCTTTTGAATTTTTTGGTCGATTTTTGACCCCAGAAATTTTCGGGAGGGCAGGTGCCATTTACAGAACTGCAAGTTGGTGAAAATTTAGTGACCTTTTGCAGTGGGTTCAAAGCTGCTGTTGTGGGAAACGGCCACAAGGAGGTAGCATTTCTCCATTCCCCAAGCTGGGTCCTAGGGCAGCAGAGCCTTTCTGGAAGTCATTGTCCTAGGTTGTAAATTAGAATGGAATTTGCCAGGAGAAATCCCCTTAAGTTTATGTCTCATTACTTCTTCTTGGTTTTTAAAATTTTTTTTAATCTGGGTAAAGTTTAGAATATTGTTTGTCCTAGGTGTACACAATCTGGTTCATTTGTACATTATGTATGTCTATTAATGTACAGATCCTCTTCCCATGTAAAATATTACAGTGTTCCGTCGACCTCCCTTGCTATATGTTCGGTCTTTTTGATACATGTATATAATATGTATTTGTATATGTATAGTAACACTCATCTTCATTCTCAATTTCCCCCCTCCTTTCCTTTTAGATGAGCATAGTTTGTTTTCTAAGCCTGTGAGTGTCTTTCTCTTTGGAAATATGTTCATCTGTGTCAGTTATTAGGTAATGCCATAAGTGATAATATAGGCTATAGGTCTTTTGCTTTCCGACCTACTTCATGTTTTGTGATTATCTCCAGGCTCATCTACGGTGCCCCAAAGAGTAGTGCTTCAAAGTTTTCCAAGGCTAATATTCCATTGTGTACATGGACCACTTCTTCTTGGTGCATTCCTCTGTTGATGGACATTTTCGTTGCTTCCAAGTGTTGCCTATGGTAAATATTGCTGGAGTGCAGGATTGCCAGCCTGTGATTTTTGATTTTCATTTTCTCAGGTGATAGACCCAGCAGTGGTTATGATTGATTGACTGGTATGGTAGCTCAACGTTTACCTTTTCAAGGCACCTCAATTGTGCTTTCATTTGTGGCTCTTACCACGTCCCCCTTAGAATCGAGGGTACGCATTGCTCCACAATCACGTCAGCATTTATTTTTTGCAGCATTTTTGTTGATGGCCATTCTGACTGGTGTGAGCTGATAGGTTTTTGTAATTTGGGTTTACATGTCTGTAAAAATTCCTACAATTCATCATTTTTCCACGCCTTTTTGTTTTCTGTTAAAAGAAAAAAAGTGTGAGTATAATATACCTCTTCAAATTTTCTTTTTGGAAGGTTGCACTCTAGAATTCTTTGGTTGATTTTCGACCTCAGTATTTTTTGGAGGGCAGGTGTCATTTACAGAACTGCAATTGGTGAATATTTAGTGACCTTTTGCAGTGGGTTTAAAACTGCTGTTGTGGGAAACGGCCACAAGGATGCAGCATTTCTCCATTCCCAAATCTGGGTACTAGGGCAGCACAGCCGTTCTGGAAGTCCTTTGCCGAGGTTGTAAATTTGAATGGAATGTGCCAGGAAAACCCCCCATAAGTTTATGTCTCATTACTCCTAGTTCGTTGTTTTAATTTTTTCAATTGGGGTAATGGTTAGAATGTTGCTTGTCCAAGGTGTACATCTACATATTCTATATACCTATTTATGTAGAGATCCTCTTCCCGTGTAAATTATTACAGAGTGTTCCCTAAACCTTCCTTGCTATATGGTCGGTCTTTTTGATATATGTATATAATATGTATTTGTATACATATGGTAACGCTAATCTTCATTTATCCATTCCCCCCACCTTTCCTTTTAGATAAGCATAGTTTTTTTTTAATAAGTCTGTGATTGACTTTCTCTGTGGAATTATGTTCATTTGTGTCAGTTATTAGATAACGCCTATAAGTGATATCATAGGATATAGGACTTTTGCTTTCCGACTTACCTCATGTTCTGTGATTATCTCCAAGATCATCTATGGTGCCTCAGAGAGCAGTGTTTCATTGTTTTCCATGGCTAGTATTCATTGTGTACATGGACCACTTCTTCTTTATCCTTTCATCTGTTGATGGACATTTTGGTTGCTTCACTGTCTTGTCTATTGTGAATAAGGCTGCAGTGCAACTTTTGCAGCCCGGGTCTTCATTCTGGTCTTCTCAGGTGAGAGGCCCATTGGTGCGCCTGCTGGATTGAATGGTACCTCAATTTTTCGTTTTCAACGCAGCTCCTTTCTGTTCTCATTATTAGCGTTTAACCCTTTTACATCTCACCAGCAGCTAGAGGGTACACAGTTCTCTAAAACCCCTTCAGCATTTATTGTTTGTAGACTTTTTGCCAATGGTCCGTCGACTGGTGTGAGTTGAAAACATTCTGTAGATTAGATTGCATGAGTCTAATACTTCCTGAGGTGGAGCGTTTATCCATTTTCCTTTCTTTAAAAAGAGAGTGAGTAAAACTTACCTCTTCATACTATCTTCTTGAAAATTTGGCCTGTTTTGAATTTTTTGTATCCATTCCCTACCTCAGCACAATTTTGAGGGCAGGTGTCTTTACAGCTCTGAGTCCTTGTGAATGGTAAGTGACCATTAGCAGTGGGTTAAAAGCTGCTCTTGTGGGAATCGGCCACAAGGCGGCAGCATTTCTCCTTTACCAAATCTGGTTACTAGGGCAACAGAGCCTTACTGGAAGTGGTGTTCTAGGTGGTAAATTAGAATGGAACGTGCGAGGAAAAAGCCCTTTAAGTTTATGTCTCATTACCTCTTGTTGGTATTTTGAACTTAATTTTTATTTTTTATCACAGCAAACTTGATTACAATGTTTTGTTTGTTCTAGTTGTGCAAGATGCGGTTCTTTCACACATATGCATATATCTATTCTTCTTCGGATCCTTTTCCCATGTAGGTTATGACACAATGTTGAGTAGTCTTCTCTTGGTATTGCGTAGGTCTTTGGTGATTATATATTTCACATGTGTTTGTATCTCTCTGTTAACCTCAATATGGTAATGTATCCAATCCTCACACCTTTCCATTTGGTGAACCATAAGTTTTTTTAATGAATCTATGATAGTGTTTCTCTGTGGAAATATCTTTGTATCATTTTTTAGGTAACACCTCTATGTGATATGATAGGATATGTGTCTTTCGCTTTCTCACTTACTCCAAGTTGACTGATTACTTCTCGACTCATCTATGGTGCTGCAAATGGCATTGTTTCATTTTTTCACTAGCTCCTATTCCATCTGTACAGGTAGCAGTTCTTCTTTGTCCACCCATCTGTCGGTGGACTTTTTGGTTACTTCCATATCTTGGCTATTGTAATACTATGCAATGTAGATTTGCGTGCCTGTGTCCTTTCAGTTCTGTCTTCTTAGTTTATAGGTCCAAGAATAGGTCTGCTGGATCATATGGTAGCTGAATGTTTACCTTTTATAGGCAGCAGCTCTATTCTGTTCTCCTTAGTGGCTTTTTCCAGGTTACATCCCACTTAAAGTGGAGGGTATGTATTTCTTCCCAGCGCCTTCAGCATTTATTCTTTGTAGTTTTTGCTGATGGTTATTCTGAGTGGTGTGAGCTGATACCTCTTTGTGGTTGAATTTGCATGTGTCTCATAATGCGTTGAAATTGAGCGTTAAGACGTGTCCATTTTATTTTTCGAGCTGTGATTAGAGCTTATTACTTCCAAGTGTTTTCTTAAAGTATGTGTCACCATTTGAAATATTTTGGCCATTATCTCCCTCAAGACATTTTGAGGGCAGGTTTCATTTACAGCCCTGCAGTACTTGTTCATATGAAGTGACCATTAGCTCAGGCTTTAAACCTGCTTTTGCAGGTAACGGCCAGAGAGCGGCAGCCTTTCTACGTTCTCCATGCTGGTACTAGGGAAACAGACCTACCGGCCAGTGGTATTCTTCGGTTATAAATTAGAGTGCAATGTGCCCGGGTAAACCCACAAATGTTGATGTCTCCTTGCTTTTGTTTGTTTTTAAATTTAATTTATATTTATTATTAGAGTAATATTCCATTGTGTACGTGGACCACTTCTTCTTGGTGCATTCCTCGGTTGATGGACATTTTCATTGCTTCCAAGTGCTGGCTATGGTAAATATTGCTGGCGTACAGGTTTGCCCGCCTGTCACTTTTTCATTCTCATTTTCTCAGGTGATAGGCCAAGCAGTGGTTGTGATTGATTGACTGGTAGCTCAATATTTCCCTTTTCAAAGCACCTACATTGTGTTTTCATTAGTGGCTCTTTACATGCCCCCCCCTTACAACCGAGGGTACGCATTTCTCCACACTCCCTTCACCGTTTATTTTTGGCAGCATTTTTCCTAATGGCCATTCTGACTGCTGTGAGCTGATAGGTTTTTGTAATATGGGTATGCATGTCATTAAAATTTTTAAAATTCATCATATTCCTACGCCTTTTTCTTTTCTCTTAAAAGAAAAAACCGTGAGTACAATATAGCTCTTGAAACTGTCTTCTTCGAAGGTTGCCCTCTTTTGAATTTTTTGGTCGATTTTTGACCCCAGAAATTTTCGGGAGGGCAGGTGCCATTTACAGAACTGCAAGTTGGTGAAAATTTAGTGACCTTTTGCAGTGGGTTCAAAGCTGCTGTTGTGGGAAACGGCCACAAGGAGGTAGCATTTCTCCATTCCCCAAGCTGGGTCCTAGGGCAGCAGAGCCTTTCTGGAAGTCATTGTCCTAGGTTATAAATTAGAATGGAATTTGCCAGGAGAAATCCCCTTAAGTTTATGTCTCATTACTTCTTCTTGGTTTTTAAAATTTTTTTTAATCTGGGTAAAGTTTAGAATATTGTTTGTCCTAGGTGTACACAATCTGGTTCATTTGTACATTATGTATGTCTATTAATGTACAGATCCTCTTCCCATGTAAAATATTACAGTGTTCCGTCGACCTCCCTTGCTATATGTTCGGTCTTTTTGATACATGTATATAATATGTATTTGTATATGTATAGTAACACTCATCTTCATTCTCAATTTCCCCCCTCCTTTCCTTTTAGATGAGCATAGTTTGTTTTCTAAGCCTGTGAGTGTCTTTCTCTTTGGAAATATGTTCATCTGTGTCAGTTATTAGGTAATGCCATAAGTGATAATATAGGCTATAGGTCTTTTGCTTTCCGACCTACTTCATGTTTTGTGATTATCTCCAGGCTCATCTACGGTGCCCCAAAGAGTAGTGCTTCAAAGTTTTCCAAGGCTAATATTCCATTGTGTACATGGACCACTTCTTCTTGGTGCATTCCTCTGTTGATGGACATTTTCGTTGCTTCCAAGTGTTGCCTATGGTAAATATTGCTGGAGTGCAGGATTGCCAGCCTGTGATTTTTGATTTTCATTTTCTCAGGTGATAGACCCAGCAGTGGTTATGATTGATTGACTGGTATGGTAGCTCAACGTTTACCTTTTCAAGGCACCTCAATTGTGCTTTCATTTGTGGCTCTTACCACGTCCCCCTTAGAATCGAGGGTACGCATTGCTCCACAATCACGTCAGCATTTATTTTTTGCAGCATTTTTGTTGATGGCCATTCTGACTGGTGTGAGCTGATAGGTTTTTGTAATTTGGGTTTACATGTCTGTAAAAATTCCTACAATTCATCATTTTTCCACGCCTTTTTGTTTTCTGTTAAAAGAAAAAAAGTGTGAGTATAATATACCTCTTCAAATTTTCTTTTTGGAAGGTTGCACTCTAGAATTCTTTGGTTGATTTTCGACCTCAGTATTTTTTGGAGGGCAGGTGTCATTTACAGAACTGCAATTGGTGAATATTTAGTGACCTTTTGCAGTGGGTTTAAAACTGCTGTTGTGGGAAACGGCCACAAGGATGCAGCATTTCTCCATTCCCAAATCTGGGTACTAGGGCAGCACAGCCGTTCTGGAAGTCCTTTGCCGAGGTTGTAAATTTGAATGGAATGTGCCAGGAAAACCCCCCATAAGTTTATGTCTCATTACTCCTAGTTCGTTGTTTTAATTTTTTCAATTGGGGTAATGGTTAGAATGTTGCTTGTCCAAGGTGTACATCTACATATTCTATATACCTATTTATGTAGAGATCCTCTTCCCGTGTAAATTATTACAGAGTGTTCCCTAAACCTTCCTTGCTATATGGTCGGTCTTTTTGATATATGTATATAATATGTATTTGTATACATATGGTAACGCTAATCTTCATTTATCCATTCCCCCCACCTTTCCTTTTAGATAAGCATAGTTTTTTTTTAATAAGTCTGTGATTGACTTTCTCTGTGGAATTATGTTCATTTGTGTCAGTTATTAGATAACGCCTATAAGTGATATCATAGGATATAGGACTTTTGCTTTCCGACTTACCTCATGTTCTGTGATTATCTCCAAGATCATCTATGGTGCCTCAGAGAGCAGTGTTTCATTGTTTTCCATGGCTAGTATTCATTGTGTACATGGACCACTTCTTCTTTATCCTTTCATCTGTTGATGGACATTTTGGTTGCTTCACTGTCTTGTCTATTGTGAATAAGGCTGCAGTGCAACTTTTGCAGCCCGGGTCTTCATTCTGGTCTTCTCAGGTGAGAGGCCCATTGGTGCGCCTGCTGGATTGAATGGTACCTCAATTTTTCGTTTTCAACGCAGCTCCTTTCTGTTCTCATTATTAGCGTTTAACCCTTTTACATCTCACCAGCAGCTAGAGGGTACACAGTTCTCTAAAACCCCTTCAGCATTTATTGTTTGTAGACTTTTTGCCAATGGTCCGTCGACTGGTGTGAGTTGAAAACATTCTGTAGATTAGATTGCATGAGTCTAATACTTCCTGAGGTGGAGCGTTTATCCATTTTCCTTTCTTTAAAAAGAGAGTGAGTAAAACTTACCTCTTCATACTATCTTCTTGAAAATTTGGCCTGTTTTGAATTTTTTGTATCCATTCCCTACCTCAGCACAATTTTGAGGGCAGGTGTCTTTACAGCTCTGAGTCCTTGTGAATGGTAAGTGACCATTAGCAGTGGGTTAAAAGCTGCTCTTGTGGGAATCGGCCACAAGGCGGCAGCATTTCTCCTTTACCAAATCTGGTTACTAGGGCAACAGAGCCTTACTGGAAGTGGTGTTCTAGGTGGTAAATTAGAATGGAACGTGCGAGGAAAAAGCCCTTTAAGTTTATGTCTCATTACCTCTTGTTGGTATTTTGAACTTAATTTTTATTTTTTATCACAGCAAACTTGATTACAATGTTTTGTTTGTTCTAGTTGTGCAAGATGCGGTTCTTTCACACATATGCATATATCTATTCTTCTTCGGATCCTTTTCCCATGTAGGTTATGACACAATGTTGAGTAGTCTTCTCTTGGTATTGCGTAGGTCTTTGGTGATTATATATTTCACATGTGTTTGTATCTCTCTGTTAACCTCAATATGGTAATGTATCCAATCCTCACACCTTTCCATTTGGTGAACCATAAGTTTTTTTAATGAATCTATGATAGTGTTTCTCTGTGGAAATATCTTTGTATCATTTTTTAGGTAACACCTCTATGTGATATGATAGGATATGTGTCTTTCGCTTTCTCACTTACTCCAAGTTGACTGATTACTTCTCGACTCATCTATGGTGCTGCAAATGGCATTGTTTCATTTTTTCACTAGCTCCTATTCCATCTGTACAGGTAGCAGTTCTTCTTTGTCCACCCATCTGTCGGTGGACTTTTTGGTTACTTCCATATCTTGGCTATTGTAATACTATGCAATGTAGATTTGCGTGCCTGTGTCCTTTCAGTTCTGTCTTCTTAGTTTATAGGTCCAAGAATAGGTCTGCTGGATCATATGGTAGCTGAATGTTTACCTTTTATAGGCAGCAGCTCTATTCTGTTCTCCTTAGTGGCTTTTTCCAGGTTACATCCCACTTAAAGTGGAGGGTATGTATTTCTTCCCAGCGCCTTCAGCATTTATTCTTTGTAGTTTTTGCTGATGGTTATTCTGAGTGGTGTGAGCTGATACCTCTTTGTGGTTGAATTTGCATGTGTCTCATAATGCGTTGAAATTGAGCGTTAAGACATGTCCATTTTATTTTTCGAGCTGTGATTAGAGCTTATTACTTCCAAGTGTTTTCTTAAAGTATGTGTCACCATTTGAAATATTTTGGCCATTATCTCCCTCAAGACATTTTGAGGGCAGGTTTCATTTACAGCCCTGCAGTACTTGTTCATATGAAGTGACCATTAGCTCAGGCTTTAAACCTGCTTTTGCAGGTAACGGCCAGAGAGCGGCAGCCTTTCTACGTTCTCCATGCTGGTACTAGGGAAACAGACCTACCGGCCAGTGGTATTCTTCGGTTATAAATTAGAGTGCAATGTGCCCGGGTAAACCCACAAATGTTGATGTCTCCTTGCTTTTGTTTGTTTTTAAATTTAATTTATATTTATTATTAGAGTAATATTCCATTGTGTACGTGGACCACTTCTTCTTGGTGCATTCCTCGGTTGATGGACATTTTCATTGCTTCCAAGTGCTGGCTATGGTAAATATTGCTGGCGTACAGGTTTGCCCGCCTGTCACTTTTTCATTCTCATTTTCTCAGGTGATAGGCCAAGCAGTGGTTGTGATTGATTGACTGGTAGCTCAATATTTCCCTTTTCAAAGCACCTACATTGTGTTTTCATTAGTGGCTCTTTACATGCCCCCCCTTACAACCGAGGGTACGCATTTCTCCACACTCCCTTCACCGTTTATTTTTGGCAGCATTTTTCCTAATGGCCATTCTGACTGCTGTGAGCTGATAGGTTTTTGTAATATGGGTATGCATATCATTAAAATTTTTAAAATTCATCATATTCCTACGCCTTTTTCTTTTCTCTTAAAAGAAAAAACCGTGAGTACAATATAGCTCTTGAAACTGTCTTCTTCGAAGGTTGCCCTCTTTTGAATTTTTTGGTCGATTTTTGACCCCAGAAATTTTCGGGAGGGCAGGTGCCATTTACAGAACTGCAAGTTGGTGAAAATTTAGTGACCTTTTGCAGTGGGTTCAAAGCTGCTGTTGTGGGAAACGGCCACAAGGAGGTAGCATTTCTCCATTCCCCAAGCTGGGTCCTAGGGCAGCAGAGCCTTTCTGGAAGTCATTGTCCTAGGTTGTAAATTAGAATGGAATTTGCCAGGAGAAATCCCCTTAAGTTTATGTCTCATTACTTCTTCTTGGTTTTTAAAATTTTTTTTAATCTGGGTAAAGTTTAGAATATTGTTTGTCCTAGGTGTACACAATCTGGTTCATTTGTACATTATGTATGTCTATTAATGTACAGATCCTCTTCCCATGTAAAATATTACAGTGTTCCGTCGACCTCCCTTGCTATATGTTCGGTCTTTTTGATACATGTATATAATATGTATTTGTATATGTATAGTAACACTCATCTTCATTCTCAATTTCCCCCCTCCTTTCCTTTTAGATGAGCATAGTTTGTTTTCTAAGCCTGTGAGTGTCTTTCTCTTTGGAAATATGTTCATCTGTGTCAGTTATTAGGTAATGCCATAAGTGATAATATAGGCTATAGGTCTTTTGCTTTCCGACCTACTTCATGTTTTGTGATTATCTCCAGGCTCATCTACGGTGCCCCAAAGAGTAGTGCTTCAAAGTTTTCCAAGGCTAATATTCCATTGTGTACATGGACCACTTCTTCTTGGTGCATTCCTCTGTTGATGGACATTTTCGTTGCTTCCAAGTGTTGCCTATGGTAAATATTGCTGGAGTGCAGGATTGCCAGCCTGTGATTTTTGATTTTCATTTTCTCAGGTGATAGACCCAGCAGTGGTTATGATTGATTGACTGGTATGGTAGCTCAACGTTTACCTTTTCAAGGCACCTCAATTGTGCTTTCATTTGTGGCTCTTACCACGTCCCCCTTAGAATCGAGGGTACGCATTGCTCCACAATCACGTCAGCATTTATTTTTTGCAGCATTTTTGTTGATGGCCATTCTGACTGGTGTGAGCTGATAGGTTTTTGTAATTTGGGTTTACATGTCTGTAAAAATTCCTACAATTCATCATTTTTCCACGCCTTTTTGTTTTCTGTTAAAAGAAAAAAGAAAAAAAGTGTGAGTATAATATACCTCTTCAAATTTTCTTTTTGGAAGGTTGCACTCTAGAATTCTTTGGTTGATTTTCGACCTCAGTATTTTTTGGAGGGCAGGTGTCATTTACAGAACTGCAATTGGTGAATATTTAGTGACCTTTTGCAGTGGGTTTAAAACTGCTGTTGTGGGAAACGGCCACAAGGATGCAGCATTTCTCCATTCCCAAATCTGGGTACTAGGGCAGCACAGCCGTTCTGGAAGTCCTTTGCCGAGGTTGTAAATTTGAATGGAATGTGCCAGGAAAACCCCCCATAAGTTTATGTCTCATTACTCCTAGTTCGTTGTTTTAATTTTTTCAATTGGGGTAATGGTTAGAATGTTGCTTGTCCAAGGTGTACATCTACATATTCTATATACCTATTTATGTAGAGATCCTCTTCCCGTGTAAATTATTACAGAGTGTTCCCTAAACCTTCCTTGCTATATGGTCGGTCTTTTTGATATATGTATATAATATGTATTTGTATACATATGGTAACGCTAATCTTCATTTATCCATTCCCCCCACCTTTCCTTTTAGATAAGCATAGTTTTTTTTTAATAAGTCTGTGATTGACTTTCTCTGTGGAATTATGTTCATTTGTGTCAGTTATTAGATAACGCCTATAAGTGATATCATAGGATATAGGACTTTTGCTTTCCGACTTACCTCATGTTCTGTGATTATCTCCAAGATCATCTATGGTGCCTCAGAGAGCAGTGTTTCATTGTTTTCCATGGCTAGTATTCATTGTGTACATGGACCACTTCTTCTTTATCCTTTCATCTGTTGATGGACATTTTGGTTGCTTCACTGTCTTGTCTATTGTGAATAAGGCTGCAGTGCAACTTTTGCAGCCCGGGTCTTCATTCTGGTCTTCTCAGGTGAGAGGCCCATTGGTGCGCCTGCTGGATTGAATGGTACCTCAATTTTTCGTTTTCAACGCAGCTCCTTTCTGTTCTCATTATTAGCGTTTAACCCTTTTACATCTCACCAGCAGCTAGAGGGTACACAGTTCTCTAAAACCCCTTCAGCATTTATTGTTTGTAGACTTTTTGCCAATGGTCCGTCGACTGGTGTGAGTTGAAAACATTCTGTAGATTAGATTGCATGAGTCTAATACTTCCTGAGGTGGAGCGTTTATCCATTTTCCTTTCTTTAAAAAGAGAGTGAGTAAAACTTACCTCTTCATACTATCTTCTTGAAAATTTGGCCTGTTTTGAATTTTTTGTATCCATTCCCTACCTCAGCACAATTTTGAGGGCAGGTGTCTTTACAGCTCTGAGTCCTTGTGAATGGTAAGTGACCATTAGCAGTGGGTTAAAAGCTGCTCTTGTGGGAATCGGCCACAAGGCGGCAGCATTTCTCCTTTACCAAATCTGGTTACTAGGGCAACAGAGCCTTACTGGAAGTGGTGTTCTAGGTGGTAAATTAGAATGGAACGTGCGAGGAAAAAGCCCTTTAAGTTTATGTCTCATTACCTCTTGTTGGTATTTTGAACTTAATTTTTATTTTTTATCACAGCAAACTTGATTACAATGTTTTGTTTGTTCTAGTTGTGCAAGATGCGGTTCTTTCACACATATGCATATATCTATTCTTCTTCGGATCCTTTTCCCATGTAGGTTATGACACAATGTTGAGTAGTCTTCTCTTGGTATTGCGTAGGTCTTTGGTGATTATATATTTCACATGTGTTTGTATCTCTCTGTTAACCTCAATATGGTAATGTATCCAATCCTCACACCTTTCCATTTGGTGAACCATAAGTTTTTTTAATGAATCTATGATAGTGTTTCTCTGTGGAAATATCTTTGTATCATTTTTTAGGTAACACCTCTATGTGATATGATAGGATATGTGTCTTTCGCTTTCTCACTTACTCCAAGTTGACTGATTACTTCTCGACTCATCTATGGTGCTGCAAATGGCATTGTTTCATTTTTTCACTAGCTCCTATTCCATCTGTACAGGTAGCAGTTCTTCTTTGTCCACCCATCTGTCGGTGGACTTTTTGGTTACTTCCATATCTTGGCTATTGTAATACTATGCAATGTAGATTTGCGTGCCTGTGTCCTTTCAGTTCTGTCTTCTTAGTTTATAGGTCCAAGAATAGGTCTGCTGGATCATATGGTAGCTGAATGTTTACCTTTTATAGGCAGCAGCTCTATTCTGTTCTCCTTAGTGGCTTTTTCCAGGTTACATCCCACTTAAAGTGGAGGGTATGTATTTCTTCCCAGCGCCTTCAGCATTTATTCTTTGTAGTTTTTGCTGATGGTTATTCTGAGTGGTGTGAGCTGATACCTCTTTGTGGTTGAATTTGCATGTGTCTCATAATGCGTTGAAATTGAGCGTTAAGACGTGTCCATTTTATTTTTCGAGCTGTGATTAGAGCTTATTACTTCCAAGTGTTTTCTTAAAGTATGTGTCACCATTTGAAATATTTTGGCCATTATCTCCCTCAAGACATTTTGAGGGCAGGTTTCATTTACAGCCCTGCAGTACTTGTTCATATGAAGTGACCATTAGCTCAGGCTTTAAACCTGCTTTTGCAGGTAACGGCCAGAGAGCGGCAGCCTTTCTACGTTCTCCATGCTGGTACTAGGGAAACAGACCTACCGGCCAGTGGTATTCTTCGGTTATAAATTAGAGTGCAATGTGCCCGGGTAAACCCACAAATGTTGATGTCTCCTTGCTTTTGTTTGTTTTTAAATTTAATTTATATTTATTATTAGAGTAATATTCCATTGTGTACGTGGACCACTTCTTCTTGGTGCATTCCTCGGTTGATGGACATTTTCATTGCTTCCAAGTGCTGGCTATGGTAAATATTGCTGGCGTACAGGTTTGCCCGCCTGTCACTTTTTCATTCTCATTTTCTCAGGTGATAGGCCAAGCAGTGGTTGTGATTGATTGACTGGTAGCTCAATATTTCCCTTTTCAAAGCACCTACATTGTGTTTTCATTAGTGGCTCTTTACATGCCCCCCCCTTACAACCGAGGGTACGCATTTCTCCACACTCCCTTCACCGTTTATTTTTGGCAGCATTTTTCCTAATGGCCATTCTGACTGCTGTGAGCTGATAGGTTTTTGTAATATGGGTATGCATGTCATTAAAATTTTTTAAATTCATCATATTCCTACGCCTTTTTCTTTTCTCTTAAAAGAAAAAACCGTGAGTACAATATAGCTCTTGAAACTGTCTTCTTCGAAGGTTGCCCTCTTTTGAATTTTTTGGTCGATTTTTGACCCCAGAAATTTTCGGGAGGGCAGGTGCCATTTACAGAACTGCAAGTTGGTGAAAATTTAGTGACCTTTTGCAGTGGGTTCAAAGCTGCTGTTGTGGGAAACGGCCACAAGGAGGTAGCATTTCTCCATTCCCCAAGCTGGGTCCTAGGGCAGCAGAGCCTTTCTGGAAGTCATTGTCCTAGGTTGTAAATTAGAATGGAATTTGCCAGGAGAAATCCCCTTAAGTTTATGTCTCATTACTTCTTCTTGGTTTTTAAAATTTTTTTTAATCTGGGTAAAGTTTAGAATATTGTTTGTCCTAGGTGTACACAATCTGGTTCATTTGTACATTATGTATGTCTATTAATGTACAGATCCTCTTCCCATGTAAAATATTACAGTGTTCCGTCGACCTCCCTTGCTATATGTTCGGTCTTTTTGATACATGTATATAATATGTATTTGTATATGTATAGTAACACTCATCTTCATTCTCAATTTCCCCCCTCCTTTCCTTTTAGATGAGCATAGTTTGTTTTCTAAGCCTGTGAGTGTCTTTCTCTTTGGAAATATGTTCATCTGTGTCAGTTATTAGGTAATGCCATAAGTGATAATATAGGCTATAGGTCTTTTGCTTTCCGACCTACTTCATGTTTTGTGATTATCTCCAGGCTCATCTACGGTGCCCCAAAGAGTAGTGCTTCAAAGTTTTCCAAGGCTAATATTCCATTGTGTACATGGACCACTTCTTCTTGGTGCATTCCTCTGTTGATGGACATTTTCGTTGCTTCCAAGTGTTGCCTATGGTAAATATTGCTGGAGTGCAGGATTGCCAGCCTGTGATTTTTGATTTTCATTTTCTCAGGTGATAGACCCAGCAGTGGTTATGATTGATTGACTGGTATGGTAGCTCAACGTTTACCTTTTCAAGGCACCTCAATTGTGCTTTCATTTGTGGCTCTTACCACGTCCCCCTTAGAATCGAGGGTACGCATTGCTCCACAATCACGTCAGCATTTATTTTTTGCAGCATTTTTGTTGATGGCCATTCTGACTGGTGTGAGCTGATAGGTTTTTGTAATTTGGGTTTACATGTCTGTAAAAATTCCTACAATTCATCATTTTTCCACGCCTTTTTGTTTTCTGTTAAAAGAAAAAAAGTGTGAGTATAATATACCTCTTCAAATTTTCTTTTTGGAAGGTTGCACTCTAGAATTCTTTGGTTGATTTTCGACCTCAGTATTTTTTGGAGGGCAGGTGTCATTTACAGAACTGCAATTGGTGAATATTTAGTGACCTTTTGCAGTGGGTTTAAAACTGCTGTTGTGGGAAACGGCCACAAGGATGCAGCATTTCTCCATTCCCAAATCTGGGTACTAGGGCAGCACAGCCGTTCTGGAAGTCCTTTGCCGAGGTTGTAAATTTGAATGGAATGTGCCAGGAAAACCCCCCATAAGTTTATGTCTCATTACTCCTAGTTCGTTGTTTTAATTTTTTCAATTGGGGTAATGGTTAGAATGTTGCTTGTCCAAGGTGTACATCTACATATTCTATATACCTATTTATGTAGAGATCCTCTTCCCGTGTAAATTATTACAGAGTGTTCCCTAAACCTTCCTTGCTATATGGTCGGTCTTTTTGATATATGTATATAATATGTATTTGTATACATATGGTAACGCTAATCTTCATTTATCCATTCCCCCCACCTTTCCTTTTAGATAAGCATAGTTTTTTTTTAATAAGTCTGTGATTGACTTTCTCTGTGGAATTATGTTCATTTGTGTCAGTTATTAGATAACGCCTATAAGTGATATCATAGGATATAGGACTTTTGCTTTCCGACTTACCTCATGTTCTGTGATTATCTCCAAGATCATCTATGGTGCCTCAGAGAGCAGTGTTTCATTGTTTTCCATGGCTAGTATTCATTGTGTACATGGACCACTTCTTCTTTATCCTTTCATCTGTTGATGGACATTTTGGTTGCTTCACTGTCTTGTCTATTGTGAATAAGGCTGCAGTGCAACTTTTGCAGCCCGGGTCTTCATTCTGGTCTTCTCAGGTGAGAGGCCCATTGGTGCGCCTGCTGGATTGAATGGTACCTCAATTTTTCGTTTTCAACGCAGCTCCTTTCTGTTCTCATTATTAGCGTTTAACCCTTTTACATCTCACCAGCAGCTAGAGGGTACACAGTTCTCTAAAACCCCTTCAGCATTTATTGTTTGTAGACTTTTTGCCAATGGTCCGTCGACTGGTGTGAGTTGAAAACATTCTGTAGATTAGATTGCATGAGTCTAATACTTCCTGAGGTGGAGCGTTTATCCATTTTCCTTTCTTTAAAAAGAGAGTGAGTAAAACTTACCTCTTCATACTATCTTCTTGAAAATTTGGCCTGTTTTGAATTTTTTGTATCCATTCCCTACCTCAGCACAATTTTGAGGGCAGGTGTCTTTACAGCTCTGAGTCCTTGTGAATGGTAAGTGACCATTAGCAGTGGGTTAAAAGCTGCTCTTGTGGGAATCGGCCACAAGGCGGCAGCATTTCTCCTTTACCAAATCTGGTTACTAGGGCAACAGAGCCTTACTGGAAGTGGTGTTCTAGGTGGTAAATTAGAATGGAACGTGCGAGGAAAAAGCCCTTTAAGTTTATGTCTCATTACCTCTTGTTGGTATTTTGAACTTAATTTTTATTTTTTATCACAGCAAACTTGATTACAATGTTTTGTTTGTTCTAGTTGTGCAAGATGCGGTTCTTTCACACATATGCATATATCTATTCTTCTTCGGATCCTTTTCCCATGTAGGTTATGACACAATGTTGAGTAGTCTTCTCTTGGTATTGCGTAGGTCTTTGGTGATTATATATTTCACATGTGTTTGTATCTCTCTGTTAACCTCAATATGGTAATGTATCCAATCCTCACACCTTTCCATTTGGTGAACCATAAGTTTTTTTAATGAATCTATGATAGTGTTTCTCTGTGGAAATATCTTTGTATCATTTTTTAGGTAACACCTCTATGTGATATGATAGGATATGTGTCTTTCGCTTTCTCACTTACTCCAAGTTGACTGATTACTTCTCGACTCATCTATGGTGCTGCAAATGGCATTGTTTCATTTTTTCACTAGCTCCTATTCCATCTGTACAGGTAGCAGTTCTTCTTTGTCCACCCATCTGTCGGTGGACTTTTTGGTTACTTCCATATCTTGGCTATTGTAATACTATGCAATGTAGATTTGCGTGCCTGTGTCCTTTCAGTTCTGTCTTCTTAGTTTATAGGTCCAAGAATAGGTCTGCTGGATCATATGGTAGCTGAATGTTTACCTTTTATAGGCAGCAGCTCTATTCTGTTCTCCTTAGTGGCTTTTTCCAGGTTACATCCCACTTAAAGTGGAGGGTATGTATTTCTTCCCAGCGCCTTCAGCATTTATTCTTTGTAGTTTTTGCTGATGGTTATTCTGAGTGGTGTGAGCTGATACCTCTTTGTGGTTGAATTTGCATGTGTCTCATAATGCGTTGAAATTGAGCGTTAAGACGTGTCCATTTTATTTTTCGAGCTGTGATTAGAGCTTATTACTTCCAAGTGTTTTCTTAAAGTATGTGTCACCATTTGAAATATTTTGGCCATTATCTCCCTCAAGACATTTTGAGGGCAGGTTTCATTTACAGCCCTGCAGTACTTGTTCATATGAAGTGACCATTAGCTCAGGCTTTAAACCTGCTTTTGCAGGTAACGGCCAGAGAGCGGCAGCCTTTCTACGTTCTCCATGCTGGTACTAGGGAAACAGACCTACCGGCCAGTGGTATTCTTCGGTTATAAATTAGAGTGCAATGTGCCCGGGTAAACCCACAAATGTTGATGTCTCCTTGCTTTTGTTTGTTTTTAAATTTAATTTATATTTATTATTAGAGTAATATTCCATTGTGTACGTGGACCACTTCTTCTTGGTGCATTCCTCGGTTGATGGACATTTTCATTGCTTCCAAGTGCTGGCTATGGTAAATATTGCTGGCGTACAGGTTTGCCCGCCTGTCACTTTTTCATTCTCATTTTCTCAGGTGATAGGCCAAGCAGTGGTTGTGATTGATTGACTGGTAGCTCAATATTTCCCTTTTCAAAGCACCTACATTGTGTTTTCATTAGTGGCTCTTTACATGCCCCCCCCTTACAACCGAGGGTACGCATTTCTCCACACTCCCTTCACCGTTTATTTTTGGCAGCATTTTTCCTAATGGCCATTCTGACTGCTGTGAGCTGATAGGTTTTTGTAATATGGGTATGCATGTCATTAAAATTTTTAAAATTCATCATATTCCTACGCCTTTTTCTTTTCTCTTAAAAGAAAAAACCGTGAGTACAATATAGCTCTTGAAACTGTCTTCTTCGAAGGTTGCCCTCTTTTGAATTTTTTGGTCGATTTTTGACCCCAGAAATTTTCGGGAGGGCAGGTGCCATTTACAGAACTGCAAGTTGGTGAAAATTTAGTGACCTTTTGCAGTGGGTTCAAAGCTGCTGTTGTGGGAAACGGCCACAAGGAGGTAGCATTTCTCCATTCCCCAAGCTGGGTCCTAGGGCAGCAGAGCCTTTCTGGAAGTCATTGTCCTAGGTTGTAAATTAGAATGGAATTTGCCAGGAGAAATCCCCTTAAGTTTATGTCTCATTACTTCTTCTTGGTTTTTAAAATTTTTTTTAATCTGGGTAAAGTTTAGAATATTGTTTGTCCTAGGTGTACACAATCTGGTTCATTTGTACATTATGTATGTCTATTAATGTACAGATCCTCTTCCCATGTAAAATATTACAGTGTTCCGTCGACCTCCCTTGCTATATGTTCGGTCTTTTTGATACATGTATATAATATGTATTTGTATATGTATAGTAACACTCATCTTCATTCTCAATTTCCCCCCTCCTTTCCTTTTAGATGAGCATAGTTTGTTTTCTAAGCCTGTGAGTGTCTTTCTCTTTGGAAATATGTTCATCTGTGTCAGTTATTAGGTAATGCCATAAGTGATAATATAGGCTATAGGTCTTTTGCTTTCCGACCTACTTCATGTTTTGTGATTATCTCCAGGCTCATCTACGGTGCCCCAAAGAGTAGTGCTTCAAAGTTTTCCAAGGCTAATATTCCATTGTGTACATGGACCACTTCTTCTTGGTGCATTCCTCTGTTGATGGACATTTTCGTTGCTTCCAAGTGTTGCCTATGGTAAATATTGCTGGAGTGCAGGATTGCCAGCCTGTGATTTTTGATTTTCATTTTCTCAGGTGATAGACCCAGCAGTGGTTATGATTGATTGACTGGTATGGTAGCTCAACGTTTACCTTTTCAAGGCACCTCAATTGTGCTTTCATTTGTGGCTCTTACCACGTCCCCCTTAGAATCGAGGGTACGCATTGCTCCACAATCACGTCAGCATTTATTTTTTGCAGCATTTTTGTTGATGGCCATTCTGACTGGTGTGAGCTGATAGGTTTTTGTAATTTGGGTTTACATGTCTGTAAAAATTCCTACAATTCATCATTTTTCCACGCCTTTTTGTTTTCTGTTAAAAGAAAAAAGAAAAAAAGTGTGAGTATAATATACCTCTTCAAATTTTCTTTTTGGAAGGTTGCACTCTAGAATTCTTTGGTTGATTTTCGACCTCAGTATTTTTTGGAGGGCAGGTGTCATTTACAGAACTGCAATTGGTGAATATTTAGTGACCTTTTGCAGTGGGTTTAAAACTGCTGTTGTGGGAAACGGCCACAAGGATGCAGCATTTCTCCATTCCCAAATCTGGGTACTAGGGCAGCACAGCCGTTCTGGAAGTCCTTTGCCGAGGTTGTAAATTTGAATGGAATGTGCCAGGAAAACCCCCCATAAGTTTATGTCTCATTACTCCTAGTTCGTTGTTTTAATTTTTTCAATTGGGGTAATGGTTAGAATGTTGCTTGTCCAAGGTGTACATCTACATATTCTATATACCTATTTATGTAGAGATCCTCTTCCCGTGTAAATTATTACAGAGTGTTCCCTAAACCTTCCTTGCTATATGGTCGGTCTTTTTGATATATGTATATAATATGTATTTGTATACATATGGTAACGCTAATCTTCATTTATCCATTCCCCCCACCTTTCCTTTTAGATAAGCATAGTTTTTTTTAATAAGTCTGTGATTGACTTTCTCTGTGGAATTATGTTCATTTGTGTCAGTTATTAGATAACGCCTATAAGTGATATCATAGGATATAGGACTTTTGCTTTCCGACTTACCTCATGTTCTGTGATTATCTCCAAGATCATCTATGGTGCCTCAAAGAGCAGTGTTTCATTGTTTTCCATGGCTACTATTCATTGTGTACATGGACCACTTCTTCTTTATCCTTTCATCTGTTGATGGACATTTTGGTTGCTTCACTGTCTTGCCTATTGTGAATAAGGCTGCAGTGCAACTTTTGCAGCCCGGGTCTTCATTCTGGTCTTCTCAGGTGAGAGGCCCATTGGTGCGCCTGCTGGATTGAATGGTACCTCAATTTTTCGTTTTCAACGCAGCTCCTTTCTGTTCTCATTATTAGCGTTTAACCCTTTTACATCTCACCAGCAGCTAGAGGGTACACAGTTCTCTAAAACCCCTTCAGCATTTATTGTTTGTAGACTTTTTGCCAATGGTCAGTCGACTGGTGTGAGTTGAAAACATTTTGTAGATTAGATTGCATGAGTCTAATACTTCCTGAGGTGGAGCGTTTATCCATTTTCCTTTCTTTAAAAAGAGAGTGAGTAAAACTTACCTCTTCATACTATCTTCTTGAAAATTTTGCCTGTTTTGAATTTTTTGTATCCATTCCCTACCTCAGCACAATTTTGAGGGCAGGTGTCTTTACAGCTCTGAGTCCTTGTGAATGGTAAGTGACCATTAGCTGTGGGTTAAAAGCTGCTCTTGTGGGAATCGGCCACAAGGCGGCAGCATTTCTCCTTTACCAAATCTGGTTACTAGGGCAACAGAGCCTTACTGGAAGTGGTGTTCTAGGTGGTAAATTAGAATGGAACGTGCGAGGAAAAAGCCCTTTAAGTTTATGTCTCATTACCTCTTGTTGGTATTTTGAACTTAATTTTTATTTTTTATCACAGCAAACTTGATTACAATGTTTTGTTTGTTCTAGTTGTGCAAGATGTGGTTCTTTCACACATATGCATATATCTATTCTTCTTCGGATCCTTTTCCCATGTAGGTTATGACACAATGTTGAGTAGTCTTCTCTTGGTATTGCGTAGGTCTTTGGTGATTATATATTTCACATGTGTTTGTATCTCTCTGTTAACCTCAATATGGTAATGTATCCAATCCTCACACCTTTCCATTTGGTGAACCATAAGTTTTTTTAATGAATCTATGATAGTGTTTCTCTGTGGAAATATCTTTGTATCATTTTTTAGGTAACACCTCTATGTGATATGATAGGATATGTGTCTTTCGCTTTCTCACTTACTCCAAGTTGACTGATTACTTCTCGACTCATCTATGGTGCTGCAAATGGCATTGTTTCATTTTTTCACTAGCTCCTATTCCATCTGTACAGGTAGGAGCTCTTGTTTTTCCACCCATCTTTCATTGGACTTTTTGGTTACTTCCATAGCTTGGCTATTGTAATACTATGCAATGCAGATTTACGTACCTGTCTCCTTCCAGTTCTGTCTTCTTAGTTTATAGGTCCAGGAATAGGTCTGCTGGATCATATGGTAGCTCAAAGTTTACCTTTTAAAGGCACCTCTATTCTCTTCTCCTTAGTGGCTGTTTCTAGGTTACGTGCCACTTAAAGTAGAGCGTATGCATTTCTTCCCAGCACCTTCAGCATTTATTCTTTGTAGTTTTTGCTGATGGTTATTCTTAGTGGTGTGAGCTGATACCTCTTTGTGGTTGAATTTGCATGCGTCTCATAATGCGTTGAAATTGAGCTTTAAGACATGTCCTTTTTATTTTCCCAGCTGTGATTAGAGCTTATTTCTTCAAAGTGTTTTCTTAAAGTATGTGTCACCATTTGAAGTATTTTGGCCATTATCTCCCTCAAGACATTTTGAGGGCAGGTTTCATTTACAGCCCTGCAGTACTTGTTCATATGAAGTGACCATTAGCTCAGGCTTTAAACCTGCTTTTGCAGGTAAAGGCCAGACGGTGGCAGCCTTTCTACGTTCCCCACTCTGGTAACTAGGGAAACAGTCCTTTTGGCCAGTGGTGGTCCTGGGTTATAAATTAGCATGGAATGTGCCCCGATAAACCCACAAAAGCTGATGTATCCTTACTTTTGTTTGTTTTTTAAATTTAATTTTTATTTTTATTGGAGTAATATTCCATTGTGTACATGGAGCTCATCTTTTTTGTGCATTCCTCTGGTGATGCACATATTCATTGCTTCCAAATATTGGCTATGGTAAATGTTGCTGGAGTGCAGGATTGCCAACTCCTGTCTTTTTGATCCTCATCTTCTCAGGTGATAGCCCCAGCAGTGGGCATGGAAAAATGCTCAACATCTTGAATTAAAAAAGACATGCTAATCCAATCTACAAAAACTTTTACCTCACAACAGTCAGACTGATCATCACCAAAAAATCTACAAACGATAAATGCTGAACGGGTATTAGAGAACTGTGTTCCCTCTAGCAGCTGATTGGATGTAAACTGGTAACAGTCAGTAGTGAGAACATAATAGAGGTGAGTTTAAAGCTAAACACTGAGCTACTATATGGTATGGAAAGCCCACTGCTGGCACTATCACCTTAAAAGACCAGAATCAAAAAGACACAGGCTGGCAATCCTGCACTTCAGCAATGTTTACCATAGCCAACATTTGGAAGCAATGAAAATGTCCATCAACCGAGGAATGCACAAAGTAGAAGTGGTCCGCGTACACAGTGGAAAATTACTCCAATAAAAAATAAAAATTAAATGTAAAAATCCAACAAAAGTAAGGAGACATCAGCTTGTGTGGGTTTGTCCGGGCACACTCCACTCTAATTTATAACCGAGAAACAGCACAGGCCGCAAGGGCTTTTCCCTAGTTACCAGGGTGGGGAACATAGAAAGGCTGCCGCCCTCTGGCAGTTACCTGCAAAAGCAGTTTTAAAGCCTGTGCTAATGGTCATTTCATAGGAACAAGTACTGCAGGACTGTAAATGAAACCTGCCCTCAAAATGTCTTCAGGGAGTTAACGGCCAAAACATTTCAAAAGGTGACACGTACGTTAAGAGAACACTTTGAAGAACTAAGGGGTAATCACTGCTTGAAAAATAAAAAGGACATGCCTTAAAGCTCAATTTCAACGGATTATGAGGCACATGCGAATTCAACCAGAAAGAGGTATCAGCTCACACTTGTCAGAATAACCATGAGCAAGAAAACTACAAACAATAAATGCTGAAGGTGTTGTGGAGAAATGCATACCCTCAACTTCAAGGGGGACGTAAGTTGGAAAGGGCCACGAATGAGAACAGAATGGAGGTGCCTTAAAAAGGTAAACATTGAGCTACCATATGATCCAGCAGGCCCACTCCTCCACCTATAATCTAAGAAGAGAGAATTGGAAAGACACAGGCTGGCAAATCTGCATTGCCCAGTATTACAATAGCCAAGATATGGACGTAACCAAAAAGACCACCAACAGATGGGTGGGCAAAGAAGAACTCCTCCATGTACAGATGGAATATTCGCTAGTGAAAAAAATGAAACAATGCCATTTGCAGCACCATAGATGAGTCTAGACGTAATCACGCCCCATGTAGTAAGTGAGAAAGCAAAAGGCACATATCCTATCATATCACTTTCAGGAGTTACTTAAAAATTGATACCAATGAAGATATTTCCACAGAGAAAGGCAATCACAGATTCATTAAAAACCTTATGGTTCACCAAATAGAAAGGGATGAGGATTGGATACATTACCATATTGGGGTTAACAGAGATATACAAACCATGTGAAATATATAACCACCAAAGACGTACGGAAGACCAGGAGAAGACTGTTCAACATTGTGTCATAACCTACATTGGCAAAGGATGCGAGGAAGAATAGATACACGTATATGTGTGAAAGATCCATATCTTGCACACCTAGAACAAACAAACCATTGTAATCAAATTTGCTGGGATAAAAAATAAAAAGTAAATTACAAATATGAACAAGAAGTAATGAGACATAAAGTTAAAGGGCTTTTTCCTGGCACATTCCATTCTAATATACAACCTAGAACACCACTTCCATTAAGGCTCTGTTTCCCTAGTAACCAAATTTGGTAAAGGAGAAATGCTGCCACCTTGTGGCCGTATCTTGCAAGAGCAGCTTCAAAGTCACAGCTAATGGTCACTTAACATTCACAAGGACTCAGGGCTGTAAAGGACACTTGCCCTAAATATTTGTGCTGAAGTAGGGAATGGACAAAAAATTCAAAACAGGCAAATGTTTCAAGAAGAGATTAGGAAGAGTTAAGTTTTACTCACACTCTTTTTAAAAAAAAGGAAAATGGATAAAAGCTCAACCTCAGGGAGTGTTAGACGCATGCAATCTAATCTACAAAAAGTTTCAACTTACACCAGTCGACTGACCATCAGCAAAATGTCTACAAACAATAAATGCTGAAGGGGTTTTAGAGAACTGTGTACCCTCTGCCTGCTGCTGAGACGTAAAGGGGTAACAGCCAATAATGAGAACAGAAAGGAGCTGTGTTTAAAAGTAAAAATGGAGGTACTATTCAATCCAGCAGGCGCACCATTGGACCTCACACCTGAGAAGACAAGAATCGAGAAGACACAGGCCGCAAAAGCTGCAGTGCAGCCTTATTCACAATAGCCAAGACAGTGAAGCAATCAAAATGTCCAACAACAGGTAAATGGATAAAGAAGAAGTGGTCCATGTACACAATGGAATATGAGCCATGGAAGACAATGAACCATTGCTCTTTGAGGCACCACAAATGAGTCTGGAGATAATCACGAAAGATGAGGTAAGTTGGAAAGCAAAAGACCTGTGTTCTATGATAGCACTTATAGGCGTTATCTAATAACTGACACATATGAACATATTTCCACAGAGAAAGACACTCACAGATTTAGAAAACAAACTATGCTCATCTAAAGCGACAGGTGGGGGGAATGGATAAATTAAGATTAGTGTTACTATATGTATACAAACACATATGATATACATATCTCAAAAAGACCAACCATATAGCAAGGGAAGTCTGCGGAACACTCTGTAACATTTTACATGGGAAGAGGATCTGTACTTGAATAGACATATATAATGTACAAATGAACCAGATTGTGTACACCTAGGACAAACAATATTCTAAGCTTTACCCCAATTAAAACACTTTTAAACACCAAGAAGAAATAATGACACATAAACTTATGGGGGTTTCTCCACGCACATTCCAATGGAATTTACAACCTAGGAACACGACTTCCAGAAAGGCTCTGCTGCCCTACTACCCAGATTTGGGAATGGAGAAATGCTGCCTCCTTGAGGCCACTTCCCACAACAGCAGCTTTAAACCCATTGCTAAAGGTCACTAAATATTCACCAAACTTGCAGTTCGGGAAATGACACCTGCTCTCTAAAAAAACGCTGGGGTGGAAAATCGACCAAATAATTCAAAAGAGGGCAACCTTCAAAGAAGACAATTTCAAGAGTTATATTGTACTGCCAATTGTTTCCTTTTTTTAACGGAAAAGAAAACGGTGGAGAAAAATGATGAGTTTTACGAATTTTCAAAGACATGCAAACCCAAATTACAAAAACCTATCAGCTCACAGCAGCCAGAAGGGCCATTAGCATAAATGCTGTAAACAATAAATGCTGAAGCGATTGTGGAGAAATGCGTACCCTCGATTCTAAGGGGCACGTGGTAAGAGCCACTAATGAAAACACAAAGAGGGTGCTTTGAAAAGGGAAACACGGTGCTACCAGTCAATCAATCACACCCACTGCTGGGCCTATCTCCTGAGAAAATGAGAATCAAAAAGTCACAGGCTGGCAATCCTGCACTCCAACAATATTTACCATAGCCAACACTTGGAAGCAATGAAAATGTCCATCAACCGAGGAATGCACAAAGAAGAAGTGGTCCACGTACACAGTGGAAAATTACTCCAATAAAAAATAAAAATTAAATTTAAAACTCCAACAACAGTAAGGAGACATCAGCTTGTGTGGGTTTGTCCGGGCACACTCCACTCTAATTTATAAGCGAGAAACACCACAGGCCGCAAGGGCTTTTCCCTAGTTACCAGGGTGGGGAACATAGAAAGGCTGCCGCCCTCTGGCAGTTACCTGCAAAAGCAGTTTTAAAGCCTGTGCTAATGGTCATTTCATAGGAACAAGTACTGCAGAACTGTAAATGAAACCTGCCCTCAAAATGTCTTCAGGGAGGTAATGGCCAAAACATTTCAAAAGGTGACACGTACATTAAGAGAACACTTTGAAGAACTAAGGGGTAATCACTGCTTGAAAAATAAAAAGGACATGCCTTAAAGCTCAATTTCAACGGATTATGAGGCACATGCGAATTCAACCACAAAGAGGTATCAGCTCACACTTGTCAGAATAACCATGAGCAAGAAAACTACAAACAATAAATGCTGAAGGTGTTGTGGAGAAATGCATACCCTCAACTTCAAGGGGGACGTAAGTTGGAAAGGGCCACGAATGAGAACAGAATGGAGGTGCCTTAAAAAGGTAAACATTGAGCTACCATATGATCCAGCAGGCCCACTCCTCCACCTGTAATCTAAGAAGAGAGAATTGGAAAGACACAGGCTGGCAAATCTGCATTGCCCAGTATTACAGTAGCCAAGATATGGAAGTAACCAAAAAGACCACCAACAAATGGGTGGGCAAAGAACAACTCCTCCATGTACAGATGGAATATTGGCTAGTGAAAAAAATGAAACAATGCCATTTGCAGCACCATAGATGAGTCTAGACGTAATCACGCCACGTGTAGCAAGTGAGAAAGCAAAAGGCACATATCCTATCATATCACTTTCAGGAGTTACTTAAAAATTGATACCAATGAAGATATTTCCACAGAGAAAGGCAATCACAGATTCATTAAAAACCTTATGGTTCACCAAATAGAAAGGGATGAGGATTGGATACATTGCCATATTGGGGTTAACAGAGATATACAAACCATGTGAAATATATAACCCCCAAAGACGTACGGAAGACCAGGAGAAGACTGCTCAACATTGTGTCATAACCTACATTGGCAAAGGATGCGAGGAAGAATAGATACACGTATATGTGTGAAAGATCCATATCTTGCACACCTAGAACAAACAAACCATTGTAATCAAATTTGCTGGGATAAAAAATAAAAAGTAAATTACAAATATGAACAAGAAGTAATGAGACATAAAGTTAAAGGGCTTTTTCCTGGCACATTCCATTCTAATATACAACCTAGAACACCACTTCCATTAAGGCTCTGTTTCCCTAGTAACCAAATTTGGTAAAGGAGAAATGCTGCCACCTTGTGGCCGTATCTTGCAAGAGCAGCTTCAAAGTCACAGCTAATGGTCACTTAACATTCACAAGGACTCAGGGCTGTAAAGGACACTTGCCCTAAATATTTGTGCTGAAGTAGGGAATGGACAAAAAATTCAAAACAGGCAAATGTTTCAAGAAGAGATTATGAAGAGTTAAGTTTTACTCACACTCTTTTTTAAAAAAAGGAAAATGGATAAAAGCTCAACCTCAGGGAGTGTTAGACGCATGCAATCTAATCTACAAAAAGTTTCAACTTACACCAGTCGAATGACCATCAGCAAAAAGTCTACAAACAATAAATGCTGAAGGGGTTTTAGAGAACTGTGTACCCTCTGCCTGCTGGTTAGACGTAAAGGGGTAACAGCCAATAATGAGAACAGGAAGGAGCTGTGTTTAAAAGTAAAAATGGAGGTACTATTCAATCCAGCAGGCGCACCATTGGACCTCTCACCTGAGAAGACAAGAATCGAGAAGACACAGGCTGCAAAAGCTGCAGTGCAGCCTTATTCACCATAGCCAAGACAGTGAAGCAATCAAAATGTCCAACAACAGGTAAATGGATAAAGAAGAAGTGGTCCATGTACACAATGGAATATTAGCCATGGAAGACAATGAACCATTGCTCTTTGAGGCACCACAAATGAGTCTGGAGATAATCACGAAAGATGAGGTAAGTTGGAAAGCAAAAGACCTGTGTTCTATGATAGCACTTATAGGCGTTATCTAATAACTGACACATATGAACATATTTCCACAGAGAAAGACACTCACAGATTTAGAAAACAAACTATGCTCATCTAAAACGACAGGTGGGGGGAATGGATAAATTAAGATTAGTGTTACTATATGTATACAAACACATATGATATACATATCTCAAAAAGACCAACCATATAGCAAGGGAAGTCTGCGGAACCCTCTGTAACATTTTACATGGGAAGAGGATCTGTACTTGAATAGACATATATAATGTACAAACGAACCAGATTGTGTACACCTAGGACAAACAATATTCTAAGCTTTACCCCAATTAAAACACTTTTAAAAACCAAGAAGAAATAATGACACATAAACTTATGAGGGTTTCTCCACGCACATTCCAATGGAATTTACAACCTAGGAACACGACTTCCAGAAAGGCTCTGCTGCCCTACTACCCAGATTTGGGAATGGAGAAATGCTGCCTCCTTGAGGCCACTTCCCACAACAGCAGCTTTAAACCCATTGCTAAAGGTCACTAAATATTCACCAAACTTGCAGTTCGGGAAATGACACCTGCTCTCTAAAAAAACGCTGGGGTGGAAAATCGACCAAATAATTCAAAAGAGGGCAACCTTCAAAGAAGACAATTTCAAGAGTTATATTGTACTGCCAATTGTTTCCTTTTTTTAACGGAAAAGAAAACGGTGGAGAAAAATGATGAGTTTTACGAATTTTCAAAGACATGCAAACCCAAATTACAAAAACCTATCAGCTCACAGCAGCCAGAAGGGCCATTAGCATAAATGCTGTAAACAATAAATGCTGAAGCGATTGTGGAGAAATGCGTACCCTCGATTCTAAGGGGCACGTGGTAAGAGCCACTAATGAAAACACAAAGAGGGTGCTTTGAAAAGGGAAACACGGTGCTACCAGTCAATCAATCACACCCACTGCTGGGCCTATCTCCTGAGAAAATGAGAATCAAAAAGTCACAGGCTGGCAATCCTGCACTCCAACAATATTTACCATAGCCAACACTTGGAAGCAATGAAAATGTCCATCAACCGAGGAATGCACAAAGAAGAAGTGGTCCACGTACACAGTGGAAAATTACTCCAATAAAAAATAAAAATTAAATTTAAAAATCCAACAACAGTAAGGAGACATCAGCTTGTGTGGGTTTGTCCGGGCACACTCCACTCTAATTTATAAACGAGAAACACCACAGGCCGCAAGGGCTTTTCCCTAGTTACCAGGGTGGGAAACATAGAAAGGCTGCCGCCCTCTGGCAGTTACCTGCAAAAGCATTTTTAAAGCCTGTGCTAATGGTCATTTCATAGGAACAAGTACTGCAGAACTGTAAATGAAACCTGCCCTCAAAATGTCTTCAGGGAGGTAATGGCCAAAACATTTCAAAAGGTGACACGTACGTTAAGAGAACACTTTGAAGAACTAAGGGGTAATCACTGCTTGAAAAATAAAAAGGACATGCCTTAAAGCTCAATTTCAACGGATTATGAGGCACATGCGGATTCAACCACAAAGAGGTATCAGCTCACACTTGTCAGAATAACCATGAGCAAGAAAACTACAAACAATAAATGCTGAAGGTGTTGTGGAGAAATGCATACCCTCAACTTCAAGGGGGACGTAAGTTGGAAAGGGCCACGAATGAGAACAGAATGGAGGTGCCTTAAAAAGGTCAACATTGAGCTACCATATGATCCAGCAGGCCCACTCCTCCACCTGTAATCTAAGAAGAGAGAATTGGAAAGACACAGGCTGGCAAATCTGCATTGCCCAGTATTACAGTAGCCAAGATATGGAAGTAACCAAAAAGACCACCAACAGATGGGTGGGCAAAGAAGAACTCCTCCATGTACAGATGGAATATTCGCTAGTGAAAAAAATGAAACAATGCCATTTGCAGCACCATAGATGAGTCTAGACGTAATCACGCCACGTGTAGCAAGTGAGAAAGCAAAAGGCACATATCCTATCATATCACTTTCAGGAGTTACTTAAAAATTGATACCAATGAAGATATTTCCACAGAGAAAGGCAATCACAGATTCATTAAAAACCTTATGGTTCACCAAATAGAAAGGGATGAGGATTGGATACATTGCCATATTGGGGTTAACAGAGATATACAAACCATGTGAAATATATAACCACCAAAGACGTACGGAAGACCAGGAGAAGACTGTTCAACATTGTGTCATAACCTACATTGGCAAAGGATGCGAGGAAGAATAGATACACGTATATGTGTGAAAGATCCATATCTTGCACACCTAGAACAAACAAACCATTGTAATCAAATTTGCTGGGATAAAAAATAAAAAGTAAATTACAAATATGAACAAGAAGTAATGAGACATAAAGTTAAAGGGCTTTTTCCTGGCACATTCCATTCTAATATACAACCTAGAACACCACTTCCATTAAGGCTCTGTTTCCCTAGTAACCAAATTTGGTAAAGGAGAAATGCTGCCACCTTGTGGCCGTATCTTGCAAGAGCAGCTTCAAAGTCACAGCTAATGGTCACTTAACATTCACAAGGACTCAGGGCTGTAAAGGACACTTGCCCTAAATATTTGTGCTGAAGTAGGGAATGGACAAAAAATTCAAAACAGGCAAATGTTTCAAGAAGAGATTAGGAAGAGTTAAGTTTAACTCACACTCTTTTTTAAAAAAAGGAAAATGGATAAAAGCTCAACCTCAGGGAGTGTTAGACGCATGCAATCTAATCTACAAAAAGTTTCAACTTACACCAGTAGACTGACCATCAGCAAAAAGTCTACAAACAATAAATGCTGAAGGGGTTTTAGAGAACTGTGTACCCTCTGCCTGCTGGTGAGACGTAAAGGGGTAACAGCCAATAATGAGAACAGGAAGGAGCTGTGTTTAAAAGTAAAAATGGAGGTACTATTCAATCCAGCAGGCGCACCATTGGACCTCTCACCTGAGAAGACAAGAATCGAGAAGACACAGGCTGCAAAAGCTGCAGTGCAGCCTTATTCACCATAGCCAAGACAGTGAAGCAATCAAAATGTCCAACAACAGGTAAATGGATAAAGAAGAAGTGGTCCATGTACACAATGGAATATTAGCCATGGAAGACAATGAACCATTGCTCTTTGAGGCACCACAAATGAGTCTGGAGATAATCACAAAAGATGAGGTAAGTTGGAAAGCAAAAGACCTGTGTTCTATGATAGCACTTATAGGCGTTATCTAATAACTGACACATATGAACATATTTCCACAGAGAAAGACACTCACAGATTTAGAAAACAAACTATGCTCATCTAAAACGACAGGTGGGGGGAATGGATAAATTAAGATTAGTGTTACTATATGTATACAAACACATATGATATACATATCTCAAAAAGACCAACCATATAGCAAGGGAAGTCTGCGGAACACTCTGTAACATTTTACATGGGAAGAGGATCTGTCCTTGAATAGACATATATAATGTACAAACGAACCAGATTGTGTACACCTAGGACAAACAATATTCTAAGCTTTACCCCAATTAAAACACTTTTAAAAACCAAGAAGAAATAATGACACATAAACTTATGGGGGTTTCTCCACGCACATTCCAATGGAATTTACAACCTAGGAACACGACTTCCAGAAAGGCTCTGCTGCCCTACTACCCAGATTTGGGAATGGAGAAATGCTGCCTCCTTGAGGCCACTTCCCACAACAGCAGCTTTAAACCCATTGCTAAAGGTCACTAAATATTCACCAAACTTGCAGTTCGGGAAATGACACCTGCTCTCTAAAAAAACGCTGGGGTGGAAAATCAACCAAATAATTCAAAAGAGGGCAACCTTCAAAGAAGACAATTTCAAGAGTTATATTGTACTGCCAATTGTTTCCTTTTTTTAACGGAAAAGAAAACGGCGGAGAAAAATGATGAGTTTTACGAATTTTCAAAGACATGCAAACCCAAATTACAAAAACCTATCAGCTCACAGCAGCCAGAAGGGCCATTAGCATAAATGCTGTAAACAATAAATGCTGAAGGACTGTGGAGAAATGCGTACCCTCGATTCTAAGGGGCACGTGGTAAGAGCCACTAATGAAAACACAAAGAGGGTGCTTTGAAAAGGGAAACACGGTGCTACCAGTCAATCAATCACACCCACTGCTGGGCCTATCTCCTGAGAAAATGAGAATCAAAAAGTCACAGGCTGGCAATCCTGCACTCCAACAATATTTACCATAGCCAACACTTGGAAGCAATGAAAATGTCCATCAACCGAGGAATGCACAAAGAAGAAGTGGTCCACGTACACAGTGGAAAATTACTCCAATAAAAAATAAAAATTAAATTTAAAACTCCAACAACAGTAAGGAGACATCAGCTTGTGTGGGTTTGTCCGGGCACACTCCACTCTAATTTATAACCGAGAAACACCACAGGCCGCAAGGGCTTTTCCCTAGGTACGAGGGTGGGGAACATAGAAAGGCTGCCGCCCTCTGGCAGTTACCTGCAAAAGCAGTTTTAAAGCCTGTGCTAATGGTCATTTCATAGGAATAAGTACTGCAGAACTGTAAATGAAACCTGCCCTCAAAATGTCTTCAGGGAGGTAATGGCCAAAACATTTCAAAAGGTGACACGTACGTTAAGAGAACACTTTGAAGAACTAAGGGGTAATCACTGCTTGAAAAATAAAAAGGACATGCCTTAAAGCTCAATTTCAACGGATTATGAGGCACATGCGAATTCAACCAGAAAGAGGTATCAGCTCACACTTGTCAGAATAACCATGAGCAAGAAAACTACAAACAATAAATGCTGAAGGTGTTGTGGAGAAATGCATACCCTCAACTTCAAGGGGGACGTAAGTTGGAAAGGGCCACGAATGAGAACAGAATGGAGGTGCCTTAAAAAAGTAAACATTGAGCTACCATATGATCCAGCAGGCCCACTCCTCCACCTGTAATCTAAGAAGAGAGAATTGGAAAGACACAGGCTGGCAAATCTGCATTGCCCACTATTACAATAGCCAAGATATGGACGTAACCAAAAAGACCACCAACAGATGGGTGGGCAAAGAAGAACTCCTCCATGTACAGATGGAATATTCGCTAGTGAAAAAAATGAAACAATGCCATTTGCAGCACCATAGATGAGTCTAGACGTAATCACGCCACGTGTAGCAAGTGAGAAAGCAAAAGGCACATATCCTATCATATCACTTTCAGGAGTTACTTAAAAATTGATACCAATGAAGATATTTCCACAGAGAAAGGCAATCACAGATTCATTAAAAACCTTATGGTTCACCAAATAGAAAGGGATGAGGATTGGATACATTACCATATTGGGGTTAACAGAGATATACAAACCATGTGAAATATATAACCACCAAAGACGTACGGAAGACCAGGAGAAGACTGCTCAACATTGTGTCATAACCTATATTGGCAAAGGATGCGAGGAAGAATAGATACACGTATATGTGTGAAAGAACCACATCTTGCACACCTAGAACAAACAAACCATTATAATCAAATTTGCTGGGATAAAAAATAAAAAGTAAATTACAAATATGAACAAGAAGTAATGAGACATAAAGTTAAAGGGCTTTTTCCTGGCACATTCCATTCTAATATACAACTTAGAACACCACTTCCATTAAGGCTCTGTTTCCCTAGTAACCAAATTTGGTAAAGGAGAAATGCTGCCACCTTGTGGCCGTATCCTGCAAGAGCAGCTTCAAAGTCACAGCTAATGGTCACTTAACATTCACAAGGACTCAGGGCTGTAAAGGACACTTGCCCTAAATATTTGTGCTGAAGTAGGGAATGGACAAAATATTCAAAACAGGCAAATGTTTCAAGAAGAGATTATGAAGACTTAAGTTTTACTCACACTCTTTTTAAAAAAAAGGAAAATGGATAAAAGCTCAACCTCAGGGAGTGTTAGACGCATGCAATCTAATCTACAAAAAGTTTCAACTTACACCAGTCGACTGATCATCAGCAAAATGTCTACAAACAATAAATGCTGAAGGGGTTTTAGAGAACTGTGTACCCTCTGATTGCTGCTGAGACGTAAAGGGGTAACAGCCAATAATGAGAACAGAAAGGAGCTGTGTTTAAAAGTAAAAATGGAGGTACTATTCAATCCAGCAGGCGCACCATTGGACCTCACACCTGAGAAGACAAGAATCGAGAAGACACAGGCCGCAAAAGCTGCAGTGCAGCCTTATTCAAAATAGCCAAGACAGTGAAGCAATCAAAATGTCCAACAACAGGTAAATGGATAAAGAAGTGGTCCATGTACACAATGGAATATTAGCCATGGAAGACAATGAACCATTGCTCTTTGAGGCACCACAAATGAGTCTGGAGATAATCACAAAAGATGAGGTAAGTTGGAAAGCAAAAGACCTGTGTTCTATGATAGCACTTATAGGCGTTATCTAATAACTGACACATATGAACATATTTCCACAGAGAAAGACACTCACAGATTTAGAAAACAAACTATGCTCATCTAAAGCGACAGGTGGGGGGAATGGATAAATTAAGATTAGTGTTACTATATGTATACAAACACATATGATATACATATCTCAAAAAGACCAACCATATAGCAAGGGAAGTCTGCAGAACCCTCTGTAACATTTTACATGGGAAGAGGATCTGTACTTGAATAGACATATATAATGTACAAACGAACCAGATTGTGTACACCTAGGACAAACAATATTCTAAGCTTTACCCCAATTAAAACACTTTTAAAAACCAAGAAGAAATAATGACACATAAACTTATGGGGGTTTCTCCACGCACATTCCAATGGAATTTACAACCTAGGAACACGACTTCCAGAAAGGCTCTGCTGCCCTACTACCCAGATTTGGGAATGGAGAAATGCTGCCTCCTTGAGGCCACTTCCCACAACAGCAGCTTTAAACCCATTGCTAAAGGTCACTAAATATTCACCAAACTTGCAGTTCGGGAAATGACACCTGCTCTCTAAAAAAACGCTGGGGTGGAAAATCGACCAAATAATTCAAAAGAGGGCAACCTTCAAAGAAGACAATTTCAAGAGTTATATTGTACTGCCAATTGTTTCCTTTTTTTAATGGAAAAGAAAACGGCGGAGAGAAATGATGAGTTTTACGAATTTTCAAAGACATGCAAACCCAAATTACAAAAACCTATCAGCTCACAGCAGCCAGAAGGGCCATTAGCATAAATGCTGTAAACAATAAATGCTGAAGCGATTGTGGAGAAATGCGTACCCTCGATTCTAAGGGGCACGTGGTAAGAGCCACTAATGAAAACACAAAGAGGGTGCTTTGACAAGGGAAACACGGTGCTACCAGTCAATCAATCACACCCACTGCTGGGCCTATCTCCTGAGAAAATGAGAATCAAAAAGTCACAGGCTGGCAATCCTGCACTCCAACAATATTTACCATAGCCAACACTTGGAAGCAATGAAAATGTCCATCAACCGAGGAATGCACAAAGAAGAAGTGGTCCACGTACACAGTGGAAAATTACTCCAATAAAAAATAAAAATTAAATTTAAAAATCCAACAACAGTAAGGAGACATCAGCTTGTGTGGGTTTGTCCGGGCACACTCCACTCTAATTTATAAACGAGAAACACCACAGGCCGCAAGGGCTTTTCCCTAGTTACCAGGGTGGGAAACATAGAAAGGCTGCCGCCCTCTGGCAGTTACCTGCAAAAGCATTTTTAAAGCCTGTGCTAATGGTCATTTCATAGGAACAAGTACTGCAGAACTGTAAATGAAACCTGCCCTCAAAATGTCTTCAGGGAGGTAATGGCCAAAACATTTCAAAAGGTGACACGTACGTTAAGAGAACACTTTGAAGAACTAAGGGGTAATCACTGCTTGAAAAATAAAAAGGACATGCCTTAAAGCTCAATTTCAACGGATTATGAGGCACATGCGGATTCAACCACAAAGAGGTATCAGCTCACACTTGTCAGAATAACCATGAGCAAGAAAACTACAAACAATAAATGCTGAAGGTGTTGTGGAGAAATGCATACCCTCAACTTCAAGGGGGACGTAAGTTGGAAAGGGCCACGAATGAGAACAGAATGGAGGTGCCTTAAAAAGGTCAACATTGAGCTACCATATGATCCAGCAGGCCCACTCCTCCACCTGTAATCTAAGAAGAGAGAATTGGAAAGACACAGGCTGGCAAATCTGCATTGCCCAGTATTACAGTAGCCAAGATATGGAAGTAACCAAAAAGACCACCAACAGATGGGTGGGCAAAGAAGAACTCCTCCATGTACAGATGGAATATTCGCTAGTGAAAAAAATGAAACAATGCCATTTGCAGCACCATAGATGAGTCTAGACGTAATCACGCCACGTGTAGCAAGTGAGAAAGCAAAAGGCACATATCCTATCATATCACTTTCAGGAGTTACTTAAAAATTGATACCAATGAAGATATTTCCACAGAGAAAGGCAATCACAGATTCATTAAAAACCTTATGGTTCACCAAATAGAAAGGGATGAGGATTGGATACATTGCCATATTGGGGTTAACAGAGATATACAAACCATGTGAAATATATAACCACCAAAGACGTACGGAAGACCAGGAGAAGACTGTTCAACATTGTGTCATAACCTACATTGGCAAAGGATGCGAGGAAGAATAGATACACGTATATGTGTGAAAGATCCATATCTTGCACACCTAGAACAAACAAACCATTGTAATCAAATTTGCTGGGATAAAAAATAAAAAGTAAATTACAAATATGAACAAGAAGTAATGAGACATAAAGTTAAAGGGCTTTTTCCTGGCACATTCCATTCTAATATACAACCTAGAACACCACTTCCATTAAGGCTCTGTTTCCCTAGTAACCAAATTTGGTAAAGGAGAAATGCTGCCACCTTGTGGCCGTATCTTGCAAGAGCAGCTTCAAAGTCACAGCTAATGGTCACTTAACATTCACAAGGACTCAGGGCTGTAAAGGACACTTGCCCTAAATATTTGTGCTGAAGTAGGGAATGGACAAAAAATTCAAAACAGGCAAATGTTTCAAGAAGAGATTAGGAAGAGTTAAGTTTAACTCACACTCTTTTTTAAAAAAAGGAAAATGGATAAAAGCTCAACCTCAGGGAGTGTTAGACGCATGCAATCTAATCTACAAAAAGTTTCAACTTACACCAGTAGACTGACCATCAGCAAAAAGTCTACAAACAATAAATGCTGAAGGGGTTTTAGAGAACTGTGTACCCTCTGCCTGCTGGTGAGACGTAAAGGGGTAACAGCCAATAATGAGAACAGGAAGGAGCTGTGTTTAAAAGTAAAAATGGAGGTACTATTCAATCCAGCAGGCGCACCATTGGACCTCTCACCTGAGAAGACAAGAATCGAGAAGACACAGGCTGCAAAAGCTGCAGTGCAGCCTTATTCACCATAGCCAAGACAGTGAAGCAATCAAAATGTCCAACAACAGGTAAATGGATAAAGAAGAAGTGGTCCATGTACACAATGGAATATTAGCCATGGAAGACAATGAACCATTGCTCTTTGAGGCACCACAAATGAGTCTGGAGATAATCACAAAAGATGAGGTAAGTTGGAAAGCAAAAGACCTGTGTTCTATGATAGCACTTATAGGCGTTATCTAATAACTGACACATATGAACATATTTCCACAGAGAAAGACACTCACAGATTTAGAAAACAAACTATGCTCATCTAAAACGACAGGTGGGGGGAATGGATAAATTAAGATTAGTGTTACTATATGTATACAAACACATATGATATACATATCTCAAAAAGACCAACCATATAGCAAGGGAAGTCTGCGGAACACTCTGTAACATTTTACATGGGAAGAGGATCTGTCCTTGAATAGACATATATAATGTACAAACGAACCAGATTGTGTACACCTAGGACAAACAATATTCTAAGCTTTACCCCAATTAAAACACTTTTAAAAACCAAGAAGAAATAATGACACATAAACTTATGGGGGTTTCTCCACGCACATTCCAATGGAATTTACAACCTAGGAACACGACTTCCAGAAAGGCTCTGCTGCCCTACTACCCAGATTTGGGAATGGAGAAATGCTGCCTCCTTGAGGCCACTTCCCACAACAGCAGCTTTAAACCCATTGCTAAAGGTCACTAAATATTCACCAAACTTGCAGTTCGGGAAATGACACCTGCTCTCTAAAAAAACGCTGGGGTGGAAAATCAACCAAATAATTCAAAAGAGGGCAACCTTCAAAGAAGACAATTTCAAGAGTTATATTGTACTGCCAATTGTTTCCTTTTTTTAACGGAAAAGAAAACGGCGGAGAAAAATGATGAGTTTTACGAATTTTCAAAGACATGCAAACCCAAATTACAAAAACCTATCAGCTCACAGCAGCCAGAAGGGCCATTAGCATAAATGCTGTAAACAATAAATGCTGAAGGATTGTGGAGAAATGCGTACCCTCGATTCTAAGGGGCACGTGGTAAGAGCCACTAATGAAAACACAAAGAGGGTGCTTTGAAAAGGGAAACACGGTGCTACCAGTCAATCAATCACACCCACTGCTGGGCCTATCTCCTGAGAAAATGAGAATCAAAAAGTCACAGGCTGGCAATCCTGCACTCCAACAATATTTACCATAGCCAACACTTGGAAGCAATGAAAATGTCCATCAACCGAGGAATGCACAAAGAAGAAGTGGTCCACGTACACAGTGGAAAATTACTCCAATAAAAAATAAAAATTAAATTTAAAACTCCAACAACAGTAAGGAGACATCAGCTTGTGTGGGTTTGTCCGGGCACACTCCACTCTAATTTATAACCGAGAAACACCACAGGCCGCAAGGGCTTTTCCCTAGGTACGAGGGTGGGGAACATAGAAAGGCTGCCGCCCTCTGGCAGTTACCTGCAAAAGCAGTTTTAAAGCCTGTGCTAATGGTCATTTCATAGGAATAAGTACTGCAGAACTGTAAATGAAACCTGCCCTCAAAATGTCTTCAGGGAGGTAATGGCCAAAACATTTCAAAAGGTGACACGTACGTTAAGAGAACACTTTGAAGAACTAAGGGGTAATCACTGCTTGAAAAATAAAAAGGACATGCCTTAAAGCTCAATTTCAACGGATTATGAGGCACATGCGAATTCAACCAGAAAGAGGTATCAGCTCACACTTGTCAGAATAACCATGAGCAAGAAAACTACAAACAATAAATGCTGAAGGTGTTGTGGAGAAATGCATACCCTCAACTTCAAGGGGGACGTAAGTTGGAAAGGGCCACGAATGAGAACAGAATGGAGGTGCCTTAAAAAAGTAAACATTGAGCTACCATATGATCCAGCAGGCCCACTCCTCCACCTGTAATCTAAGAAGAGAGAATTGGAAAGACACAGGCTGGCAAATCTGCATTGCCCACTATTACAATAGCCAAGATATGGACGTAACCAAAAAGACCACCAACAGATGGGTGGGCAAAGAACAACTCCTCCATGTACAGATGGAATATTCGCTAGTGAAAAAAATGAAACAATGCCATTTGCAGCACCATAGATGAGTCTAGACGTAATCACGCCACGTGTAGCAAGTGAGAAAGCAAAAGGCACATATCCTATCATATCACTTTCAGGAGTTACTTAAAAATTGATACCAATGAAGATATTTCCACAGAGAAAGGCAATCACAGATTCATTAAAAACCTTATGGTTCACCAAATAGAAAGGGATGAGGATTGGATACATTACCATATTGGGGTTAACAGAGATATACAAACCATGTGAAATATATAACCACCAAAGACGTACGGAAGACCAGGAGAAGACTGCTCAACATTGTGTCATAACCTACATTGGCAAAGGATGCGAGGAAGAATAGATACACGTATATGTGTGAAAGAACCACATCTTGCACACCTAGAACAAACAAACCATTATAATCAAATTTGCTGGGATAAAAAATAAAAAGTAAATTACAAATATGAACAAGAAGTAATGAGACATAAAGTTAAAGGGCTTTTTCCTGGCACATTCCATTCTAATATACAACTTAGAACACCACTTCCATTAAGGCTCTGTTTCCCTAGTAACCAAATTTGGTAAAGGAGAAATGCTGCCACCTTGTGGCCGTATCCTGCAAGAGCAGCTTCAAAGTCACAGCTAATGGTCACTTAACATTCACAAGGACTCAGGGCTGTAAAGGACACTTGCCCTAAATATTTGTGCTGAAGTAGGGAATGGACAAAATATTCAAAACAGGCAAATGTTTCAAGAAGAGATTATGAAGAGTTAAGGTTTACTCACACTCTTTGTAAAAAAAAGGAAAATGGATAAAAGCTCAACCTCAGGGAGTGTTAGACGCATGCAATCTAATCTACAAAAAGTTTCAACTTACACCAGTCGACTGATCATCAGCAAAATGTCTACAAACAATAAATGCTGAAGGGGTTTTAGAGAACTGTGTACCCTCTGCCTGCTGCTGAGACGTAAAGGGGTAACAGCCAATAATGAGAACAGAAAGGAGCTGTGTTTAAAAGTAAAAATGGAGGTACTATTCAATCCAGCAGGCGCACCATTGGACCTCACACCTGAGAAGACAAGAATCGAGAAGACACAGGCCGCAAAAGCTGCAGTGCAGCCTTATTCAAAATAGCCAAGACAGTGAAGCAATCAAAATGTCCAACAACAGGTAAATGGATAGAGAAGTGGTCCATGTACACAATGGAATATTAGCCATGGAAGACAATGAACCATTGCTCTTTGAGGCACCACAAATGAGTCTGGAGATAATCACAAAAGATGAGGTAAGTTGGAAAGCAAAAGACCTGTGTTCTATGATAGCACTTATAGGCGTTATCTAATAACTGACACATATGAACATATTTCCACAGAGAAAGACACTCACAGATTTAGAAAACAAACTATGCTCATCTAAAGCGACAGGTGGGGGGAATGGATAAATTAAGATTAGTGTTACTATATGTATACAAACACATATGATATACATATCTCAAAAAGACCAACCATATAGCAAGGGAAGTCTGCAGAACCCTCTGTAACATTTTACATGGGAAGAGGATCTGTACTTGAATAGACATATATAATGTACAAATGAACCAGATTGTGTACACCTAGGACAAACAATATTCTAAGCTTTACCCCAATTAAAACACTTTTAAAAACCAAGAAGAAATAATGACACATAAACTTATGGGGGTTTCTCCACGCACATTCCAATGGAATTTACAACCTAGGAACACGACTTCCAGAAAGGCTCTGCTGCCCTACTACCCAGATTTGGGAATGGAGAAATGCTGCCTCCTTGAGGCCACTTCCCACAACAGCAGCTTTAAACCCATTGCTAAAGGTCACTAAATATTCACCAAACTTGCAGTTCGGGAAATGACACCTGCTCTCTAAAAAAACGCTGGGGTGGAAAATCGACCAAATAATTCAAAAGAGGGCAACCTTCAAAGAAGACAATTTCAAGAGTTATATTGTACTGCCAATTGTTTCCTTTTTTTAATGGAAAAGAAAACGGCGGAGAGAAATGATGAGTTTTACGAATTTTCAAAGACATGCAAACCCAAATTACAAAAACCTATCAGCTCACAGCAGCCAGAAGGGCCATTAGCATAAATGCTGTAAACAATAAATGCTGAAGCGATTGTGGAGAAATGCGTACCCTCGATTCTAAGGGGCACGTGGTAAGAGCCACTAATGAAAACACAAAGAGGGTGCTTTGAAAAGGGAAACACGGTGCTACCAGTCAATCAATCACACCCACTGCTGGGCCTATCTCCTGAGAAAATGAGAATCAAAAAGTCACAGGCTGGCAATCCTGCACTCCAACAATATTTACCATAGCCAACACTTGGAAGCAATGAAAATGTCCATCAACCGAGGAATGCACAAAGAAGAAGTGGTCCACGTACACAGTGGAAAATTACTCCAATAAAAAATAAAAATTAAATTTAAAAATCCAACAAAAGTAAGGAGACATCAGCTTGTGTGGGTTTGTCCGGGCACACTCCACTCTAATTTATAACCGAGAAACACCACAGGCCGCAAGGGCTTTTCCCTAGTTACCAGGGTGGGGAACATAGAAAGGCTGCCGCCCTCTGGCAGTTACCTGCAAAAGCAGTTTTAAAGCCTGTGCTAATGGTCATTTCATAGGAACAAGTACTGCAGAACTGTAAATGAAACCTGCCCTCAAAATGTCTTCAGGGAGGTAATGGCCAAAACATTTCAAAAGGTGACACGTACGTTAAGAGAACACTTTGAAGAACTAAGGGGTAATCACTGCTTGAAAAATAAAAAGGACATGCCTTAAAGCTCAATTTCAACGGATTATGAGGCACATGCGAATTCAACCACAAAGAGGTATCAGCTCACACTTGTCAGAATAACCATGAGCAAGAAAACTACAAACAATAAATGCTGAAGGTGTTGTGGAGAAATGCATACCCTCAACTTCAAGGGGGACGTAAGTTGGAAAGGGCCACGAATGAGAACAGAATGGAGGTGCCTTAAAAAGGTCAACATTGAGCTACCATATGATCCAGCAGGCCCACTCCTCCACCTGTAATCTAAGAAGAGAGAATTGGAAAGACACAGGCTGGCAAATCTGCATTGCCCAGTATTACAGTAGCCAAGATATGGAAGTAACCAAAAAGACCACCAACAGATGGGTGGGCAAAGAAGAACTCCTCCATGTACAGATGGAATATTCGCTAGTGAAAAAAATGAAACAATGCCATTTGCAGCACCATGGATGAGTCTAGACGTAATCACGCCACGTGTAGCAAGTGAGAAAGCAAAAGGCACATATCCTATCATATCACTTTCAGGAGTTACTTAAAAATTGATACCAATGAAGATATTTCCACAGAGAAAGGCAATCACAGATTCATTAAAAACCTTATGGTTCACCAAATAGAAAGGGACGAGGATTGGATACATTGCCATATTGGGGTTAACAGAGATATACAAACCATGTGAAATATATAACCACCAAAGACGTACGGAAGACCAGGAGAAGACTGCTCAACATTGTGTCATAACCTACATTGGCAAAGGATGCGAGGAAGAATAGATACACGTATATGTGTGAAAGATCCATATCTTGCACACCTAGAACAAACAAACCATTGTAATCAAATTTGCTGGGATAAAAAATAAAAAGTAAATTACAAATATGAACAAGAAGTAATGAGACATAAAGTTAAAGGGCTTTTTCCTGGCACATTCCATTCTAATATACAACCTAGAACACCACTTCCATTAAGGCTCTGTTTCCCTAGTAACCAAATTTGGTAAAGGAGAAATGCTGCCACCTTGTGGCCGTATCTTGCAAGAGCAGCTTCAAAGTCACAGCTAATGGTCACTTAACATTCACAAGGACTCAGGGCTGTAAAGGACACTTGCCCTAAATATTTGTGCTGAAGTAGGGAATGGACAAAAAATTCAAAACAGGCAAATGTTTCAAGAAGAGATTAGGAAGAGTTAAGTTTTACTCACACTCTTTTTAAAAAAAAGGAAAATGGATAAAAGCTCAACCTCAGGGAGTGTTAGACGCATGCAATCTAATCTACAAAAAGTTTCAACTTACACCAGTCGACTGACCATCAGCAAAAAGTCTACAAACAATAAATGCTGAAGGGGTTTTAGAGAACTGTGTACCCTCTGCCTGCTGGTGAGACGTAAAGGGGTAACAGCCAATAATGAGAACAGGAAGGAGCTGTGTTTAAAAGTAAAAATGGAGGTACTATTCAATCCAGCAGGCGCACCATTGGACCTCTCACCTGAGAAGACAAGAATCGAGAAGACACAGGCCGCAAAAGCTGCAGTGCAGCCTTATTCACCATAGCCAAGACAGTGAAGCAATCAAAATGTCCAACAACAGGTAAATGGATAAAGAAGAAGTGGTCCATGTACACAATGGAATATTAGCCATGGAAGACAATGAACCATTGCTCTTTGAGGCACCACAAATGAGTCTGGAGATAATCACAAAAGATGAGGTAAGTTGGAAAGCAAAAGACCTGTGTTCTATGATAGCACTTATAGGCGTTATCTAATAACTGACACATATGAACATATTTCCACAGAGAAAGACACTCACAGATTTAGAAAACAAACTATGCTCATCTAAAGCGACAGGTGGGGGGAATGGATAAATTAAGATTAGTGTTACTATATGTATACAAACACATATGATATACATATCTCAAAAAGACCAACCATATAGCAAGGGAAGTCTGCGGAACCCTCTGTAACATTTTACATGGGAAGAGGATCTGTCCTTGAATAGACATATATAATGTACAAATGAACCAGATTGTGTACACCTAGGACAAACAATATTCTAAGCTTTACCCCAATTAAAACACTTTTAAAAACCAAGAAGAAATAATGACACATAAACTTATGGGGGTTTCTCCACGCACATTCCAATGGAATTTACAACCTAGGAACACGACTTCCAGAAAGGCTCTGCTGCCCCACTACCCAGATTTGGGAATGGAGAAATGCTGCCTCCTTGAGGCCACTTCCCACAACAGCAGCTTTAAACCCATTGCTAAAGGTCACTAAATATTCACCAAACTTGCAGTTCGGGAAATGACACCTGCTCTCTAAAAAAACGCTGGGGTGGAAAATCGACCAAATAATTCAAAAGAGGGCAACCTTCAAAGAAGACAATTTCAAGAGTTATATTGTACTGCCAATTGTTTCCTTTTTTTAACGGAAAAGAAAACGGCGGAGAAAAATGATGAGTTTTACGAATTTTCAAAGACATGCAAACCCAAATTACAAAAACCTATCAGCTCACAGCAGCCAGAAGGGCCATTAGCATCAATGCTGTAAACAATAAATGCTGAAGCGATTGTGGAGAAATGCGTACCCTCGATTCTAAGGGGGACGTGGTAAGAGCCACTAATGAAAACACAAAGAAGGTGCTTTGAAAAGGGAAACACGGTGCTACCAGTCAATCAATCACACCCACTGCTGGGCCTATCACCTGAGAAAATGAGAATCAAGAATTCACAGGCCGGCAATCCTGCACTCCAACAATATTTACCATAGCCAACACTTGGAAGCAATGAAAATGTCCATCAACCGAGGAATGCACAAAGAAGAAGGGGTCCACGTACACAGTGGAAAATTACTCCAATAAAAAATAAAAATTAAATTTAAATATCCAAAAAAAGTAGGGAGACATCAGCTTGTGTGGGTTTGTCCGGGCACACTTCACTCTAATTTATAACCGAGAAACACCACAGGCCGCAAGGGCTTTTCCCTAGTTACCAGGGTGGGGAACATAGAAAGGCTGCCGCCCTCTGGCAGTTACCTGCAAAAGCAGTTTTAAAGCCTGTGCTAATGGTCATTTCATAGGAACAAGTACTGCAGAACTGTAAATGAAACCTGCCCTCAAAATGTCTTCAGGGAGGTAACGGCCAAAACATTTCAAAAGGTGACATGTACTTTAAGAGAACACTTTGAAGAACTAAGGGGTAATCACTGCTTGAAAAATAAAAAGGATATGCCTTAAAGCTCAATTTCAACGGATTATGAGGCACATGCGAATTCAACCACAAAGAGGTATCAGCTCACACTTGTCAGAATAACCATGAGCAAGAAAACTACAAACAATAAATGCTGAAGGTGTTGTGGAGAAATGCATACCCTCAACTTCAAGGGGGATGTAAGCTGGAAAAGGCCACGAATGAGAACAGAATGGAGGTGCCTTAAAAAGGTAAACATTGAGCTACCATATGATCCAGCAGGCCCACTCCTCCACCTGTAATCTAAGAAGAGAGAATTGGAAAGACACAGGCAGGCAAATCTGCATTGCCCAGTATTACAATAGCCAAGATATGGAAGTAACCAAAAAGTCCACCAACAGATGGGTGGGTAAAGAAGAACTCCTCATTGTACAGATGGAATATTCGCTAGTGAAAAAAATGAAACAATGCCATTTGCAGCACCATAGATGAGTCTAGACGTAATCACGCCCCGTGTAGTAAGTGAGAAAGCAAAAGGCACATATCCTATCATATCACTTTCAGGAGTTACCTAAAAATTGATACCAATGAAGATATTTCCACAGAGAAAGGCAATCACAGATTCATTAAAAACCTTATGGTTCACCAAATAGAAAGGGATGAGGATTGGATACATTACCATATTGGGGTTAACAGAGATATACAAACCATGTGAAATATATAACCACCAAAGACGTACGGAAGACCAGGAGAAGACTGCTCAACATTGTGTCATAACCTATATTGGCAAAGGATGCGAGGAAGAATAGATACACGTATATGTGTGAAAGAACCACATCTTGCACACCTAGACCAAACAAACCATTGTAATCAAATTTGTTGGGATAAAAGATAAAAAGTAAATTACAAATATGAACAAGAAGTAATGAGACATAAAGTTAAAGGGCTTTTTCCTGGCACATTCCATTCTAATATACAACCTAGAACACCACTTCCATTAAGGCTCTGTTTCCCTAGTAACCAAATTTGGTAAAGGAGAAATGCTGCCACCTTGTGGCCGTATCCTGCAAGAGCAGCTTTAAAGTCACAGCTAATGGTCACTTAACATTCACAAGGACTCAGGGCTGTAAAGGACACTTGCCCTAAATATTTGTGCTGAAGTAGGGAATGGACAAAAAATTCAAAACAGGCAAATGTTTCAAGAAGAGATTAGGAAGAGTTAAGTTTTACTCACACTCTTTTTAAAAAAAAGGAAAATGGATAAAAGCTCAACCTCAGGGAGTGTTAGACGCATGCAATCTAATCTACGAAAAGTTTCAACTTACACCAGTCGACTGACCATCAACAAAATGTCTACAAACAATAAATGCTGAAGGGGTTTTAGAGAACTGTGTACCCTCTGCCTGCTGGTGAGACGTAAAGGGGTAACAGCCAATAATGAGAACAGAAAGGAGCTGTGTATAAAAGTAAAAATGGGGGTACTATTCAATCCAGCAGGCGCACCAATGGACCTCTCACCTGAGAAGACAAGAATCGAGAAGACACAGGCCGCAAAAGCTGCAGTGCAGCCTTATTCACAATAGCCAAGACAGTGAAGCAATCAAAATGTCCAACAACAGGTAAATGGATAAAGAAGAAGTGGTCCATGTACACAATGGAATATGAGCCATGGAAGACAATGAACCATTGCTCTTTGAGGCACCACAAATGAGTCTGGAGATAATCACGAAAGATGAGGTAAGTTGGAAAGCAAAAGACCTGTGTTCTATGATAGCACTTATAGGCGTTATCTAATAACTGACACAAATGAACATATTTCCACAGAGAAAGACACTCACAGATTTAAAAAACAAACTATGCTCATCTAAAGCGACAGGTGGGGGGAATGGATAAATTAAGATTAGTGTTACTATATGTATACAAACACATATTATATACATATCTCAAAAAGACCAACCATATAGCAAGGGAAGTCTGCGGAACCCTCTGTAACATTTTACATGGGAAGAGGATCTGTACTTGAATAGACATACATAATGTACAAACGAACCAGATTGTGTACACCTAGGACAAACAATATTCTAAGCTTTACCCCAATTAAAACACTTTTAAAAACCAAGAAGAAATAATGACACATAAACTTATGGGGGTTTCTCCATGCACATTCCAATGGAATTTACAACCTAGGAACACGACTTCCAGAAAGGCTCTGCTGCCCTACTCCCCAGATTTGGGAATGGAGAAATGCTGCCTCCTTGAGGCCACTTCCCACAACAGCAGCTTTAAACCCATTGCTAAAGGTCACTAAATATTCACCAAACTTGCAGTTCGGGAAATGACACCTGCTCTCTAAAAAAACGCTGGGGTGGAAAATCGACCAAATAATTCAAAAGAGGGCAACCTTCAAAGAAGACAATTTCAAGAGTTATATTGTACTGCCAATTGTTTCCTTTTTTTAACGGAAAAGAAAACGGCGGAGAGAAATGATGAGTTTTACGAATTTTCAAAGACATGCAAACCCAAATTACAAAAACCTATCAGCTCACAGCAGCCAGAAGGGCCATTAGCATAAATGCTGTAAACAATAAATGCTGAAGCGATTGTGGAGAAATGCGTACCCTCGATTCTAAGGGGCACGTGGTAAGAGCCACTAATGAAAACACAAAGAGGGTGCTTTGAAAAGGGAAACACGGTGCTACCAGTCAATCAATCACACCCACTGCTGGGCCTATCTCCTGAGAAAATGAGAATCAAAAAGTCACAGGCTGGCAATCCTGCACTCCAACAATATTTACCATAGCCAACACTTGGAAGCAATGAAAATGTCCATCAACCGAGGAATGCACAAAGAAGAAGTGGTCCACGTACACAGTGGAAAATTACTCCAATAAAAAATAAAAATTAAATTTAAAAATCCAACAACAGTAAGGAGACATCAGCTTGTGTGGGTTTGTCCGGGCACACTCCACTCTAATTTATAACCGAGAAACACCACAGGCCGCAAGGGCTTTTCCCTAGTTACCAGGGTGGGGAACATAGAAAGGCTGCCGCCCTCTGGCAGTTACCTGCAAAAGCAGTTTTAAAGCCTGTGCTAATGGTCATTTCATAGGAACAAGTACTGCAGAACTGTAAATGAAACCTGCCCTCAAAATGTCTTCAGGGAGGTAACGGCCAAAACATTTCAAAAGGTGACACGTACTTTAAGAGAACACTTTGAAGAACTAAGGGGTAATCACTGCTTGAAAAATAAAAAGGACATGCCTTAAAGCTCAATTTCAACGGATTATGAGGCACATGCGAATTCAACCACAAAGAGGTATCAGCTCACACTTGTCAGAATAACCATGAGCAAGAAAACTACAAACAATAAATGCTGAAGGTGTTGTGGAGAAATGCATACCCTCAACTTCAAGGGGGACGTAAGTTGGAAAGGGCCACGAATGAGAACAGAATGGAGGTGCCTTAAAAAGGTCAACATTGAGCTACCATATGATCCAGCAGGCCCACTCCTCCACCTGTAATCTAAGAAGAGAGAATTGGAAAGACACAGGCTGGCAAATCTGCATTGCCCAGTATTACAGTAGCCAAGATATGGAAGTAACCAAAAAGACCACCAACAGATGGGTGGGCAAAGAAGAACTCCTCCATGTACAGATGGAATATTCGCTAGTGAAAAAAATGAAACAATGCCATTTGCAGCACCATAGATGAGTCTAGACGTAATCACGCCACGTGTACTAAGTGAGAAAGCAAAAGGCACATATCCAATCATATCACTTTCAGGAGTTACTTAAAAATTGATACCAATGAAGATATTTCCACAGAGAAAGGCAATCACAGATTCATTAAACAACTTATGGTTCACCAAATAGAAAGGGATGAGGATTGGATACATTGCCATATTGGGGTTAACAGAGATATACAAACCATGTGAAATATATAACCACCAAAGACGTACGGAAGACCAGGAGAAGACTGCTCAACATTGTGTCATAACCTACATTGGCAAAGGATGCGAGGAAGAATAGATACACGTATATGTGTGAAAGATCCATATCTTGCACACCTAGAACAAACAAACCATTGTAATCAAATTTGCTGGGAAAAAAATAAAAAGTAAATTACAAATATGAACAAGAAGTAATGAGACATAAAGTTAAAGGGCTTTTTCCTGGCACATTCCATTCTAATATACAACCTAGAACACCACTTCCATTAAGGCTCTGTTTCCCTAGTAACCAAATTTGGTAAAGGAGAAATGCTGCCACCTTGTGGCCGTATCCTGCAAGAGCAGCTTTAAAGTCACAGCCAACGGTCACTTAACATTCACAAGGACTCAGGGCTGTAAAGGACACTTGCCCTAAATATTTGTGCTGAAGTAGGGAATGGACAAAAAATTCAAAACAGGCAAATGTTTCAAGAAGAGATTAGGAAGAGTTAAGTTTTACTCACACTCTTTTTAAAAAAAAGGAAAATGGATAAAAGCTCAACCTCAGGGAGTGTTAGACGCATGCAATCTAATCTACAAAAAGTTTCAACTTACACCAGTCGACTGACCATCAGCAAAATGTCTACAAACAATAAATGCTGAAGGGGTTTTAGAGAACTGTGTACCCTCTGCCTGCTGGTGAGACGTAAAGGGGTAACAGCCAATAATGAGAACAGAAAGGAGCTGTGTTTAAAAGTAAAAATGGAGGTACTATTCAATCCAGCAGGCGCACCATTGGACCTCTCACCTGAGAAGACAAGAATCGAGAAGACACAGGCCGCAAAAGCTGCAGTGCAGCCTTATTCACAATAGCCAAGACAGTGAAGCAATCAAAATGTCCAACAACAGGTAAATGGATAAAGAAGAAGTGGTCCATGTACACAATGGAATATGAGCCATGGAAGACAATGAACCATTGCTCTTTGAGGCACCACAAATGAGTCTGGAGATAATCACGAAAGATGAGGTAAGTTGGAAAGCAAAAGACCTGTGTTCTATGATAGCACTTATAGGCGTTATCTAATAACTGACACAAATGAACATATTTCCACAGAGAAAGACACTCACAGACTTAGAAAACAAACTATGCTCATCTAAAACGACAGGTGGGGGGAATGGATAAATTAAGATTAGTGTTACTATATGTATACAAACACATATGATATACATATCTCAAAAAGACCAACCATATAGCAAGGGAAGTCTGCGGAACCCTCTGTAACATTTTACATGGGAAGAGGATCTGTACTTGAATAGACATATATAATGTACAAACGAACCAGATTGTGTACACCTAGGACAAACAATATTCTAAGCTTTACCCCAATTAAAACACTTTTAAAAACCAAGAAGAAATAATGACACATAAACTTGTGGGGGTATCGCCACGCACATTCCAATGGAATTTACAACCTAGGAACACGACTTCCAGAAAGGCTCTGCTGCCCTACTACCCAGATTTGGGAATGGAGAAATGCTGTCTCCTAGAGGCCACTTCCCACAACAGCAGCTTTAAACCCATTGCTAAAGGTCACTAAATATTCACCAAACTTGCAGTTCGGGAAATGACACCTGCTCTCTAAAAAAACGCTGGGGTGGAAAATCGACCAAATAATTCAAAAGAGGGCAACCTTCAAAGAAGACAATTTCAAGAGTTATATTGTACTGCCAATTGTTTCCTTTTTTTAACGGAAAAGAAAACGGCGGAGAAAAATGATGAGTTTTACGAATGTTCAAAGACATGCAAACCCAAATTACAAAAACCTATCAGCTCACAGCAGCCAGAAGGGCCATTAGCATAAATGCTGTAAACAATAAATGCTGAAGCGATTGTGGAGAAATGCGTACCCTGGACTCTAAGGGGGACGTGGTAAGAGCCACTAATGAAAACACAAAGAGGGTGCTTTGAAAAGGGAAACACGGTGCTACCAGTCAATCAATCACACCCACTGCTGGGCCTATCACCTGAGAAAATGAGAATCAAAAAGTCACAGGCTGGCAATCCTGCACTCCAACAATATTTACCATAGCCAACACTTGGAAGCAATGAAAATGTCCATCAACCGAGGAATGCACAAAGAAGAAGTGGTCCACGTACACAGTGGAAAATTACTCCAATAAAAAATAAAAATTAAATTTAAAAATCCAACGAAAGTAAGGAGACATCAGCTTGTGTGGGTTTGTCCGGGCACACTCCACTCTAATTTATAACCGAGAAACACCACAGGCCGCAAGGGCTTTTCCCTAGTTACCAGGGTGGGGAACATAGAAAGGCTGCCGCCCTCTGGCAGTTACCTGCAAAAGCAGTTTTAAAGCCTGTGCTAATGGTCATTTCATAGGAACAAGTACTGCAGAACTGTAAATGAAACCTGCCCTCAAAATGTCTTCAGGGAGGTAACGGCCAAAACATTTCAAAAGGTGACACGTACTTTAAGAGAACACTTTGAAGAACTAAGGGGTAATCACTGCTTGAAAAATAAAAAGGACATGCCTTAAAGCTCAATTTCAACGGATTATGAGGCACATGCGAATTCAACCACAAAGAGGTATCAGCTCACACTTGTCAGAATAACCATGAGCAAGAAAACTACAAACAATAAATGCTGAAGGTGTTGTGGAGAAATGCATACCCTCAACTTCAAGGGGGACATAAGTTGGAAAGGGCCACGAATGAGAACAGAATGGAGGTGCCTTAAAAAGGTCAACATTGAGCTACCATATGATCCAGCAGGCCCACTCCTCCACCTGTAATCTAAGAAGAGAGCATTGGAAAGACACAGGCAGGCAAATCTGCATTGCCCAGTATTACAATAGCCAAGATATGGAAGTAACCAAAAAGACCACCAACAGATGGGTGGGCAAAGAAGAACTCCTCCATGTACAGATGGAATATTCGCTAGTGAAAAAAATGAAACAATGCCATTTGCAGCACCATAGATGAGTCTAGACGTAATCACGCCACGTGTACTAAGTGAGAAAGCAAAAGGCACATATCCTATCATATCACTTTCAGGAGTTACTTAAAAATTGATACCAATGAAGATATTTCCACAGAGAAAGGCAATCACAGATTCATTAAAAAACTTATGGTTCACCAAATAGAAAGGGATGAGGATTGGATACATTGCCATATTGGGGTTAAGAGAGATATACAAACCATGTGAAATATATAACCACCAAAGACGTACGGAAGACCAGGAGAAGACTACTCAACATTGTGTCATAACCTACATTGGCAAAGGATGCGAGGAAGAATAGATACACGTATATGTGTGAAAGAACCACATCTTGCACACCTAGAACAAACAAACCATTGTAATCAAATTTGCTGGGATAAAAAATAAAAAGTAAATTACAAATATGAACACGAAGTAATGAGACATAAAGTTAAAGGGCTTTTTCCTGGCACATTCCATTCTAATATACAACCTAGAACACCACTTCCATTAAGGCTCTGTTTCCCTAGTAACCAAATTTGGTAAAGGAGAAATGCTGCCACCTTGTGGCCGTATCCTGCAAGAGCAGCTTTAAAGTCACAGCCAACGGTCACTTAACATTCACAAGGACTCAGGGCTGTAAAGGACACTTGCCCTAAATATTTGTGCTGAAGTAGGGAATGGGCAAAAAATTCAAAATAGGCAAATGTTTCAAGAAGAGATTAGGAAGAGTTAAGTTTTACTCACACTCTTTTTAAAAAAAGGAAAATGGATAAAAGCTCAACCTCAGGGAGTGTTAGACGCATGCAATCTAATCTACAAAAAGTTTCAACTTACACCAGTCGACTGACCATCAGCAAAAAGTCTACAAACAATAAATGCTGAAGGGGTTTTAGAGAACTGTGTACCCTCTGCCTGCTGGTGAGACGTAAAGGGGTAACAGCCAATAATGAGAACAGAAAGGAGCTGTGTTTAAAAGTAAAAATGGAGGTACTATTCAATCCAGCAGGCGCACCATTGGACCTCTCACCTGAGAAGACAAGAATCGAGAAGACACAGGCCGCAAAAGCTGCAGTGCAGCCTTATTCACAATAGCCAAGACAGTGAAGCAATCAAAATGTCCAACAACAGGTAAATGGATAAAGAAGAAGTGGTCCATGTACACAATGGAATATGAGCCATGGAAGACAATGAACCATTGCTCTTTGAGGCACCACAAATGAGTCTGGAGATAATCACGAAAGATGAGGTAAGTTGGAAAGCAAAAGACCTGTGTTCTATGATAGCACTTATAGGCGTTATCTAATAACTGACACAAATGAACATATTTCCACAGAGAAAGACACTCACAGACTTAGAAAACAAACTATGCTCATCTAAAACGACAGGTGGGGGGAATGGATAAATTAAGATTAGTGTTACTATATGTATACAAACACATATGATATACATATCTCAAAAAGACCAACCATATAGCAAGGGAAGTCTGCGGAACCCTCTGTAACATTTTACATGGGAAGAGGATCTGTACTTGAATAGACATATATAATGTACAAACGAACCAGATTGTGTACACCTAGGACAAACAATATTCTAAGCTTTACCCCAATTAAAACACTTTTAAAAACCAAGAAGAAATAATGACACATAAACTTGTGGGGGTTTCTCCACGCACATTCCAATGGAATTTACAACCTAGGAACACGACTTCCAGAAAGGCTCTGCTGCCCTACTACCCAGATTTGGGAATGGAGAAATGCTGCCTCCTAGAGGCCACTTCCCACAACAGCAGCTTTAAACCCATTGCTAAAGGTCACTAAATATTCACCAAACTTGCAGTTCGGGAAATGACACCTGCTCTCTAAAAAAACGCTGGGGTGGAAAATCGACCAAATAATTCAAAAGAGGGCAACATTCCAAGAAGACAATTTCAAGAGTTATATTGTACTGCCAATTGTTTCCTTTTTTTAACGGAAAAGAAAACGGCGGAGAAAAATGATGAGTTTTACGAATGTTCAAAGACATGCAAACCCAAATTACAAAAACCTATCAGCTCACAGCAGCCAGAAGGGCCATTAGCATCAATGCTGTAAACAATAAATGCTGAAGCGATTGTGGAGAAATGCGTACCCTCGATTCTAAGGGGGACGTGGTAAGAGCCACTAATGAAAACACAAAGAAGGTGCTTTGAAAAGGGAAACACGGTGCTACCAGTCAATCAATCACACCCACTGCTGGGCCTATCACCTGAGAAAATGAGAATCAAAAAGTCACAGGCTGGCAATCCTGCACTCCAACAATATTTACCATAGCCAACACTTGGAAGCAATGAAAATGTCCATCAACCGAGGAATGCACAAAGAAGAAGTGGTCCACGTACACAGTGGAAAATTACTCCAATAAAAAATAAAAATTAAATTTAAAAATCCAACGAAAGTAAGGAGACATCAGCTTGTGTGGGTTTGTCCGGGCACACTCCACTCTAATTTATAACCGAGAAACACCACAGGCCGCAAGGGCTTTTCCCTAGTTACCAGGGTGGGGAACATAGAAAGGCTGCCGCCCTCTGGCAGTTACCTGCAAAAGCAGTTTTAAAGCCTGTGCTAATGGTCATTTCATAGGAACAAGTACTGCAGAACTGTAAATGAAACCTGCCCTCAAAATGTCTTCAGGGAGGTAACGGCCAAAACATTTCAAAAGGTGACACGTACGTTAAGAGAACACTTTGAAGAACTAAGGGTTAATCACTGCTTGAAAAATAAAAAGGACATGCCTTAAAGCTCAATTTCAACGGATTATGAGGCACATGCGGATTCAACCACAAAGAGGTATCAGCTCACACTTGTCAGAATAACCATGAGCAAGAAAACTACAAACAATAAATGCTGAAGGTGTTGTGGAGAAATGCATACCCTCAACTTCAAGGGGGACATAAGTTGGAAAGGGCCACGAATGAGAACAGAATGGAGGTGCCTTAAAAAGGTCAACATTGAGCTACCATATGATCCAGCAGGCCCACTCCTCCACCTGTAATCTAAGAAGAGAGCATTGGAAAGACACAGGCAGGCAAATCTGCATTGCCCAGTATTACAATAGCCAAGATATGGAAGTAACCAAAAAGACCACCAACAGATGGGTGGGCAAAGAAGAACTCCTCCATGTACAGATGGAATATTCGCTAGTGAAAAAAATGAAACAATGCCATTTGCAGCACCATAGATGAGTCTAGACGTAATCACGCCACATGTAGTAAGTGAGAAAGCAAAAGGCACATATCCTATCATATCACTTTTAGGAGTTACTTAAAAATTGATACCAATGAAGATATTTCCACAGAGAAAGGCAATCACAGATTCATTAAAAAACTTATGGTTCACCAAATAGAAAGGGATGAGGATTGGATACATTGCCATATTGGGGTTAAGAGAGATATACAAACCATGTGAAATATATAACCACCAAAGACGTACGGAAGACCAGGAGAAGACTACTCAACATTGTGTCATAACCTACATTGGCAAAGGATGCGAGGAAGAATAGATACATGTATATGTGTGAAAGAACCACATCTTGCACACCTAGAACAAACAAACCATTGTAATCAAATTTGCTGGGATAAAAAATAAAAAGTAAATTACAAATATGAACAAGAAGTAATGAGACATAAAGTTAAAGGGCTTTTTCCTGGCACATTCCATTCTAATATACAACCTAGAACACCACTTCCATTAAGGCTCTGTTTCCCTAGTAACCAAATTTGGTAAAGGAGAAATGCTGCCACCTTGTGGCCGTATCCTGCAAGAGCAGCTTTAAAGTCACAGCCAACGGTCACTTAACATTCACAAGGACTCAGGGCTGTAAAGGACACTTGCCCTAAATATTTGTGCTGAAGTAGGGAATGGGCAAAAAATTCAAAACAGGCAAATGTTTCAAGAAGAGATTAGGAAGAGTTAAGTTTTACTCACACTCTTTTTAAAAAAAAAGAAAATGGATAAAAGCTCAACCTCAGGGAGTGTTAGACGCATGCAATCTAATCTACAAAAAGTTTCAACTTACACCAGTCGACTGACCATCAGCAAAAAGTCTACAAACAATAAATGCTGAAGGGGTTTTAGAGAACTGTGTACCCTCTGCCTGCTGGTGAGACGTAAAGGGGTAACAGCCAATAATGAGAACAGAAAGGAGCTGTGTTTAAAAGTAAAAATGGAGGTACTATTCAATCCAGCAGGCGCACCATTGGACCTCTCACCTGAGAAGACAAGAATCGAGAAGACACAGGCCGCAAAAGCTGCAGTGCAGCCTTATTCACAATAGCCAAGACAGTGAAGCAATCAAAATGTCCAACAACAGGTAAATGGATAAAGAAGAAGTGGTCCATGTACACAATGGAATATGAGCCATGGAAGACAATGAACCATTGCTCTTTGAGGCACCACAAATGAGTCTGGAGATAATCACGAAAGATGAGGTAAGTTGGAAAGCAAAAGACCTGTGTTCTATGATAGCACTTATAGGCGTTATCTAATAACTGACACAAATGAACATATTTCCACAGAGAAAGACACTCACAGACTTAGAAAACAAACTATGCTCATCTAAAACGACAGGTGGGGGGAATGGATAAATTAAGATTAGTGTTACTATATGTATACAAACACATATGATATACATATCTCAAAAAGACCAACCATATAGCAAGGGAAGTCTGCGGAACCCTCTGTAACATTTTACATGGGAAGAGGATCTGTACTTGAATAGACATATATAATGTACAAACGAACCAGATTGTGTACACCTAGGACAAACAATATTCTAAGCTTTACCCCAATTAAAACACTTTTAAAAACCAAGAAGAAATAATGACACATAAACTTGTGGGGGTATCGCCACGCACATTCCAATGGAATTTACAACCTAGGAACACGACTTCCAGAAAGGCTCTGCTGCCCTACTACCCAGATTTGGGAATGGAGAAATGCTGTCTCCTAGAGGCCACTTCCCACAACAGCAGCTTTAAACCCATTGCTAAAGGTCACTAAATATTCACCAAACTTGCAGTTCGGGAAATGACACCTGCTCTCTAAAAAAACGCTGGGGTGGAAAATCGACCAAATAATTCAAAAGAGGGCAACCTTCAAAGAAGACAATTTCAAGAGTTATATTGTACTGCCAATTGTTTCCTTTTTTTAACGGAAAAGAAAACGGCGGAGAAAAATGATGAGTTTTACGAATGTTCAAAGACATGCAAACCCAAATTACAAAAACCTATCAGCTCACAGCAGCCAGAAGGGCCATTAGCATAAATGCTGTAAACAATAAATGCTGAAGCGATTGTGGAGAAATGCGTACCCTGGACTCTAAGGGGGACGTGGTAAGAGCCACTAATGAAAACACAAAGAGGGTGCTTTGAAAAGGGAAACACGGTGCTACCAGTCAATCAATCACACCCACTGCTGGGCCTATCACCTGAGAAAATGAGAATCAAAAAGTCACAGGCTGGCAATCCTGCACTCCAACAATATTTACCATAGCCAACACTTGGAAGCAATGAAAATGTCCATCAACCGAGGAATGCACAAAGAAGAAGTGGTCCACGTACACAGTGGAAAATTACTCCAATAAAAAATAAAAATTAAATTTAAAAATCCAACGAAAGTAAGGAGACATCAGCTTGTGTGGGTTTGTCCGGGCACACTCCACTCTAATTTATAACCGAGAAACACCACAGGCCGCAAGGGCTTTTCCCTAGTTACCAGGGTGGGGAACATAGAAAGGCTGCCGCCCTCTGGCAGTTACCTGCAAAAGCAGTTTTAAAGCCTGTGCTAATGGTCATTTCATAGGAACAAGTACTGCAGAACTGTAAATGAAACCTGCCCTCAAAATGTCTTCAGGGAGGTAACGGCCAAAACATTTCAAAAGGTGACACGTACTTTAAGAGAACACTTTGAAGAACTAAGGGGTAATCACTGCTTGAAAAATAAAAAGGACATGCCTTAAAGCTCAATTTCAACGGATTATGAGGCACATGCGAATTCAACCACAAAGAGGTATCAGCTCACACTTGTCAGAATAACCATGAGCAAGAAAACTACAAACAATAAATGCTGAAGGTGTTGTGGAGAAATGCATACCCTCAACTTCAAGGGGGACATAAGTTGGAAAGGGCCACGAATGAGAACAGAATGGAGGTGCCTTAAAAAGGTCAACATTGAGCTACCATATGATCCAGCAGGCCCACTCCTCCACCTGTAATCTAAGAAGAGAGCATTGGAAAGACACAGGCAGGCAAATCTGCATTGCCCAGTATTACAATAGCCAAGATATGGAAGTAACCAAAAAGACCACCAACAGATGGGTGGGCAAAGAAGAACTCCTCCATGTACAGATGGAATATTCGCTAGTGAAAAAAATGAAACAATGCCATTTGCAGCACCATAGATGAGTCTAGACGTAATCACGCCACATGTAGTAAGTGAGAAAGCAAAAGGCACATATCCTATCATATCACTTTTAGGAGTTACTTAAAAATTGATACCAATGAAGATATTTCCACAGAGAAAGGCAATCACAGATTCATTAAAAAACTTATGGTTCACCAAATAGAAAGGGATGAGGATTGGATACATTGCCATATTGGGGTTAAGAGAGATATACAAACCATGTGAAATATATAACCACCAAAGACGTACGGAAGACCAGGAGAAGACTACTCAACATTGTGTCATAACCTACATTGGCAAAGGATGCGAGGAAGAATAGATACACGTATATGTGTGAAAGAACCACATCTTGCACACCTAGAACAAACAAACCATTGTAATCAAATTTGCTGGGATAAAAAATAAAAAGTAAATTACAAATATGAACACGAAGTAATGAGACATAAAGTTAAAGGGCTTTTTCCTGGCACATTCCATTCTAATATACAACCTAGAACACCACTTCCATTAAGGCTCTGTTTCCCTAGTAACCAAATTTGGTAAAGGAGAAATGCTGCCACCTTGTGGCCGTATCCTGCAAGAGCAGCTTTAAAGTCACAGCCAACGGTCACTTAACATTCACAAGGACTCAGGGCTGTAAAGGACACTTGCCCTAAATATTTGTGCTGAAGTAGGGAATGGGCAAAAAATTCAAAATAGGCAAATGTTTCAAGAAGAGATTAGGAAGAGTTAAGTTTTACTCACACTCTTTTTAAAAAAAAAGAAAATGGATAAAAGCTCAACCTCAGGGAGTGTTAGACGCATGCAATCTAATCTACAAAAAGTTTCAACTTACACCAGTCGACTGACCATCAGCAAAAAGTCTACAAACAATAAATGCTGAAGGGGTTTTAGAGAACTGTGTACCCTCTGCCTGCTGGTGAGACGTAAAGGGGTAACAGCCAATAATGAGAACAGAAAGGAGCTTTGTTTAAAAGTAAAAATGGAGGTACTATTCAATCCAGCAGGCACACCATTGGACCTCTCACCTGAGAAGACAAGAATCGAGAAGACACAGGCCGCAAAAGCTGCAGTGCAGCCTTATTCACAATAGCCAAGACAGTGAAGCAATCAAAATGTCCAACAACAGGTAAATGGATAAAGAAGAAGTGGTCCATGTACACAATGGAATATGAGCCATGGAAGACAATGAACCATTGCTCTTTGAGGCACCACAAATGAGTCTGGAGATAATCACGAAAGATGAGGTAAGTTGGAAAGCAAAAGACCTGTGTTCTATGATAGCACTTATAGGCGTTATCTAATAACTGACACAAATGAACATATTTCCACAGAGAAAGACACTCACAGACTTAGAAAACAAACTATGCTCATCTAAAACGACAGGTGGGGGGAATGGATAAATTAAGATTAGTGTTACTATATGTATACAAACACATATGATATACATATCTCAAAAAGACCAACCATATAGCAAGGGAAGTCTGCGGAACCCTCTGTAACATTTTACATGGGAAGAGGATCTGTACTTGAATAGACATATATAATGTACAAACGAACCAGATTGTGTACACCTAGGACAAACAATATTCTAAGCTTTACCCCAATTAAAACACTTTTAAAAACCAAGAAGAAATAATGACACATAAACTTGTGGGGGTATCGCCACGCACATTCCAATGGAATTTACAACCTAGGAACACGACTTCCAGAAAGGCTCTGCTGCCCTACTACCCAGATTTGGGAATGGAGAAATGCTGTCTCCTAGAGGCCACTTCCCACAACAGCAGCTTTAAACCCATTGCTAAAGGTCACTAAATATTCACCAAACTTGCAGTTCGGGAAATGACACCTGCTCTCTAAAAAAACGCTGGGGTGGAAAATCGACCAAATAATTCAAAAGAGGGCAACCTTCAAAGAAGACAATTTCAAGAGTTATATTGTACTGCCAATTGTTTCCTTTTTTTAACGGAAAAGAAAACGGCGGAGAAAAATGATGAGTTTTACGAATGTTCAAAGACATGCAAACCCAAATTACAAAAACCTATCAGCTCACAGCAGCCAGAAGGGCCATTAGCATAAATGCTGTAAACAATAAATGCTGAAGCGATTGTGGAGAAATGCGTACCCTGGACTCTAAGGGGGACGTGGTAAGAGCCACTAATGAAAACACAAAGAGGGTGCTTTGAAAAGGGAAACACGGTGCTACCAGTCAATCAATCACACCCACTGCTGGGCCTATCACCTGAGAAAATGAGAATCAAAAAGTCACAGGCTGGCAATCCTGCACTCCAACAATATTTACCATAGCCAACACTTGGAAGCAATGAAAATGTCCATCAACCGAGGAATGCACAAAGAAGAAGTGGTCCACGTACACAGTGGAAAATTACTCCAATAAAAAATAAAAATTAAATTTAAAAATCCAACGAAAGTAAGGAGACATCAGCTTGTGTGGGTTTGTCCGGGCACACTCCACTCTAATTTATAACCGAGAAACACCACAGGCCGCAAGGGCTTTTCCCTAGTTACCAGGGTGGGGAACATAGAAAGGCTGCCGCCCTCTGGCAGTTACCTGCAAAAGCAGTTTTAAAGCCTGTGCTAATGGTCATTTCATAGGAACAAGTACTGCAGAACTGTAAATGAAACCTGCCCTCAAAATGTCTTCAGGGAGGTAACGGCCAAAACATTTCAAAAGGTGACACGTACTTTAAGAGAACACTTTGAAGAACTAAGGGGTAATCACTGCTTGAAAAATAAAAAGGACATGCCTTAAAGCTCAATTTCAACGGATTATGAGGCACATGCGAATTCAACCACAAAGAGGTATCAGCTCACACTTGTCAGAATAACCATGAGCAAGAAAACTACAAACAATAAATGCTGAAGGTGTTGTGGAGAAATGCATACCCTCAACTTCAAGGGGGACATAAGTTGGAAAGGGCCACGAATGAGAACAGAATGGAGGTGCCTTAAAAAGGTCAACATTGAGCTACCATATGATCCAGCAGGCCCACTCCTCCACCTGTAATCTAAGAAGAGAGCATTGGAAAGACACAGGCAGGCAAATCTGCATTGCCCAGTATTACAATAGCCAAGATATGGAAGTAACCAAAAAGACCACCAACAGATGGGTGGGCAAAGAAGAACTCCTCCATGTACAGATGGAATATTCGCTAGTGAAAAAAATGAAACAATGCCATTTGCAGCACCATAGATGAGTCTAGACGTAATCACGCCACATGTAGTAAGTGAGAAAGCAAAAGGCACATATCCTATCATATCACTTTTAGGAGTTACTTAAAAATTGATACCAATGAAGATATTTCCACAGAGAAAGGCAATCACAGATTCATTAAAAAACTTATGGTTCACCAAATAGAAAGGGATGAGGATTGGATACATTGCCATATTGGGGTTAAGAGAGATATACAAACCATGTGAAATATATAACCACCAAAGACGTACGGAAGACCAGGAGAAGACTACTCAACATTGTGTCATAACCTACATTGGCAAAGGATGCGAGGAAGAATAGATACACGTATATGTGTGAAAGAACCACATCTTGCACACCTAGAACAAACAAACCATTGTAATCAAATTTGCTGGGATAAAAAATAAAAAGTAAATTACAAATATGAACACGAAGTAATGAGACATAAAGTTAAAGGGCTTTTTCCTGGCACATTCCATTCTAATATACAACCTAGAACACCACTTCCATTAAGGCTCTGTTTCCCTAGTAACCAAATTTGGTAAAGGAGAAATGCTGCCACCTTGTGGCCGTATCCTGCAAGAGCAGCTTTAAAGTCACAGCCAACGGTCACTTAACATTCACAAGGACTCAGGGCTGTAAAGGACACTTGCCCTAAATATTTGTGCTGAAGTAGGGAATGGGCAAAAAATTCAAAACAGGCAAATGTTTCAAGAAGAGATTAGGAAGAGTTAAGTTTTACTCACACTCTTTTTAAAAAAAAAGAAAATGGATAAAAGCTCAACCTCAGGGAGTGTTAGACGCATGCAATCTAATCTACAAAAAGTTTCAACTTACACCAGTCGACTGACCATCAGCAAAATGTCTACAAACAATAAATGCTGAAGGGGTTTTAGAGAACTGTGTACCCTCTGCCTGCTGGTGAGACGTAAAGGGGTAACAGCCAATAATGAGAACAGAAAGGAGCTGTGTTTAAAAGTAAAAATGGAGGTACTATTCAATCCAGCAGGCGCACCATTGGACCTCTCACCTGAGAAGACAAGAATCGAGAAGACACAGGCCGCAAAAGCTGCAGTGCAGCCTTATTCACCATAGCCAAGACAGTGAAGCAATCAAAATGTCCAACAACAGGTAAATGGATAAAGAAGAAGTGGTCCATGTACACAATGGAATATGAGCCATGGAAGACAATGAACCATTGCTCTTTGAGGCACCACAAATGAGTCTGGAGATAATCACGAAAGATGAGGTAAGTTGGAAAGCAAAAGACCTGTGTTCTATGATAGCACTTATAGGCGTTATCTAATAACTGACACAAATGAACATATTTCCACAGAGAAAGACACTCACAGACTTAGAAAACAAACTATGCTCATCTAAAACGACAGGTGGGGGGAATGGATAAATTAAGATTAGTGTTACTATATGTATACAAACACATATGATATACATATCTCAAAAAGACCAACCATATAGCAAGGGAAGTCTGCGGAACCCTCTGTAACATTTTACATGGGAAGAGGATCTGTACTTGAATAGACATATATAATGTACAAACGAACCAGATTGTGTACACCTAGGACAAACAATATTCTAAGCTTTACCCCAATTAAAACACTTTTAAAAACCAAGAAGAAATAATGACACATAAACTTGTGGGGGTTTCTCCACGCACATTCCAATGTAATTTACAACCTAGGAACACGACTTCCAGAAAGGCTCTGCTGCCCTACTACCCAGATTTGGGAATGGAGAAATGCTGCCTCCTAGAGGCCACTTCCCACAACAGCAGCTTTAAACCCATTGCTAAAGGTCACTAAATATTCACCAAACTTGCAGTTCGGGAAATGACACCTGCTCTCTAAAAAAACGCTGGGGTGGAAAATCGACCAAATAATTCAAAAGAGGGCAACATTCCAAGAAGACAATTTCAAGAGTTATATTGTACTGCCAATTGTTTCCTTTTTTTAACGGAAAAGAAAACGGCGGAGAAAAATGATGAGTTTTACGAATGTTCAAAGACATGCAAACCCAAATTACAAAAACCTATCAGCTCACAGCAGCCAGAAGGGCCATTAGCATCAATGCTGTAAACAATAAATGCTGAAGCGATTGTGGAGAAATGCGTACCCTCGATTCTAAGGGGGACGTGGTAAGAGCCACTAATGAAAACACAAAGAAGGTGCTTTGAAAAGGGAAACACGGTGCTACCAGTCAATCAATCACACCCACTGCTGGGCCTATCACCTGAGAAAATGAGAATCAAAAAGTCACAGGCTGGCAATCCTGCACTCCAACAATATTTACCATAGCCAACACTTGGAAGCAATGAAAATGTCCATCAACCGAGGAATGCACAAAGAAGAAGTGGTCCACGTACACAGTGGAAAATTACTCCAATAAAAAATAAAAATTAAATTTAAAAATCCAACGAAAGTAAGGAGACATCAGCTTGTGTGGGTTTGTCCGGGCACACTCCACTCTAATTTATAACCGAGAAACACCACAGGCCGCAAGGGCTTTTCCCTAGTTACCAGGGTGGGGAACATAGAAAGGCTGCCGCCCTCTGGCAGTTACCTGCAAAAGCAGTTTTAAAGCCTGTGCTAATGGTCATTTCATAGGAACAAGTACTGCAGAACTGTAAATGAAACCTGCCCTCAAAATGTCTTCAGGGAGGTAACGGCCAAAACATTTCAAAAGGTGACACGTACGTTAAGAGAACACTTTGAAGAACTAAGGGGTAATCACTGCTTGAAAAATAAAAAGGACATGCCTTAAAGCTCAATTTCAACGGATTATGAGGCACATGCGGATTCAACCACAAAGAGGTATCAGCTCACACTTGTCAGAATAACCATGAGCAAGAAAACTACAAACAATAAATGCTGAAGGTGTTGTGGAGAAATGCATACCCTCAACTTCAAGGGGGACGTAAGTTGGAAAGGGCCACGAATGAGAACAGAATGGAGGTGCCTTAAAAAGGTCAACATGGAGCTACCATATGATCCAGCAGGCCCACTCCTCCACCTGTAATCTAAGAAGAGAGAATTGGAAAGACACAGGCTGGCACATCTGCATTGCCCAGTATTACAATAGCCAAGATATGGACGTAACCACAAAGACCACCAACAGATGGGTGGGCAAAGAAGAACTCCTCCATGTACAGATGGAATATTCGCTAGTGAAAAAAATGAAACAATGCCATTTGCAGCACCATAGATGAGTCTAGACGTAATCACGCCCCGTGTAGTAAGTGAGAAAGCAAAAGGCACATATCCTATCATATCACTTTCAGGAGTTACTTAAAAATTGATACCAATGAAGATATTTCCACAGAGAAAGGCAATCACAGATTCATTAAAAAACTTATGGTTCACCAAATAGAAAGGGATGAGGATTGGATACATTGCCATATTGGGGTTAACAGAGATATACAAACCATGTGAAATATATAACCACCAAAGACGTACGGAAGACCAGGAGAAGACTGCTCAACATTGTGTCATAACCTACATTGGCAAAGGATGCGAGGAAGAATAGATACACGTATATGTGTGAAAGATCCATATCTTGCACACCTAGAACAAACAAACCATTGTAATCAAATTTGCTGGGATAAAAAATAAAAAGTAAATTACAAATATGAACAAGAAGTAATGAGACATAAAGTTAAAGGGCTTTTTCCTGGCACATTCCATTCTAATATACAACCTAGAACACCACTTCCATTAAGGCTCTGTTTCCCTAGTAACCAAATTTGGTAAAGGAGAAATGCTGCCACCTTGTGGCCGTATCTTGCAAGAGCAGCTTCAAAGTCACAGCTAATGGTCACTTAACATTCACAAGGACTCAGGGCTGTAAAGGACACTTGCCCTAAATATTTGTGCTGAAGTAGGGAATGGACAAAATATTCAAAACAGGCAAATGTTTCAAGAAGAGATTATGAAGACTTAAGTTTTACTCACACTCTTTTTAAAAAAAAGGAAAATGGATAAAAGCTCAACCTCAGGGAGTGTTAGACGCATGCAATCTAATCTACAAAAAGTTTCAACTTACACCAGTCGACTGACCATCAGCAAAATGTCTACAAACAATAAATGCTGAAGGGGTTTTAGAGAACTGTGTACCCTCTGCCTGCTGGTGAGACGTAAAGGGGTAACAGCCAATAATGAGAACAGAAAGGAGCTGTGTTTAAAAGTAAAAATGGAGGTACTATTCAATCCAGCAGGCGCACCATTGGACCTCTCACCTGAGAAGACAAGAATCGAGAAGACACAGGCCGCAAAAGCTGCAGTGCAGCCTTATTCACCATAGCCAAGACAGTGAAGCAATCAAAATGTCCAACAACAGGTAAATGGATAAAGAAGAAGTGGTCCATGTACACAATGGAATATTAGCCATGGAAGACAATGAACCATTGCTCTTTGAGGCACCACAAATGAGTCTGGAGATAATCACGAAAGATGAGGTAAGTTGGAAAGCAAAAGACCTGTGTTCTATGATAGCACTTATAGGCGTTATCTAATAACTGACACATATGAACATATTTTCACAGAGAAAGACACTCACAGATTTAGAAAACAAACTATGCTCATCTAAAGCGACAGGTGGGGGGAATGGATAAATTAAGATTAGTGTTACTATATGTATACAAACACATATGATATACATATCTCAAAAAGACCAACCATATAGCAAGGGAAGTCTGCAGAACCCTCTGTAACATTTTACATGGGAAGAGGATCTGTACTTCAATAGACATATATAATGTACAAATGAACCAGATTGTGTACACCTAGGACAAACAATATTCTAAGCTTTACCCCAATTAAAACACTTTTAAAAACCAAGAAGAAATAATGACACATAAACTTATGGGGGTTTCTCCACGCACATTCCAATGGAATTTACAACCTAGGAACACGACTTCCAGAAAGGCTCTGCTGCCCTACTACCCAGATTTGGGAATGGAGAAATGCTGCCTCCTTGAGGCCACTTCCCACAACAGCAGCTTTAAACCCATTGCTAAAGGTCACTAAATATTCACCAAACTTGCAGTTCGGGAAATGACACCTGCTCTCTAAAAAAACGCTGGGGTGGAAAATCGACCAAATAATTCAAAAGAGGGCAACCTTCAAAGAAGACAATTTCAAGAGTTATATTGTACTGCCAATTGTTTCCTTTTTTTAATGGAAAAGAAAACGGCGGAGAAAAATGATGACTTTTACGAATTTTCAAAGACATGCAAACCCAAATTACAAAAACCTATCAGCTCACAGCAGCCAGAAGGGCCATTAGCATAAATGCTGTAAACAATAAATGCTGAAGCGATTGTGGAGAAATGCGTACCCTCGATTCTAAGGGGCACGTGGTAAGAGCCACTAATGAAAACACAAAGAGGGTGCTTTGAAAAGGGAAACACGGTGCTACCAGTCAATCAATCACACCCACTGCTGGGCCTATCACCTGAGAAAATGAGAATCAAGAATTCACAGGCTGGCAATCCTGCACTCCAACAATATTTACCATAGCCAACACTTGGAAGCAATGAAAATGTCCATCAACCGAGGAATGCACAAAGAAGAAGTGGTCCACGTACACAGTGGAAAATTACTCCAATAAAAAATAAAAATTAAATTTAAAAATCCAACAAAAGTAAGGAGACATCAGCTTGTGTGGGTTTGTCCGGGCACACTCCACTCTAATTTATAACCGAGAAACACCACAGGCTGCAAGGGCTTTTCCCTAGGTACGAGGGTGGGGAACATAGAAAGGCTGCCGCCCTCTGGCAGTTACCTGCAAAAGCAGTTTTAAAGCCTGTGCTAATGGTCATTTCATAGGAACAAGTACTGCAGAACTGTAAATGAAACCTGCCCTCAAAATGTCTTCAGGGAGGTAATGGCCAAAACATTTCAAAAGGTGACACGTACGTTAAGAGAACACTTTGAAGAACTAAGGGGTAATCACTGCTTGAAAAATAAAAAGGACATGCCTTAAAGCTCAATTTCAACGGATTATGAGGCACATGCGAATTCAACCACAAAGAGGTATCAGCTCACACTTGTCAGAATAACCATGAGCAAGAAAACTACAAACAATAAATGCTGAAGGTGTTGTGGAGAAATGCATACCCTCAACTTCAAGGGGGACGTAAGTTGGAAAGGGCCACGAATGAGAACAGAATGGAGGTGCCTTAAAAAGGTCAACATGGAGCTACCATATGATCCAGCAGGCCCACTCCTCCACCTGTAATCTAAGAAGAGAGAATTGGAAAGACACAGGCTGGCAAATCTGCATTGCCCAGTATTACAGTAGCCAAGATATGGAAGTAACCAAAAAGACCACCAACAGATGGGTGGGCAAAGAAGAACTCCTCCATGTACAGATGGAATATTCGCTAGTGAAAAAAATGAAACAATGCCATTTGCAGCACCATAGATGAGTCTAGACGTAATCACGCCACGTGTAGCAAGTGAGAAAGCAAAAGGCACATATCCTATCATATCACTTTCAGGAGTTACTTAAAAATTGATACCAATGAAGATATTTCCACAGAGAAAGGCAATCACAGATTCATTAAAAAACTTATGGTTCACCAAATAGAAAGGGATGAGGATTGGATACATTGCCATATTGGGGTTAACAGAGATATACAAACCATGTGAAATATATAACCACCAAAGACGTACGGAAGACCAGGAGAAGACTGCTCAACATTGTGTCATAACCTACATTGGCAAAGGATGCGAGGAAGAATAGATACACGTATATGTGTGAAAGATCCATATCTTGCACACCTAGAACAAACAAACCATTGTAATCAAATTTGCTGGGATAAAAAATAAAAAGTAAATTACAAATATGAACAAGAAGTAATGAGACATAAAGTTAAAGGGCTTTTTCCTGGCACATTCCATTCTAATATACAACCTAGAACACCACTTCCATTAAGGCTCTGTTTCCCTAGTAACCAAATTTGGTAAAGCAGAAATGCTGCCACCTTGTGGCCGTATCTTGCAAGAGCAGCTTCAAAGTCACAGCTAATGGTCACTTAACATTCACAAGGACTCAGGGCTGTAAAGGACACTTGCCCTAAATATTTGTGCTGAAGTAGGGAATGGACAAAAAATTCAAAACAGGCAAATGTTTCAAGAAGAGATTAGGAAGAGTTAAGTTTAACTCACACTCTTTTTTAAAAAAAGGAAAATGGATAAAAGCTCAACCTCAGGGAGTGTTAGACGCATGCAATCTAATCTACAAAAAGTTTCAACTTACACCAGTCGAATGACCATCAGCAAAAAGTCTACAAACAATAAATGCTGAAGGGGTTTTAGAGAACTGTGTACCCTCTGCCTGCTGGTGAGACGTAAAGGGGTAACAGCCAATAATGAGAACAGGAAGGAGCTGTGTTTAAAAGTAAAAATGGAGGTACTATTCAATCCAGCAGGCGCACCATTGGACCTCTCACCTGAGAAGACAAGAATCGAGAAGACACAGGCTGCAAAAGCTGCAGTGCAGCCTTATTCACCATAGCCAAGACAGTGAAGCAATCAAAATGTCCAACAACAGGTAAATGGATAAAGAAGAAGTGGTCCATGTACACAATGGAATATTAGCCATGGAAGACAATGAACCATTGCTCTTTGAGGCACCACAAATGAGTCTGGAGATAATCACAAAAGATGAGGTAAGTTGGAAAGCAAAAGACCTGTGTTCTATGATAGCACTTATAGGCGTTATCTAATAACTGACACATATGAACATATTTCCACAGAGAAAGACACTCACAGATTTAGAAAACAAACTATGCTCATCTAAAACGACAGGTGGGGGGAATGGATAAATTAAGATTAGTGTTACTATATGTATACAAACACATATGATATACATATCTCAAAAAGACCAACCATATAGCAAGGGAAGTCTGCGGAACACTCTGTAACATTTTACATGGGAAGAGGATCTGTCCTTGAATAGACATATATAATGTACAAACGAACCAGATTGTGTACACCTAGGACAAACAATATTCTAAGCTTTACCCCAATTAAAACACTTTTAAAAACCAAGAAGAAATAATGACACATAAACTTATGGGGGTTTCTCCACGCACATTCCAATGGAATTTACAACCTAGGAACACGACTTCCAGAAAGGCTCTGCTGCCCTACTACCCAGATTTGGGAATGGAGAAATGCTGCCTCCTTGAGGCCACTTCCCACAACAGCAGCTTTAAACCCATTGCTAAAGGTCACTAAATATTCACCAAACTTGCAGTTTGGGAAATGACACCTGCTCTCTAAAAAAACGCTGGGGTGGAAAATCGACCAAATAATTCAAAAGAGGGCAACCTTCAAAGAAGACAATTTCAAGAGTTATATTGTACTGCCAATTGTTTCCTTTTTTTAACGGAAAAGAAAACGGTGGAGAAAAATGATGAGTTTTACGAATTTTCAAAGACATGCAAACCCAAATTACAAAAACCTATCAGCTCACAGCAGCCAGAAGGGCCATTAGCATAAATGCTGTAAACAATAAATGCTGAAGCGATTGTGGAGAAATGCGTACCCTCGATTCTAAGGGGCACGTGGTAAGAGCCACTAATGAAAACACAAAGAGGGTGCTTTGAAAAGGGAAACACGGTGCTACCAGTCAATCAATCACACCCACTGCTGGGCCTATCTCCTGAGAAAATGAGAATCAAAAAGTCACAGGCTGGCAATCCTGCACTCCAACAATATTTACCATAGCCAACACTTGGAAGCAATGAAAATGTCCATCAACCGAGGAATGCACAAAGAAGAAGTGGTCCACGTACACAGTGGAAAATTACTCCAATAAAAAATAAAAATTAAATTTAAAACTCCAACAAAAGTAAGGAGACATCAGCTTGTGTGGGTTTGTCCGGGCACACTCCACTCTAATTTATAACCGAGAAACACCACAGGCCGCAAGGGCTTTTCCCTAGTTACCAGGGTGGGGAACATAGAAAGGCTGCCGCCCTCTGGCAGTTACCTGCAAAAGCAGTTTTAAAGCCTGTGCTAATGGTCATTTCATAGGAACAAGTACTGCAGAACTGTAAATGAAACCTGCCCTCAAAATGTCTTCAGGGAGGTAATGGCCAAAACATTTCAAAAGGTGACACGTACGTTAAGAGAACACTTTGAAGAACTAAGGGGTAATCACTGCTTGAAAAATAAAAAGGACATGCCTTAAAGCTCAATTTCAACGGATTATGAGGCACATGCGAATTCAACCACAAAGAGGTATCAGCTCACACTTGTCAGAATAACCATGAGCAAGAAAACTACAAACAATAAATGCTGAAGGTGTTGTGGAGAAATGCATACCCTCAACTTCAAGGGGGACGTAAGTTGGAAAGGGCCACGAATGAGAACAGAATGGAGGTGCCTTAAAAAGGTCAACATTGAGCTACCATATGATCCAGCAGGCCCACTCCTCCACCTGTAATCTAAGAAGAGAGAATTGGAAAGACACAGGCTGGCAAATCTGCATTGCCCAGTATTACAGTAGCCAAGATATGGAAGTATCCAAAAAGACCACCAACAGATGGGTGGGCAAAGAAGAACTCCTCCATGTACAGATGGAATATTCGCTAGTGAAAAAAATGAAACAATGCCATTTGCAGCACCATAGATGAGTCTAGACGTAATCACGCCACGTGTAGCAAGTGAGAAAGCAAAAGGCACATATCCTATCATATCACTTTCAGGAGTTACTTAAAAATTGATACCAATGAAGATATTTCCACAGAGAAAGGCAATCACAGATTCATTAAAAACCTTATGGTTCACCAAATAGAAAGGGATGAGGATTGGATACATTGCCATATTGGGGTTAACAGAGATATACAAACCATGTGAAATATATAACCACCAAAGACGTACGGAAGACCAGGAGAAGACTGCTCAACATTGTGTCATAACCTACATTGGCAAAGGATGCGAGGAAGAATAGATACACGTATATGTGTGAAAGATCCATATCTTGCACACCTAGAACAAACAAACCATTGTAATCAAATTTGCTGGGATAAAAAATAAAAAGTAAATTACAAATATGAACAAGAAGTAATGAGACATAAAGTTAAAGGGCTTTTTCCTGGCACATTCCATTCTAATATACAACCTAGAACACCACTTCCATTAAGGCTCTGTTTCCCTAGTAACCAAATTTGGTAAAGGAGAAATGCTGCCACCTTGTGGCCGTATCTTGCAAGAGCAGCTTCAAAGTCACAGCTAATGGTCACTTAACATTCACAAGGACTCAGGGCTGTAAAGGACACTTGCCCTAAATATTTGTGCTGAAGTAGGGAATGGACAAAAAATTCAAAACAGGCAAATGTTTCAAGAAGATATTATGAAGAGTTAAGTTTTACTCACACTCTTTTTTAAAAAAAGGAAAATGGATAAAAGCTCAACCTCAGGGAGTGTTAGACGCATGCAATCTAATCTACAAAAAGTTTCAACTTACACCAGTCGACTGACCATCAGCAAAAAGTCTACAAACAATAAATGCTGAAGGGGTTTTAGAGAACTGTGTACTCTCTGCCTGCTGGTGAGACGTAAAGGGGTAACAGCCAATAATGAGAACAGGAAGGAGCTGTGTTTAAAAGTAAAAATGGAGGTACTATTCAATCCAGCAGGCGCACCATTGGACCTCACACCTGAGAAGACAAGAATCGAGAAGACACAGGCCGCAAAAGCTGCAGTGCAGCCTTATTCACCAAAGCCAAGACAGTGAAGCAATCAAAATGTCCAACAACAGGTAAATGGATAAAGAAGTGGTCCATGTACACAATGGAATATTAGCCATGGAAGACAATGAACCATTGCTCTTTGAGGCACCACAAATGAGTCTGGAGATAATCACAAAAGATGAGGTAAGTTGGAAAGCAAAAGACCTGTGTTCTATGATAGCACTTATAGGCGTTATCTAATAACTGACACATATGAACATATTTCCACAGAGAAAGACACTCACAGATTTAGAAAACAAACTATGCTCATCTAAAGCGACAGGTGGGGGGAATGGATAAATTAAGATTAGTGTTACTATATGTATACAAACACATATGATATACATATCTCAAAAAGACCAGCCATATAGCAAGGGAAGTCTGTGAAACCCTCTGTAACATTTTACATGGGAAGAGGATCTGTACTTGAATAGACATATATAATGTACAAATGAACCAGATTGTGTACACCTAGGACAAACAATATTCTAAGCTTTACCCCAATTAAAACACTTTTAAACACCAAGAAGAAATAATGACACATAAACTTATGGGGGTTTCTCCACGCACATTCCAATGGAATTTACAACCTAGGAACACGACTTCCAGAAAGGCTCTGCTGCCCTACTACCCAGATTTGGGAATGGAGAAATGCTGCCTCCTTGAGGCCACTTCCCACAACAGCAGCTTTAAACCCATTGCTAAAGGTCACTAAATATTCACCAAACTTGCAGTTCGGGAAATGACACCTGCTCTCTAAAAAAACGCTGGGGTGGAAAATCGACCAAATAATTCAAAAGAGGGCAACCTTCAAAGAAGACAATTTCAAGAGTTATATTGTACTGCCAATTGTTTCCTTTTTTTAACGGAAAAGAAAACGGCGGAGAAAAATGATGAGTTTTACGAATGTTCAAAGACATGCAAACCAAATTACAAAAACCTATCAGCTCACAGCAGCCAGAAGGGCCATTAGCATAAATGCTGTAAACAATAAATGCTGAAGCGATTGTGGAGAAATGCGTACCCTCGATTCTAAGGGGCACGTGGTAAGAGCCACTAATGAAAACACAAAGAGGGTGCTTTGAAAAGGGAAACACGGTGCTACCAGTCAATCAATCACACCCACTGCTGGGCCTATCTCCTGAGAAAATGAGAATCAAAAAGTCACAGGCTGGCAATCCTGCACTCCAACAATATTTACCATAGCCAACACTTGGAAGCAATGAAAATGTCCATCAACCGAGGAATGCACAAAGAAGAAGTGGTCCACGTACACAGTGGAAAATTACTCCAATAAAAAATAAAAATTAAATTTAAAAATCCAACAACAGTAAGGAGACATCAGCTTGTGTGGGTTTGTCCGGGCACACTCCACTCTAATTTATAACCGAGAAACACCACAGGCCGCAAGGGCTTTTCCCTAGTTACCAGGGTGGGGAACATAGAAAGGCTGCCGCCCTCTGGCAGTTACCTGCAAAAGCAGTTTTAAAGCCTGTGCTAATGGTCATTTCATAGGAACAAGTACTGCAGAACTGTAAATGAAACCTGCCCTCAAAATGTCTTCAGGGAGGTAATGGCCAAAACATTTCAAAAGGTGACACGTACGTTAAGAGAACACTTTGAAGAACTAAGGGGTAATCACTGCTTGAAAAATAAAAAGGACATGCCTTAAAGCTCAATTTCAACGGATTATGAGGCACATGCGAATTCAACCACAAAGAGGTATCAGCTCACACTTGTCAGAATAACCATGAGCAAGAAAACTACAAACAATAAATGCTGAAGGTGTTGTGGAGAAATGCATACCCTCAACTTCAAGGGGGACGTAAGTTGGAAAGGGCCACGAATGAGAACAGAATGGAGGTGCCTTAAAAAGGTAAACATTGAGCTACCATATGATCCAGCAGGCCCACTCCTCCACCTGTAATCTAAGAAGAGAGAATTGGAAAGACACAGGCTGGCAAATCTGCATTGCCCAGTATTACAGTAGCCAAGATATGGAAGTAACCAAAAAGACCACCAACAGATGGGTGGGCAAAGAAGAACTCCTCCATGTACAGATGGAATATTCGCTAGTGAAAAAAATGAAACAATGCCATTTGCAGCACCATAGATGAGTCTAGACGTAATCACGCCACGTGTAGCAAGTGAGAAAGCAAAAGGCACATATCCTATCATATCACTTTCAGGAGTTACTTAAAAATTGATACCAATGAAGATATTTCCACAGAGAAAGGCAATCACAGATTCATTAAAAACCTTATGGTTCACCAAATAGAAAGGGATGAGGATTGGATACATTGCCATATTGGGGTTAACAGAGATATACAAACCATGTGAAATATATAACCACCAAAGACGTACGGAAGACCAGGAGAAGACTGTTCAACATTGTGTCATAACCTACATTGGCAAAGGATGCGAGGAAGAATAGATACACGTATATGTGTGAAAGATCCATATCTTGCACACCTAGAACAAACAAACCATTGTAATCAAATTTGCTGGGATAAAAAATAAAAAGTAAATTACAAATATGAACAAGAAGTAATGAGACATAAAGTTAAAGGGCTTTTTCCTGGCACATTCCATTCTAATATACAACCTAGAACACCACTTCCATTAAGGCTCTGTTTCCCTAGTAACCAAATTTGGTAAAGGAGAAATGCTGCCACCTTGTGGCCGTATCTTGCAAGAGCAGCTTCAAAGTCACAGCTAATGGTCACTTAACATTCACAAGGACTCAGGGCTGTAAAGGACACTTGCCCTAAATATTTGTGCTGAAGTAGGGAATGGACAAAAAATTCAAAACAGGCAAATGTTTCAAGAAGAGATTAGGAAGAGTTAAGTTTAACTCACACTCTTTTTTAAAAAAAGGAAAATGGATAAAAGCTCAACCTCAGGGAGTGTTAGACGCATGCAATCTAATCTACAAAAAGTTTCAACTTACACCAGTAGACTGACCATCAGCAAAAAGTCTACAAACAATAAATGCTGAAGGGGTTTTAGAGAACTGTGTACCCTCTGCCTGCTGGTGAGACGTAAAGGGGTAACAGCCAATAATGAGAACAGGAAGGAGCTGTGTTTAAAAGTAAAAATGGAGGTACTATTCAATCCAGCAGGCGCACCATTGGACCTCTCACCTGAGAAGACAAGAATCGAGAAGACACAGGCTGCAAAAGCTGCAGTGCAGCCTTATTCACCATAGCCAAGACAGTGAAGCAATCAAAATGTCCAACAACAGGTAAATGGATAAAGAAGAAGTGGTCCATGTACACAATGGAATATGAGCCATGGAAGACAATGAACCATTGCTCTTTGAGGCACCACAAATGAGTCTGGAGATAATCACAAAAGATGAGGTAAGTTGGAAAGCAAAAGACCTGTGTTCTATGATAGCACTTATAGGCGTTATCTAATAACTGACACATATGAACATATTTCCACAGAGAAAGACACTCACAGATTTAGAAAACAAACTATGCTCATCTAAAACGACAGGTGGGGGGAATGGATAAATTAAGATTAGTGTTACTATATGTATACAAACACATATGATATACATATCTCAAAAAGACCAACCATATAGCAAGGGAAGTCTGCGGAACACTCTGTAACATTTTACATGGGAAGAGGATCTGTCCTTGAATAGACATATATAATGTACAAACGAACCAGATTGTGTACACCTAGGACAAACAATATTCTAAGCTTTACCCCAATTAAAACACTTTTAAAAACCAAGAAGAAATAATGACACATAAACTTATGGGGGTTTCTCCACGCACATTCCAATGGAATTTACAACCTAGGAACACGACTTCCAGAAAGGCTCTGCTGCCCTACTACCCAGATTTGGGAATGGAGAAATGCTGCCTCCTTGAGGCCACTTCCCACAACAGCAGCTTTAAACCCATTGCTAAAGGTCACTAAATATTCACCAAACTTGCAGTTCGGGAAATGACACCTGCTCTCTAAAAAAACGCTGGGGTGGAAAATCAACCAAATAATTCAAAAGAGGGCAACCTTCAAAGAAGACAATTTCAAGAGTTATATTGTACTGCCAATTGTTTCCTTTTTTTAACGGAAAAGAAAACGGCGGAGAGAAATGATGAGTTTTACGAATTTTCAAAGACATGCAAACCCAAATTACAAAAACCTATCAGCTCACAGCAGCCAGAAGGGCCATTAGCATAAATGCTGTAAACAATAAATGCTGAAGCGATTGTGGAGAAATGCGTACCCTCGATTCTAAGGGGCACGTGGTAAGAGCCACTAATGAAAACACAAAGAGGGTGCTTTGAAAAGGGAAACACGGTGCTACCAGTCAATCAATCACACCCACTGCTGGGCCTATCTCCTGAGAAAATGAGAATCAAAAAGTCACAGGCTGGCAATCCTGCACTCCAACAATATTTACCATAGCCAACACTTGGAAGCAATGAAAATGTCCATCAACCGAGGAATGCACAAAGAAGAAGTGGTCCACGTACACAGTGGAAAATTACTCCAATAAAAAATAAAAATTAAATTTAAAACTCCAACAACAGTAAGGAGACATCAGCTTGTGTGGGTTTGTCCGGGCACACTCCACTCTAATTTATAACCGAGAAACACCACAGGCCGCAAGGGCTTTTCCCTAGGTACGAGGGTGGGGAACATAGAAAGGCTGCCGCCCTCTGGCAGTTACCTGCAAAAGCAGTTTTAAAGCCTGTGCTAATGGTCATTTCATAGGAATAAGTACTGCAGAACTGTAAATGAAACCTGCCCTCAAAATGTCTTCAGGGAGGTAATGGCCAAAACATTTCAAAAGGTGACACGTACGTTAAGAGAACACTTTGAAGAACTAAGGGGTAATCACTGCTTGAAAAATAAAAAGGACATGCCTTAAAGCTCAATTTCAACGGATTATGAGGCACATGCGAATTCAACCACAAAGAGGTATCAGCTCACACTTGTCAGAATAACCATGAGCAAGAAAACTACAAACAATAAATGCTGAAGGTGTTGTGGAGAAATGCATACCCTCAACTTCAAGGGGGACGTAAGTTGGAAAGGGCCACGAATGAGAACAGAATGGAGGTGCCTTAAAAAAGTAAACATTGAGCTACCATATGATCCAGCAGGCCCACTCCTCCACCTGTAATCTAAGAAGAGAGAATTGGAAAGACACAGGCTGGCAAATCTGCATTGCCCACTATTACAATAGCCAAGATATGGACGTAACCAAAAAGACCACCAACAGATGGGTGGGCAAAGAACAACTCCTCCATGTACAGATGGAATATTCGCTAGTGAAAAAAATGAAACAATGCCATTTGCAGCACCATAGATGAGTCTAGACGTAATCACGCCACGTGTAGCAAGTGAGAAAGCAAAAGGCACATATCCTATCATATCACTTTCAGGAGTTACTTAAAAATTGATACCAATGAAGATATTTCCACAGAGAAAGGCAATCACAGATTCATTAAAAACCTTATGGTTCACCAAATAGAAAGGGATGAGGATTGGATACATTACCATATTGGGGTTAACAGAGATATACAAACCATGTGAAATATATAACCACCAAAGACGTACGGAAGACCAGGAGAAGACTGCTCAACATTGTGTCATAACCTATATTGGCAAAGGATGCGAGGAAAAATAGATACACGTATATGTGTGAAAGAACCACATCTTGCACACCTAGAACAAACAAACCATTGTAATCAAATTTGCTGGGATAAAAAATAAAAAGTAAATTACAAATATGAACAAGAAGTAATGAGACATAAAGTTAAAGGGCTTTTTCCTGGCACATTCCATTCTAATATACAACCTAGAACACCACTTCCATTAAGGCTCTGTTTCCCTAGTAACCAAATTTGGTAAAGGAGAAATGCTGCCACCTTGTGGCCGTATCCTGCAAGAGCAGCTTCAAAGTCACAGCTAATGGTCACTTAACATTCACAAGGACTCAGGGCTGTAAAGGACACTTGCCCTAAATATTTGTGCTGAAGTAGGGAATGGACAAAATATTCAAAACAGGCAAATGTTTCAAGAAGAGATTATGAAGACTTAAGTTTTACTCACACTCTTTTTAAAAAAAAGGAAAATGGATAAAAGCTCAACCTCAGGGAGTGTTAGACGCATGCAATCTAATCTACAAAAAGTTTCAGCTTACACCAGTCGACTGATCATCAGCAAAATGTCTACAAACAATAAATGCTGAAGGGGTTTTAGAGAACTGTGTACCCTCTGCCTGCTGCTGAGACGTAAAGGGGTAACAGCCAATAATGAGAACAGAAAGGAGCTGTGTTTAAAAGTAAAAATGGAGGTACTATTCAATCCAGCAGGCGCACCATTGGACCTCACACCTGAGAAGACAAGAATCCAGAAGACACAGGCCGCAAAAGCTGCAGTGCAGCCTTATTCAAAATAGCCAAGACAGTGAAGCAATCAAAATGTCCAACAACAGGTAAATGGATAAAGAAGTGGTCCATGTACACAATGGAATATTAGCCATGGAAGACAATGAACCATTGCTCTTTGAGGCACCACAAATGAGTCTGGAGATAATCACAAAAGATGAGGTAAGTTGGAAAGCAAAAGACCTGTGTTCTATGATAGCACTTATAGGCGTTATCTAATAACTGACACATATGAACATATTTCCACAGAGAAAGACACTCACAGATTTAGAAAACAAACTATGCTCATCTAAAGCGACAGGTGGGGGGAATGGATAAATTAAGATTAGTGTTACTATATGTATACAAACACATATGATATACATATCTCAAAAAGACCAACCATATAGCAAGGGAAGTCTGCGGAACACTCTGTAACATTTTACATGGGAAGAGGATCTGTACTTGAATAGACATATATAATGTACAAATGAACCAGATTGTGTACACCTAGGACAAACAATATTCTAAGCTTTACCCCAATTAAAACACTTTTAAAAACCAAGAAGAAATAATGACACATAAACTTATGGGGGTTTCTCCACGCACATTCCAATGGAATTTACAACCTAGGAACACGACTTCCAGAAAGGCTCTGCTGCCCTACTACCCAGATTTGGGAATGGAGAAATGCTGCCTCCTTGAGGCCACTTCCCACAACAGCAGCTTTAAACCCATTGCTAAAGGTCACTAAATATTCACCAAACTTGCAGTTCGGGAAATGACACCTGCTCTCTAAAAAAACGCTGGGGTGGAAAATCGACCAAATAATTCAAAAGAGGGCAACCTTCAAAGAAGACAATTTCAAGAGTTATATTGTACTGCCAATTGTTTCCTTTTTTTAACGGAAAAGAAAACGGCGGAGAAAAATGATGAGTTTTACGAATTTTCAAAGACATGCAAACCCAAATTACAAAAACCTATCAGCTCACAGCAGCCAGAAGGGCCATTAGCATAAATGCTGTAAACAATAAATGCTGAAGCGATTGTGGAGAAATGCGTACCCTCGATTCTAAGGGGCACGTGGTAAGAGCCACTAATGAAAACACAAAGAGGGTGCTTTGAAAAGGGAAACACGGTGCTACCAGTCAATCAATCACACCCACTGCTGGGCCTATCTCCTGAGAAAATGAGAATCAAAAAGTCACAGGCTGGCAATCCTGCACTCCAACAATATTTACCATAGCCAACACTTGGAAGCAATGAAAATGTCCATCAACCGAGGAATGCACAAAGAAGAAGTGGTCCACGTACACAGTGGAAAATTACTCCAATAAAAAATAAAAATTAAATTTAAAAATCCAACAAAAGTAAGGAGACATCAGCTTGTGTGGGTTTGTCCGGGCACACTCCACTCTAATTTATAACCGAGAAACACCACAGGCCGCAAGGGCTTTTCCCTAGTTACCAGGGTGGGGAACATAGAAAGGCTGCCGCCCTCTGGCAGTTACCTGCAAAAGCAGTTTTAAAGCCTGTGCTAATGGTCATTTCATAGGAACAAGTACTGCAGAACTGTAAATGAAACCTGCCCTCAAAATGTCTTCAGGGAGGTAATGGCCAAAACATTTCAAAAGGTGACACGTACGTTAAGAGAACACTTTGAAGAACTAAGGGGTAATCACTGCTTGAAAAATAAAAAGGACATGCCTTAAAGCTCAATTTCAACGGATTATGAGGCACATGCGAATTCAACCACAAAGAGGTATCAGCTCACACTTGTCAGAATAACCATGAGCAAGAAAACTACAAACAATAAATGCTGAAGGTGTTGTGGAGAAATGCATACCCTCAACTTCAAGGGGGACGTAAGTTGGAAAGGGCCACGAATGAGAACAGAATGGAGGTGCTTTAAAAAGGTCAACATTGAGCTACCATATGATCCAGCAGGCCCACTCCTCCACCTGTAATCTAAGAAGAGAGAATTGGAAAGACACAGGCTGGCAAATCTGCATTGCCCAGTATTACAGTAGCCAAGATATGGAAGTAACCAAAAAGACCACCAACAGATGGGTGGGCAAAGAAGAACTCCTCCATGTACAGATGGAATATTCGCTAGTGAAAAAAATGAAACAATGCCATTTGCAGCACCATGGATGAGTCTAGACGTAATCACGCCACGTGTAGCAAGTGAGAAAGCAAAAGGCACATATCCTATCATATCACTTTCAGGAGTTACTTAAAAATTGATACCAATGAAGATATTTCCACAGAGAAAGGCAATCACAGATTCATTAAAAAACTTATGGTTCACCAAATAGAAAGGGACGAGGATTGGATACATTGCCATATTGGGGTTAACAGAGATATACAAACCATGTGAAATATATAACCACCAAAGACGTACGGAAGACCAGGAGAAGACTGCTCAACATTGTGTCATAACCTACATTGGCAAAGGATGCGAGGAAGAATAGATACACGTATATGTGTGAAAGATCCATATCTTGCACACCTAGAACAAACAAACCATTGTAATCAAATTTGCTGGGATAAAAAATAAAAAGTAAATTACAAATATGAACAAGAAGTAATGAGACATAAAGTTAAAGGGCTTTTTCCTGGCACATTCCATTCTAATATACAACCTAGAACACCACTTCCATTAAGGCTCTGTTTCCCTAGTAACCAAATTTGGTAAAGGAGAAATGCTGCCACCTTGTGGCCGTATCTTGCAAGAGCAGCTTCAAAGTCACAGCTAATGGTCACTTAACATTCACAAGGACTCAGGGCTGTAAAGGACACTTGCCCTAAATATTTGTGCTGAAGTAGGGAATGGACAAAAAATTCAAAACAGGCAAATGTTTCAAGAAGAGATTAGGAAGAGTTAAGTTTTACTCACACTCTTTTTAAAAAAAAGGAAAATGGATAAAAGCTCAACCTCAGGGAGTGTTAGACGCATGCAATCTAATCTACAAAAAGTTTCAACTTACACCAGTCGACTGACCATCAGCAAAAAGTCTACAAACAATAAATGCTGAAGGGGTTTTAGAGAACTGTGTACCCTCTGCCTGCTGGTGAGACGTAAAGGGGTAACAGCCAATAATGAGAACAGGAAGGAGCTGTGTTTAAAAGTAAAAATGGAGGTACTATTCAATCCAGCAGGCGCACCATTGGACCTCTCACCTGAGAAGACAAGAATCGAGAAGACACAGGCTGCAAAAGCTGCAGTGCAGCCTTATTCACCATAGCCAAGACAGTGAAGCAATCAAAATGTCCAACAACAGGTAAATGGATAAAGAAGAAGTGGTCCATGTACACAATGGAATATTAGCCATGGAAGACAATGAACCATTGCTCTTTGAGGCACCACAAATGAGTCTGGAGATAATCACAAAAGATGAGGTAAGTTGGAAAGCAAAAGACCTGTGTTCTATGATAGCACTTATAGGCGTTATCTAATAACTGACACATATGAACATATTTCCACAGAGAAAGACACTCACAGATTTAGAAAACAAACTATGCTCATCTAAAGCGACAGGTGGGGGGAATGGATAAATTAAGATTAGTGTTACTATATGTATACAAACACATATGATATACATATCTCAAAAAGACCAACCATATAGCAAGGGAAGTCTGCAGAACCCTCTGTAACATTTTACATGGGAAGAGGATCTGTACTTGAATAGACATATATAATGTACAAATGAACCAGATTGTGTACACCTAGGACAAACAATATTCTAAGCTTTACCCCAATTAAAACACTTTTAAAAACCAAGAAGAAATAATGACACATAAACTTATGGGGGTTTCTCCACGCACATTCCAATGGAATTTACAACCTAGGAACACGACTTCCAGAAAGGCTCTGCTGCCCTACTACCCAGATTTGGGAATGGAGAAATGCTGCCTCCTTGAGGCCACTTCCCACAACAGCAGCTTTAAACCCATTGCTAAAGGTCACTAAATATTCACCAAACTTGCAGTTCGGGAAATGACACCTGCTCTCTAAAAAAACGCTGGGGTGGAAAATCGACCAAATAATTCAAAAGAGGGCAACCTTCAAAGAAGACAATTTCAAGAGTTATATTGTACTGCCAATTGTTTCCTTTTTTTAACGGAAAAGAAAACGGCGGAGAAAAATGATGAGTTTTACGAATTTTCAAAGACATGCAAACCCAAATTACAAAAACCTATCAGCTCACAGCAGCCAGAAGGGCCATTAGCATAAATGCTGTAAACAATAAATGCTGAAGCGATTGTGGAGAAATGCGTACCCTCGATTCTAAGGGGCACGTGGTAAGAGCCACTAATGAAAACACAAAGAGGGTGCTTTGAAAAGGGAAACACGGTGCTACCAGTCAATCAATCACACCCACTGCTGGGCCTATCTCCTGAGAAAATGAGAATCAAAAAGTCGCAGGCTGGCAATCCTGCACTCCAACAATATTTACCATAGCCAACACTTGGAAGCAATGAAAATGTCCATCAACCGAGGAATGCACAAAGAAGAAGTGGTCCACGTACACAGTGGAAAATTACTCCAATAAAAAATAAAAATTAAATTTAAAAATCCAACAAAAGTAAGGAGACATCAGCTTGTGTGGGTTTGTCCGGGCACACTCCACTCTAATTTATAACCGAGAAACACCACAGGCCGCAAGGGCTTTTCCCTAGTTACCAGGGTGGGGAACATAGAAAGGCTGCCGCCCTCTGGCAGTTACCTGCAAAAGCAGTTTTAAAGCCTGTGCTAATGGTCATTTCATAGGAACAAGTACTGCAGAACTGTAAATGAAACCTGCCCTCAAAATGTCTTCAGGGAGGTAATGGCCAAAACATTTCAAAAGGTGACACGTACGTTAAGAGAACACTTTGAAGAACTAAGGGGTAATCACTGCTTGAAAAATAAAAAGGACATGCCTTAAAGCTCAATTTCAACGGATTATGAGGCACATGCGAATTCAACCACAAAGAGGTATCAGCTCACACTTGTCAGAATAACCATGAGCAAGAAAACTACAAACAATAAATGCTGAAGGTGTTGTGGAGAAATGCATACCCTCAACTTCAAGGGGGACGTAAGTTGGAAAGGGCCACGAATGAGAACAGAATGGAGGTGCCTTAAAAAGGTCAACATTGAGCTACCATATGATCCAGCAGGCCCACTCCTCCACCTGTAATCTAAGAAGAGAGAATTGGAAAGACACAGGCTGGCAAATCTGCATTGCCCAGTATTACAGTAGCCAAGATATGGAAGTAACCAAAAAGACCACCAACAGATGGGTGGGCAAAGAAGAACTCCTCCATGTACAGATGGAATATTCGCTAGTGAAAAAAATGAAACAATGCCATTTGCAGCACCATGGATGAGTCTAGACGTAATCACGCCACGTGTAGCAAGTGAGAAAGCAAAAGGCACATATCCTATCATATCACTTTCAGGAGTTACTTAAAAATTGATACCAATGAAGATATTTCCACAGAGAAAGGCAATCACAGATTCATTAAAAAACTTATGGTTCACCAAATAGAAAGGGACGAGGATTGGATACATTGCCATATTGGGGTTAACAGAGATATACAAACCATGTGAAATATATAACCACCAAAGACGTACGGAAGACCAGGAGAAGACTGCTCAACATTGTGTCATAACCTACATTGGCAAAGGATGCGAGGAAGAATAGATACACGTATATGTGTGAAAGATCCATATCTTGCACACCTAGAACAAACAAACCATTGTAATCAAATTTGCTGGGATAAAAAATAAAAAGTAAATTACAAATATGAACAAGAAGTAATGAGACATAAAGTTAAAGGGCTTTTTCCTGGCACATTCCATTCTAATATACAACCTAGAACACCACTTCCATTAAGGCTCTGTTTCCCTAGTAACCAAATTTGGTAAAGGAGAAATGCTGCCACCTTGTGGCCGTATCTTGCAAGAGCAGCTTCAAAGTCACAGCTAATGGTCACTTAACATTCACAAGGACTCAGGGCTGTAAAGGACACTTGCCCTAAATATTTGTGCTGAAGTAGGGAATGGACAAAAAATTCAAAACAGGCAAATGTTTCAAGAAGAGATTAGGAAGAGTTAAGTTTTACTCACACTCTTTTTAAAAAAAAGGAAAATGGATAAAAGCTCAACCTCAGGGAGTGTTAGACGCATGCAATCTAATCTACAAAAAGTTTCAACTTACACCAGTCGACTGACCATCAGCAAAAAGTCTACAAACAATAAATGCTGAAGGGGTTTTAGAGAACTGTGTACCCTCTGCCTGCTGGTGAGACGTAAAGGGGTAACAGCCAATAATGAGAACAGGAAGGAGCTGTGTTTAAAAGTAAAAATGGAGGTACTATTCAATCCAGCAGGCGCACCATTGGACCTCTCACCTGAGAAGACAAGAATCGAGAAGACACAGGCTGCAAAAGCTGCAGTGCAGCCTTATTCACCATAGCCAAGACAGTGAAGCAATCAAAATGTCCAACAACAGGTAAATGGATAAAGAAGAAGTGGTCCATGTACACAATGGAATATTAGCCATGGAAGACAATGAACCATTGCTCTTTGAGGCACCACAAATGAGTCTGGAGATAATCACAAAAGATGAGGTAAGTTGGAAAGCAAAAGACCTGTGTTCTATGATAGCACTTATAGGCGTTATCTAATAACTGACACATATGAACATATTTCCACAGAGAAAGACACTCACAGATTTAGAAAACAAACTATGCTCATCTAAAGCGACAGGTGGGGGGAATGGATAAATTAAGATTAGTGTTACTATATGTATACAAACACATATGATATACATATCTCAAAAAGACCAACCATATAGCAAGGGAAGTCTGCGGAACCCTCTGTAACATTTTACATGGGAAGAGGATCTGTCCTTGAATAGACATATATAATGTACAAACGAACCAGATTGTGTACACCTAGGACAAACAATATTCTAAGCTTTACCCCAATTAAAACACTTTTAAAAACCAAGAAGAAATAATGACACATAAACTTATGGGGGTTTCTCCACGCACATTCCAATGGAATTTACAACCTAGGAACACGACTTCCAGAAAGGCTCTGCTGCCCTACTACCCAGATTTGGGAATGGAGAAATGCTGCCTCCTTGAGGCCACTTCCCACAACAGCAGCTTTAAACCCATTGCTAAAGGTCACTAAATATTCACCAAACTTGCAGTTCGGGAAATGACACCTGCTCTCTAAAAAAACGCTGGGGTGGAAAATCGACCAAATAATTCAAAAGAGGGCAACCTTCAAAGAAGACAATTTCAAGAGTTATATTGTACTGCCAATTGTTTCCTTTTTTTAACGGAAAAGAAAACGGCGGAGAAAAATGATGAGTTTTACGAATTTTCAAAGACATGCAAACCCAAATTACAAAAACCTATCAGCTCACAGCAGCCAGAAGGGCCATTAGCATAAATGCTGTAAACAATAAATGCTGAAGCGATTGTGGAGAAATGCGTACCCTCGATTCTAAGGGGCACGTGGTAAGAGCCACTAATGAAAACACAAAGAGGGTGCTTTGAAAAGGGAAACACGGTGCTACCAGTCAATCAATCACACCCACTGCTGGGCCTATCTCCTGAGAAAATGAGAATCAAAAAGTCACAGGCTGGCAATCCTGCACTCCAACAATATTTACCATAGCCAACACTTGGAAGCAATGAAAATGTCCATCAACCGAGGAATGCACAAAGAAGAAGTGGTCCACGTACACAGTGGAAAATTACTCCAATAAAAAATAAAAATTAAATTTAAAAATCCAACAACAGTAAGGAGACATCAGCTTGTGTGGGTTTGTCCGGGCACACTCCACTCTAATTTATAACCGAGAAACACCACAGGCCGCAAGGGCTTTTCCCTAGTTACCAGGGTGGGGAACATAGAAAGGCTGCCGCCCTCTGGCAGTTACCTGCAAAAGCAGTTTTAAAGCCTGTGCTAATGGTCATTTCATAGGAACAAGTACTGCAGAACTGTAAATGAAACCTGCCCTCAAAATGTCTTCAGGGAGGTAACGGCCAAAACATTTCAAAAGGTGACACGTACGTTAAGAGAACACTTTGAAGAACTAAGGGGTAATCACTGCTTGAAAAATAAAAAGGACATGCCTTAAAGCTCAATTTCAACGGATTATGAGGCACATGCGAATTCAACCACAAAGAGGTATCAGCTCACACTTGTCAGAATAACCATGAGCAAGAAAACTACAAACAATAAATGCTGAAGGTGTTGTGGAGAAATGCATACCCTCAACTTCAAGGGGGACGTAAGTTGGAAAGGGCCACGAATGAGAACAGAATGGAGGTGCCTTAAAAAGGTCAACATTGAGTTACCATATGATCCAGCAGGCCCACTCCTCCACCTGTAATCTAAGAAGAGAGAATTGGAAAGACACAGGCTGGCAAATCTGCATTGCCCAGTATTACAGTAGCCAAGATATGGAAGTAACCAAAAAGACCACCAACAGATGGGTGGGCGAAGAAGAACTCCTCCATGTACAGATGGAATATTCGCTAGTGAAAAAAATGAAACAATGCCATTTGCAGCACCATGGATGAGTCTAGACGTAATCACGCCACGTGTAGCAAGTGAGAAAGCAAAAGGCACATATCCTATCATATCACTTTCAGGAGTTACTTAAAAATTGATACCAATGAAGATATTTCCACAGAGAAAGGCAATCACAGATTCATTAAAAAACTTATGGTTCACCAAATAGAAAGGGATGAGGATTGGATACATTGCCATATTGGGTTTAACAGAGATATACAAACCATGTGAAATATATAACCACCAAAGACGTACGGAAGACCAGGAGAAGACTGCTCAACATTGTGTCATAACCTACATTGGCAAAGGATGCGAGGAAGAATAGATACACGTATATGTGTGAAAGATCCATATCTTGCACACCTAGAACAAACAAACCATTGTAATCAAATTTGCTGGGATAAAAAATAAAAAGTAAATTACAAATATGAACAAGAAGTAATGAGACATAAAGTTAAAGGGCTTTTTCCTGGCACATTCCATTCTAATATACAACCTAGAACACCACTTCCATTAAGGCTCTGTTTCCCTAGTAACCAAATTTGGTAAAGGAGAAATGCTGCCACCTTGTGGCCGTATCTTGCAAGAGCAGCTTCAAAGTCACAGCTAATGGTCACTTAACATTCACAAGGACTCAGGGCTGTAAAGGACACTTGCCCTAAATATTTGTGCTGAAGTAGGGAATGGACAAAAAATTCAAAACAGGCAAATGTTTCAAGAAGAGATTAGGAAGAGTTAAGTTTTACTCACACTCTTTTTTAAAAAAAGGAAAATGGATAAAAGCTCAACCTCAGGGAGTGTTAGACGCATGCAATCTAATCTACAAAAAGTTTCAACTTACACCAGTTGACTGACCATCAGCAAAAAGTCTACAAACAATAAATGCTGAAGGGGTTTTAGAGAACTGTGTACCCTCTGCCTGCTGGTGAGACGTAAAGGGGTAACAGCCAATAATGAGAACAGGAAGGAGCTGTGTTTAAAAGTAAAAATGGAGGTACTATTCAATCCAGCAGGCGCACCATTGGACCTCACACCTGAGAAGACAAGAATCGAGAAGACACAGGCTGCAAAAGCTGCAGTGCAGCCTTATTCACCATAGCCAAGACAGTGAAGCAATCAAAATGTCCAACAACAGGTAAATGGATAAAGAAGAAGTGGTCCATGTACACAATGGAATATTAGCCATGGAAGACAATGAACCATTGTTCTTTGAGGCACCACAAATGAGTCTGGAGATAATCACGAAAGATGAGGTAAGTTGGAAAGCAAAAGACCTGTGTTCTATGATAGCACTTATAGGCGTTATCTAATAACTGACACAAATGAACATATTTCCACAGAGAAAGACACTCACAGATTTAGAAAACAAACTATGCTCATCTAAAACGACAGGTGGGGGGAATGGATAAATTAAGATTAGTGTTACTATATGTATACAAACACATATGATATACATATCTCAAAAAGACCAACCATATAGCAAGGGAAGTCTGCGGAACCCTCTGTAACATTTTACATGGGAAGAGGATCTGTCCTTGAATAGACATATATAATGTACAAATGAACCAGATTGTGTACACCTAGGACAAACAATATTCTAAGCTTTACCCCAATTAAAACACTTTTAAAAACCAAGAAGAAATAATGACACATAAACTTGTGGGGGTTTCGCCACGCACATTCCAATGGAATTTACAACCTAGGAACACGACTTCCAGAAAGGCTCTGCTGCCCTACTACCCAGATTTGGGAATGGAGAAATGCTGCCTCCTAGAGGCCACTTCCCACAACAGCAGCTTTAAACCCATTGCTAAAGGTCACTAAATATTCACCAAACTTGCAGTTCGGGAAATGACACCTGCTCTCTAAAAAAACGCTGGGGTGGAAAATCGACCAAATAATTCAAAAGAGGGCAACCTTCAAAGAAGACAATTTCAAGAGTTATATTGTACTGCCAATTGTTTCCTTTTTTAAACAGAAAAGAAAACGGCGGAGAAAAATGATGAGTTTTACGAATGTTCAAAGACATGCAAACCCAAATTACAAAAACCTATCAGCTCACAGCAGCCAGAAGGGCCATTAGCATCAATGCTGTAAACAATAAATGCTGAAGCGATTGTGGAGAAATGCGTACCCTCGATTCTAAGGGGGACGTGGTAAGAGCCACTAATGAAAACACAAAGAAGGTGCTTTGAAAAGGGAAACACGGTGCTACCAGTCAATCAATCACACCCACTGCTGGGCCTATCACCTGAGAAAATGAGAATCAAGAATTCACAGGCCGGCAATCCTGCACTCCAACAATATTTACCATAGCCAACACTTGGAAGCAATGAAAATGTCCATCAACCGAGGAATGCACAAAGAAGAAGGGGTCCACGTACACAGTGGAAAATTACTCCAATAAAAAATAAAAATTAAATTTAAATATCCAAAAAAAGTAGGGAGACATCAGCTTGTGTGGGTTTGTCCGGGCACACTTCACTCTAATTTATAACCGAGAAACACCACAGGCCGCAAGGGCTTTTCCCTAGTTACCAGGGTGGGGAACATAGAAAGGCTGCCGCCCTCTGGCAGTTACCTGCAAAAGCAGTTTTAAAGCCTGTGCTAATGGTCATTTCATAGGAACAAGTACTGCAGAACTGTAAATGAAACCTGCCCTCAAAATGTCTTCAGGGAGGTAACGGCCAAAACATTTCAAAAGGTGACATGTACTTTAAGAGAACACTTTGAAGAACTAAGGGGTAATCACTGCTTGAAAAATAAAAAGGATATGCCTTAAAGCTCAATTTCAACGGATTATGAGGCACATGCGAATTCAACCACAAAGAGGTATCAGCTCACACTTGTCAGAATAACCATGAGCAAGAAAACTACAAACAATAAATGCTGAAGGTGTTGTGGAGAAATGCATACCCTCAACTTCAAGGGGGATGTAAGCTGGAAAAGGCCACGAATGAGAACAGAATGGAGGTGCCTTAAAAAGGTAAACATTGAGCTACCATATGATCCAGCAGGCCCACTCCTCCACCTGTAATCTAAGAAGAGAGAATTGGAAAGACACAGGCAGGCAAATCTGCATTGCCCAGTATTACAATACCCAAGATATGGAAGTAACCAAAAAGTCCACCAACAGATGGGTGGGTAAAGAAGAACTCCTCATTGTACAGATGGAATATTCGCTAGTGAAAAAAATGAAACAATGCCATTTGCAGCACCATAGATGAGTCTAGACGTAATCACGCCCCGTGTAGTAAGTGAGAAAGCAAAAGGCACATATCCTATCATATCACTTTCAGGAGTTACCTAAAAATTGATACCAATGAAGATATTTCCACAGAGAAAGGCAATCACAGATTCATTAAAAACCTTATGGTTCACCAAATAGAAAGGGATGAGGATTGGATACATTACCATATTGGGGTTAACAGAGATATACAAACCATGTGAAATATATAACCACCAAAGACGTACGGAAGACCAGGAGAAGACTGCTCAACATTGTGTCATAACCTATATTGGCAAAGGATGCGAGGAAGAATAGATACACGTATATGTGTGAAAGAACCACATCTTGCACACCTAGACCAAACAAACCATTGTAATCAAATTTGTTGGGATAAAAGATAAAAAGTAAATTACAAATATGAACAAGAAGTAATGAGACATAAAGTTAAAGGGCTTTTTCCTGGCACATTCCATTCTAATATACAACCTCGAACACCACTTCCATTAAGGCTCTGTTTCCCTAGGAACCAAATTTGGTAAAGGAGAAATGCTGCCACCTTGTGGCCGTATCCTGCAAGAGCAGCTTTAAAGTCACAGCTAATGGTCACTTAACATTCACAAGGACTCAGGGCTGTAAAGGACACTTGCCCTAAATATTTGTGCTGAAGTAGGGAATGGACAAAAAATTCAAAACAGGCAAATGTTTCAAGAAGAGATTAGGAAGAGTTAAGTTTTACTCACACTCTTTTTAAAAAAAAGGAAAATGGATAAAAGCTCAACCTCAGGGAGTGTTAGACGCATGCAATCTAATCTACGAAAAGTTTCAACTTACACCAGTCGACTGACCATCAACAAAATGTCTACAAACAATAAATGCTGAAGGGGTTTTAGAGAACTGTGTACCCTCTGCCTGCTGGTGAGACGTAAAGGGGTAACAGCCAATAATGAGAACAGAAAGGAGCTGTGTATAAAAGTAAAAATGGGGGTACTATTCAATCCAGCAGGCGCACCAATGGACCTCTCACCTGAGAAGACAAGAATCGAGAAGACACAGGCCGCAAAAGCTGCAGTGCAGCCTTATTCACAATAGCCAAGACAGTGAAGCAATCAAAATGTCCAACAACAGGTAAATGGATAAAGAAGAAGTGGTCCATGTACACAATGGAATATGAGCCATGGAAGACAATGAACCATTGCTCTTTGAGGCACCACAAATGAGTCTGGAGATAATCACGAAAGATGAGGTAAGTTGGAAAGCAAAAGACCTGTGTTCTATGATAGCACTTATAGGCGTTATCTAATAACTGACACAAATGAACATATTTCCACAGAGAAAGACACTCACAGATTTAAAAAACAAACTATGCTCATCTAAAGCGACAGGTGGGGGGAATGGATAAATTAAGATTAGTGTTACTATATGTATACAAACACATATTATATACATATCTCAAAAAGACCAACCATATAGCAAGGGAAGTCTGCGGAACCCTCTGTAACATTTTACATGGGAAGAGGATCTGTACTTGAATAGACATATATAATGTACAAACGAACCAGATTGTGTACACCTAGGACAAACAATATTCTAAGCTTTACCCCAATTAAAACACTTTTAAAAACCAAGAAGAAATAATGACACATAAACTTATGGGGGTTTCTCCATGCACATTCCAATGGAATTTACAACCTAGGAACACGACTTCCAGAAAGGCTCTGCTGCCCTACTCCCCAGATTTGGGAATGGAGAAATGCTGCCTCCTTGAGGCCACTTCCCACAACAGCAGCTTTAAACCCATTGCTAAAGGTCACTAAATATTCACCAAACTTGCAGTTCGGGAAATGACACCTGCTCTCTAAAAAAACGCTGGGGTGGAAAATCGACCAAATAATTCAAAAGAGGGCAACCTTCAAAGAAGACAATTTCAAGAGTTATATTGTACTGCCAATTGTTTCCTTTTTTTAACGGAAAAGAAAACGGCGGAGAGAAATGATGAGTTTTACGAATTTTCAAAGACATGCAAACCCAAATTACAAAAACCTATCAGCTCACAGCAGCCAGAAGGGTCATTAGCATAAATGCTGTAAACAATAAATGCTGAAGCGATTGTGGAGAAATGCGTACCCTCGATTCTAAGGGGCACGTGGTAAGAGCCACTAATGAAAACACAAAGAGGGTGCTTTGAAAAGGGAAACACGGTGCTACCAGTCAATCAATCACACCCACTGCTGGGCCTATCTCCTGAGAAAATGAGAATCAAAAAGTCACAGGCTGGCAATCCTGCACTCCAACAATATTTACCATAGCCAACACTTGGAAGCAATGAAAATGTCCATCAACCGAGGAATGCACAAAGAAGAAGTGGTCCACGTACACAGTGGAAAATTACTCCAATAAAAAATAAAAATTAAATTTAAAAATCCAACAAAAGTAAGGTGACATCAGCTTGTGTGGGTTTGTCCGGGCACACTCCACTCTAATTTATAACCGAGAAACACCACAGGCCGCAAGGGCTTTTCCCTAGTTACCAGGGTGGGGAACATAGAAAGGCTGCCGCCCTCTGGCAGTTACCTGCAAAAGCAGTTTTAAAGCCTGTGCTAATGGTCATTTCATAGGAACAAGTACTGCAGAACTGTAAATGAAACCTGCCCTCAAAATGTCTTCAGGGAGGTAACGGCCAAAACATTTCAAAAGGTGACACGTACGTTAAGAGAACACTTTGAAGAACTAAGGGGTAATCACTGCTTGAAAAATAAAAAGGACATGCCTTAAAGCTCAATTTCAACGGATTATGAGGCACATGCGAATTCAACCACAAAGAGGTATCAGCTCACACTTGTCAGAATAACCATGAGCAAGAAAACTACAAACAATAAATGCTGAAGGTGTTGTGGAGAAATGCATACCCTCAACTTCAAGGGGGACGTAAGTTGGAAAGGGCCACGAATGAGAACAGAATGGAGGTGCCTTAAAAAGGTCAACATTGAGTTACCATATGATCCAGCAGGCCCACTCCTCCACCTGTAATCTAAGAAGAGAGAATTGGAAAGACACAGGCTGGCAAATCTGCATTGCCCAGTATTACAGTAGCCAAGATATGGAAGTAACCAAAAAGACCACCAACAGATGGGTGGGCGAAGAAGAACTCCTCCATGTACAGATGGAATATTCGCTAGTGAAAAAAATGAAACAATGCCATTTGCAGCACCATGGATGAGTCTAGACGTAATCACGCCACGTGTAGCAAGTGAGAAAGCAAAAGGCACATATCCTATCATATCACTTTCAGGAGTTACTTAAAAATTGATACCAATGAAGATATTTCCACAGAGAAAGGCAATCACAGATTCATTAAAAAACTTATGGTTCACCAAATAGAAAGGGATGAGGATTGGATACATTGCCATATTGGGTTTAACAGAGATATACAAACCATGTGAAATATATAACCACCAAAGACGTACGGAAGACCAGGAGAAGACTGCTCAACATTGTGTCATAACCTACATTGGCAAAGGATGCGAGGAAGAATAGATACACGTATATGTGTGAAAGATCCATATCTTGCACACCTAGAACAAACAAACCATTGTAATCAAATTTGCTGGGATAAAAAATAAAAAGTAAATTACAAATATGAACAAGAAGTAATGAGACATAAAGTTAAAGGGCTTTTTCCTGGCACATTCCATTCTAATATACAACCTAGAACACCACTTCCATTAAGGCTCTGTTTCCCTAGTAACCAAATTTGGTAAAGGAGAAATGCTGCCACCTTGTGGCCGTATCTTGCAAGAGCAGCTTCAAAGTCACAGCTAATGGTCACTTAACATTCACAAGGACTCAGGGCTGTAAAGGACACTTGCCCTAAATATTTGTGCTGAAGTAGGGAATGGACAAAAAATTCAAAACAGGCAAATGTTTCAAGAAGAGATTAGGAAGAGTTAAGTTTTACTCACACTCTTTTTTAAAAAAAGGAAAATGGATAAAAGCTCAACCTCAGGGAGTGTTAGACGCATGCAATCTAATCTACAAAAAGTTTCAACTTACACCAGTTGACTGACCATCAGCAAAAAGTCTACAAACAATAAATGCTGAAGGGGTTTTAGAGAACTGTGTACCCTCTGCCTGCTGGTGAGACGTAAAGGGGTAACAGCCAATAATGAGAACAGGAAGGAGCTGTGTTTAAAAGTAAAAATGGAGGTACTATTCAATCCAGCAGGCGCACCATTGGACCTCACACCTGAGAAGACAAGAATCGAGAAGACACAGGCTGCAAAAGCTGCAGTGCAGCCTTATTCACCATAGCCAAGACAGTGAAGCAATCAAAATGTCCAACAACAGGTAAATGGATAAAGAAGAAGTGGTCCATGTACACAATGGAATATTAGCCATGGAAGACAATGAACCATTGTTCTTTGAGGCACCACAAATGAGTCTGGAGATAATCACGAAAGATGAGGTAAGTTGGAAAGCAAAAGACCTGTGTTCTATGATAGCACTTATAGGCGTTATCTAATAACTGACACAAATGAACATATTTCCACAGAGAAAGACACTCACAGATTTAGAAAACAAACTATGCTCATCTAAAACGACAGGTGGGGGGAATGGATAAATTAAGATTAGTGTTACTATATGTATACAAACACATATGATATACATATCTCAAAAAGACCAACCATATAGCAAGGGAAGTCTGCGGAACCCTCTGTAACATTTTACATGGGAAGAGGATCTGTCCTTGAATAGACATATATAATGTACAAATGAACCAGATTGTGTACACCTAGGACAAACAATATTCTAAGCTTTACCCCAATTAAAACACTTTTAAAAACCAAGAAGAAATAATGACACATAAACTTGTGGGGGTTTCGCCACGCACATTCCAATGGAATTTACAACCTAGGAACACGACTTCCAGAAAGGCTCTGCTGCCCTACTACCCAGATTTGGGAATGGAGAAATGCTGCCTCCTAGAGGCCACTTCCCACAACAGCAGCTTTAAACCCATTGCTAAAGGTCACTAAATATTCACCAAACTTGCAGTTCGGGAAATGACACCTGCTCTCTAAAAAAACGCTGGGGTGGAAAATCGACCAAATAATTCAAAAGAGGGCAACCTTCAAAGAAGACAATTTCAAGAGTTATATTGTACTGCCAATTGTTTCCTTTTTTAAACAGAAAAGAAAACGGCGGAGAAAAATGATGAGTTTTACGAATGTTCAAAGACATGCAAACCCAAATTACAAAAACCTATCAGCTCACAGCAGCCAGAAGGGCCATTAGCATCAATGCTGTAAACAATAAATGCTGAAGCGATTGTGGAGAAATGCGTACCCTCGATTCTAAGGGGGACGTGGTAAGAGCCACTAATGAAAACACAAAGAAGGTGCTTTGAAAAGGGAAACACGGTGCTACCAGTCAATCAATCACACCCACTGCTGGGCCTATCACCTGAGAAAATGAGAATCAAGAATTCACAGGCCGGCAATCCTGCACTCCAACAATATTTACCATAGCCAACACTTGGAAGCAATGAAAATGTCCATCAACCGAGGAATGCACAAAGAAGAAGGGGTCCACGTACACAGTGGAAAATTACTCCAATAAAAAATAAAAATTAAATTTAAATATCCAAAAAAAGTAGGGAGACATCAGCTTGTGTGGGTTTGTCCGGGCACACTTCACTCTAATTTATAACCGAGAAACACCACAGGCCGCAAGGGCTTTTCCCTAGTTACCAGGGTGGGGAACATAGAAAGGCTGCCGCCCTCTGGCAGTTACCTGCAAAAGCAGTTTTAAAGCCTGTGCTAATGGTCATTTCATAGGAACAAGTACTGCAGAACTGTAAATGAAACCTGCCCTCAAAATGTCTTCAGGGAGGTAACGGCCAAAACATTTCAAAAGGTGACATGTACTTTAAGAGAACACTTTGAAGAACTAAGGGGTAATCACTGCTTGAAAAATAAAAAGGATATGCCTTAAAGCTCAATTTCAACGGATTATGAGGCACATGCGAATTCAACCACAAAGAGGTATCAGCTCACACTTGTCAGAATAACCATGAGCAAGAAAACTACAAACAATAAATGCTGAAGGTGTTGTGGAGAAATGCATACCCTCAACTTCAAGGGGGATGTAAGCTGGAAAAGGCCACGAATGAGAACAGAATGGAGGTGCCTTAAAAAGGTAAACATTGAGCTACCATATGATCCAGCAGGCCCACTCCTCCACCTGTAATCTAAGAAGAGAGAATTGGAAAGACACAGGCAGGCAAATCTGCATTGCCCAGTATTACAATACCCAAGATATGGAAGTAACCAAAAAGTCCACCAACAGATGGGTGGGTAAAGAAGAACTCCTCATTGTACAGATGGAATATTCGCTAGTGAAAAAAATGAAACAATGCCATTTGCAGCACCATAGATGAGTCTAGACGTAATCACGCCCCGTGTAGTAAGTGAGAAAGCAAAAGGCACATATCCTATCATATCACTTTCAGGAGTTACCTAAAAATTGATACCAATGAAGATATTTCCACAGAGAAAGGCAATCACAGATTCATTAAAAACCTTATGGTTCACCAAATAGAAAGGGATGAGGATTGGATACATTACCATATTGGGGTTAACAGAGATATACAAACCATGTGAAATATATAACCACCAAAGACGTACGGAAGACCAGGAGAAGACTGCTCAACATTGTGTCATAACCTATATTGGCAAAGGATGCGAGGAAGAATAGATACACGTATATGTGTGAAAGAACCACATCTTGCACACCTAGACCAAACAAACCATTGTAATCAAATTTGTTGGGATAAAAGATAAAAAGTAAATTACAAATATGAACAAGAAGTAATGAGACATAAAGTTAAAGGGCTTTTTCCTGGCACATTCCATTCTAATATACAACCTCGAACACCACTTCCATTAAGGCTCTGTTTCCCTAGGAACCAAATTTGGTAAAGGAGAAATGCTGCCACCTTGTGGCCGTATCCTGCAAGAGCAGCTTTAAAGTCACAGCTAATGGTCACTTAACATTCACAAGGACTCAGGGCTGTAAAGGACACTTGCCCTAAATATTTGTGCTGAAGTAGGGAATGGACAAAAAATTCAAAACAGGCAAATGTTTCAAGAAGAGATTAGGAAGAGTTAAGTTTTACTCACACTCTTTTTAAAAAAAAGGAAAATGGATAAAAGCTCAACCTCAGGGAGTGTTAGACGCATGCAATCTAATCTACGAAAAGTTTCAACTTACACCAGTCGACTGACCATCAACAAAATGTCTACAAACAATAAATGCTGAAGGGGTTTTAGAGAACTGTGTACCCTCTGCCTGCTGGTGAGACGTAAAGGGGTAACAGCCAATAATGAGAACAGAAAGGAGCTGTGTATAAAAGTAAAAATGGGGGTACTATTCAATCCAGCAGGCGCACCAATGGACCTCTCACCTGAGAAGACAAGAATCGAGAAGACACAGGCCGCAAAAGCTGCAGTGCAGCCTTATTCACAATAGCCAAGACAGTGAAGCAATCAAAATGTCCAACAACAGGTAAATGGATAAAGAAGAAGTGGTCCATGTACACAATGGAATATGAGCCATGGAAGACAATGAACCATTGCTCTTTGAGGCACCACAAATGAGTCTGGAGATAATCACGAAAGATGAGGTAAGTTGGAAAGCAAAAGACCTGTGTTCTATGATAGCACTTATAGGCGTTATCTAATAACTGACACAAATGAACATATTTCCACAGAGAAAGACACTCACAGATTTAAAAAACAAACTATGCTCATCTAAAGCGACAGGTGGGGGGAATGGATAAATTAAGATTAGTGTTACTATATGTATACAAACACATATTATATACATATCTCAAAAAGACCAACCATATAGCAAGGGAAGTCTGCGGAACCCTCTGTAACATTTTACATGGGAAGAGGATCTGTACTTGAATAGACATATATAATGTACAAACGAACCAGATTGTGTACACCTAGGACAAACAATATTCTAAGCTTTACCCCAATTAAAACACTTTTAAAAACCAAGAAGAAATAATGACACATAAACTTATGGGGGTTTCTCCATGCACATTCCAATGGAATTTACAACCTAGGAACACGACTTCCAGAAAGGCTCTGCTGCCCTACTCCCCAGATTTGGGAATGGAGAAATGCTGCCTCCTTGAGGCCACTTCCCACAACAGCAGCTTTAAACCCATTGCTAAAGGTCACTAAATATTCACCAAACTTGCAGTTCGGGAAATGACACCTGCTCTCTAAAAAAACGCTGGGGTGGAAAATCGACCAAATAATTCAAAAGAGGGCAACCTTCAAAGAAGACAATTTCAAGAGTTATATTGTACTGCCAATTGTTTCCTTTTTTTAACGGAAAAGAAAACGGCGGAGAGAAATGATGAGTTTTACGAATTTTCAAAGACATGCAAACCCAAATTACAAAAACCTATCAGCTCACAGCAGCCAGAAGGGTCATTAGCATAAATGCTGTAAACAATAAATGCTGAAGCGATTGTGGAGAAATGCGTACCCTCGATTCTAAGGGGCACGTGGTAAGAGCCACTAATGAAAACACAAAGAGGGTGCTTTGAAAAGGGAAACACGGTGCTACCAGTCAATCAATCACACCCACTGCTGGGCCTATCTCCTGAGAAAATGAGAATCAAAAAGTCACAGGCTGGCAATCCTGCACTCCAACAATATTTACCATAGCCAACACTTGGAAGCAATGAAAATGTCCATCAACCGAGGAATGCACAAAGAAGAAGTGGTCCACGTACACAGTGGAAAATTACTCCAATAAAAAATAAAAATTAAATTTAAAAATCCAACAAAAGTAAGGTGACATCAGCTTGTGTGGGTTTGTCCGGGCACACTCCACTCTAATTTATAACCGAGAAACACCACAGGCCGCAAGGGCTTTTCCCTAGTTACCAGGGTGGGGAACATAGAAAGGCTGCCGCCCTCTGGCAGTTACCTGCAAAAGCAGTTTTAAAGCCTGTGCTAATGGTCATTTCATAGGAACAAGTACTGCAGAACTGTAAATGAAACCTGCCCTCAAAATGTCTTCAGGGAGGTAATGGCCAAAACATTTCAAAAGGTGACACGTACGTTAAGAGAACACTTTGAAGAACTAAGGGGTAATCACTGCTTGAAAAATAAAAAGGACATGCCTTAAAGCTCAATTTCAACGGATTATGAGGCACATGCGAATTCAACCACAAAGAGGTATCAGCTCACACTTGTCAGAATAACCATGAGCAAGAAAACTAGAAACAATAAATGCTGAAGGTGTTGTGGAGAAATGCATACCCTCAACTTCAAGGGGGACGTAAGTTGGAAAGGGCCACGAATGAGAACAGAATGGAGGTGCCTTAAAAAGGTCAACATTGAGCTACCATATGATCCAGCAGGCCCACTCCTCCACCTGTAATCTAAGAAGAGAGAATTGGAAAGACACAGGCTGGCAAATCTGCATTGCCCAGTATTACAGTAGCCAAGATATGGAAGTAACCAAAAAGACCACCAACAGATGGGTGGGCAAAGAAGAACTCCTCCATGTACAGATGGAATATTCGCTAGTGAAAAAAATGAAACAATGCCATTTGCAGCACCATAGATGAGTCTAGACCTAATCACGCCACCTGTAGTAAGTGAGAAAGCAAAAGACACATATCCTATCATATCACTTTCAGGAGTTACCTAAAAATTGATACCAATGAAGATATTTCCACAGAGAAAGGCAATCACAGATTCATTAAAAAACTTATGGTTCACCAAATAGAAAGGGATGAGGATTGGATACATTGCCATATTGGGGTTAACAGAGATATACAAACCATGTGAAATATATAACCACCAAAGACGTACGGAAGACCAGGAGAAGACTGCTCAACATTGTGTCATAACCTACATTGGCAAAGGATGCGAGGAAGAATAGATACACGTATATGTGTGAAAGATCCATATCTTGCACACCTAGAACAAACAAACCATTGTAATCAAATTTGCTGGGATAAAAAATAAAAAGTAAATTACAAATATGAACAAGAAGTAATGAGACATAAAGTTAAAGGGCTTTTTCCTGGCACATTCCATTCTAATATACAACCTAGAACACCACTTCCATTAAGGCTCTGTTTCCCTAGTAACCAAATTTGGTAAAGGAGAAATGCTGCCACCTTGTGGCCGTATCCTGCAAGAGCAGCTTTAAAGTCACAGCCAACGGTCACTTAACATTCACAAGGACTCAGGGCTGTAAAGGACACTTGCCCTAAATATTTGTGCTGAAGTAGGGAATGGACAAAAAATTCAAAACAGGCAAATGTTTCAAGAAGAGATTAGGAAGAGTTAAGTTTTACTCACACTCTTTGTAAAAAAAAGGAAAATGGATAAAAGCTCAACCTCAGGGAGTGTTAGACGCATGCAATCTAATCTACAAAAAGTTTCAACTTACACCAGTCGACTGACCATCAGCAAAATGTCTACAAACAATAAATGCTGAAGGGGTTTTAGAGAACTGTGTACCCTCTGCCTGCTGGTGAGACGTAAAGGGGTAACAGCCAATAATGAGAACAGAAAGGAGCTGTGTTTAAAAGTAAAAATGGAGGTACTATTCAATCCAGCAGGCGCACCATTGGACCTCTCACCTGAGAAGACAAGAATCGAGAAGACACAGGCCGCAAAAGCTGCAGTGCAGCCTTATTCACAATAGCCAAGACAGTGAAGCAATCAAAATGTCCAACAACAGGTAAATGGATAAAGAAGAAGTGGTCCATGTACACAATGGAATATGAGCCATGGAAGACAATGAACCATTGCTCTTTGAGGCACCACAAATGAGTCTGGAGATAATCACGAAAGATGAGGTAAGTTGGAAAGCAAAAGACCTGTGTTCTATGATAGCACTTATAGGCGTTATCTAATAACTGACACAAATGAACATATTTCCACAGAGAAAGACACTCACAGACTTAGAAAACAAACTATGCTCATCTAAAACGACAGGTGGGGGGAATGGATAAATTAAGATTAGTGTTACTATATGTATACAAACACATATGATATACATATCTCAAAAAGACCAACCATATAGCAAGGGAAGTCTGCGGAACCCTCTGTAACATTTTACATGGGAAGAGGATCTGTACTTGAATAGACATATATAATGTACAAACGAACCAGATTGTGTACACCTAGGACAAACAATATTCTAAGCTTTACCCCAATTAAAACACTTTTAAAAACCAAGAAGAAATAATGACACATAAACTTGTGGGGGTATCGCCACGCACATTCCAATGGAATTTACAACCTAGGAACACGACTTCCAGAAAGGCTCTGCTGCCCTACTACCCAGATTTGGGAATGGAGAAATGCTGTCTCCTAGAGGCCACTTCCCACAACAGCAGCTTTAAACCCATTGCTAAAGGTCACTAAATATTCACCAAACTTGCAGTTCGGGAAATGACACCTGCTCTCTAAAAAAACGCTGGGGTGGAAAATCGACCAAATAATTCAAAAGAGGGCAACCTTCAAAGAAGACAATTTCAAGAGTTATATTGTACTGCCAATTGTTTCCTTTTTTTAACGGAAAAGAAAACGGCGGAGAAAAATGATGAGTTTTACGAATGTTCAAAGACATGCAAACCCAAATTACAAAAACCTATCAGCTCACAGCAGCCAGAAGGGCCATTAGCATAAATGCTGTAAACAATAAATGCTGAAGCGATTGTGGAGAAATGCGTACCCTGGACTCTAAGGGGGACGTGGTAAGAGCCACTAATGAAAACACAAAGAGGGTGCTTTGAAAAGGGAAACACGATGCTACCAGTCAATCAATCACACCCACTGCTGGGCCTATCACCTGAGAAAATGAGAATCAAAAAGTCACAGGCTGGCAATCCTGCACTCCAACAATATTTACCATAGCCAACACTTGGAAGCAATGAAAATGTCCATCAACCGAGGAATGCACAAAGAAGAAGTGGTCCACGTACACAGTGGAAAATTACTCCAATAAAAAATAAAAATTAAATTTAAAAATCCAACGAAAGTAAGGAGACATCAGCTTGTGTGGGTTTGTCCGGGCACACTCCACTCTAATTTATAACCGAGAAACACCACAGGCCGCAAGGGCTTTTCCCTAGTTACCAGGGTGGGGAACATAGAAAGGCTGCCGCCCTCTGGCAGTTACCTGCAAAAGCAGTTTTAAAGCCTGTGCTAATGGTCATTTCATAGGAACAAGTACTGCAGAACTGTAAATGAAACCTGCCCTCAAAATGTCTTCAGGGAGGTAACGGCCAAAACATTTCAAAAGGTGACACGTACTTTAAGAGAACACTTTGAAGAACTAAGGGGTAATCACTGCTTGAAAAATAAAAAGGACATGCCTTAAAGCTCAATTTCAACGGATTATGAGGCACATGCGAATTCAACCACAAAGAGGTATCAGCTCACACTTGTCAGAATAACCATGAGCAAGAAAACTACAAACAATAAATGCTGAAGGTGTTGTGGAGAAATGCATACCCTCAACTTCAAGGGGGACGTAAGTTGGAAAGGGCCACGAATGAGAACAGAATGGAGGTGCCTTAAAAAGGTCAACATTGAGCTACCATATGATCCAGCAGGCCCACTCCTCCACCTGTAATCTAAGAAGAGAGAATTGGAAAGACACAGGCTGGCAAATCTGCATTGCCCAGTATTACAGTAGCCAAGATATGGAAGTAACCAAAAAGACCACCAACAGATGGGTGGGCAAAGAAGAACTCCTCCATGTACAGATGGAATATTCGCTAGTGAAAAAAATGAAACAATGCCATTTGCAGCACCATAGATGAGTCTAGACGTAATCACGCCACGTGTACTAAGTGAGAAAGCAAAAGGCACATATCCTATCATATCACTTTCAGGAGTTACTTAAAAATTGATACCAATGAAGATGTTTCCACAGAGAAAGGCAATCACAGATTCATTAAAAAACTTATGGTTCACCAAATAGAAAGGGATGAGGATTGGATACATTGCCATATTGGGGTTAACAGAGATATACAAACCATGTGAAATATATAACCACCAAAGACGTACGGAAGACCAGGAGAAGACTGCTCAACATTGTGTCATAACCTACATTGGCAAAGGATGCGAGGAAGAATAGATACACGTATATGTGTGAAAGAACCACATCTTGCACACCTAGAACAAACAAACCATTGTAATCAAATTTGCTGGGATAAAAAATAAAAAGTAAATTACAAATATGAACACGAAGTAATGAGACATAAAGTTAAAGGGCTTTTTCCTGGCACATTCCATTCTAATATACAACCTAGAACACCACTTCCATTAAGGCTCTGTTTCCCTAGTAACCAAATTTGGTAAAGGAGAAATGCTGCCACCTTGTGGCCGTATCCTGCAAGAGCAGCTTTAAAGTCACAGCCAACGGTCACTTAACATTCACAAGGACTCAGGGCTGTAAAGGACACTTGCCCTAAATATTTGTGCTGAAGTAGGGAATGGGCAAAAAATTCAAAACAGGCAAATGTTTCAAGAAGAGATTAGGAAGAGTTAAGTTTTACTCACACTCTTTTTAAAAAAAAGGAAAATGGATAAAAGCTCAACCTCAGGGAGTGTTAGACGCATGCAATCTAATCTACAAAAAGTTTCAACTTACACCAGTCGACTGACCATCAGCAAAAAGTCTACAAACAATAAATGCTGAAGGGGTTTTAGAGAACTGTGTACCCTCTGCCTGCTGGTGAGACGTAAAGGGGTAACAGCCAATAATGAGAACAGAAAGGAGCTGTGTTTAAAAGTAAAAATGGAGGTACTATTCAATCCAGCAGGCGCACCATTGGACCTCTCACCTGAGAAGACAAGAATCGAGAAGACACAGGCCGCAAAAGCTGCAGTGCAGCCTTATTCACAATAGCCAAGACAGTGAAGCAATCAAAATGTCCAACAACAGGTAAATGGATAAAGAAGAAGTGGTCCATGTACACAATGGAATATGAGCCATGGAAGACAATGAACCATTGCTCTTTGAGGCACCACAAATGATTCTGGAGATAATCACGAAAGATGAGGTAAGTTGGAAAGCAAAAGACCTGTGTTCTATGATAGCACTTATAGGCGTTATCTAATAACTGACACAAATGAACATATTTCCACAGAGAAAGACACTCACAGACTTAGAAAACAAACTATGCTCATCTAAAACGACAGGTGGGGGGAATGGATAAATTAAGATTAGTGTTACTATATGTATACAAACACATATGATATACATATCTCAAAAAGACCAACCATATAGCAAGGGAAGTCTGCGGAACCCTCTGTAACATTTTACATGGGAAGAGGATCTGTACTTGAATAGACATATATAATGTACAAACGAACCAGATTGTGTACACCTAGGACAAACAATATTCTAAGCTTTACCCCAATTAAAACACTTTTAAAAACCAAGAAGAAATAATGACACATAAACTTGTGGGGGTATCGCCACGCACATTCCAATGGAATTTACAACCTAGGAACACGACTTCCAGAAAGGCTCTGCTGCCCTACTACCCAGATTTGGGAATGGAGAAATGCTGTCTCCTAGAGGCCACTTCCCACAACAGCAGCTTTAAACCCATTGCTAAAGGTCACTAAATATTCACCAAACTTGCAGTTCGGGAAATGACACCTGCTCTCTAAAAAAACGCTGGGGTGGAAAATCGACCAAATAATTCAAAAGAGGGCAACCTTCAAAGAAGACAATTTCAAGAGTTATATTGTACTGCCAATTGTTTCCTTTTTTTAACGGAAAAGAAAACGGCGGAGAAAAATGATGAGTTTTACGAATGTTCAAAGACATGCAAACCCAAATTACAAAAACCTATCAGCTCACAGCAGCCAGAAGGGCCATTAGCATAAATGCTGTAAACAATAAATGCTGAAGCGATTGTGGAGAAATGCGTACCCTGGACTCTAAGGGGGACGTGGTAAGAGCCACTAATGAAAACACAAAGAGGGTGCTTTGAAAAGGGAAACACGGTGCTACCAGTCAATCAATCACACCCACTGCTGGGCCTATCACCTGAGAAAATGAGAATCAAAAAGTCACAGGCTGGCAATCCTGCACTCCAACAATATTTACCATAGCCAACACTTGGAAGCAATGAAAATGTCCATCAACCGAGGAATGCACAAAGAAGAAGTGGTCCACGTACACAGTGGAAAATTACTCCAATAAAAAATAAAAATTAAATTTAAAAATCCAACGAAAGTAAGGAGACATCAGCTTGTGTGGGTTTGTCCGGGCACACTCCACTCTAATTTATAACCGAGAAACACCACAGGCCGCAAGGGCTTTTCCCTAGTTACCAGGGTGGGGAACATAGAAAGGCTGCCGCCCTCTGGCAGTTACCTGCAAAAGCAGTTTTAAAGCCTGTGCTAATGGTCATTTCATAGGAACAAGTACTGCAGAACTGTAAATGAAACCTGCCCTCAAAATGTCTTCAGGGAGGTAACGGCCAAAACATTTCAAAAGGTGACACGTACTTTAAGAGAACACTTTGAAGAACTAAGGGGTAATCACTGCTTGAAAAATAAAAAGGACATGCCTTAAAGCTCAATTTCAACGGATTATGAGGCACATGCGAATTCAACCACAAAGAGGTATCAGCTCACACTTGTCAGAATAACCATGAGCAAGAAAACTACAAACAATAAATGCTGAAGGTGTTGTGGAGAAATGCATACCCTCAACTTCAAGGGGGACATAAGTTGGAAAGGGCCACGAATGAGAACAGAATGGAGGTGCCTTAAAAAGGTCAACATTGAGCTACCATATGATCCAGCAGGCCCACTCCTCCACCTGTAATCTAAGAAGAGAGCATTGGAAAGACACAGGCAGGCAAATCTGCATTGCCCAGTATTACAATAGCCAAGATATGGAAGTAACCAAAAAGACCACCAACAGATGGGTGGGCAAAGAAGAACTCCTCCATGTACAGATGGAATATTCGCTAGTGAAAAAAATGAAACAATGCCATTTGCAGCACCATAGATGAGTCTAGACGTAATCACGCCACATGTAGTAAGTGAGAAAGCAAAAGGCACATATCCTATCATATCACTTTTAGGAGTTACTTAAAAATTGATACCAATGAAGATATTTCCACAGAGAAAGGCAATCACAGATTCATTAAAAAACTTATGGTTCACCAAATAGAAAGGGATGAGGATTGGATACATTGCCATATTGGGGTTAAGAGAGATATACAAACCATGTGAAATATATAACCACCAAAGACGTACGGAAGACCAGGAGAAGACTACTCAACATTGTGTCATAACCTACATTGGCAAAGGATGCGAGGAAGAATAGATACACGTATATGTGTGAAAGAACCACATCTTGCACACCTAGAACAAACAAACCATTGTAATCAAATTTGCTGGGATAAAAAATAAAAAGTAAATTACAAATATGAACACGAAGTAATGAGACATAAAGTTAAAGGGCTTTTTCCTGGCACATTCCATTCTAATATACAACCTAGAACACCACTTCCATTAAGGCTCTGTTTCCCTAGTAACCAAATTTGGTAAAGGAGAAATGCTGCCACCTTGTGGCCGTATCCTGCAAGAGCAGCTTTAAAGTCACAGCCAACGGTCACTTAACATTCACAAGGACTCAGGGCTGTAAAGGACACTTGCCCTAAATATTTGTGCTGAAGTAGGGAATGGGCAAAAAATTCAAAACAGGCAAATGTTTCAAGAAGAGATTAGGAAGAGTTAAGTTTTACTCACACTCTTTTTAAAAAAAAGGAAAATGGATAAAAGCTCAACCTCAGGGAGTGTTAGACGCATGCAATCTAATCTACAAAAAGTTTCAACTTACACCAGTCGACTGACCATCAGCAAAATGTCTACAAACAATAAATGCTGAAGGGGTTTTAGAGAACTGTGTACCCTCTGCCTGCTGGTGAGACGTAAAGGGGTAACAGCCAATAATGAGAACAGAAAGGAGCTGTGTTTAAAAGTAAAAATGGAGGTACTATTCAATCCAGCAGGCGCACCATTGGACCTCTCACCTGAGAAGACAAGAATCGAGAAGACACAGGCCGCAAAAGCTGCAGTGCAGCCTTATTCACAATAGCCAAGACAGTGAAGCAATCAAAATGTCCAACAACAGGTAAATGGATAAAGAAGAAGTGGTCCATGTACACAATGGAATATGAGCCATGGAAGACAATGAACCATTGCTCTTTGAGGCACCACAAATGAGTCTGGAGATAATCACGAAAGATGAGGTAAGTTGGAAAGCAAAAGACCTGTGTTCTATGATAGCACTTATAGGCGTTATCTAATAACTGACACAAATGAACATATTTCCACAGAGAAAGACACTCACAGACTTAGAAAACAAACTATGCTCATCTAAAACGACAGGTGGGGGGAATGGATAAATTAAGATTAGTGTTACTATATGTATACAAACACATATGATATACATATCTCAAAAAGACCAACCATATAGCAAGGGAAGTCTGCGGAACCCTCTGTAACATTTTACATGGGAAGAGGATCTGTACTTGAATAGACATATATAATGTACAAACGAACCAGATTGTGTACACCTAGGACAAACAATATTCTAAGCTTTACCCCAATTAAAACACTTTTAAAAACCAAGAAGAAATAATGACACATAAACTTGTGGGGGTATCGCCACGCACATTCCAATGGAATTTACAACCTAGGAACACGACTTCCAGAAAGGCTCTGCTGCCCTACTACCCAGATTTGGGAATGGAGAAATGCTGCCTCCTAGAGGCCACTTCCCACAACAGCAGCTTTAAACCCATTGCTAAAGGTCACTAAATATTCACCAAACTTGCAGTTCGGGAAATGACACCTGCTCTCTAAAAAAACGCTGGGGTGGAAAATCGACCAAATAATTCAAAAGAGGGCAACCTTCAAAGAAGACAATTTCAAGAGTTATATTGTACTGCCAATTGTTTCCTTTTTTTAATGGAAAAGAAAACGGCGGAGAAAAATGATGAGTTTTACGAATGTTCAAAGACATGCAAACCCAAATTACAAAAACCTATCAGCTCACAGCAGCCAGAAGGGCCATTAGCATAAATGCTGTAAACAATAAATGCTGAAGCGATTGTGGAGAAATGCGTACCCTCGACTCTAAGGGGGACGTGGTAAGAGCCACTAATGAAAACACAAAGAAGGTGCTTTGAAAAGGGAAACACGGTGCTACCAGTCAATCAATCACACCCACTGCTGGGCCTATCACCTGAGAAAATGAGAATCAAAAAGTCACAGGCTGGCAATCCTGCACTCCAACAATATTTACCATAGCCAACACTTGGAAGCAATGAAAATGTCCATCAACCGAGGAATGCACAAAGAAGAAGTGGTCCACGTACACAGTGGAAAATTACTCCAATAAAAAATAAAAATTAAATTTAAAAATCCAACGAAAGTAAGGAGACATCAGCTTGTGTGGGTTTGTCCGGGCACACTCCACTCTAATTTATAACCGAGAAACACCACAGGCCGCAAGGGCTTTTCCCTAGTTACCAGGGTGGGGAACATAGAAAGGCTGCCGCCCTCTGGCAGTTACCTGCAAAAGCAGTTTTAAAGCCTGTGCTAATGGTCATTTCATAGGAACAAGTACTGCAGAACTGTAAATGAAACCTGCCCTCAAAATGTCTTCAGGGAGGTAACGGCCAAAACATTTCAAAAGGTGACACGTACTTTAAGAGAACACTTTGAAGAACTAAGGGGTAATCACTGCTTGAAAAATAAAAAGGACATGCCTTAAAGCTCAATTTCAACGGATTATGAGGCACATGCGAATTCAACCACAAAGAGGTATCAGCTCACACTTGTCAGAATAACCATGAGCAAGAAAACTACAAACAATAAATGCTGAAGGTGTTGTGGAGAAATGCATACCCTCAACTTCAAGGGGGACGTAAGTTGGAAAGGGCCACGAATGAGAACAGAATGGAGGTGCCTTAAAAAGGTCAACATTGAGCTACCATATGATCCAGCAGGCCCACTCCTCCACCTGTAATCTAAGAAGAGAGCATTGGAAAGACACAGGCAGGCAAATCTGCATTGCCCAGTATTACAATAGCCAAGATATGGAAGTAACCAAAAAGACCACCAACAGATGGGTGGGCAAAGAAGAACTCCTCCATGTACAGATGGAATATTCGCTAGTGAAAAAAATGAAACAATGCCATTTGCAGCACCATAGATGAGTCTAGACGTAATCACGCCACATGTAGTAAGTGAGAAAGCAAAAGGCACATATCCTATCATATCACTTTTAGGAGTTACTTAAAAATTGATACCAATGAAGATATTTCCACAGAGAAAGGCAATCACAGATTCATTAAAAAACTTATGGTTCACCAAATAGAAAGGGATGAGGATTGGATACATTGCCATATTGGGGTTAAGAGAGATATACAAACCATGTGAAATATATAACCACCAAAGACGTACGGAAGACCAGGAGAAGACTACTCAACATTGTGTCATAACCTACATTGGCAAAGGATGCGAGGAAGAATAGATACACGTATATGTGTGAAAGAACCACATCTTGCACACCTAGAACAAACAAACCATTGTAATCAAATTTGCTGGGATAAAAAATAAAAAGTAAATTACAAATATGAACAAGAAGTAATGAGACATAAAGTTAAAGGGCTTTTTCCTGGCACATTCCATTCTAATATACAACCTAGAACACCACTTCCATTAAGGCTCTGTTTCCCTAGTAACCAAATTTGGTAAAGGAGAAATGCTGCCACCTTGTGGCCGTATCCTGCAAGAGCAGCTTTAAAGTCACAGCCAACGGTCACTTAACATTCACAAGGACTCAGGGCTGTAAAGGACACTTGCCCTAAATATTTGTGCTGAAGTAGGGAATGGGCAAAAAACTCAAAACAGGCAAATGTTTCAAGAAGAGATTAGGAAGAGTTAAGTTTTACTCACACTCTTTTTAAAAAAAAGGAAAATGGATAAAAGCTCAACCTCAGGGAGTGTTAGACGCATGCAATCTAATCTACAAAAAGTTTCAACTTACACCAGTCAACTGACCATCAGCAAAATGTCTACAAACAATAAATGCTGAAGGGGTTTTAGAGAACTGTGTACCCTCTGCCTGCTGGTGAGACGTAAAGGGGTAACAGCCAATAATGAGAACAGAAAGGAGCTGTGTTTAAAAGTAAAAATGGAGGTACTATTCAATCCAGCAGGCGCACCATTGGACCTCTCACCTGAGAAGACAAGAATCGAGAAGACACAGGCCGCAAAAGCTGCAGTGCAGCCTTATTCACAATAGCCAAGACAGTGAAGCAATCAAAATGTCCAACAACAGGTAAATGGATAAAGAAGAAGTGGTCCATGTACACAATGGAATATGAGCCATGGAAGACAATGAACCATTGCTCTTTGAGGCACCACAAATGAGTCTGGAGATAATCACGAAAGATGAGGTAAGTTGGAAAGCAAAAGACCTGTGTTCTATGATAGCACTTATAGGCGTTATCTAATAACTGACACAAATGAACATATTTCCACAGAGAAAGACACTCACAGACTTAGAAAACAAACTATGCTCATCTAAAACGACAGGTGGGGGGAATGGATAAATTAAGATTAGTGTTACTATATGTATACAAACACATATGATATACATATCTCAAAAAGACCAACCATATAGCAAGGGAAGTCTGCGGAACCCTCTGTAACATTTTACATGGGAAGAGGATCTGTACTTGAATAGACATATATAATGTACAAACGAACCAGATTGTGTACACCTAGGACAAACAATATTCTAAGCTTTACCCCAATTAAAACACTTTTAAAAACCAAGAAGAAATAATGACACATAAACTTGTGGGGGTTTCTCCACGCACATTCCAATGTAATTTACAACCTAGGAACACGACTTCCAGAAAGGCTCTGCTGCCCTACTACCCAGATTTGGGAATGGAGAAATGCTGCCTCCTAGAGGCCACTTCCCACAACAGCAGCTTTAAACCCATTGCTAAAGGTCACTAAATATTCACCAAACTTGCAGTTCGGGAAATGACACCTGCTCTCTAAAAAAACGCTGGGGTGGAAAATCGACCAAATAATTCAAAAGAGGGCAACCTTCCAAGAAGACAATTTCAAGAGTTATATTGTACTGCCAATTGTTTCCTTTTTTTAACGGAAAAGAAAACGGCGGAGAAAAATGATGAGTTTTACGAATGTTCAAAGACATGCAAACCCAAATTACAAAAACCTATCAGCTCACAGCAGCCAGAAGGGCCATTAGCATCAATGCTGTAAACAATAAATGCTGAAGCGATTGTGGAGAAATGCGTACCCTCGATTCTAAGGGGGACGTGGTAAGAGCCACTAATGAAAACACAAAGAAGGTGCTTTGAAAAGGGAAACACGGTGCTACCAGTCAATCAATCACACCCACTGCTGGGCCTATCACCTGAGAAAATGAGAATCAAAAAGTCACAGGCTGGCAATCCTGCACTCCAACAATATTTACCATAGCCAACACTTGGAAGCAATGAAAATGTCCATCAACCGAGGAATGCACAAAGAAGAAGTGGTCCACGTACACAGTGGAAAATTACTCCAATAAAAAATAAAAATTAAATTTAAAAATCCAACGAAAGTAAGGAGACATCAGCTTGTGTGGGTTTGTCCGGGCACACTCCACTCTAATTTATAACCGAGAAACACCACAGGCCGCAAGGGCTTTTCCCTAGTTACCAGGGTGGGGAACATAGAAAGGCTGCCGCCCTCTGGCAGTTACCTGCAAAAGCAGTTTTAAAGCCTGTGCTAATGGTCATTTCATAGGAACAAGTACTGCAGAACTGTAAATGAAACCTGCCCTCAAAATGTCTTCAGGGAGGTAACGGCCAAAACATTTCAAAAGGTGACACGTACTTTAAGAGAACACTTTGAAGAACTAAGGGGTAATCACTGCTTGAAAAATAAAAAGGACATGCCTTAAAGCTCAATTTCAACGGATTATGAGGCACATGCGAATTCAACCACAAAGAGGTATCAGCTCACACTTGTCAGAATAACCATGAGCAAGAAAACTACAAACAATAAATGCTGAAGGTGTTGTGGAGAAATGCATACCCTCAACTTCAAGGGGGACGTAAGTTGGAAAGGGCCACGAATGAGAACAGAATGGAGGTGCCTTAAAAAGGTCAACATTGAGCTACCATATGATCCAGCAGGCCCACTCCTCCACCTGTAATCTAAGAAGAGAGCATTGGAAAGACACAGGCAGGCAAATCTGCATTGCCCAGTATTACAATAGCCAAGATATGGAAGTAACCAAAAAGACCACCAACAGATGGGTGGGCAAAGAAGAACTCCTCCATGTACAGATGGAATATTCGCTAGTGAAAAAAATGAAACAATGCCATTTGCAGCACCATAGATGAGTCTAGACGTAATCACGCCACATGTAGTAAGTGAGAAAGCAAAAGGCACATATCCTATCATATCACTTTTAGGAGTTACTTAAAAATTGATACCAATGAAGATATTTCCACAGAGAAAGGCAATCACAGATTCATTAAAAAACTTATGGTTCACCAAATAGAAAGGGATGAGGATTGGATACATTGCCATATTGGGGTTAAGAGAGATATACAAACCATGTGAAATATATAACCACCAAAGACGTACGGAAGACCAGGAGAAGACTACTCAACATTGTGTCATAACCTACATTGGCAAAGGATGCGAGGAAGAATAGATACACGTATATGTGTGAAAGAACCACATCTTGCACACCTAGAACAAACAAACCATTGTAATCAAATTTGCTGGGATAAAAAATAAAAAGTAAATTACAAATATGAACAAGAAGTAATGAGACATAAAGTTAAAGGGCTTTTTCCTGGCACATTCCATTCTAATATACAACCTAGAACACCACTTCCATTAAGGCTCTGTTTCCCTAGGAACCAAATTTGGTAAAGGAGAAATGCTGCCACCTTGTGGCCGTATCCTGCAAGAGCAGCTTTAAAGTCACAGCCAACGGTCACTTAACATTCACAAGGACTCAGGGCTGTAAAGGACACTTGCCCTAAATATTTGTGCTGAAGTAGGGAATGGGCAAAAAATTCAAAACAGGCAAATGTTTCAAGAAGAGATTAGGAAGAGTTAAGTTTTACTCACACTCTTTTTAAAAAAAAGGAAAATGGATAAAAGCTCAACCTCAGGGAGTGTTAGACGCATGCAATCTAATCTACAAAAAGTTTCAACTTACACCAGTCGACTGACCATCAGCAAAATGTCTACAAACAATAAATGCTGAAGGGGTTTTAGAGAACTGTGTACCCTCTGCCTGCTGGTGAGACGTAAAGGGGTAACAGCCAATAATGAGAACAGAAAGGAGCTGTGTTTAAAAGTAAAAATGGAGGTACTATTCAATCCAGCAGGCGCACCATTGGACCTCTCACCTGAGAAGACAAGAATCGAGAAGACACAGGCCGCAAAAGCTGCAGTGCAGCCTTATTCACAATAGCCAAGACAGTGAAGCAATCAAAATGTCCAACAACAGGTAAATGGATAAAGAAGAAGTGGTCCATGTACACAATGGAATATGAGCCATGGAAGACAATGAACCATTGCTCTTTGAGGCACCACAAATGAGTCTGGAGATAATCACGAAAGATGAGGTAAGTTGGAAAGCAAAAGACCTGTGTTCTATGATAGCACTTATAGGCGTTATCTAATAACTGACACAAATGAACATATTTCCACAGAGAAAGACACTCACAGACTTAGAAAACAAACTATGCTCATCTAAAACGACAGGTGGGGGGAATGGATAAATTAAGATTAGTGTTACTATATGTATACAAACACATATGATATACATATCTCAAAAAGACCAACCATATAGCAAGGGAAGTCTGCGGAACCCTCTGTAACATTTTACATGGGAAGAGGATCTGTACTTGAATAGACATATATAATGTACAAACGAACCAGATTGTGTACACCTAGGACAAACAATATTCTAAGCTTTACCCCAATTAAAACACTTTTAAAAACCAAGAAGAAATAATGACACATAAACTTGTGGGGGTATCGCCACGCACATTCCAATGGAATTTACAACCTAGGAACACGACTTCCAGAAAGGCTCTGCTGCCCTACTACCCAGATTTGGGAATGGAGAAATGCTGTCTCCTAGAGGCCACTTCCCACAACAGCAGCTTTAAACCCATTGCTAAAGGTCACTAAATATTCACCAAACTTGCAGTTCGGGAAATGACACCTGCTCTCTAAAAAAACGCTGGGGTGGAAAATCGACCAAATAATTCAAAAGAGGGCAACCTTCAAAGAAGACAATTTCAAGAGTTATATTGTACTGCCAATTGTTTCCTTTTTTTAACGGAAAAGAAAACGGCGGAGAAAAATGATGAGTTTTACGAATGTTCAAAGACATGCAAACCCAAATTACAAAAACCTATCAGCTCACAGCAGCCAGAAGGGCCATTAGCATAAATGCTGTAAACAATAAATGCTGAAGCGATTGTGGAGAAATGCGTACCCTGGACTCTAAGGGGGACGTGGTAAGAGCCACTAATGAAAACACAAAGAGGGTGCTTTGAAAAGGGAAACACGGTGCTACCAGTCAATCAATCACACCCACTGCTGGGCCTATCACCTGAGAAAATGAGAATCAAAAAGTCACAGGCTGGCAATCCTGCACTCCAACAATATTTACCATAGCCAACACTTGGAAGCAATGAAAATGTCCATCAACCGAGGAATGCACAAAGAAGAAGTGGTCCACGTACACAGTGGAAAATTACTCCAATAAAAAATAAAAATTAAATTTAAAAATCCAACAACAGTAAGGAGACATCAGCTTGTGTGGGTTTGTCCGGGCACACTCCACTCTAATTTATAACCGAGAAACACCACAGGCCGCAAGGGCTTTTCCCTAGTTACCAGGGTGGGGAACATAGAAAGGCTGCCGCCCTCTGGCAGTTACCTGCAAAAGCAGTTTTAAAGCCTGTGCTAATGGTCATTTCATAGGAACAAGTACTGCAGAACTGTAAATGAAACCTGCCCTCAAAATGTCTTCAGGGAGGTAACGGCCAAAACATTTCAAAAGGTGACACGTACTTTAAGAGAACACTTTGAAGAACTAAGGGGTAATCACTGCTTGAAAAATAAAAAGGACATGCCTTAAAGCTCAATTTCAACGGATTATGAGGCACATGCGAATTCAACCACAAAGAGGTATCAGCTCACACTTGTCAGAATAACCATGAGCAAGAAAACTACAAACAATAAATGCTGAAGGTGTTGTGGAGAAATGCATACCCTCAACTTCAAGGGGGACGTAAGTTGGAAAGGGCCACGAATGAGAACAGAATGGAGGTGCCTTAAAAAGGTCAACATTGAGCTACCATATGATCCAGCAGGCCCACTCCTCCACCTGTAATCTAAGAAGAGAGCATTGGAAAGACACAGGCAGGCAAATCTGCATTGCCCAGTATTACAATAGCCAAGATATGGAAGTAACCAAAAAGACCACCAACAGATGGGTGGGCAAAGAAGAACTCCTCCATGTACAGATGGAATATTCGCTAGTGAAAAAAATGAAACAATGCCATTTGCAGCACCATAGATGAGTCTAGACGTAATCACGCCACATGTAGTAAGTGAGAAAGCAAAAGGCACATATCCTATCATATCACTTTTAGGAGTTACTTAAAAATTGATACCAATGAAGATATTTCCACAGAGAAAGGCAATCACAGATTCATTAAAAAACTTATGGTTCACCAAATAGAAAGGGATGAGGATTGGATACATTGCCATATTGGGGTTAAGAGAGATATACAAACCATGTGAAATATATAACCACCAAAGACGTACGGAAGACCAGGAGAAGACTACTCAACATTGTGTCATAACCTACATTGGCAAAGGATGCGAGGAAGAATAGATACACGTATATGTGTGAAAGAACCACATCTTGCACACCTAGAACAAACAAACCATTGTAATCAAATTTGCTGGGATAAAAAATAAAAAGTAAATTACAAATATGAACAAGAAGTAATGAGACATAAAGTTAAAGGGCTTTTTCCTGGCACATTCCATTCTAATATACAACCTAGAACACCACTTCCATTAAGGCTCTGTTTCCCTAGGAACCAAATTTGGTAAAGGAGAAATGCTGCCACCTTGTGGCCGTATCCTGCAAGAGCAGCTTTAAAGTCACAGCCAACGGTCACTTAACATTCACAAGGACTCAGGGCTGTAAAGGACACTTGCCCTAAATATTTGTGCTGAAGTAGGGAATGGGCAAAAAACTCAAAACAGGCAAATGTTTCAAGAAGAGATTAGGAAGAGTTAAGTTTTACTCACACTCTTTTTAAAAAAAAGGAAAATGGATAAAAGCTCAACCTCAGGGAGTGTTAGACGCATGCAATCTAATCTACAAAAAGTTTCAACTTACACCAGTCGACTGACCATCAGCAAAATGTCTACAAACAATAAATGCTGAAGGGGTTTTAGAGAACTGTGTACCCTCTGCCTGCTGGTGAGACGTAAAGGGGTAACAGCCAATAATGAGAACAGAAAGGAGCTGTGTATAAAAGTAAAAATGGGGGTACTATTCAATCCAGCAGGCGCACCAATGGACCTCTCACCTGAGAAGACAAGAATCGAGAAGACACAGGCCGCAAAAGCTGCAGTGCAGCCTTATTCACAATAGCCAAGACAGTGAAGCAATCAAAATGTCCAACAACAGGTAAATGGATAAAGAAGAAGTGGTCCATGTACACAATGGAATATGAGCCATGGAAGACAATGAACCATTGCTCTTTGAGGCACCACAAATGAGTCTGGAGATAATCACGAAAGATGAGGTAAGTTGGAAAGCAAAAGACCTGTGTTCTATGATAGCACTTATAGGCGTTATCTAATAACTGACACAAATGAACATATTTCCACAGAGAAAGACACTCACAGATTTAAAAAACAAACTATGCTCATCTAAAGCGACAGGTGGGGGGAATGGATAAATTAAGATTAGTGTTACTATATGTATACAAACACATATTATATACATATCTCAAAAAGACCAACCATATAGCAAGGGAAGTCTGCGGAACCCTCTGTAACATTTTACATGGGAAGAGGATCTGTACTTGAATAGACATATATAATGTACAAACGAACCAGATTGTGTACACCTAGGACAAACAATATTCTAAGCTTTACCCCAATTAAAACACTTTTAAAAACCAAGAAGAAATAATGACACATAAACTTATGGGGGTTTCTCCATGCACATTCCAATGGAATTTACAACCTAGGAACACGACTTCCAGAAAGGCTCTGCTGCCCTACTCCCCAGATTTGGGAATGGAGAAATGCTGTCTCCTAGAGGCCACTTCCCACAACAGCAGCTTTAAACCCATTGCTAAAGGTCACTAAATATTCACCAAACTTGCAGTTCGGGAAATGACACCTGCTCTCTAAAAAAACGCTGGGGTGGAAAATCGACCAAATAATTCAAAAGAGGGCAACCTTCAAAGAAGACAATTTCAAGAGTTATATTGTACTGCCAATTGTTTCCTTTTTTTAACGGAAAAGAAAACGGCGGAGAGAAATGATGAGTTTTACGAATTTTCAAAGACATGCAAACCCAAATTACAAAAACCTATCAGCTCACAGCAGCCAGAAGGGCCATTAGCATAAATGCTGTAAACAATAAATGCTGAAGCGATTGTGGAGAAATGCGTACCCTCGATTCTAAGGGGCACGTGGTAAGAGCCACTAATGAAAACACAAAGAGGGTGCTTTGAAAAGGGAAACACGGTGCTACCAGTCAATCAATCACACCCACTGCTGGGCCTATCTCCTGAGAAAATGAGAATCAAAAAGTCACAGGCTGGCAATCCTGCACTCCAACAATATTTACCATAGCCAACACTTGGAAGCAATGAAAATGTCCATCAACCGAGGAATGCACAAAGAAGAAGTGGTCCACGTACACAGTGGAAAATTACTCCAATAAAAAATAAAAATTAAATTTAAAAATCCAACAAAAGTAAGGTGACATCAGCTTGTGTGGGTTTGTCCGGGCACACTCCACTCTAATTTATAACCGAGAAACACCACAGGCCGCAAGGGCTTTTCCCTAGTTACCAGGGTGGGGAACATAGAAAGGCTGCCGCCCTCTGGCAGTTACCTGCAAAAGCAGTTTTAAAGCCTGTGCTAATGGTCATTTCATAGGAACAAGTACTGCAGAACTGTAAATGAAACCTGCCCTCAAAATGTCTTCAGGGAGGTAATGGCCAAAACATTTCAAAAGGTGACACGTACGTTAAGAGAACACTTTGAAGAACTAAGGGGTAATCACTGCTTGAAAAATAAAAAGGACATGCCTTAAAGCTCAATTTCAACGGATTATGAGGCACATGCGAATTCAACCACAAAGAGGTATCAGCTCACACTTGTCAGAATAACCATGAGCAAGAAAACTAGAAACAATAAATGCTGAAGGTGTTGTGGAGAAATGCATACCCTCAACTTCAAGGGGGACGTAAGTTGGAAAGGGCCACGAATGAGAACAGAATGGAGGTGCCTTAAAAAGGTCAACATTGAGCTACCATATGATCCAGCAGGCCCACTCCTCCACCTGTAATCTAAGAAGAGAGAATTGGAAAGACACAGGCTGGCAAATCTGCATTGCCCAGTATTACAGTAGCCAAGATATGGAAGTAACCAAAAAGACCACCAACAGATGGGTGGGCAAAGAAGAACTCCTCCATGTACAGATGGAATATTCGCTAGTGAAAAAAATGAAACAATGCCATTTGCAGCACCATAGATGAGTCTAGACCTAATCACGCCACCTGTAGTAAGTGAGAAAGCAAAAGACACATATCCTATCATATCACTTTCAGGAGTTACCTAAAAATTGATACCAATGAAGATATTTCCACAGAGAAAGGCAATCACAGATTCATTAAAAAACTTATGGTTCACCAAATAGAAAGGGATGAGGATTGGATACATTGCCATATTGGGGTTAACAGAGATATACAAACCATGTGAAATATATAACCACCAAAGACGTACGGAAGACCAGGAGAAGACTGCTCAACATTGTGTCATAACCTACATTGGCAAAGGATGCGAGGAAGAATAGATACACGTATATGTGTGAAAGATCCATATCTTGCACACCTAGAACAAACAAACCATTGTAATCAAATTTGCTGGGATAAAAAATAAAAAGTAAATTACAAATATGAACAAGAAGTAATGAGACATAAAGTTAAAGGGCTTTTTCCTGGCACATTCCATTCTAATATACAACCTAGAACACCACTTCCATTAAGGCTCTGTTTCCCTAGTAACCAAATTTGGTAAAGGAGAAATGCTGCCACCTTGTGGCCGTATCCTGCAAGAGCAGCTTTAAAGTCACAGCCAACGGTCACTTAACATTCACAAGGACTCAGGGCTGTAAAGGACACTTGCCCTAAATATTTGTGCTGAAGTAGGGAATGGACAAAAAATTCAAAACAGGCAAATGTTTCAAGAAGAGATTAGGAAGAGTTAAGTTTTACTCACACTCTTTGTAAAAAAAAGGAAAATGGATAAAAGCTCAACCTCAGGGAGTGTTAGACGCATGCAATCTAATCTACAAAAAGTTTCAACTTACACCAGTCGACTGACCATCAGCAAAATGTCTACAAACAATAAATGCTGAAGGGGTTTTAGAGAACTGTGTACCCTCTGCCTGCTGGTGAGACGTAAAGGGGTAACAGCCAATAATGAGAACAGAAAGGAGCTGTGTTTAAAAGTAAAAATGGAGGTACTATTCAATCCAGCAGGCGCACCATTGGACCTCTCACCTGAGAAGACAAGAATCGAGAAGACACAGGCCGCAAAAGCTGCAGTGCAGCCTTATTCACAATAGCCAAGACAGTGAAGCAATCAAAATGTCCAACAACAGGTAAATGGATAAAGAAGAAGTGGTCCATGTACACAATGGAATATGAGCCATGGAAGACAATGAACCATTGCTCTTTGAGGCACCACAAATGAGTCTGGAGATAATCACGAAAGATGAGGTAAGTTGGAAAGCAAAAGACCTGTGTTCTATGATAGCACTTATAGGCGTTATCTAATAACTGACACAAATGAACATATTTCCACAGAGAAAGACACTCACAGACTTAGAAAACAAACTATGCTCATCTAAAACGACAGGTGGGGGGAATGGATAAATTAAGATTAGTGTTACTATATGTATACAAACACATATGATATACATATCTCAAAAAGACCAACCATATAGCAAGGGAAGTCTGCGGAACCCTCTGTAACATTTTACATGGGAAGAGGATCTGTACTTGAATAGACATATATAATGTACAAACGAACCAGATTGTGTACACCTAGGACAAACAATATTCTAAGCTTTACCCCAATTAAAACACTTTTAAAAACCAAGAAGAAATAATGACACATAAACTTGTGGGGGTATCGCCACGCACATTCCAATGGAATTTACAACCTAGGAACACGACTTCCAGAAAGGCTCTGCTGCCCTACTACCCAGATTTGGGAATGGAGAAATGCTGTCTCCTAGAGGCCACTTCCCACAACAGCAGCTTTAAACCCATTGCTAAAGGTCACTAAATATTCACCAAACTTGCAGTTCGGGAAATGACACCTGCTCTCTAAAAAAACGCTGGGGTGGAAAATCGACCAAATAATTCAAAAGAGGGCAACCTTCAAAGAAGACAATTTCAAGAGTTATATTGTACTGCCAATTGTTTCCTTTTTTTAACGGAAAAGAAAACGGCGGAGAAAAATGATGAGTTTTACGAATGTTCAAAGACATGCAAACCCAAATTACAAAAACCTATCAGCTCACAGCAGCCAGAAGGGCCATTAGCATAAATGCTGTAAACAATAAATGCTGAAGCGATTGTGGAGAAATGCGTACCCTGGACTCTAAGGGGGACGTGGTAAGAGCCACTAATGAAAACACAAAGAGGGTGCTTTGAAAAGGGAAACACGATGCTACCAGTCAATCAATCACACCCACTGCTGGGCCTATCACCTGAGAAAATGAGAATCAAAAAGTCACAGGCTGGCAATCCTGCACTCCAACAATATTTACCATAGCCAACACTTGGAAGCAATGAAAATGTCCATCAACCGAGGAATGCACAAAGAAGAAGTGGTCCACGTACACAGTGGAAAATTACTCCAATAAAAAATAAAAATTAAATTTAAAAATCCAACGAAAGTAAGGAGACATCAGCTTGTGTGGGTTTGTCCGGGCACACTCCACTCTAATTTATAACCGAGAAACACCACAGGCCGCAAGGGCTTTTCCCTAGTTACCAGGGTGGGGAACATAGAAAGGCTGCCGCCCTCTGGCAGTTACCTGCAAAAGCAGTTTTAAAGCCTGTGCTAATGGTCATTTCATAGGAACAAGTACTGCAGAACTGTAAATGAAACCTGCCCTCAAAATGTCTTCAGGGAGGTAACGGCCAAAACATTTCAAAAGGTGACACGTACTTTAAGAGAACACTTTGAAGAACTAAGGGGTAATCACTGCTTGAAAAATAAAAAGGACATGCCTTAAAGCTCAATTTCAACGGATTATGAGGCACATGCGAATTCAACCACAAAGAGGTATCAGCTCACACTTGTCAGAATAACCATGAGCAAGAAAACTACAAACAATAAATGCTGAAGGTGTTGTGGAGAAATGCATACCCTCAACTTCAAGGGGGACGTAAGTTGGAAAGGGCCACGAATGAGAACAGAATGGAGGTGCCTTAAAAAGGTCAACATTGAGCTACCATATGATCCAGCAGGCCCACTCCTCCACCTGTAATCTAAGAAGAGAGCATTGGAAAGACACAGGCAGGCAAATCTGCATTGCCCAGTATTACAATAGCCAAGATATGGAAGTAACCAAAAAGACCACCAACAGATGGGTGGGCAAAGAAGAACTCCTCCATGTACAGATGGAATATTCGCTAGTGAAAAAAATGAAACAATGCCATTTGCAGCACCATAGATGAGTCTAGACGTAATCACGCCCCATGTAGTAAGTGAGAAAGCAAAAGGCACATATCCTATCATATCACTTTCAGGAGTTACTTAAAAATTGATACCAATGAAGATATTTCCACAGAGAAAGGCAATCACAGATTCATTAAAAACCTTATGGTTCACCAAATAGAAAGGGATGAGGATTGGATACATTACCATATTGGGGTTAACAGAGATATACAAACCATGTGAAATATATAACCACCAAAGACGTACGGAAGACCAGGAGAAGACTGTTCAACATTGTGTCATAACCTACATTGGCAAAGGATGCGAGGAAGAATAGATACACGTATATGTGTGAAAGATCCATATCTTGCACACCTAGAACAAACAAACCATTGTAATCAAATTTGCTGGGATAAAAAATAAAAAGTAAATTACAAATATGAACAAGAAGTAATGAGACATAAAGTTAAAGGGCTTTTTCCTGGCACATTCCATTCTAATATACAACCTAGAACACCACTTCCATTAAGGCTCTGTTTCCCTAGTAACCAAATTTGGTAAAGGAGAAATGCTGCCACCTTGTGGCCGTATCTTGCAAGAGCAGCTTCAAAGTCACAGCTAATGGTCACTTAACATTCACAAGGACTCAGGGCTGTAAAGGACACTTGCCCTAAATATTTGTGCTGAAGTAGGGAATGGACAAAAAATTCAAAACAGGCAAATGTTTCAAGAAGAGATTAGGAAGAGTTAAGTTTTACTCACACTCTTTTTAAAAAAAAGGAAAATGGATAAAAGCTCAACCTCAGGGAGTGTTAGACGCATGCAATCTAATCTACAAAAAGTTTCAACTTACACCAGTCGACTGACCATCAGCAAAATGTCTACAAACAATAAATGCTGAAGGGGTTTTAGAGAACTGTGTACCCTCTGCCTGCTGGTGAGACGTAAAGGGGTAACAGCCAATAATGAGAACAGAAAGGAGCTGTGTTTAAAAGTAAAAATGGAGGTACTATTCAATCCAGCAGGCGCACCATTGGACCTCACACCTGAGAAGACAAGAATCGAGAAGACACAGGCCGCAAAAGCTGCAGTGCAGCCTTATTCACAATAGCCAAGACAGTGAAGCAATCAAAATGTCCAACAACAGGTAAATGGATAAAGAAGAAGTGGTCCATGTACACAATGGAATATGAGCCATGGAAGACAATGAACCATTGCTCTTTGAGGCACCACAAATGAGTCTGGAGATAATCACGAAAGATGAGGTAAGTTGGAAAGCAAAAGACCTGTGTTCTATGATAGCACTTATAGGCGTTATCTAATAACTGACACATATGAACATATTTCCACAGAGAAAGACACTCACAGATTTAGAAAACAAACTATGCTCATCTAAAGCGACAGGTGGGGGGAATGGATAAATTAAGATTAGTGTTACTATATGTATACAAACACATATGATATACATATCTCAAAAAGACCAACCATATAGCAAGGGAAGTCTGCGGAACACTCTGTAACATTTTACATGGGAAGAGGATCTGTACTTGAATAGACATATATAATGTACAAATGAACCAGATTGTGTACACCTAGGACAAACAATATTCTAAGCTTTACCCCAATTAAAACACTTTTAAACACCAAGAAGAAATAATGACACATAAACTTATGGGGGTTTCTCCACGCACATTCCAATGGAATTTACAACCTAGGAACACGACTTCCAGAAAGGCTCTGCTGCCCTACTACCCAGATTTGGGAATGGAGAAATGCTGCCTCCTTGAGGCCACTTCCCACAACAGCAGCTTTAAACCCATTGCTAAAGGTCACTAAATATTCACCAAACTTGCAGTTCGGGAAATGACACCTGCTCTCTAAAAAAACGCTGGGGTGGAAAATCGACCAAATAATTCAAAAGAGGGCAACCTTCAAAGAAGACAATTTCAAGAGTTATATTGTACTGCCAATTGTTTCCTTTTTTTAACGGAAAAGAAAACGGCGGAGAAAAATGATGAGTTTTACGAATGTTCAAAGACATGCAAACCCAAATTACAAAAACCTATCAGCTCACAGCAGCCAGAAGGGCCATTAGCATAAATGCTGTAAACAATAAATGCTGAAGCGATTGTGGAGAAATGCGTACCCTCGATTCTAAGGGGCACGTGGTAAGAGCCACTAATGAAAACACAAAGAGGGTGCTTTGAAAAGGGAAACACGGTGCTACCAGTCAATCAATCACACCCACTGCTGGGCCTATCTCCTGAGAAAATGAGAATCAAAAAGTCACAGGCTGGCAATCCTGCACTCCAACAATATTTACCATAGCCAACACTTGGAAGCAATGAAAATGTCCATCAACCGAGGAATGCACAAAGAAGAAGTGGTCCACGTACACAGTGGAAAATTACTCCAATAAAAAATAAAAATTAAATTTAAAACTCCAACAACAGTAAGGAGACATCAGCTTGTGTGGGTTTGTCCGGGCACACTCCACTCTAATTTATAAGCGAGAAACACCACAGGCCGCAAGGGCTTTTCCCTAGTTACCAGGGTGGGGAACATAGAAAGGCTGCCGCCCTCTGGCAGTTACCTGCAAAAGCAGTTTTAAAGCCTGTGCTAATGGTCATTTCATAGGAACAAGTACTGCAGAACTGTAAATGAAACGTGCCCTCAAAATGTCTTCAGGGAGGTAATGGCCAAAACATTTCAAAAGGTGACACGTACATTAAGAGAACACTTTGAAGAACTAAGGGGTAATCACTGCTTGAAAAATAAAAAGGACATGCCTTAAAGCTCAATTTCAACGGATTATGAGGCACATGCGAATTCAACCACAAAGAGGTATCAGCTCACACTTGTCAGAATAACCATGAGCAAGAAAACTACAAACAATAAATGCTGAAGGTGTTGTGGAGAAATGCATACCCTCAACTTCAAGGGGGACGTAAGTTGGAAAGGGCCACGAATGAGAACAGAATGGAGGTGCCTTAAAAAGGTAAACATTGAGCTACCATATGATCCAGCAGGCCCACTCCTCCACCTGTAATCTAAGAAGAGAGAATTGGAAAGACACAGGCTGGCAAATCTGCATTGCCCAGTATTACAGTAGCCAAGATATGGAAGTAACCAAAAAGACCACCAACAAATGGGTGGGCAAAGAACAACTCCTCCATGTACAGATGGAATATTGGCTAGTGAAAAAAATGAAACAATGCCATTTGCAGCACCATAGATGAGTCTAGACGTAATCACGCCACGTGTAGCAAGTGAGAAAGCAAAAGGCACATATCCTATCATATCACTTTCAGGAGTTACTTAAAAATTGATACCAATGAAGATATTTCCACAGAGAAAGGCAATCACAGATTCATTAAAAACCTTATGGTTCACCAAATAGAAAGGGATGAGGATTGGATACATTGCCATATTGGGGTTAACAGAGATATACAAACCATGTGAAATATATAACCCCCAAAGACGTACGGAAGACCAGGAGAAGACTGCTCAACATTGTGTCATAACCTACATTGGCAAAGGATGCGAGGAAGAATAGATACACGTATATGTGTGAAAGATCCATATCTTGCACACCTAGAACAAACAAACCATTGTAATCAAATTTGCTGGGATAAAAAATAAAAAGTAAATTACAAATATGAACAAGAAGTAATGAGACATAAAGTTAAAGGGCTTTTTCCTGGCACATTCCATTCTAATATACAACCTAGAACACCACTTCCATTAAGGCTCTGTTTCCCTAGTAACCAAATTTGGTAAAGGAGAAATGCTGCCACCTTGTGGCCGTATCTTGCAAGAGCAGCTTCAAAGTCACAGCTAATGGTCACTTAACATTCACAAGGACTCAGGGCTGTAAAGGACACTTGCCCTAAATATTTGTGCTGAAGTAGGGAATGGACAAAAAATTCAAAACAGGCAAATGTTTCAAGAAGAGATTATGAAGAGTTAAGTTTTACTCACACTCTTTTTTAAAAAAAGGAAAATGGATAAAAGCTCAACCTCAGGGAGTGTTAGACGCATGCAATCTAATCTACAAAAAGTTTCAACTTACACCAGTCGAATGACCATCAGCAAAAAGTCTACAAACAATAAATGCTGAAGGGGTTTTAGAGAACTGTGTACCCTCTGCCTGCTGGTTAGACGTAAAGGGGTAACAGCCAATAATGAGAACAGGAAGGAGCTGTGTTTAAAAGTAAAAATGGAGGTACTATTCAATCCAGCAGGCGCACCATTGGACCTCTCACCTGAGAAGACAAGAATCGACAAGACACAGGCTGCAAAAGCTGCAGTGCAGCCTTATTCACCATAGCCAAGACAGTGAAGCAATCAAAATGTCCAACAACAGGTAAATGGATAAAGAAGAAGTGGTCCATGTACACAATGGAATATTAGCCATGGAAGACAATGAACCATTGCTCTTTGAGGCACCACAAATGAGTCTGGAGATAATCACGAAAGATGAGGTAAGTTGGAAAGCAAAAGACCTGTGTTCTATGATAGCACTTATAGGCGTTATCTAATAACTGACACATATGAACATATTTCCACAGAGAAAGACACTCACAGATTTAGAAAACAAACTATGCTCATCTAAAACGACAGGTGGGGGGAATGGATAAATTAAGATTAGTGTTACTATATGTATACAAACACATATGATATACATATCTCAAAAAGACCAACCATATAGCAAGGGAAGTCTGCGGAACCCTCTGTAACATTTTACATGGGAAGAGGATCTGTACTTGAATAGACATATATAATGTACAAACGAACCAGATTGTGTACACCTAGGACAAACAATATTCTAAGCTTTACCCCAATTAAAACACTTTTAAAAACCAAGAAGAAATAATGACACATAAACTTATGAGGGTTTCTCCACGCACATTCCAATGGAATTTACAACCTAGGAACACGACTTCCAGAAAGGCTCTGCTGCCCTACTACCCAGATTTGGGAATGGAGAAATGCTGCCTCCTTGAGGCCACTTCCCACAACAGCAGCTTTAAACCCATTGCTAAAGGTCACTAAATATTCACCAAACTTGCAGTTCGGGAAATGACACCTGCTCTCTAAAAAAACGCTGGGGTGGAAAATCGACCAAATAATTCAAAAGAGGGCAACCTTCAAAGAAGACAATTTCAAGAGTTATATTGTACTGCCAATTGTTTCCTTTTTTTAACGGAAAAGAAAACGGTGGAGAAAAATGATGAGTTTTACGAATTTTCAAAGACATGCAAACCCAAATTACAAAAACCTATCAGCTCACAGCAGCCAGAAGGGCCATTAGCATAAATGCTGTAAACAATAAATGCTGAAGCGATTGTGGAGAAATGCGTACCCTCGATTCTAAGGGGCACGTGGTAAGAGCCACTAATGAAAACACAAAGAGGGTGCTTTGAAAAGGGAAACACGGTGCTACCAGTCAATCAATCACACCCACTGCTGGGCCTATCTCCTGAGAAAATGAGAATCAAAAAGTCACAGGCTGGCAATCCTGCACTCCAACAATATTTACCATAGCCAACACTTGGAAGCAATGAAAATGTCCATCAACCGAGGAATGCACAAAGAAGAAGTGGTCCACGTACACAGTGGAAAATTACTCCAATAAAAAATAAAAATTAAATTTAAAAATCCAACAACAGTAAGGAGACATCAGCTTGTGTGGGTTTGTCCGGGCACACTCCACTCTAATTTATAAACGAGAAACACCACAGGCCGCAAGGGCTTTTCCCTAGTTACCAGGGTGGGAAACATAGAAAGGCTGCCGCCCTCTGGCAGTTACCTGCAAAAGCATTTTTAAAGCCTGTGCTAATGGTCATTTCATAGGAACAAGTACTGCAGAACTGTAAATGAAACCTGCCCTCAAAATGTCTTCAGGGAGGTAATGGCCAAAACATTTCAAAAGGTGACACGTACGTTAAGAGAACACTTTGAAGAACTAAGGGGTAATCACTGCTTGAAAAATAAAAAGGACATGCCTTAAAGCTCAATTTCAACGGATTATGAGGCACATGCGGATTCAACCACAAAGAGGTATCAGCTCACACTTGTCAGAATAACCATGAGCAAGAAAACTACAAACAATAAATGCTGAAGGTGTTGTGGAGAAATGCATACCCTCAACTTCAAGGGGGACGTAAGTTGGAAAGGGCCACGAATGAGAACAGAATGGAGGTGCCTTAAAAAGGTCAACATTGAGCTACCATATGATCCAGCAGGCCCACTCCTCCACCTGTAATCTAAGAAGAGAGAATTGGAAAGACACAGGCTGGCAAATCTGCATTGCCCAGTATTACAGTAGCCAAGATATGGAAGTAACCAAAAAGACCACCAACAGATGGGTGGGCAAAGAAGAACTCCTCCATGTACAGATGGAATATTCGCTAGTGAAAAAAATGAAACAATGCCATTTGCAGCACCATAGATGAGTCTAGACGTAATCACGCCACGTGTAGCAAGTGAGAAAGCAAAAGGCACATATCCTATCATATCACTTTCAGGAGTTACTTAAAAATTGATACCAATGAAGATATTTCCACAGAGAAAGGCAATCACAGATTCATTAAAAACCTTATGGTTCACCAAATAGAAAGGGATGAGGATTGGATACATTGCCATATTGGGGTTAACAGAGATATACAAACCATGTGAAATATATAACCACCAAAGACGTACGGAAGACCAGGAGAAGACTGTTCAACATTGTGTCATAACCTACATTGGCAAAGGATGCGAGGAAGAATAGATACACGTATATGTGTGAAAGATCCATATCTTGCACACCTAGAACAAACAAACCATTGTAATCAAATTTGCTGGGATAAAAAATAAAAAGTAAATTACAAATATGAACAAGAAGTAATGAGACATAAAGTTAAAGGGCTTTTTCCTGGCACATTCCATTCTAATATACAACCTAGAACACCACTTCCATTAAGGCTCTGTTTCCCTAGTAACCAAATTTGGTAAAGGAGAAATGCTGCCACCTTGTGGCCGTATCTTGCAAGAGCAGCTTCAAAGTCACAGCTAATGGTCACTTAACATTCACAAGGACTCAGGGCTGTAAAGGACACTTGCCCTAAATATTTGTGCTGAAGTAGGGAATGGACAAAAAATTCAAAACAGGCAAATGTTTCAAGAAGAGATTAGGAAGAGTTAAGTTTAACTCACACTCTTTTTTAAAAAAAGGAAAATGGATAAAAGCTCAACCTCAGGGAGTGTTAGACGCATGCAATCTAATCTACAAAAAGTTTCAACTTACACCAGTAGACTGACCATCAGCAAAAAGTCTACAAACAATAAATGCTGAAGGGGTTTTAGAGAACTGTGTACCCTCTGCCTGCTGGTGAGACGTAAAGGGGTAACAGCCAATAATGAGAACAGGAAGGAGCTGTGTTTAAAAGTAAAAATGGAGGTACTATTCAATCCAGCAGGCGCACCATTGGACCTCTCACCTGAGAAGACAAGAATCGAGAAGACACAGGCTGCAAAAGCTGCAGTGCAGCCTTATTCACCATAGCCAAGACAGTGAAGCAATCAAAATGTCCAACAACAGGTAAATGGATAAAGAAGAAGTGGTCCATGTACACAATGGAATATTAGCCATGGAAGACAATGAACCATTGCTCTTTGAGGCACCACAAATGAGTCTGGAGATAATCACAAAAGATGAGGTAAGTTGGAAAGCAAAAGACCTGTGTTCTATGATAGCACTTATAGGCGTTATCTAATAACTGACACATATGAACATATTTCCACAGAGAAAGACACTCACAGATTTAGAAAACAAACTATGCTCATCTAAAACGACAGGTGGGGGGAATGGATAAATTAAGATTAGTGTTACTATATGTATACAAACACATATGATATACATATCTCAAAAAGACCAACCATATAGCAAGGGAAGTCTGCGGAACACTCTGTAACATTTTACATGGGAAGAGGATCTGTCCTTGAATAGACATATATAATGTACAAACGAACCAGATTGTGTACACCTAGGACAAACAATATTCTAAGCTTTACCCCAATTAAAACACTTTTAAAAACCAAGAAGAAATAATGACACATAAACTTATGGGGGTTTCTCCACGCACATTCCAATGGAATTTACAACCTAGGAACACGACTTCCAGAAAGGCTCTGCTGCCCTACTACCCAGATTTGGGAATGGAGAAATGCTGCCTCCTTGAGGCCACTTCCCACAACAGCAGCTTTAAACCCATTGCTAAAGGTCACTAAATATTCACCAAACTTGCAGTTCGGGAAATGACACCTGCTCTCTAAAAAAACGCTGGGGTGGAAAATCAACCAAATAATTCAAAAGAGGGCAACCTTCAAAGAAGACAATTTCAAGAGTTATATTGTACTGCCAATTGTTTCCTTTTTTTAACGGAAAAGAAAACGGCGGAGAAAAATGATGAGTTTTACGAATTTTCAAAGACATGCAAACCCAAATTACAAAAACCTATCAGCTCACAGCAGCCAGAAGGGCCATTAGCATAAATGCTGTAAACAATAAATGCTGAAGGACTGTGGAGAAATGCGTACCCTCGATTCTAAGGGGCACGTGGTAAGAGCCACTAATGAAAACACAAAGAGGGTGCTTTGAAAAGGGAAACACGGTGCTACCAGTCAATCAATCACACCCACTGCTGGGCCTATCTCCTGAGAAAATGAGAATCAAAAAGTCACAGGCTGGCAATCCTGCACTCCAACAATATTTACCATAGCCAACACTTGGAAGCAATGAAAATGTCCATCAACCGAGGAATGCACAAAGAAGAAGTGGTCCACGTACACAGTGGAAAATTACTCCAATAAAAAATAAAAATTAAATTTAAAACTCCAACAACAGTAAGGAGACATCAGCTTGTGTGGGTTTGTCCGGGCACACTCCACTCTAATTTATAACCGAGAAACACCACAGGCCGCAAGGGCTTTTCCCTAGGTACGAGGGTGGGGAACATAGAAAGGCTGCCGCCCTCTGGCAGTTACCTGCAAAAGCAGTTTTAAAGCCTGTGCTAATGGTCATTTCATAGGAATAAGTACTGCAGAACTGTAAATGAAACCTGCCCTCAAAATGTCTTCAGGGAGGTAATGGCCAAAACATTTCAAAAGGTGACACGTACGTTAAGAGAACACTTTGAAGAACTAAGGGGTAATCACTGCTTGAAAAATAAAAAGGACATGCCTTAAAGCTCAATTTCAACGGATTATGAGGCACATGCGAATTCAACCACAAAGAGGTATCAGCTCACACTTGTCAGAATAACCATGAGCAAGAAAACTACAAACAATAAATGCTGAAGGTGTTGTGGAGAAATGCATACCCTCAACTTCAAGGGGGACGTAAGTTGGAAAGGGCCACGAATGAGAACAGAATGGAGGTGCCTTAAAAAAGTAAACATTGAGCTACCATATGATCCAGCAGGCCCACTCCTCCACCTGTAATCTAAGAAGAGAGAATTGGAAAGACACAGGCTGGCAAATCTGCATTGCCCACTATTACAATAGCCAAGATATGGACGTAACCAAAAAGACCACCAACAGATGGGTGGGCAAAGAACAACTCCTCCATGTACAGATGGAATATTCGCTAGTGAAAAAAATGAAACAATGCCATTTGCAGCACCATAGATGAGTCTAGACGTAATCACGCCACGTGTAGCAAGTGAGAAAGCAAAAGGCACATATCCTATCATATCACTTTCAGGAGTTACTTAAAAATTGATACCAATGAAGATATTTCCACAGAGAAAGGCAATCACAGATTCATTAAAAACCTTATGGTTCACCAAATAGAAAGGGATGAGGATTGGATACATTACCATATTGGGGTTAACAGAGATATACAAACCATGTGAAATATATAACCACCAAAGACGTACGGAAGACCAGGAGAAGACTGCTCAACATTGTGTCATAACCTATATTGGCAAAGGATGCGAGGAAGAATAGATACACGTATATGTGTGAAAGAACCACATCTTGCACACCTAGAACAAACAAACCATTATAATCAAATTTGCTGGGATAAAAAATAAAAAGTAAATTACAAATATGAACAAGAAGTAATGAGACATAAAGTTAAAGGGCTTTTTCCTGGCACATTCCATTCTAATATACAACTTAGAACACCACTTCCATTAAGGCTCTGTTTCCCTAGTAACCAAATTTGGTAAAGGAGAAATGCTGCCACCTTGTGGCCGTATCCTGCAAGAGCAGCTTCAAAGTCACAGCTAATGGTCACTTAACATTCACAAGGACTCAGGGCTGTAAAGGACACTTGCCCTAAATATTTGTGCTGAAGTAGGGAATGGACAAAATATTCAAAACAGGCAAATGTTTCAAGAAGAGATTATGAAGACTTAAGTTTTACTCACACTCTTTTTAAAAAAAAGGAAAATGGATAAAAGCTCAACCTCAGGGAGTGTTAGACGCATGCAATCTAATCTACAAAAAGTTTCAACTTACACCAGTCGACTGATCATCAGCAAAATGTCTACAAACAATAAATGCTGAAGGGGTTTTAGAGAACTGTGTACCCTCTGCCTGCTGCTGAGACGTAAAGGGGTAACAGCCAATAATGAGAACAGAAAGGAGCTGTGTTTAAAAGTAAAAATGGAGGTACTATTCAATCCAGCAGGCGCACCATTGGACCTCACACCTGAGAAGACAAGAATCGAGAAGACACAGGCCGCAAAAGCTGCAGTGCAGCCTTATTCAAAATAGCCAAGACAGTGAAGCAATCAAAATGTCCAACAACAGGTAAATGGATAAAGAAGTGGTCCATGTACACAATGGAATATTAGCCATGGAAGACAATGAACCATTGCTCTTTGAGGCACCACAAATGAGTCTGGAGATAATCACAAAAGATGAGGTAAGTTGGAAAGCAAAAGACCTGTGTTCTATGATAGCACTTATAGGCGTTATCTAATAACTGACACATATGAACATATTTCCACAGAGAAAGACACTCACAGATTTAGAAAACAAACTATGCTCATCTAAAGCGACAGGTGGGGGGAATGGATAAATTAAGATTAGTGTTACTATATGTATACAAACACATATGATATACATATCTCAAAAAGACCAACCATATAGCAAGGGAAGTCTGCAGAACCCTCTGTAACATTTTACATGGGAAGAGGATCTGTACTTGAATAGACATATATAATGTACAAACGAACCAGATTGTGTACACCTAGGACAAACAATATTCTAAGCTTTACCCCAATTAAAACACTTTTAAAAACCAAGAAGAAATAATGACACATAAACTTATGGGGGTTTCTCCACGCACATTCCAATGGAATTTACAACCTAGGAACACGACTTCCAGAAAGGCTCTGCTGCCCTACTACCCAGATTTGGGAATGGAGAAATGCTGCCTCCTTGAGGCCACTTCCCACAACAGCAGCTTTAAACCCATTGCTAAAGGTCACTAAATATTCACCAAACTTGCAGTTCGGGAAATGACACCTGCTCTCTAAAAAAACGCTGGGGTGGAAAATCGACCAAATAATTCAAAAGAGGGCAACCTTCAAAGAAGACAATTTCAAGAGTTATATTGTACTGCCAATTGTTTCCTTTTTTTAATGGAAAAGAAAACGGCGGAGAGAAATGATGAGTTTTACGAATTTTCAAAGACATGCAAACCCAAATTACAAAAACCTATCAGCTCACAGCAGCCAGAAGGGCCATTAGCATAAATGCTGTAAACAATAAATGCTGAAGCGATTGTGGAGAAATGCGTACCCTCGATTCTAAGGGGCACGTGGTAAGAGCCACTAATGAAAACACAAAGAGGGTGCTTTGAAAAGGGAAACACGGTGCTACCAGTCAATCAATCACACCCACTGCTGGGCCTATCTCCTGAGAAAATGAGAATCAAAAAGTCACAGGCTGGCAATCCTGCACTCCAACAATATTTACCATAGCCAACACTTGGAAGCAATGAAAATGTCCATCAACCGAGGAATGCACAAAGAAGAAGTGGTCCACGTACACAGTGGAAAATTACTCCAATAAAAAATAAAAATTAAATTTAAAAATCCAACAACAGTAAGGAGACATCAGCTTGTGTGGGTTTGTCCGGGCACACTCCACTCTAATTTATAAACGAGAAACACCACAGGCCGCAAGGGCTTTTCCCTAGTTACCAGGGTGGGAAACATAGAAAGGCTGCCGCCCTCTGGCAGTTACCTGCAAAAGCATTTTTAAAGCCTGTGCTAATGGTCATTTCATAGGAACAAGTACTGCAGAACTGTAAATGAAACCTGCCCTCAAAATGTCTTCAGGGAGGTAATGGCCAAAACATTTCAAAAGGTGACACGTACGTTAAGAGAACACTTTGAAGAACTAAGGGGTAATCACTGCTTGAAAAATAAAAAGGACATGCCTTAAAGCTCAATTTCAACGGATTATGAGGCACATGCGGATTCAACCACAAAGAGGTATCAGCTCACACTTGTCAGAATAACCATGAGCAAGAAAACTACAAACAATAAATGCTGAAGGTGTTGTGGAGAAATGCATACCCTCAACTTCAAGGGGGACGTAAGTTGGAAAGGGCCACGAATGAGAACAGAATGGAGGTGCCTTAAAAAGGTCAACATTGAGCTACCATATGATCCAGCAGGCCCACTCCTCCACCTGTAATCTAAGAAGAGAGAATTGGAAAGACACAGGCTGGCAAATCTGCATTGCCCAGTATTACAGTAGCCAAGATATGGAAGTAACCAAAAAGACCACCAACAGATGGGTGGGCAAAGAAGAACTCCTCCATGTACAGATGGAATATTCGCTAGTGAAAAAAATGAAACAATGCCATTTGCAGCACCATAGATGAGTCTAGACGTAATCACGCCACGTGTAGCAAGTGAGAAAGCAAAAGGCACATATCCTATCATATCACTTTCAGGAGTTACTTAAAAATTGATACCAATGAAGATATTTCCACAGAGAAAGGCAATCACAGATTCATTAAAAACCTTATGGTTCACCAAATAGAAAGGGATGAGGATTGGATACATTACCATATTGGGGTTAACAGAGATATACAAACCATGTGAAATATATAACCACCAAAGACGTACGGAAGACCAGGAGAAGACTGCTCAACATTGTGTCATAACCTACATTGGCAAAGGATGCGAGGAAGAATAGATACACGTATATGTGTGAAAGAACCACATCTTGCACACCTAGAACAAACAAACCATTATAATCAAATTTGCTGGGATAAAAAATAAAAAGTAAATTACAAATATGAACAAGAAGTAATGAGACATAAAGTTAAAGGGCTTTTTCCTGGCACATTCCATTCTAATATACAACTTAGAACACCACTTCCATTAAGGCTCTGTTTCCCTAGTAACCAAATTTGGTAAAGGAGAAATGCTGCCACCTTGTGGCCGTATCCTGCAAGAGCAGCTTCAAAGTCACAGCTAATGGTCACTTAACATTCACAAGGACTCAGGGCTGTAAAGGACACTTGCCCTAAATATTTGTGCTGAAGTAGGGAATGGACAAAATATTCAAAACAGGCAAATGTTTCAAGAAGAGATTATGAAGACTTAAGTTTTACTCACACTCTTTTTTAAAAAAAGGAAAATGGATAAAAGCTCAACCTCAGGGAGTGTTAGACGCATGCAATCTAATCTACAAAAAGTTTCAACTTACACCAGTCGACTGATCATCAGCAAAATGTCTACAAACAATAAATGCTGAAGGGGTTTTAGAGAACTGTGTACCCTCTGCCTGCTGCTGAGACGTAAAGGGGTAACAGCCAATAATGAGAACAGAAAGGAGCTGTGTTTAAAAGTAAAAATGGAGGTACTATTCAATCCAGCAGGCGCACCATTGGACCTCACACCTGAGAAGACAAGAATCGAGAAGACACAGGCCGCAAAAGCTGCAGTGCAGCCTTATTCAAAATAGCCAAGACAGTGAAGCAATCAAAATGTCCAACAACAGGTAAATGGATAAAGAAGTGGTCCATGTACACAATGGAATATTAGCCATGGAAGACAATGAACCATTGCTCTTTGAGGCACCACAAATGAGTCTGGAGATAATCACAAAAGATGAGGTAAGTTGGAAAGCAAAAGACCTGTGTTCTATGATAGCACTTATAGGCGTTATCTAATAACTGACACATATGAACATATTTCCACAGAGAAAGACACTCACAGATTTAGAAAACAAACTATGCTCATCTAAAGCGACAGGTGGGGGGAATGGATAAATTAAGATTAGTGTTACTATATGTATACAAACACATATGATATACATATCTCAAAAAGACCAACCATATAGCAAGGGAAGTCTGCAGAACCCTCTGTAACATTTTACATGGGAAGAGGATCTGTACTTGAATAGACATATATAATGTACAAATGAACCAGATTGTGTACACCTAGGACAAACAATATTCTAAGCTTTACCCCAATTAAAACACTTTTAAAAACCAAGAAGAAATAATGACACATAAACTTATGGGGGTTTCTCCACGCACATTCCAATGGAATTTACAACCTAGGAACACGACTTCCAGAAAGGCTCTGCTGCCCTACTACCCAGATTTGGGAATGGAGAAATGCTGCCTCCTTGAGGCCACTTCCCACAACAGCAGCTTTAAACCCATTGCTAAAGGTCACTAAATATTCACCAAACTTGCAGTTCGGGAAATGACACCTGCTCTCTAAAAAAACGCTGGGGTGGAAAATCGACCAAATAATTCAAAAGAGGGCAACCTTCAAAGAAGACAATTTCAAGAGTTATATTGTACTGCCAATTGTTTCCTTTTTTTAATGGAAAAGAAAACGGCGGAGAGAAATGATGAGTTTTACGAATTTTCAAAGACATGCAAACCCAAATTACAAAAACCTATCAGCTCACAGCAGCCAGAAGGGCCATTAGCATAAATGCTGTAAACAATAAATGCTGAAGCGATTGTGGAGAAATGCGTACCCTCGATTCTAAGGGGCACGTGGTAAGAGCCACTAATGAAAACACAAAGAGGGTGCTTTGAAAAGGGAAACACGGTGCTACCAGTCAATCAATCACACCCACTGCTGGGCCTATCTCCTGAGAAAATGAGAATCAAAAAGTCACAGGCTGGCAATCCTGCACTCCAACAATATTTACCATAGCCAACACTTGGAAGCAATGAAAATGTCCATCAACCGAGGAATGCACAAAGAAGAAGTGGTCCACGTACACAGTGGAAAATTACTCCAATAAAAAATAAAAATTAAATTTAAAAATCCAACAAAAGTAAGGAGACATCAGCTTGTGTGGGTTTGTCCGGGCACACTCCACTCTAATTTATAACCGAGAAACACCACAGGCCGCAAGGGCTTTTCCCTAGTTACCAGGGTGGGGAACATAGAAAGGCTGCCGCCCTCTGGCAGTTACCTGCAAAAGCAGTTTTAAAGCCTGTGCTAATGGTCATTTCATAGGAACAAGTACTGCAGAACTGTAAATGAAACCTGCCCTCAAAATGTCTTCAGGGAGGTAATGGCCAAAACATTTCAAAAGGTGACACGTACGTTAAGAGAACACTTTGAAGAACTAAGGGGTAATCACTGCTTGAAAAATAAAAAGGACATGCCTTAAAGCTCAATTTCAACGGATTATGAGGCACATGCGAATTCAACCACAAAGAGGTATCAGCTCACACTTGTCAGAATAACCATGAGCAAGAAAACTACAAACAATAAATGCTGAAGGTGTTGTGGAGAAATGCATACCCTCAACTTCAAGGGGGACGTAAGTTGGAAAGGGCCACGAATGAGAACAGAATGGAGGTGCCTTAAAAAGGTCAACATTGAGCTACCATATGATCCAGCAGGCCCACTCCTCCACCTGTAATCTAAGAAGAGAGAATTGGAAAGACACAGGCTGGCAAATCTGCATTGCCCAGTATTACAGTAGCCAAGATATGGAAGTAACCAAAAAGACCACCAACAGATGGGTGGGCAAAGAAGAACTCCTCCATGTACAGATGGAATATTCGCTAGTGAAAAAAATGAAACAATGCCATTTGCAGCACCATGGATGAGTCTAGACGTAATCACGCCACGTGTAGCAAGTGAGAAAGCAAAAGGCACATATCCTATCATATCACTTTCAGGAGTTACTTAAAAATTGATACCAATGAAGATATTTCCACAGAGAAAGGCAATCACAGATTCATTAAAAAACTTATGGTTCACCAAATAGAAAGGGACGAGGATTGGATACATTGCCATATTGGGGTTAACAGAGATATACAAACCATGTGAAATATATAACCACCAAAGACGTACGGAAGACCAGGAGAAGACTGCTCAACATTGTGTCATAACCTACATTGGCAAAGGATGCGAGGAAGAATAGATACACGTATATGTGTGAAAGATCCATATCTTGCACACCTAGAACAAACAAACCATTGTAATCAAATTTGCTGGGATAAAAAATAAAAAGTAAATTACAAATATGAACAAGAAGTAATGAGACATAAAGTTAAAGGGCTTTTTCCTGGCACATTCCATTCTAATATACAACCTAGAACACCACTTCCATTAAGGCTCTGTTTCCCTAGTAACCAAATTTGGTAAAGGAGAAATGCTGCCACCTTGTGGCCGTATCTTGCAAGAGCAGCTTCAAAGTCACAGCTAATGGTCACTTAACATTCACAAGGACTCAGGGCTGTAAAGGACACTTGCCCTAAATATTTGTGCTGAAGTAGGGAATGGACAAAAAATTCAAAACAGGCAAATGTTTCAAGAAGAGATTAGGAAGAGTTAAGTTTTACTCACACTCTTTTTAAAAAAAAGGAAAATGGATAAAAGCTCAACCTCAGGGAGTGTTAGACGCATGCAATCTAATCTACAAAAAGTTTCAACTTACACCAGTAGACTGACCATCAGCAAAAAGTCTACAAACAATAAATGCTGAAGGGGTTTTAGAGAACTGTGTACCCTCTGCCTGCTGGTGAGACGTAAAGGGGTAACAGCCAATAATGAGAACAGGAAGGAGCTGTGTTTAAAAGTAAAAATGGAGGTACTATTCAATCCAGCAGGCGCACCATTGGACCTCTCACCTGAGAAGACAAGAATCGAGAAGACACAGGCTGCAAAAGCTGCAGTGCAGCCTTATTCACCATAGCCAAGACAGTGAAGCAATCAAAATGTCCAACAACAGGTAAATGGATAAAGAAGAAGTGGTCCATGTACACAATGGAATATTAGCCATGGAAGACAATGAACCATTGCTCTTTGAGGCACCACAAATGAGTCTGGAGATAATCACAAAAGATGAGGTAAGTTGGAAAGCAAAAGACCTGTGTTCTATGATAGCACTTATAGGCGTTATCTAATAACTGACACATATGAACATATTTCCACAGAGAAAGACACTCACAGATTTAGAAAACAAACTATGCTCATCTAAAGCGACAGGTGGGGGGAATGGATAAATTAAGATTAGTGTTACTATATGTATACAAACACATATGATATACATATCTCAAAAAGACCAACCATATAGCAAGGGAAGTCTGCGGAACCCTCTGTAACATTTTACATGGGAAGAGGATCTGTCCTTGAATAGACATATATAATGTACAAATGAACCAGATTGTGTACACCTAGGACAAACAATATTCTAAGCTTTACCCCAATTAAAACACTTTTAAAAACCAAGAAGAAATAATGACACATAAACTTATGGGGGTTTCTCCACGCACATTCCAATGGAATTTACAACCTAGGAACACGACTTCCAGAAAGGCTCTGCTGCCCCACTACCCAGATTTGGGAATGGAGAAATGCTGCCTCCTTGAGGCCACTTCCCACAACAGCAGCTTTAAACCCATTGCTAAAGGTCACTAAATATTCACCAAACTTGCAGTTCGGGAAATGACACCTGCTCTCTAAAAAAACGCTGGGGTGGAAAATCGACCAAATAATTCAAAAGAGGGCAACCTTCAAAGAAGACAATTTCAAGAGTTATATTGTACTGCCAATTGTTTCCTTTTTTTAACGGAAAAGAAAACGGCGGAGAAAAATGATGAGTTTTACGAATTTTCAAAGACATGCAAACCCAAATTACAAAAACCTATCAGCTCACAGCAGCCAGAAGGGCCATTAGCATAAATGCTGTAAACAATAAATGCTGAAGCGATTGTGGAGAAATGCGTACCCTCGATTCTAAGGGGCACGTGGTAAGAGCCACTAATGAAAACACAAAGAGGGTGCTTTGAAAAGGGAAACACGGTGCTACCAGTCAATCAATCACACCCACTGCTGGGCCTATCTCCTGAGAAAATGAGAATCAAAAAGTCACAGGCTGGCAATCCTGCACTCCAACAATATTTACCATAGCCAACACTTGGAAGCAATGAAAATGTCCATCAACCGAGGAATGCACAAAGAAGAAGTGGTCCACGTACACAGTGGAAAATTACTCCAATAAAAAATAAAAATTAAATTTAAAAATCCAACAAAAGTAAGGTGACATCAGCTTGTGTGGGTTTGTCCGGGCACACTCCACTCTAATTTATAACCGAGAAACACCACAGGCCGCAAGGGCTTTTCCCTAGTTACCAGGGTGGGGAACATAGAAAGGCTGCCGCCCTCTGGCAGTTACCTGCAAAAGCAGTTTTAAAGCCTGTGCTAATGGTCATTTCATAGGAACAAGTACTGCAGAACTGTAAATGAAACCTGCCCTCAAAATGTCTTCAGGGAGGTAATGGCCAAAACATTTCAAAAGGTGACACGTACGTTAAGAGAACACTTTGAAGAACTAAGGGGTAATCACTGCTTGAAAAATAAAAAGGACATGCCTTAAAGCTCAATTTCAACGGATTATGAGGCACATGCGAATTCAACCACAAAGAGGTATCAGCTCACACTTGTCAGAATAACCATGAGCAAGAAAACTACAAACAATAAATGCTGAAGGTGTTGTGGAGAAATGCATACCCTCAACTTCAAGGGGGACGTAAGTTGGAAAGGGCCACGAATGAGAACAGAATGGAGGTGCCTTAAAAAGGTCAACATTGAGCTACCATATGATCCAGCAGGCCCACTCCTCCACCTGTAATCTAAGAAGAGAGAATTGGAAAGACACAGGCTGGCAAATCTGCATTGCCCAGTATTACAGTAGCCAAGATATGGAAGTAACCAAAAAGACCACCAACAGATGGGTGGGCGAAGAAGAACTCCTCCATGTACAGATGGAATATTCGCTAGTGAAAAAAATGAAACAATGCCATTTGCAGCACCATGGATGAGTCTAGACGTAATCACGCCACGTGTAGCAAGTGAGAAAGCAAAAGGCACATATCCTATCATATCACTTTCAGGAGTTACTTAAAAATTGATACCAATGAAGATATTTCCACAGAGAAAGGCAATCACAGATTCATTAAAAACCTTATGGTTCACCAAATAGAAAGGGATGAGGATTGGATACATTGCCATATTGGGGTTAACAGAGATATACAAACCATGTGAAATATATAACCACCAAAGACGTACGGAAGACCAGGAGAAGACTGCTCAACATTGTGTCATAACCTACATTGGCAAAGGATGCGAGGAAGAATAGATACACGTATATGTGTGAAAGATCCATATCTTGCACACCTAGAACAAACAAACCATTGTAATCAAATTTGCTGGGATAAAAAATAAAAAGTAAATTACAAATATGAACAAGAAGTAATGAGACATAAAGTTAAAGGGCTTTTTCCTGGCACATTCCATTCTAATATACAACCTAGAACACCACTTCCATTAAGGCTCTGTTTCCCTAGTAACCAAATTTGGTAAAGGAGAAATGCTGCCACCTTGTGGCCGTATCTTGCAAGAGCAGCTTCAAAGTCACAGCTAATGGTCACTTAACATTCACAAGGTCTCAGGGCTGTAAAGGACACTTGCCCTAAATATTTGTGCTGAAGTAGGGAATGGACAAAAAATTCAAAACAGGCAAATGTTTCAAGAAGAGATTAGGAAGAGTTAAGTTTTACTCACACTCTTTTTTAAAAAAAGGAAAATGGATAAAAGCTCAACCTCAGGGAGTGTTAGACGCATGCAATCTAATCTACAAAAAGTTTCAACTTACACCAGTTGACTGACCATCAGCAAAAAGTCTACAAACAATAAATGCTGAAGGGGTTTTAGAGAACTGTGTACCCTCTGCCTGCTGGTGAGACGTAAAGGGGTAACAGCCAATAATGAGAACAGGAAGGAGCTGTGTTTAAAAGTAAAAATGGAGGTACTATTCAATCCAGCAGGCGCACCATTGGACCTCACACCTGAGAAGACAAGAATCGAGAAGACACAGGCTGCAAAAGCTGCAGTGCAGCCTTATTCACCATAGCCAAGACAGTGAAGCAATCAAAATGTCCAACAACAGGTAAATGGATAAAGAAGAAGTGGTCCATGTACACAATGGAATATTAGCCATGGAAGACAATGAACCATTGTTCTTTGAGGCACCACAAATGAGTCTGGAGATAATCACGAAAGATGAGGTAAGTTGGAAAGCAAAAGACCTGTGTTCTATGATAGCACTTATAGGCGTTATCTAATAACTGACACAAATGAACATATTTCCACAGAGAAAGACACTCACAGATTTAGGAAACAAACTATGCTCATCTAAAACGACAGGTGGGGGGAATGGATAAATTAAGATTAGTGTTACTATACGTATACAAACACATATGATATACATATCTCAAAAAGACCAACCATATAGCAAGGGAAGTCTGCGGAACCCTCTGTAACATTTTACATGGGAAGAGGATCTGTCCTTGAATAGACATATATAATGTACAAATGAACCAGATTGTGTACACCTAGGACAAACAATATTCTAAGCTTTACCCCAATTAAAACACTTTTAAAAACCAAGAAGAAATAATGACACATAAACTTGTGGGGGTTTCGCCACGCACATTCCAATGGAATTTACAACCTAGGAACACGACTTCCAGAAAGGCTCTGCTGCCCTACTACCCAGATTTGGGAATGGAGAAATGCTGCCTCCTAGAGGCCACTTCCCACAACAGCAGCTTTAAACCCATTGCTAAAGGTCACTAAATATTCACCAAACTTGCAGTTCGGGAAATGACACCTGCTCTCTAAAAAAACGCTGGGGTGGAAAATCGACCAAATAATTCAAAAGAGGGCAACCTTCAAAGAAGACAATTTCAAGAGTTATATTGTACTGCCAATTGTTTCCTTTTTTAAACAGAAAAGAAAACGGCGGAGAAAAATGATGAGTTTTACGAATTTTCAAAGACATGCAAACCCAAATTACAAAAACCTATCATCTCACAGCAGCCAGAAGGGCCATTAGCATAAATGCTGTAAACAATAAATGCTGAAGCGATTGTGGAGAAATGCGTACCCTCGATTCTAAGGGGGACGTGGTAAGAGCCACTAATGAAAACACAAAGAAGGTGCTTTGAAAAGGGAAACACGGTGCTACCAGTCAATCAATCACACCCACTGCTGGGCCTATCACCTGAGAAAATGAGAATCAAGAATTCACAGGCTGGCAATCCTGCACTCCAACAATATTTACCATAGCCAACACTTGGAAGCAATGAAAATGTCCATCAACCGAGGAATACACAAAGAAGAAGGGGTCCACGTACACAGTGGAAAATTACTCCAATAAAAAATAAAAATTAAATTTAAATATCCAAAAAAAGTAGGGAGACATCAGCTTGTGTGGGTTTGTCCGGGCACACTTCACTCTAATTTATAACCGAGAAACACCACAGGCCGCAAGGGCTTTTCCCTAGTTACCAGGGTGGGGAACATAGAAAGGCTGCCGCCCTCTGGCAGTTACCTGCAAAAGCAGTTTTAAAGCCTGTGCTAATGGTCATTTCATAGGAACAAGTACTGCAGAACTGTAAATGAAACCTGCCCTCAAAATGTCTTCAGGGAGGTAACGGCCAAAACATTTCAAAAGGTGACATGTACTTTAAGAGAACACTTTGAAGAACTAAGGGGTAATCACTGCTTGAAAAATAAAAAGGATATGCCTTAAAGCTCAATTTCAACGGATTATGAGGCACATGCGAATTCAACCAGAAAGAGGTATCAGCTCACACTTGTCAGAATAACCATGAGCAAGAAAACTACAAACAATAAATGCTGAAGGTGTTGTGGAGAAATGCATACCCTCAACTTCAAGGGGGATGTAAGCTGGAAAAGGCCACGAATGAGAACAGAATGGAGGTGCCTTAAAAAGGTAAACATTGAGCTACCATATGATCCAGCAGGCCCACTCCTCCACCTGTAATCTAAGAAGAGAGAATTGGAAAGACACAGGCAGGCAAATCTGCATTGCCCAGTATTACAATAGCCAAGATATGGAAGTAACCAAAAAGTCCACCAACAGATGGGTGGGTAAAGAAGAACTCCTCATTGTACAGATGGAATATTCGCTAGTGAAAAAAATGAAACAATGCCATTTGCAGCACCATAGATGAGTCTAGACGTAATCACGCCCCGTGTAGTAAGTGAGAAAGCAAAAGGCACATATCCTATCATATCACTTTCAGGAGTTACCTAAAAATTGATACCAATGAAGATATTTCCACAGAGAAAGGCAATCACAGATTCATTAAAAACCTTATGGTTCACCAAATAGAAAGGGATGAGGATTGGATACATTACCATATTGGGGTTAACAGAGATATACAAACCATGTGAAATATATAACCACCAAAGACGTACGGAAGACCAGGAGAAGACTGCTCAACATTGTGTCATAACCTATATTGGCAAAGGATGCGAGGAAGAATAGATACACGTATATGTGTGAAAGAACCACATCTTGCACACCTAGACCAAACAAACCATTGTAATCAAATTTGTTGGGATAAAAGATAAAAAGTAAATTACAAATATGAACAAGAAGTAATGAGACATAAAGTTAAAGGGCTTTTTCCTGGCACATTCCATTCTAATATACAACCTAGAACACCACTTCCATTAAGGCTCTGTTTCCCTAGTAACCAAATTTGGTAAAGGAGAAATGCTGCCACCTTGTGGCCGTATCCTGCAAGAGCAGCTTTAAAGTCACAGCTAATGGTCACTTAACATTCACAAGGACTCAGGGCTGTAAAGGACACTTGCCCTAAATATTTGTGCTGAAGTAGGGAATGGACAAAAAATTCAAAACAGGCAAATGTTTCAAGAACAGATTAGGAAGAGTTAAGTTTTACTCACACTCTTTTTAAAAAAAAGGAAAATGGATAAAAGCTCAACCTCAGGGAGTGTTAGACGCATGCAATCTAATCTACGAAAAGTTTCAACTTACACCAGTCGACTGACCATCAACAAAATGACTACAAACAATAAATGCTGAAGGGGTTTTAGAGAACTGTGTACCCTCTGCCTGCTGGTGAGACGTAAAGGGGTAACAGCCAATAATGAGAACAGAAAGGAGCTGTGTATAAAAGTAAAAATGGGGGTACTATTCAATCCAGCAGGCGCACCAATGGACCTCTCACCTGAGAAGACAAGAATCGAGAAGACACAGGCCGCAAAAGCTGCAGTGCAGCCTTATTCACAATAGCCAAGACAGTGAAGCAATCAAAATGTCCAACAACAGGTAAATGGATAAAGAAGAAGTGGTCCATGTACACAATGGAATATGAGCCATGGAAGACAATGAACCATTGCTCTTTGAGGCACCACAAATGAGTCTGGAGATAATCACGAAAGATGAGGTAAGTTGGAAAGCAAAAGACCTGTGTTCTATGATAGCACTTATAGGCGTTATCTAATAACTGACACAAATGAACATATTTCCACAGAGAAAGACACTCACAGATTTAAAAAACAAACTATGCTCATCTAAAGCGACAGGTGGGGGGAATGGATAAATTAAGATTAGTGTTACTATATGTATACAAACACATATTATATACATATCTCAAAAAGACCAACCATATAGCAAGGGAAGTCTGCGGAACCCTCTGTAACATTTTACATGGGAAGAGGATCTGTACTTGAATAGACATACATAATGTACAAACGAACCAGATTGTGTACACCTAGGACAAACAATATTCTAAGCTTTACCCCAATTAAAACACTTTTAAAAACCAAGAAGAAATAATGACACATAAACTTATGGGGGTTTCTCCATGCACATTCCAATGGAATTTACAACCTAGGAACACGACTTCCAGAAAGGCTCTGCTGCCCTACTCCCCAGATTTGGGAATGGAGAAATGCTGCCTCCTTGAGGCCACTTCCCACAACAGCAGCTTTAAACCCATTGCTAAAGGTCACTAAATATTCACCAAACTTGCAGTTCGGGAAATGACACCTGCTCTCTAAAAAAACGCTGGGGTGGAAAATCGACCAAATAATTCAAAAGAGGGCAACCTTCAAAGAAGACAATTTCAAGAGTTATATTGTACTGCCAATTGTTTCCTTTTTTTAACGGAAAAGAAAACGGCGGAGAGAAATGATGAGTTTTACGAATTTTCAAAGACATGCAAACCCAAATTACAAAAACCTATCAGCTCACAGCAGCCAGAAGGGCCATTAGCATAAATGCTGTAAACAATAAATGCTGAAGCGATTGTGGAGAAATGCGTACCCTCGATTCTAAGGGGCACGTGGTAAGAGCCACTAATGAAAACACAAAGAGGGTGCTTTGAAAAGGGAAACACGGTGCTACCAGTCAATCAATCACACCCACTGCTGGGCCTATCTCCTGAGAAAATGAGAATCAAAAAGTCACAGGCTGGCAATCCTGCACTCCAACAATATTTACCATAGCCAACACTTGGAAGCAATGAAAATGTCCATCAACCGAGGAATGCACAAAGAAGAAGTGGTCCACGTACACAGTGGAAAATTACTCCAATAAAAAATAAAAATTAAATTTAAAAATCCAACAAAAGTAAGGAGACATCAGCTTGTGTGGGTTTGTCCGGGCACACTCCACTCTAATTTATAACCGAGAAACACCACAGGCCGCCAGGGCTTTTCCCTAGTTACCAGGGTGGGGAACATAGAAAGGCTGCCGCCCTCTGGCAGTTACCTGCAAAAGCAGTTTTAAAGCCTGTGCTAATGGTCATTTCATAGGAACAAGTACTGCAGAACTGTAAATGAAACCTGCCCTCAAAATGTCTTCAGGGAGGTAACGGCCAAAACATTTCAAAAGGTGACACGTACTTTAAGAGAACACTTTGAAGAACTAAGGGGTAATCACTGCTTGAAAAATAAAAAGGACATGCCTTAAAGCTCAATTTCAACGGATTATGAGGCACATGCGAATTCAACCACAAAGAGGTATCAGCTCACACTTGTCAGAATAACCATGAGCAAGAAAACTACAAACAATAAATGCTGAAGGTGTTGTGGAGAAATGCATACCCTCAACTTCAAGGGGGACGTAAGTTGGAAAGGGCCACGAATGAGAACAGAATGGAGGTGCCTTAAAAAGGTCAACATTGAGCTACCATATGATCCAGCAGGCCCACTCCTCCACCTGTAATCTAAGAAGAGAGAATTGGAAAGACACAGGCTGGCAAATCTGCATTGCCCAGTATTACAGTAGCCAAGATATGGAAGTAACCAAAAAGACCACCAACAGATGGGTGGGCAAAGAAGAACTCCTCCATGTACAGATGGAATATTCGCTAGTGAAAAAAATGAAACAATGCCATTTGCAGCACCATAGATGAGTCTAGACGTAATCACGCCACGTGTACTAAGTGAGAAAGCAAAAGGCACATATCCTATCATATCACTTTCAGGAGTTACTTAAAAATTGATACCAATGAAGATATTTCCACAGAGAAAGGCAATCACAGATTCATTAAAAAACTTATGGTTCACCAAATAGAAAGGGATGAGGATTGGATACATTGCCATATTGGGGTTAACAGAGATATACAAACCATGTGAAATATATAACCACCAAAGACGTACGGAAGACCAGGAGAAGACTGCTCAACATTGTGTCATAACCTACATTGGCAAAGGATGCGAGGAAGAATAGATACACGTATATGTGTGAAAGATCCATATCTTGCACACCTAGAACAAACAAACCATTGTAATCAAATTTGCTGGGAAAAAAATAAAAAGTAAATTACAAATATGAACAAGAAGTAATGAGACATAAAGTTAAAGGGCTTTTTCCTGGCACATTCCATTCTAATATACAACCTAGAACACCACTTCCATTAAGGCTCTGTTTCCCTAGTAACCAAATTTGGTAAAGGAGAAATGCTGCCACCTTGTGGCCGTATCCTGCAAGAGCAGCTTTAAAGTCACAGCCAACGGTCACTTAACATTCACAAGGACTCAGGGCTGTAAAGGACACTTGCCCTAAATATTTGTGCTGAAGTAGGGAATGGACAAAAAATTCAAAACAGGCAAATGTTTCAAGAAGAGATTAGGAAGAGTTAAGTTTTACTCACACTCTTTTTAAAAAAAAGGAAAATGGATAAAAGCTCAACCTCAGGGAGTGTTAGACGCATGCAATCTAATCTACAAAAAGTTTCAACTTACACCAGTCGACTGACCATCAGCAAAATGTCTACAAACAATAAATGCTGAAGGGGTTTTAGAGAACTGTGTACCCTCTGCCTGCTGGTGAGACGTAAAGGGGTAACAGCCAATAATGAGAACAGAAAGGAGCTGTGTTTAAAAGTAAAAATGGAGGTACTATTCAATCCAGCAGGCGCACCATTGGACCTCTCACCTGAGAAGACAAGAATCGAGAAGACACAGGCCGCAAAAGCTGCAGTGCAGCCTTATTCACAATAGCCAAGACAGTGAAGCAATCAAAATGTCCAACAACAGGTAAATGGATAAAGAAGAAGTGGTCCATGTACACAATGGCATATGAGCCATGGAAGACAATGAACCATTGCTCTTTGAGGCACCACAAATGAGTCTGGAGATAATCACGAAAGATGAGGTAAGTTGGAAAGCAAAAGACCTGTGTTCTATGATAGCACTTATAGGCGTTATCTAATAACTGACACAAATGAACATATTTCCACAGAGAAAGACACTCACAGACTTAGAAAACAAACTATGCTCATCTAAAACGACAGGTGGGGGGAATGGATAAATTAAGATTAGTGTTACTATATGTATACAAACACATATGATATACATATCTCAAAAAGACCAACCATATAGCAAGGGAAGTCTGCGGAACCCTCTGTAACATTTTACATGGGAAGAGGATCTGTACTTGAATAGACATATATAATGTACAAACGAACCAGATTGTGTACACCTAGGACAAACAATATTCTAAGCTTTACCCCAATTAAAACACTTTTAAAAACCAAGAAGAAATAATGACACATAAACTTGTGGGGGTATCGCCACGCACATTCCAATGGAATTTACAACCTAGGAACACGACTTCCAGAAAGGCTCTGCTGCCCTACTACCCAGATTTGGGAATGGAGAAATGCTGTCTCCTAGAGGCCACTTCCCACAACAGCAGCTTTAAACCCATTGCTAAAGGTCACTAAATATTCACCAAACTTGCAGTTCGGGAAATGACACCTGCTCTCTAAAAAAACGCTGGGGTGGAAAATCGACCAAATAATTCAAAAGAGGGCAACCTTCAAAGAAGACAATTTCAAGAGTTATATTGTACTGCCAATTGTTTCCTTTTTTTAACGGAAAAGAAAACGGCGGAGAAAAATGATGAGTTTTACGAATGTTCAAAGACATGCAAACCCAAATTACAAAAACCTATCAGCTCACAGCAGCCAGAAGGGCCATTAGCATAAATGCTGTAAACAATAAATGCTGAAGCGATTGTGGAGAAATGCGTACCCTGGACTCTAAGGGGGACGTGGTAAGAGCCACTAATGAAAACACAAAGAGGGTGCTTTGAAAAGGGAAACACGGTGCTACCAGTCAATCAATCACACCCACTGCTGGGCCTATCACCTGAGAAAATGAGAATCAAAAAGTCACAGGCTGGCAATCCTGCACTCCAACAATATTTACCATAGCCAACACTTGGAAGCAATGAAAATGTCCATCAACCGAGGAATGCACAAAGAAGAAGTGGTCCACGTACACAGTGGAAAATTACTCCAATAAAAAATAAAAATTAAATTTAAAAATCCAACGAAAGTAAGGAGACATCAGCTTGTGTGGGTTTGTCCGGGCACACTCCACTCTAATTTATAACCGAGAAACACCACAGGCCGCAAGGGCTTTTCCCTAGTTACCAGGGTGGGGAACATAGAAAGGCTGCCGCCCTCTGGCAGTTACCTGCAAAAGCAGTTTTAAAGCCTGTGCTAATGGTCATTTCATAGGAACAAGTACTGCAGAACTGTAAATGAAACCTGCCCTCAAAATGTCTTCAGGGAGGTAACGGCCAAAACATTTCAAAAGGTGACACGTACTTTAAGAGAACACTTTGAAGAACTAAGGGGTAATCACTGCTTGAAAAATAAAAAGGACATGCCTTAAAGCTCAATTTCAACGGATTATGAGGCACATGCGAATTCAACCACAAAGAGGTATCAGCTCACACTTGTCAGAATAACCATGAGCAAGAAAACTACAAACAATAAATGCTGAAGGTGTTGTGGAGAAATGCATACCCTCAACTTCAAGGGGGACATAAGTTGGAAAGGGCCACGAATGAGAACAGAATGGAGGTGCCTTAAAAAGGTCAACATTGAGCTACCATATGATCCAGCAGGCCCACTCCTCCACCTGTAATCTAAGAAGAGAGCATTGGAAAGACACAGGCAGGCAAATCTGCATTGCCCAGTATTACAATAGCCAAGATATGGAAGTAACCAAAAAGACCACCAACAGATGGGTGGGCAAAGAAGAACTCCTCCATGTACAGATGGAATATTCGCTAGTGAAAAAAATGAAACAATGCCATTTGCAGCACCATAGATGAGTCTAGACGTAATCACGCCACGTGTACTAAGTGAGAAAGCAAAAGGCACATATCCTATCATATCACTTTTAGGAGTTACTTAAAAATTGATACCAATGAAGATATTTCCACAGAGAAAGGCAATCACAGATTCATTAAAAAACTTATGGTTCACCAAATAGAAAGGGATGAGGATTGGATACATTGCCATATTGGGGTTAAGAGAGATATACAAACCATGTGAAATATATAACCACCAAAGACGTACGGAAGACCAGGAGAAGACTACTCAACATTGTGTCATAACCTACATTGGCAAAGGATGCGAGGAAGAATAGATACACGTATATGTGTGAAAGAACCACATCTTGCACACCTAGAACAAACAAACCATTGTAATCAAATTTGCTGGGATAAAAAATAAAAAGTAAATTACAAATATGAACACGAAGTAATGAGACATAAAGTTAAAGGGCTTTTTCCTGGCACATTCCATTCTAATATACAACCTAGAACACCACTTCCATTAAGGCTCTGTTTCCCTAGTAACCAAATTTGGTAAAGGAGAAATGCTGCCACCTTGTGGCCGTATCCTGCAAGAGCAGCTTTAAAGTCACAGCCAACGGTCACTTAACATTCACAAGGACTCAGGGCTGTAAAGGACACTTGCCCTAAATATTTGTGCTGAAGTAGGGAATGGGCAAAAAATTCAAAATAGGCAAATGTTTCAAGAAGAGATTAGGAAGAGTTAAGTTTTACTCACACTCTTTTTAAAAAAAAAGAAAATGGATAAAAGCTCAACCTCAGGGAGTGTTAGACGCATGCAATCTAATCTACAAAAAGTTTCAACTTACACCAGTCGACTGACCATCAGCAAAAAGTCTACAAACAATAAATGCTGAAGGGGTTTTAGAGAACTGTGTACCCTCTGCCTGCTGGTGAGACGTAAAGGGGTAACAGCCAATAATGAGAACAGAAAGGAGCTGTGTTTAAAAGTAAAAATGGAGGTACTATTCAATCCAGCAGGCGCACCATTGGACCTCTCACCTGAGAAGACAAGAATCGAGAAGACACAGGCCGCAAAAGCTGCAGTGCAGCCTTATTCACCATAGCCAAGACAGTGAAGCAATCAAAATGTCCAACAACAGGTAAATGGATAAAGAAGAAGTGGTCCATGTACACAATGGAATATGAGCCATGGAAGACAATGAACCATTGCTCTTTGAGGCACCACAAATGAGTCTGGAGATAATCACGAAAGATGAGGTAAGTTGGAAAGCAAAAGACCTGTGTTCTATGATAGCACTTATAGGCGTTATCTAATAACTGACACAAATGAACATATTTCCACAGAGAAAGACACTCACAGACTTAGAAAACAAACTATGCTCATCTAAAACGACAGGTGGGGGGAATGGATAAATTAAGATTAGTGTTACTATATGTATACAAACACATATGATATACATATCTCAAAAAGACCAACCATATAGCAAGGGAAGTCTGCGGAACCCTCTGTAACATTTTACATGGGAAGAGGATCTGTACTTGAATAGACATATATAATGTACAAACGAACCAGATTGTGTACACCTAGGACAAACAATATTCTAAGCTTTACCCCAATTAAAACACTTTTAAAAACCAAGAAGAAATAATGACACATAAACTTGTGGGGGTATCGCCACGCACATTCCAATGGAATTTACAACCTAGGAACACGACTTCCAGAAAGGCTCTGCTGCCCTACTACCCAGATTTGGGAATGGAGAAATGCTGTCTCCTAGAGGCCACTTCCCACAACAGCAGCTTTAAACCCATTGCTAAAGGTCACTAAATATTCACCAAACTTGCAGTTCGGGAAATGACACCTGCTCTCTAAAAAAACGCTGGGGTGGAAAATCGACCAAATAATTCAAAAGAGGGCAACCTTCAAAGAAGACAATTTCAAGAGTTATATTGTACTGCCAATTGTTTCCTTTTTTTAACGGAAAAGAAAACGGCGGAGAAAAATGATGAGTTTTACGAATGTTCAAAGACATGCAAACCCAAATTACAAAAACCTATCAGCTCACAGCAGCCAGAAGGGCCATTAGCATAAATGCTGTAAACAATAAATGCTGAAGCGATTGTGGAGAAATGCGTACCCTGGACTCTAAGGGGGACGTGGTAAGAGCCACTAATGAAAACACAAAGAGGGTGCTTTGAAAAGGGAAACACGGTGCTACCAGTCAATCAATCACACCCACTGCTGGGCCTATCACCTGAGAAAATGAGAATCAAAAAGTCACAGGCTGGCAATCCTGCACTCCAACAATATTTACCATAGCCAACACTTGGAAGCAATGAAAATGTCCATCAACCGAGGAATGCACAAAGAAGAAGTGGTCCACGTACACAGTGGAAAATTACTCCAATAAAAAATAAAAATTAAATTTAAAAATCCAACGAAAGTAAGGAGACATCAGCTTGTGTGGGTTTGTCCGGGCACACTCCACTCTAATTTATAACCGAGAAACACCACAGGCCGCAAGGGCTTTTCCCTAGTTACCAGGGTGGGGAACATAGAAAGGCTGCCGCCCTCTGGCAGTTACCTGCAAAAGCAGTTTTAAAGCCTGTGCTAATGGTCATTTCATAGGAACAAGTACTGCAGAACTGTAAATGAAACCTGCCCTCAAAATGTCTTCAGGGAGGTAACGGCCAAAACATTTCAAAAGGTGACACGTACTTTAAGAGAACACTTTGAAGAACTAAGGGGTAATCACTGCTTGAAAAATAAAAAGGACATGCCTTAAAGCTCAATTTCAACGGATTATGAGGCACATGCGAATTCAACCACAAAGAGGTATCAGCTCACACTTGTCAGAATAACCATGAGCAAGAAAACTACAAACAATAAATGCTGAAGGTGTTGTGGAGAAATGCATACCCTCAACTTCAAGGGGGACATAAGTTGGAAAGGGCCACGAATGAGAACAGAATGGAGGTGCCTTAAAAAGGTCAACATTGAGCTACCATATGATCCAGCAGGCCCACTCCTCCACCTGTAATCTAAGAAGAGAGCATTGGAAAGACACAGGCAGGCAAATCTGCATTGCCCAGTATTACAATAGCCAAGATATGGAAGTAACCAAAAAGACCACCAACAGATGGGTGGGCAAAGAAGAACTCCTCCATGTACAGATGGAATATTCGCTAGTGAAAAAAATGAAACAATGCCATTTGCAGCACCATAGATGAGTCTAGACGTAATCACGCCACGTGTACTAAGTGAGAAAGCAAAAGGCACATATCCTATCATATCACTTTCAGGAGTTACTTAAAAATTGATACCAATGAAGATATTTCCACAGAGAAAGGCAATCACAGATTCATTAAAAAACTTATGGTTCACCAAATAGAAAGGGATGAGGATTGGATACATTGCCATATTGGGGTTAAGAGAGATATACAAACCATGTGAAATATATAACCACCAAAGACGTACGGAAGACCAGGAGAAGACTACTCAACATTGTGTCATAACCTACATTGGCAAAGGATGCGAGGAAGAATAGATACACGTATATGTGTGAAAGAACCACATCTTGCACACCTAGAACAAACAAACCATTGTAATCAAATTTGCTGGGATAAAAAATAAAAAGTAAATTACAAATATGAACAAGAAGTAATGAGACATAAAGTTAAAGGGCTTTTTCCTGGCACATTCCATTCTAATATACAACCTAGAACACCACTTCCATTAAGGCTCTGTTTCCCTAGTAACCAAATTTGGTAAAGGAGAAATGCTGCCACCTTGTGGCCGTATCCTGCAAGAGCAGCTTTAAAGTCACAGCCAACGGTCACTTAACATTCACAAGGACTCAGGGCTGTAAAGGACACTTGCCCTAAATATTTGTGCTGAAGTAGGGAATGGGCAAAAAATTCAAAACAGGCAAATGTTTCAAGAAGAGATTAGGAAGAGTTAAGTTTTACTCACACTCTTTTTAAAAAAAAAGAAAATGGATAAAAGCTCAACCTCAGGGAGTGTTAGACGCATGCAATCTAATCTACAAAAAGTTTCAACTTACACCAGTCGACTGACCATCAGCAAAAAGTCTACAAACAATAAATGCTGAAGGGGTTTTAGAGAACTGTGTACCCTCTGCCTGCTGGTGAGACGTAAAGGGGTAACAGCCAATAATGAGAACAGAAAGGAGCTGTGTTTAAAAGTAAAAATGGAGGTACTATTCAATCCAGCAGGCGCACCATTGGACCTCTCACCTGAGAAGACAAGAATCGAGAAGACACAGGCCGCAAAAGCTGCAGTGCAGCCTTATTCACAATAGCCAAGACAGTGAAGCAATCAAAATGTCCAACAACAGGTAAATGGATAAAGAAGAAGTGGTCCATGTACACAATGGAATATGAGCCATGGAAGACAATGAACCATTGCTCTTTGAGGCACCACAAATGAGTCTGGAGATAATCACGAAAGATGAGGTAAGTTGGAAAGCAAAAGACCTGTGTTCTATGATAGCACTTATAGGCGTTATCTAATAACTGACACAAATGAACATATTTCCACAGAGAAAGACACTCACAGACTTAGAAAACAAACTATGCTCATCTAAAACGACAGGTGGGGGGAATGGATAAATTAAGATTAGTGTTACTATATGTATACAAACACATATGATATACATATCTCAAAAAGACCAACCATATAGCAAGGGAAGTCTGCGGAACCCTCTGTAACATTTTACATGGGAAGAGGATCTGTACTTGAATAGACATATATAATGTACAAACGAACCAGATTGTGTACACCTAGGACAAACAATATTCTAAGCTTTACCCCAATTAAAACACTTTTAAAAACCAAGAAGAAATAATGACACATAAACTTGTGGGGGTTTCTCCACGCACATTCCAATGTAATTTACAACCTAGGAACACGACTTCCAGAAAGGCTCTGCTGCCCTACTACCCAGATTTGGGAATGGAGAAATGCTGCCTCCTAGAGGCCACTTCCCACAACAGCAGCTTTAAACCCATTGCTAAAGGTCACTAAATATTCACCAAACTTGCAGTTCGGGAAATGACACCTGCTCTCTAAAAAAACGCTGGGGTGGAAAATCGACCAAATAATTCAAAAGAGGGCAACATTCCAAGAAGACAATTTCAAGAGTTATATTGTACTGCCAATTGTTTCCTTTTTTTAACGGAAAAGAAAACGGCGGAGAAAAATGATGAGTTTTACGAATGTTCAAAGACATGCAAACCCAAATTACAAAAACCTATCAGCTCACAGCAGCCAGAAGGGCCATTAGCATCAATGCTGTAAACAATAAATGCTGAAGCGATTGTGGAGAAATGCGTACCCTCGATTCTAAGGGGGACGTGGTAAGAGCCACTAATGAAAACACAAAGAAGGTGCTTTGAAAAGGGAAACACGGTGCTACCAGTCAATCAATCACACCCACTGCTGGGCCTATCACCTGAGAAAATGAGAATCAAAAAGTCACAGGCTGGCAATCCTGCACTCCAACAATATTTACCATAGCCAACACTTGGAAGCAATGAAAATGTCCATCAACCGAGGAATGCACAAAGAAGAAGTGGTCCACGTACACAGTGGAAAATTACTCCAATAAAAAATAAAAATTAAATTTAAAAATCCAACGAAAGTAAGGAGACATCAGCTTGTGTGGGTTTGTCCGGGCACACTCCACTCTAATTTATAACCGAGAAACACCACAGGCCGCAAGGGCTTTTCCCTAGTTACCAGGGTGGGGAACATAGAAAGGCTGCCGCCCTCTGGCAGTTACCTGCAAAAGCAGTTTTAAAGCCTGTGCTAATGGTCATTTCATAGGAACAAGTACTGCAGAACTGTAAATGAAACCTGCCCTCAAAATGTCTTCAGGGAGGTAACGGCCAAAACATTTCAAAAGGTGACACGTACGTTAAGAGAACACTTTGAAGAACTAAGGGGTAATCACTGCTTGAAAAATAAAAAGGACATGCCTTAAAGCTCAATTTCAACGGATTATGAGGCACATGCGGATTCAACCACAAAGAGGTATCAGCTCACACTTGTCAGAATAACCATGAGCAAGAAAACTACAAACAATAAATGCTGAAGGTGTTGTGGAGAAATGCATACCCTCAACTTCAAGGGGGACATAAGTTGGAAAGGGCCACGAATGAGAACAGAATGGAGGTGCCTTAAAAAGGTCAACATTGAGCTACCATATGATCCAGCAGGCCCACTCCTCCACCTGTAATCTAAGAAGAGAGCATTGGAAAGACACAGGCAGGCAAATCTGCATTGCCCAGTATTACAATAGCCAAGATATGGAAGTAACCAAAAAGACCACCAACAGATGGGTGGGCAAAGAAGAACTCCTCCATGTACAGATGGAATATTCGCTAGTGAAAAAAATGAAACAATGCCATTTGCAGCACCATAGATGAGTCTAGACGTAATCACGCCACATGTAGTAAGTGAGAAAGCAAAAGGCACATATCCTATCATATCACTTTTAGGAGTTACTTAAAAATTGATACCAATGAAGATATTTCCACAGAGAAAGGCAATCACAGATTCATTAAAAAACTTATGGTTGGGCTTCCCTGGTGGCGCAGTGGTTAGGAATCCGCCTGCCAATGCAGGGAACACGGGTTCGTGCCCCGGTCCGGGAAGATCCCACATGCCGCGGAGCGGCTAGGCCCGTGAGCCACAACTACTGAGCCTGCGCGTCTGGAGCCTGTGCTCCGCAACAAGAGAGGCCGCAACAGTGAGAGGCCCGCGCACCGCGATGAAGAGTGGCCCCCGCTTGCCGCAACTAGAGAAAGCCCTCGCACAGAAACGAAGACCCAACACAGCCAAAAATAAATAAATAAATAAATTTATTAAAAAAAAAAAAAAAAAAAAAAAAAAAAAAAAAACTTATGGTTCACCAAATAGAAAGGGATGAGGATTGGATACATTGCCATATTGGGGTTAAGAGAGATATACAAACCATGTGAAATATATAACCACCAAAGACGTACGGAAGACCAGGAGAAGACTACTCAACATTGTGTCATAACCTACATTGGCAAAGGATGCGAGGAAGAATAGATACACGTATATGTGTGAAAGAACCACATCTTGCACACCTAGAACAAACAAACCATTGTAATCAAATTTGCTGGGATAAAAAATAAAAAGTAAATTACAAATATGAACAAGAAGTAATGAGACATAAAGTTAAAGGGCTTTTTCCTGGCACATTCCATTCTAATATACAACCTAGAACACCACTTCCATTAAGGCTCTGTTTCCCTAGTAACCAAATTTGGTAAAGGAGAAATGCTGCCACCTTGTGGCCGTATCCTGCAAGAGCAGCTTTAAAGTCACAGCCAACGGTCACTTAACATTCACAAGGACTCAGGGCTGTAAAGGACACTTGCCCTAAATATTTGTGCTGAAGTAGGGAATGGGCAAAAAATTCAAAACAGGCAAATGTTTCAAGAAGAGATTAGGAAGAGTTAAGTTTTACTCACACTCTTTTTAAAAAAAAAGAAAATGGATAAAAGCTCAACCTCAGGGAGTGTTAGACGCATGCAATCTAATCTACAAAAAGTTTCAACTTACACCAGTCGACTGACCATCAGCAAAAAGTCTACAAACAATAAATGCTGAAGGGGTTTTAGAGAACTGTGTACCCTCTGCCTGCTGGTGAGACGTAAAGGGGTAACAGCCAATAATGAGAACAGAAAGGAGCTGTGTTTAAAAGTAAAAATGGAGGTACTATTCAATCCAGCAGGCGCACCATTGGACCTCTCACCTGAGAAGACAAGAATCGAGAAGACACAGGCCGCAAAAGCTGCAGTGCAGCCTTATTCACAATAGCCAAGACAGTGAAGCAATCAAAATGTCCAACAACAGGTAAATGGATAAAGAAGAAGTGGTCCATGTACACAATGGAATATGAGCCATGGAAGACAATGAACCATTGCTCTTTGAGGCACCACAAATGAGTCTGGAGATAATCACGAAAGATGAGGTAAGTTGGAAAGCAAAAGACCTGTGTTCTATGATAGCACTTATAGGCGTTATCTAATAACTGACACAAATGAACATATTTCCACAGAGAAAGACACTCACAGACTTAGAAAACAAACTATGCTCATCTAAAACGACAGGTGGGGGGAATGGATAAATTAAGATTAGTGTTACTATATGTATACAAACACATATGATATACATATCTCAAAAAGACCAACCATATAGCAAGGGAAGTCTGCGGAACCCTCTGTAACATTTTACATGGGAAGAGGATCTGTACTTGAATAGACATATATAATGTACAAACGAACCAGATTGTGTACACCTAGGACAAACAATATTCTAAGCTTTACCCCAATTAAAACACTTTTAAAAACCAAGAAGAAATAATGACACATAAACTTGTGGGGGTTTCTCCACGCACATTCCAATGTAATTTACAACCTAGGAACACGACTTCCAGAAAGGCTCTGCTGCCCTACTACCCAGATTTGGGAATGGAGAAATGCTGCCTCCTAGAGGCCACTTCCCACAACAGCAGCTTTAAACCCATTGCTAAAGGTCACTAAATATTCACCAAACTTGCAGTTCGGGAAATGACACCTGCTCTCTAAAAAAACGCTGGGGTGGAAAATCGACCAAATAATTCAAAAGAGGGCAACATTCCAAGAAGACAATTTCAAGAGTTATATTGTACTGCCAATTGTTTCCTTTTTTTAACGGAAAAGAAAACGGCGGAGAAAAATGATGAGTTTTACGAATGTTCAAAGACATGCAAACCCAAATTACAAAAACCTATCAGCTCACAGCAGCCAGAAGGGCCATTAGCATCAATGCTGTAAACAATAAATGCTGAAGCGATTGTGGAGAAATGCGTACCCTCGATTCTAAGGGGGACGTGGTAAGAGCCACTAATGAAAACACAAAGAAGGTGCTTTGAAAAGGGAAACACGGTGCTACCAGTCAATCAATCACACCCACTGCTGGGCCTATCACCTGAGAAAATGAGAATCAAAAAGTCACAGGCTGGCAATCCTGCACTCCAACAATATTTACCATAGCCAACACTTGGAAGCAATGAAAATGTCCATCAACCGAGGAATGCACAAAGAAGAAGTGGTCCACGTACACAGTGGAAAATTACTCCAATAAAAAATAAAAATTAAATTTAAAAATCCAACGAAAGTAAGGAGACATCAGCTTGTGTGGGTTTGTCCGGGCACACTCCACTCTAATTTATAACCGAGAAACACCACAGGCCGCAAGGGCTTTTCCCTAGTTACCAGGGTGGGGAACATAGAAAGGCTGCCGCCCTCTGGCAGTTACCTGCAAAAGCAGTTTTAAAGCCTGTGCTAATGGTCATTTCATAGGAACAAGTACTGCAGAACTGTAAATGAAACCTGCCCTCAAAATGTCTTCAGGGAGGTAACGGCCAAAACATTTCAAAAGGTGACACGTACGTTAAGAGAACACTTTGAAGAACTAAGGGGTAATCACTGCTTGAAAAATAAAAAGGACATGCCTTAAAGCTCAATTTCAACGGATTATGAGGCACATGCGGATTCAACCACAAAGAGGTATCAGCTCACACTTGTCAGAATAACCATGAGCAAGAAAACTACAAACAATAAATGCTGAAGGTGTTGTGGAGAAATGCATACCCTCAACTTCAAGGGGGACATAAGTTGGAAAGGGCCACGAATGAGAACAGAATGGAGGTGCCTTAAAAAGGTCAACATTGAGCTACCATATGATCCAGCAGGCCCACTCCTCCACCTGTAATCTAAGAAGAGAGCATTGGAAAGACACAGGCAGGCAAATCTGCATTGCCCAGTATTACAATAGCCAAGATATGGAAGTAACCAAAAAGACCACCAACAGATGGGTGGGCAAAGAAGAACTCCTCCATGTACAGATGGAATATTCGCTAGTGAAAAAAATGAAACAATGCCATTTGCAGCACCATAGATGAGTCTAGACGTAATCACGCCACATGTAGTAAGTGAGAAAGCAAAAGGCACATATCCTATCATATCACTTTTAGGAGTTACTTAAAAATTGATACCAATGAAGATATTTCCACAGAGAAAGGCAATCACAGATTCATTAAAAAACTTATGGTTCACCAAATAGAAAGGGATGAGGATTGGATACATTGCCATATTGGGGTTAAGAGAGATATACAAACCATGTGAAATATATAACCACCAAAGACGTACGGAAGACCAGGAGAAGACTACTCAACATTGTGTCATAACCTACATTGGCAAAGGATGCGAGGAAGAATAGATACACGTATATGTGTGAAAGAACCACATCTTGCACACCTAGAACAAACAAACCATTGTAATCAAATTTGCTGGGATAAAAAATAAAAAGTAAATTACAAATATGAACAAGAAGTAATGAGACATAAAGTTAAAGGGCTTTTTCCTGGCACATTCCATTCTAATATACAACCTAGAACACCACTTCCATTAAGGCTCTGTTTCCCTAGTAACCAAATTTGGTAAAGGAGAAATGCTGCCACCTTGTGGCCGTATCCTGCAAGAGCAGCTTTAAAGTCACAGCCAACGGTCACTTAACATTCACAAGGACTCAGGGCTGTAAAGGACACTTGCCCTAAATATTTGTGCTGAAGTAGGGAATGGGCAAAAAATTCAAAACAGGCAAATGTTTCAAGAAGAGATTAGGAAGAGTTAAGTTTTACTCACACTCTTTTTAAAAAAAAAGAAAATGGATAAAAGCTCAACCTCAGGGAGTGTTAGACGCATGCAATCTAATCTACAAAAAGTTTCAACTTACACCAGTCGACTGACCATCAGCAAAAAGTCTACAAACAATAAATGCTGAAGGGGTTTTAGAGAACTGTGTACCCTCTGCCTGCTGGTGAGACGTAAAGGGGTAACAGCCAATAATGAGAACAGAAAGGAGCTGTGTTTAAAAGTAAAAATGGAGGTACTATTCAATCCAGCAGGCGCACCATTGGACCTCTCACCTGAGAAGACAAGAATCGAGAAGACACAGGCCGCAAAAGCTGCAGTGCAGCCTTATTCACAATAGCCAAGACAGTGAAGCAATCAAAATGTCCAACAACAGGTAAATGGATAAAGAAGAAGTGGTCCATGTACACAATGGAATATGAGCCATGGAAGACAATGAACCATTGCTCTTTGAGGCACCACAAATGAGTCTGGAGATAATCACGAAAGATGAGGTAAGTTGGAAAGCAAAAGACCTGTGTTCTATGATAGCACTTATAGGCGTTATCTAATAACTGACACAAATGAACATATTTCCACAGAGAAAGACACTCACAGACTTAGAAAACAAACTATGCTCATCTAAAACGACAGGTGGGGGGAATGGATAAATTAAGATTAGTGTTACTATATGTATACAAACACATATGATATACATATCTCAAAAAGACCAACCATATAGCAAGGGAAGTCTGCGGAACCCTCTGTAACATTTTACATGGGAAGAGGATCTGTACTTGAATAGACATATATAATGTACAAACGAACCAGATTGTGTACACCTAGGACAAACAATATTCTAAGCTTTACCCCAATTAAAACACTTTTAAAAACCAAGAAGAAATAATGACACATAAACTTGTGGGGGTTTCTCCACGCACATTCCAATGTAATTTACAACCTAGGAACACGACTTCCAGAAAGGCTCTGCTGCCCTACTACCCAGATTTGGGAATGGAGAAATGCTGCCTCCTTGAGGCCACTTCCCACAACAGCAGCTTTAAACCCATTGCTAAAGGTCACTAAATATTCACCAAACTTGCAGTTCGGGAAATGACACCTGCTCTCTAAAAAAACGCTGGGGTGGAAAATCGACCAAATAATTCAAAAGAGGGCAACCTTCAAAGAAGACAATTTCAAGAGTTATATTGTACTGCCAATTGTTTCCTTTTTTTAACGGAAAAGAAAACGGCGGAGAAAAATGATGAGTTTTACGAATGTTCAAAGACATGCAAACCCAAATTACAAAAACCTATCAGCTCACAGCAGCCAGAAGGGCCATTAGCATCAATGCTGTAAACAATAAATGCTGAAGCGATTGTGGAGAAATGCGTACCCTGGACTCTAAGGGGGACGTGGTAAGAGCCACTAATGAAAACACAAAGAGGGTGCTTTGAAAAGGGAAACACGGTGCTACCAGTCAATCAATCACACCCACTGCTGGGCCTATCACCTGAGAAAATGAGAATCAAAAAGTCACAGGCTGGCAATCCTGCACTCCAACAATATTTACCATAGCCAACACTTGGAAGCAATGAAAATGTCCATCAACCGAGGAATGCACAAAGAAGAAGTGGTCCACGTACACAGTGGAAAATTACTCCAATAAAAAATAAAAATTAAATTTAAAAATCCAACGAAAGTAAGGAGACATCAGCTTGTGTGGGTTTGTCCGGGCACACTCCACTCTAATTTATAACCGAGAAACACCACAGGCCGCAAGGGCTTTTCCCTAGTTACCAGGGTGGGGAACATAGAAAGGCTGCCGCCCTCTGGCAGTTACCTGCAAAAGCAGTTTTAAAGCCTGTGCTAATGGTCATTTCATAGGAACAAGTACTGCAGAACTGTAAATGAAACCTGCCCTCAAAATGTCTTCAGGGAGGTAACGGCCAAAACATTTCAAAAGGTGACACGTACTTTAAGAGAACACTTTGAAGAACTAAGGGGTAATCACTGCTTGAAAAATAAAAAGGACATGCCTTAAAGCTCAATTTCAACGGATTATGAGGCACATGCGAATTCAACCACAAAGAGGTATCAGCTCACACTTGTCAGAATAACCATGAGCAAGAAAACTACAAACAATAAATGCTGAAGGTGTTGTGGAGAAATGCATACCCTCAACTTCAAGGGGGACATAAGTTGGAAAGGGCCACGAATGAGAACAGAATGGAGGTGCCTTAAAAAGGTCAACATTGAGCTACCATATGATCCAGCAGGCCCACTCCTCCACCTGTAATCTAAGAAGAGAGCATTGGAAAGACACAGGCAGGCAAATCTGCATTGCCCAGTATTACAATAGCCAAGATATGGAAGTAACCAAAAAGACCACCAACAGATGGGTGGGCAAAGAAGAACTCCTCCATGTACAGATGGAATATTCGCTAGTGAAAAAAATGAAACAATGCCATTTGCAGCACCATAGATGAGTCTAGACGTAATCACGCCACATGTAGTAAGTGAGAAAGCAAAAGGCACATATCCTATCATATCACTTTTAGGAGTTACTTAAAAATTGATACCAATGAAGATATTTCCACAGAGAAAGGCAATCACAGATTCATTAAAAAACTTATGGTTCACCAAATAGAAAGGGATGAGGATTGGATACATTGCCATATTGGGGTTAAGAGAGATATACAAACCATGTGAAATATATAACCACCAAAGACGTACGGAAGACCAGGAGAAGACTACTCAACATTGTGTCATAACCTACATTGGCAAAGGATGCGAGGAAGAATAGATACACGTATATGTGTGAAAGAACCACATCTTGCACACCTAGAACAAACAAACCATTGTAATCAAATTTGCTGGGATAAAAAATAAAAAGTAAATTACAAATATGAACACGAAGTAATGAGACATAAAGTTAAAGGGCTTTTTCGTGTCACATTCCATTCTAATATACAACCTAGAACACCACTTCCATTAAGGCTCTGTTTCCCTAGTAACCAAATTTGGTAAAGGAGAAATGCTGCCACCTTGTGGCCGTATCCTGCAAGAGCAGCTTTAAAGTCACAGCCAACGGTCACTTAACATTCACAAGGACTCAGGGCTGTAAAGGACACTTGCCCTAAATATTTGTGCTGAAGTAGGGAATGGGCAAAAAATTCAAAATAGGCAAATGTTTCAAGAAGAGATTAGGAAGAGTTAAGTTTTACTCACACTCTTTTTAAAAAAAAAGAAAATGGATAAAAGCTCAACCTCAGGGAGTGTTAGACGCATGCAATCTAATCTACAAAAAGTTTCAACTTACACCAGTCGACTGACCATCAGCAAAAAGTCTACAAACAATAAATGCTGAAGGGGTTTTAGAGAACTGTGTACCCTCTGCCTGCTGGTGAGACGTAAAGGGGTAACAGCCAATAATGAGAACAGAAAGGAGCTTTGTTTAAAAGTAAAAATGGAGGTACTATTCAATCCAGCAGGCGCACCATTGGACCTCTCACCTGAGAAGACAAGAATCGAGAAGACACAGGCCGCAAAAGCTGCAGTGCAGCCTTATTCACAATAGCCAAGACAGTGAAGCAATCAAAATGTCCAACAACAGGTAAATGGATAAAGAAGAAGTGGTCCATGTACACAATGGAATATGAGCCATGGAAGACAATGAACCATTGCTCTTTGAGGCACCACAAATGAGTCTGGAGATAATCACGAAAGATGAGGTAAGTTGGAAAGCAAAAGACCTGTGTTCTATGATAGCACTTATAGGCGTTATCTAATAACTGACACAAATGAACATATTTCCACAGAGAAAGACACTCACAGACTTAGAAAACAAACTATGCTCATCTAAAACGACAGGTGGGGGGAATGGATAAATTAAGATTAGTGTTACTATATGTATACAAACACATATGATATACATATCTCAAAAAGACCAACCATATAGCAAGGGAAGTCTGCGGAACCCTCTGTAACATTTTACATGGGAAGAGGATCTGTACTTGAATAGACATATATAATGTACAAACGAACCAGATTGTGTACACCTAGGACAAACAATATTCTAAGCTTTACCCCAATTAAAACACTTTTAAAAACCAAGAAGAAATAATGACACATAAACTTGTGGGGGTATCGCCACGCACATTCCAATGGAATTTACAACCTAGGAACACGACTTCCAGAAAGGCTCTGCTGCCCTACTACCCAGATTTGGGAATGGAGAAATGCTGTCTCCTAGAGGCCACTTCCCACAACAGCAGCTTTAAACCCATTGCTAAAGGTCACTAAATATTCACCAAACTTGCAGTTCGGGAAATGACACCTGCTCTCTAAAAAAACGCTGGGGTGGAAAATCGACCAAATAATTCAAAAGAGGGCAACCTTCAAAGAAGACAATTTCAAGAGTTATATTGTACTGCCAATTGTTTCCTTTTTTTAACGGAAAAGAAAACGGCGGAGAAAAATGATGAGTTTTACGAATGTTCAAAGACATGCAAACCCAAATTACAAAAACCTATCAGCTCACAGCAGCCAGAAGGGCCATTAGCATAAATGCTGTAAACAATAAATGCTGAAGCGATTGTGGAGAAATGCGTACCCTGGACTCTAAGGGGGACGTGGTAAGAGCCACTAATGAAAACACAAAGAGGGTGCTTTGAAAAGGGAAACACGGTGCTACCAGTCAATCAATCACACCCACTGCTGGGCCTATCACCTGAGAAAATGAGAATCAAAAAGTCACAGGCTGGCAATCCTGCACTCCAACAATATTTACCATAGCCAACACTTGGAAGCAATGAAAATGTCCATCAACCGAGGAATGCACAAAGAAGAAGTGGTCCACGTACACAGTGGAAAATTACTCCAATAAAAAATAAAAATTAAATTTAAAAATCCAACGAAAGTAAGGAGACATCAGCTTGTGTGGGTTTGTCCGGGCACACTCCACTCTAATTTATAACCGAGAAACACCACAGGCCGCAAGGGCTTTTCCCTAGTTACCAGGGTGGGGAACATAGAAAGGCTGCCGCCCTCTGGCAGTTACCTGCAAAAGCAGTTTTAAAGCCTGTGCTAATGGTCATTTCATAGGAACAAGTACTGCAGAACTGTAAATGAAACCTGCCCTCAAAATGTCTTCAGGGAGGTAACGGCCAAAACATTTCAAAAGGTGACACGTACTTTAAGAGAACACTTTGAAGAACTAAGGGGTAATCACTGCTTGAAAAATAAAAAGGACATGCCTTAAAGCTCAATTTCAACGGATTATGAGGCACATGCGAATTCAACCACAAAGAGGTATCAGCTCACACTTGTCAGAATAACCATGAGCAAGAAAACTACAAACAATAAATGCTGAAGGTGTTGTGGAGAAATGCATACCCTCAACTTCAAGGGGGACATAAGTTGGAAAGGGCCACGAATGAGAACAGAATGGAGGTGCCTTAAAAAGGTCAACATTGAGCTACCATATGATCCAGCAGGCCCACTCCTCCACCTGTAATCTAAGAAGAGAGCATTGGAAAGACACAGGCAGGCAAATCTGCATTGCCCAGTATTACAATAGCCAAGATATGGAAGTAACCAAAAAGACTACCAACAGATGGGTGGGCAAAGAAGAACTCCTCCATGTACAGATGGAATATTCGCTAGTGAAAAAAATGAAACAATGCCATTTGCAGCACCATAGATGAGTCTAGACGTAATCACGCCACATGTAGTAAGTGAGAAAGCAAAAGGCACATATCCTATCATATCACTTTTAGGAGTTACTTAAAAATTGATACCAATGAAGATATTTCCACAGAGAAAGGCAATCACAGATTCATTAAAAAACTTATGGTTCACCAAATAGAAAGGGATGAGGATTGGATACATTGCCATATTGGGGTTAAGAGAGATATACAAACCATGTGAAATATATAACCACCAAAGACGTACGGAAGACCAGGAGAAGACTACTCAACATTGTGTCATAACCTACATTGGCAAAGGATGCGAGGAAGAATAGATACACGTATATGTGTGAAAGAACCACATCTTGCACACCTAGAACAAACAAACCATTGTAATCAAATTTGCTGGGATAAAAAATAAAAAGTAAATTACAAATATGAACACGAAGTAATGAGACATAAAGTTAAAGGGCTTTTTCCTGGCACATTCCATTCTAATATACAACCTAGAACACCACTTCCATTAAGGCTCTGTTTCCCTAGTAACCAAATTTGGTAAAGGAGAAATGCTGCCACCTTGTGGCCGTATCCTGCAAGAGCAGCTTTAAAGTCACAGCCAACGGTCACTTAACATTCACAAGGACTCAGGGCTGTAAAGGACACTTGCCCTAAATATTTGTGCTGAAGTAGGGAATGGGCAAAAAATTCAAAACAGGCAAATGTTTCAAGAAGAGATTAGGAAGAGTTAAGTTTTACTCACACTCTTTTTAAAAAAAAAGAAAATGGATAAAAGCTCAACCTCAGGGAGTGTTAGACGCATGCAATCTAATCTACAAAAAGTTTCAACTTACACCAGTCGACTGACCATCAGCAAAATGTCTACAAACAATAAATGCTGAAGGGGTTTTAGAGAACTGTGTACCCTCTGCCTGCTGGTGAGACGTAAAGGGGTAACAGCCAATAATGAGAACAGAAAGGAGCTGTGTTTAAAAGTAAAAATGGAGGTACTATTCAATCCAGCAGGCGCACCATTGGACCTCTCACCTGAGAAGACAAGAATCGAGAAGACACAGGCCGCAAAAGCTGCAGTGCAGCCTTATTCACCATAGCCAAGACAGTGAAGCAATCAAAATGTCCAACAACAGGTAAATGGATAAAGAAGAAGTGGTCCATGTACACAATGGAATATGAGCCATGGAAGACAATGAACCATTGCTCTTTGAGGCACCACAAATGAGTCTGGAGATAATCACGAAAGATGAGGTAAGTTGGAAAGCAAAAGACCTGTGTTCTATGATAGCACTTATAGGCGTTATCTAATAACTGACACAAATGAACATATTTCCACAGAGAAAGACACTCACAGACTTAGAAAACAAACTATGCTCATCTAAAACGACAGGTGGGGGGAATGGATAAATTAAGATTAGTGTTACTATATGTATACAAACACATATGATATACATATCTCAAAAAGACCAACCATATAGCAAGGGAAGTCTGCGGAACCCTCTGTAACATTTTACATGGGAAGAGGATCTGTACTTGAATAGACATATATAATGTACAAACGAACCAGATTGTGTACACCTAGGACAAACAATATTCTAAGCTTTACCCCAATTAAAACACTTTTAAAAACCAAGAAGAAATAATGACACATAAACTTGTGGGGGTTTCTCCACGCACATTCCAATGTAATTTACAACCTAGGAACACGACTTCCAGAAAGGCTCTGCTGCCCTACTACCCAGATTTGGGAATGGAGAAATGCTGCCTCCTAGAGGCCACTTCCCACAACAGCAGCTTTAAACCCATTGCTAAAGGTCACTAAATATTCACCAAACTTGCAGTTCGGGAAATGACACCTGCTCTCTAAAAAAACGCTGGGGTGGAAAATCGACCAAATAATTCAAAAGAGGGCAACATTCCAAGAAGACAATTTCAAGAGTTATATTGTACTGCCAATTGTTTCCTTTTTTTAACGGAAAAGAAAACGGCGGAGAAAAATGATGAGTTTTACGAATGTTCAAAGACATGCAAACCCAAATTACAAAAACCTATCAGCTCACAGCAGCCAGAAGGGCCATTAGCATCAATGCTGTAAACAATAAATGCTGAAGCGATTGTGGAGAAATGCGTACCCTCGATTCTAAGGGGGACGTGGTAAGAGCCACTAATGAAAACACAAAGAAGGTGCTTTGAAAAGGGAAACACGGTGCTACCAGTCAATCAATCACACCCACTGCTGGGCCTATCACCTGAGAAAATGAGAATCAAAAAGTCACAGGCTGGCAATCCTGCACTCCAACAATATTTACCATAGCCAACACTTGGAAGCAATGAAAATGTCCATCAACCGAGGAATGCACAAAGAAGAAGTGGTCCACGTACACAGTGGAAAATTACTCCAATAAAAAATAAAAATTAAATTTAAAAATCCAACGAAAGTAAGGAGACATCAGCTTGTGTGGGTTTGTCCGGGCACACTCCACTCTAATTTATAACCGAGAAACACCACAGGCCGCAAGGGCTTTTCCCTAGTTACCAGGGTGGGGAACATAGAAAGGCTGCCGCCCTCTGGCAGTTACCTGCAAAAGCAGTTTTAAAGCCTGTGCTAATGGTCATTTCATAGGAACAAGTACTGCAGAACTGTAAATGAAACCTGCCCTCAAAATGTCTTCAGGGAGGTAACGGCCAAAACATTTCAAAAGGTGACACGTACGTTAAGAGAACACTTTGAAGAACTAAGGGGTAATCACTGCTTGAAAAATAAAAAGGACATGCCTTAAAGCTCAATTTCAACGGATTATGAGGCACATGCGGATTCAACCACAAAGAGGTATCAGCTCACACTTGTCAGAATAACCATGAGCAAGAAAACTACAAACAATAAATGCTGAAGGTGTTGTGGAGAAATGCATACCCTCAACTTCAAGGGGGACGTAAGTTGGAAAGGGCCACGAATGAGAACAGAATGGAGGTGCCTTAAAAAGGTCAACATTGAGCTACCATATGATCCAGCAGGCCCACTCCTCCACCTGTAATCTAAGAAGAGAGAATTGGAAAGACACAGGCTGGCAAATCTGCATTGCCCAGTATTACAATAGCCAAGATATGGACGTAACCACAAAGACCACCAACAGATGGGTGGGCAAAGAAGAACTCCTCCATGTACAGATGGAATATTCGCTAGTGAAAAAAATGAAACAATGCCATTTGCAGCACCATAGATGAGTCTAGACGTAATCACGCCCCGTGTAGTAAGTGAGAAAGCAAAAGGCACATATCCTATCATATCACTTTCAGGAGTTACTTAAAAATTGATACCAATGAAGATATTTCCACAGAGAAAGGCAATCACAGATTCATTAAAAAACTTATGGTTCACCAAATAGAAAGGGATGAGGATTGGATACATTGCCATATTGGGGTTAACAGAGATATACAAACCATGTGAAATATATAACCACCAAAGACGTACGGAAGACCAGGAGAAGACTGCTCAACATTGTGTCATAACCTACATTGGCAAAGGATGCGAGGAAGAATAGATACACGTATATGTGTGAAAGATCCATATCTTGCACACCTAGAACAAACAAACCATTGTAATCAAATTTGCTGGGATAAAAAATAAAAAGTAAATTACAAATATGAACAAGAAGTAATGAGACATAAAGTTAAAGGGCTTTTTCCTGGCACATTCCATTCTAATATACAACCTAGAACACCACTTCCATTAAGGCTCTGTTTCCCTAGTAACCAAATTTGGTAAAGGAGAAATGCTGCCACCTTGTGGCCGTATCTTGCAAGAGCAGCTTCAAAGTCACAGCTAATGGTCACTTAACATTCACAAGGACTCAGGGCTGTAAAGGACACTTGCCCTAAATATTTGTGCTGAAGTAGGGAATGGACAAAATATTCAAAACAGGCAAATGTTTCAAGAAGAGATTATGAAGACTTAAGTTTTACTCACACTCTTTTTAAAAAAAAGGAAAATGGATAAAAGCTCAACCTCAGGGAGTGTTAGACGCATGCAATCTAATCTACAAAAAGTTTCAACTTACACCAGTCGACTGACCATCAGCAAAATGTCTACAAACAATAAATGCTGAAGGGGTTTTAGAGAACTGTGTACCCTCTGCCTGCTGGTGAGACGTAAAGGGGTAACAGCCAATAATGAGAACAGAAAGGAGCTGTGTTTAAAAGTAAAAATGGAGGTACTATTCAATCCAGCAGGCGCACCATTGGACCTCTCACCTGAGAAGACAAGAATCGAGAAGACACAGGCCGCAAAAGCTGCAGTGCAGCCTTATTCAAAATAGCCAAGACAGTGAAGCAATCAAAATGTCCAACAACAGGTAAATGGATAAAGAAGAAGTGGTCCATGTACACAATGGAATATTAGCCATGGAAGACAATGAACCATTGCTCTTTGAGGCACCACAAATGAGTCTGGAGATAATCACGAAAGATGAGGTAAGTTGGAAAGCAAAAGACCTGTGTTCTATGATAGTACTTATAGGCGTTATCTAATAACTGACACATATGAACATATTTCCACAGAGAAAGACACTCACAGATTTAGAAAACAAACTATGCTCATCTAAAGCGACAGGTGGGGGGAATGGATAAATTAAGATTAGTGTTACTATATGTATACAAACACATATGATATACATATCTCAAAAAGACCAACCATATAGCAAGGGAAGTCTGCAGAACCCTCTGTAACATTTTACATGGGAAGAGGATCTGTACTTCAATAGACATATATAATGTACAAATGAACCAGATTGTGTACACCTAGGACAAACAATATTCTAAGCTTTACCCCAATTAAAACACTTTTAAAAACCAAGAAGAAATAATGACACATAAACTTATGGGGGTTTCTCCACGCACATTCCAATGGAATTTACAACCTAGGAACACGACTTCCAGAAAGGCTCTGCTGCCCTACTACCCAGATTTGGGAATGGAGAAATGCTGCCTCCTTGAGGCCACTTCCCACAACAGCAGCTTTAAACCCATTGCTAAAGGTCACTAAATATTCACCAAACTTGCAGTTCGGGAAATGACACCTGCTCTCTAAAAAAACGCTGGGGTGGAAAATCGACCAAATAATTCAAAAGAGGGCAACCTTCAAAGAAGACAATTTCAAGAGTTATATTGTACTGCCAATTGTTTCCTTTTTTTAATGGAAAAGAAAACGGCGGAGAAAAATGATGAGTTTTACGAATTTTCAAAGACATGCAAACCCAAATTACAAAAACCTATCAGCTCACAGCAGCCAGAAGGGCCATTAGCATAAATGCTGTAAACAATAAATGCTGAAGCGATTTTGGAGAAATGCGTACCCTCGATTCTAAGGGGCACGTGGTAAGAGCCACTAATGAAAACACAAAGAGGGTGCTTTGAAAAGGGAAACACGGTGCTACCAGTCAATCAATCACACCCACTGCTGGGCCTATCACCTGAGAAAATGAGAATCAAGAATTCACAGGCTGGCAATCCTGCACTCCAACAATATTTACCATAGCCAACACTTGGAAGCAATGAAAATGTCCATCAACCGAGGAATGCACAAAGAAGAAGTGGTCCACGTACACAGTGGAAAATTACTCCAATAAAAAATAAAAATTAAATTTAAAAATCCAACAAAAGTAAGGAGACATCAGCTTGTGTGGGTTTGTCCGGGCACACTCCACTCTAATTTATAACCGAGAAACACCACAGGCTGCAAGGGCTTTTCCCTAGGTACGAGGGTGGGGAACATAGAAAGGCTGCCGCCCTCTGGCAGTTACCTGCAAAAGCAGTTTTAAAGCCTGTGCTAATGGTCATTTCATAGGAACAAGTACTGCAGAACTGTAAATGAAACCTGCCCTCAAAATGTCTTCAGGGAGGTAATGGCCAAAACATTTCAAAAGGTGACACGTACGTTAAGAGAACACTTTGAAGAACTAAGGGGTAATCACTGCTTGAAAAATAAAAAGGACATGCCTTAAAGCTCAATTTCAACGGATTATGAGGCACATGCGAATTCAACCACAAAGAGGTATCAGCTCACACTTGTCAGAATAACCATGAGCAAGAAAACTACAAACAATAAATGCTGAAGGTGTTGTGGAGAAATGCATACCCTCAACTTCAAGGGGGACGTAAGTTGGAAAGGGCCACGAATGAGAACAGAATGGAGGTGCCTTAAAAAGGTCAACATGGAGCTACCATATGATCCAGCAGGCCCACTCCTCCACCTGTAATCTAAGAAGAGAGAATTGGAAAGACACAGGCTGGCAAATCTGCATTGCCCAGTATTACAGTAGCCAAGATATGGAAGTAACCAAAAAGACCACCAACAGATGGGTGGGCAAAGAAGAACTCCTCCATGTACAGATGGAATATTCGCTAGTGAAAAAAATGAAACAATGCCATTTGCAGCACCATAGATGAGTCTAGACGTAATCACGCCACGTGTAGCAAGTGAGAAAGCAAAAGGCACATATCCTATCATATCACTTTCAGGAGTTACTTAAAAATTGATACCAATGAAGATATTTCCACAGAGAAAGGCAATCACAGATTCATTAAAAAACTTATGGTTCACCAAATAGAAAGGGATGAGGATTGGATACATTGCCATATTGGGGTTAACAGAGATATACAAACCATGTGAAATATATAACCACCAAAGACGTACGGAAGACCAGGAGAAGACTGCTCAACATTGTGTCATAACCTACATTGGCAAAGGATGCGAGGAAGAATAGATACACGTATATGTGTGAAAGATCCATATCTTGCACACCTAGAACAAACAAACCATTGTAATCAAATTTGCTGGGATAAAAAATAAAAAGTAAATTACAAATATGAACAAGAAGTAATGAGACATAAAGTTAAAGGGCTTTTTCCTGGCACATTCCATTCTAATATACAACCTAGAACACCACTTCCATTAAGGCTCTGTTTCCCTAGTAACCAAATTTGGTAAAGCAGAAATGCTGCCACCTTGTGGCCGTATCTTGCAAGAGCAGCTTCAAAGTCACAGCTAATGGTCACTTAACATTCACAAGGACTCAGGGCTGTAAAGGACACTTGCCCTAAATATTTGTGCTGAAGTAGGGAATGGACAAAAAATTCAAAACAGGCAAATGTTTCAAGAAGAGATTAGGAAGAGTTAAGTTTAACTCACACTCTTTTTTAAAAAAAGGAAAATGGATAAAAGCTCAACCTCAGGGAGTGTTAGACGCATGCAATCTAATCTACAAAAAGTTTCAACTTACACCAGTCGAATGACCATCAGCAAAAAGTCTACAAACAATAAATGCTGAAGGGGTTTTAGAGAACTGTGTACCCTCTGCCTGCTGGTGAGACGTAAAGGGGTAACAGCCAATAATGAGAACAGGAAGGAGCTGTGTTTAAAAGTAAAAATGGAGGTACTATTCAATCCAGCAGGCGCACCATTGGACCTCTCACCTGAGAAGACAAGAATCGAGAAGACACAGGCTGCAAAAGCTGCAGTGCAGCCTTATTCACCATAGCCAAGACAGTGAAGCAATCAAAATGTCCAACAACAGGTAAATGGATAAAGAAGAAGTGGTCCATGTACACAATGGAATATTAGCCATGGAAGACAATGAACCATTGCTCTTTGAGGCACCACAAATGAGTCTGGAGATAATCACAAAAGATGAGGTAAGTTGGAAAGCAAAAGACCTGTGTTCTATGATAGCACTTATAGGCGTTATCTAATAACTGACACATATGAACATATTTCCACAGAGAAAGACACTCACAGATTTAGAAAACAAACTATGCTCATCTAAAACGACAGGTGGGGGGAATGGATAAATTAAGATTAGTGTTACTATATGTATACAAACACATATGATATACATATCTCAAAAAGACCAACCATATAGCAAGGGAAGTCTGCGGAACACTCTGTAACATTTTACATGGGAAGAGGATCTGTCCTTGAATAGACATATATAATGTACAAACGAACCAGATTGTGTACACCTAGGACAAACAATATTCTAAGCTTTACCCCAATTAAAACACTTTTAAAAACCAAGAAGAAATAATGACACATAAACTTATGGGGGTTTCTCCACGCACATTCCAATGGAATTTACAACCTAGGAACACGACTTCCAGAAAGGCTCTGCTGCCCTACTACCCAGATTTGGGAATGGAGAAATGCTGCCTCCTTGAGGCCACTTCCCACAACAGCAGCTTTAAACCCATTGCTAAAGGTCACTAAATATTCACCAAACTTGCAGTTTGGGAAATGACACCTGCTCTCTAAAAAAACGCTGGGGTGGAAAATCGACCAAATAATTCAAAAGAGGGCAACCTTCAAAGAAGACAATTTCAAGAGTTATATTGTACTGCCAATTGTTTCCTTTTTTTAACGGAAAAGAAAACGGTGGAGAAAAATGATGAGTTTTACGAATTTTCAAAGACATGCAAACCCAAATTACAAAAACCTATCAGCTCACAGCAGCCAGAAGGGCCATTAGCATAAATGCTGTAAACAATAAATGCTGAAGCGATTGTGGAGAAATGCGTACCCTCGATTCTAAGGGGCACGTGGTAAGAGCCACTAATGAAAACACAAAGAGGGTGCTTTGAAAAGGGAAACACGGTGCTACCAGTCAATCAATCACACCCACTGCTGGGCCTATCTCCTGAGAAAATGAGAATCAAAAAGTCACAGGCTGGCAATCCTGCACTCCAACAATATTTACCATAGCCAACACTTGGAAGCAATGAAAATGTCCATCAACCGAGGAATGCACAAAGAAGAAGTGGTCCACGTACACAGTGGAAAATTACTCCAATAAAAAATAAAAATTAAATTTAAAACTCCAACAAAAGTAAGGAGACATCAGCTTGTGTGGGTTTGTCCGGGCACACTCCACTCTAATTTATAACCGAGAAACACCACAGGCCGCAAGGGCTTTTCCCTAGTTACCAGGGTGGGGAACATAGAAAGGCTGCCGCCCTCTGGCAGTTACCTGCAAAAGCAGTTTTAAAGCCTGTGCTAATGGTCATTTCATAGGAACAAGTACTGCAGAACTGTAAATGAAACCTGCCCTCAAAATGTCTTCAGGGAGGTAATGGCCAAAACATTTCAAAAGGTGACACGTACGTTAAGAGAACACTTTGAAGAACTAAGGGGTAATCACTGCTTGAAAAATAAAAAGGACATGCCTTAAAGCTCAATTTCAACGGATTATGAGGCACATGCGAATTCAACCACAAAGAGGTATCAGCTCACACTTGTCAGAATAACCATGAGCAAGAAAACTACAAACAATAAATGCTGAAGGTGTTGTGGAGAAATGCATACCCTCAACTTCAAGGGGGACGTAAGTTGGAAAGGGCCACGAATGAGAACAGAATGGAGGTGCCTTAAAAAGGTCAACATTGAGCTACCATATGATCCAGCAGGCCCACTCCTCCACCTGTAATCTAAGAAGAGAGAATTGGAAAGACACAGGCTGGCAAATCTGCATTGCCCAGTATTACAGTAGCCAAGATATGGAAGTATCCAAAAAGACCACCAACAGATGGGTGGGCAAAGAAGAACTCCTCCATGTACAGATGGAATATTCGCTAGTGAAAAAAATGAAACAATGCCATTTGCAGCACCATAGATGAGTCTAGACGTAATCACGCCACGTGTAGCAAGTGAGAAAGCAAAAGGCACATATCCTATCATATCACTTTCAGGAGTTACTTAAAAATTGATACCAATGAAGATATTTCCACAGAGAAAGGCAATCACAGATTCATTAAAAACCTTATGGTTCACCAAATAGAAAGGGATGAGGATTGGATACATTGCCATATTGGGGTTAACAGAGATATACAAACCATGTGAAATATATAACCACCAAAGACGTACGGAAGACCAGGAGAAGACTGCTCAACATTGTGTCATAACCTACATTGGCAAAGGATGCGAGGAAGAATAGATACACGTATATGTGTGAAAGATCCATATCTTGCACACCTAGAACAAACAAACCATTGTAATCAAATTTGCTGGGATAAAAAATAAAAAGTAAATTACAAATATGAACAAGAAGTAATGAGACATAAAGTTAAAGGGCTTTTTCCTGGCACATTCCATTCTAATATACAACCTAGAACACCACTTCCATTAAGGCTCTGTTTCCCTAGTAACCAAATTTGGTAAAGGAGAAATGCTGCCACCTTGTGGCCGTATCTTGCAAGAGCAGCTTCAAAGTCACAGCTAATGGTCACTTAACATTCACAAGGACTCAGGGCTGTAAAGGACACTTGCCCTAAATATTTGTGCTGAAGTAGGGAATGGACAAAAAATTCAAAACAGGCAAATGTTTCAAGAAGAGATTATGAAGAGTTAAGTTTTACTCACACTCTTTTTTAAAAAAAGGAAAATGGATAAAAGCTCAACCTCAGGGAGTGTTAGACGCATGCAATCTAATCTACAAAAAGTTTCAACTTACACCAGTCGACTGACCATCAGCAAAAAGTCTACAAACAATAAATGCTGAAGGGGTTTTAGAGAACTGTGTACTCTCTGCCTGCTGGTGAGACGTAAAGGGGTAACAGCCAATAATGAGAACAGGAAGGAGCTGTGTTTAAAAGTAAAAATGGAGGTACTATTCAATCCAGCAGGCGCACCATTGGACCTCACACCTGAGAAGACAAGAATCGAGAAGACACAGGCCGCAAAAGCTGCAGTGCAGCCTTATTCACCAAAGCCAAGACAGTGAAGCAATCAAAATGTCCAACAACAGGTAAATGGATAAAGAAGTGGTCCATGTACACAATGGAATATTAGCCATGGAAGACAATGAACCATTGCTCTTTGAGGCACCACAAATGAGTCTGGAGATAATCACAAAAGATGAGGTAAGTTGGAAAGCAAAAGACCTGTGTTCTATGATAGCACTTATAGGCGTTATCTAATAACTGACACATATGAACATATTTCCACAGAGAAAGACACTCACAGATTTAGAAAACAAACTATGCTCATCTAAAGCGACAGGTGGGGGGAATGGATAAATTAAGATTAGTGTTACTATATGTATACAAACACATATGATATACATATCTCAAAAAGACCAGCCATATAGCAAGGGAAGTCTGTGAAACCCTCTGTAACATTTTACATGGGAAGAGGATCTGTACTTGAATAGACATATATAATGTACAAATGAACCAGATTGTGTACACCTAGGACAAACAATATTCTAAGCTTTACCCCAATTAAAACACTTTTAAACACCAAGAAGAAATAATGACACATAAACTTATGGGGGTTTCTCCACGCACATTCCAATGGAATTTACAACCTAGGAACACGACTTCCAGAAAGGCTCTGCTGCCCTACTACCCAGATTTGGGAATGGAGAAATGCTGCCTCCTTGAGGCCACTTCCCACAACAGCAGCTTTAAACCCATTGCTAAAGGTCACTAAATATTCACCAAACTTGCAGTTCGGGAAATGACACCTGCTCTCTAAAAAAACGCTGGGGTGGAAAATCGACCAAATAATTCAAAAGAGGGCAACCTTCAAAGAAGACAATTTCAAGAGTTATATTGTACTGCCAATTGTTTCCTTTTTTTAACGGAAAAGAAAACGGCGGAGAAAAATGATGAGTTTTACGAATGTTCAAAGACATGCAAACCAAATTACAAAAACCTATCAGCTCACAGCAGCCAGAAGGGCCATTAGCATAAATGCTGTAAACAATAAATGCTGAAGCGATTGTGGAGAAATGCGTACCCTCGATTCTAAGGGGCACGTGGTAAGAGCCACTAATGAAAACACAAAGAGGGTGCTTTGAAAAGGGAAACACGGTGCTACCAGTCAATCAATCACACCCACTGCTGGGCCTATCTCCTGAGAAAATGAGAATCAAAAAGTCACAGGCTGGCAATCCTGCACTCCAACAATATTTACCATAGCCAACACTTGGAAGCAATGAAAATGTCCATCAACCGAGGAATGCACAAAGAAGAAGTGGTCCACGTACACAGTGGAAAATTACTCCAATAAAAAATAAAAATTAAATTTAAAAATCCAACAACAGTAAGGAGACATCAGCTTGTGTGGGTTTGTCCGGGCACACTCCACTCTAATTTATAACCGAGAAACACCACAGGCCGCAAGGGCTTTTCCCTAGTTACCAGGGTGGGGAACATAGAAAGGCTGCCGCCCTCTGGCAGTTACCTGCAAAAGCAGTTTTAAAGCCTGTGCTAATGGTCATTTCATAGGAACAAGTACTGCAGAACTGTAAATGAAACCTGCCCTCAAAATGTCTTCAGGGAGGTAATGGCCAAAACATTTCAAAAGGTGACACGTACGTTAAGAGAACACTTTGAAGAACTAAGGGGTAATCACTGCTTGAAAAATAAAAAGGACATGCCTTAAAGCTCAATTTCAACGGATTATGAGGCACATGCGAATTCAACCACAAAGAGGTATCAGCTCACACTTGTCAGAATAACCATGAGCAAGAAAACTACAAACAATAAATGCTGAAGGTGTTGTGGAGAAATGCATACCCTCAACTTCAAGGGGGACGTAAGTTGGAAAGGGCCACGAATGAGAACAGAATGGAGGTGCCTTAAAAAGGTAAACATTGAGCTACCATATGATCCAGCAGGCCCACTCCTCCACCTGTAATCTAAGAAGAGAGAATTGGAAAGACACAGGCTGGCAAATCTGCATTGCCCAGTATTACAGTAGCCAAGATATGGAAGTAACCAAAAAGACCACCAACAGATGGGTGGGCAAAGAAGAACTCCTCCATGTACAGATGGAATATTCGCTAGTGAAAAAAATGAAACAATGCCATTTGCAGCACCATAGATGAGTCTAGACGTAATCACGCCACGTGTAGCAAGTGAGAAAGCAAAAGGCACATATCCTATCATATCACTTTCAGGAGTTACTTAAAAATTGATACCAATGAAGATATTTCCACAGAGAAAGGCAATCACAGATTCATTAAAAACCTTATGGTTCACCAAATAGAAAGGGATGAGGATTGGATACATTGCCATATTGGGGTTAACAGAGATATACAAACCATGTGAAATATATAACCACCAAAGACGTACGGAAGACCAGGAGAAGACTGTTCAACATTGTGTCATAACCTACATTGGCAAAGGATGCGAGGAAGAATAGATACACGTATATGTGTGAAAGATCCATATCTTGCACACCTAGAACAAACAAACCATTGTAATCAAATTTGCTGGGATAAAAAATAAAAAGTAAATTACAAATATGAACAAGAAGTAATGAGACATAAAGTTAAAGGGCTTTTTCCTGGCACATTCCATTCTAATATACAACCTAGAACACCACTTCCATTAAGGCTCTGTTTCCCTAGTAACCAAATTTGGTAAAGGAGAAATGCTGCCACCTTGTGGCCGTATCTTGCAAGAGCAGCTTCAAAGTCACAGCTAATGGTCACTTAACATTCACAAGGACTCAGGGCTGTAAAGGACACTTGCCCTAAATATTTGTGCTGAAGTAGGGAATGGACAAAAAATTCAAAACAGGCAAATGTTTCAAGAAGAGATTAGGAAGAGTTAAGTTTAACTCACACTCTTTTTTAAAAAAAGGAAAATGGATAAAAGCTCAACCTCAGGGAGTGTTAGACGCATGCAATCTAATCTACAAAAAGTTTCAACTTACACCAGTAGACTGACCATCAGCAAAAAGTCTACAAACAATAAATGCTGAAGGGGTTTTAGAGAACTGTGTACCCTCTGCCTGCTGGTGAGACGTAAAGGGGTAACAGCCAATAATGAGAACAGGAAGGAGCTGTGTTTAAAAGTAAAAATGGAGGTACTATTCAATCCAGCAGGCGCACCATTGGACCTCTCACCTGAGAAGACAAGAATCGAGAAGACACAGGCTGCAAAAGCTGCAGTGCAGCCTTATTCACCATAGCCAAGACAGTGAAGCAATCAAAATGTCCAACAACAGGTAAATGGATAAAGAAGAAGTGGTCCATGTACACAATGGAATATGAGCCATGGAAGACAATGAACCATTGCTCTTTGAGGCACCACAAATGAGTCTGGAGATAATCACAAAAGATGAGGTAAGTTGGAAAGCAAAAGACCTGTGTTCTATGATAGCACTTATAGGCGTTATCTAATAACTGACACATATGAACATATTTCCACAGAGAAAGACACTCACAGATTTAGAAAACAAACTATGCTCATCTAAAACGACAGGTGGGGGGAATGGATAAATTAAGATTAGTGTTACTATATGTATACAAACACATATGATATACATATCTCAAAAAGACCAACCATATAGCAAGGGAAGTCTGCGGAACCCTCTGTAACATTTTACATGGGAAGAGGATCTGTCCTTGAATAGACATATATAATGTACAAACGAACCAGATTGTGTACACCTAGGACAAACAATATTCTAAGCTTTACCCCAATTAAAACACTTTTAAAAACCAAGAAGAAATAATGACACATAAACTTATGGGGGTTTCTCCACGCACATTCCAATAGAATTTACAACCTAGGAACACGACTTCCAGAAAGGCTCTGCTGCCCTACTACCCAGATTTGGGAATGGAGAAATGCTGCCTCCTTGAGGCCACTTCCCACAACAGCAGCTTTAAACCCATTGCTAAAGGTCACTAAATATTCACCAAACTTGCAGTTCGGGAAATGACACCTGCTCTCTAAAAAAACGCTGGGGTGGAAAATCAACCAAATAATTCAAAAGAGGGCAACCTTCAAAGAAGACAATTTCAAGAGTTATATTGTACTGCCAATTGTTTCCTTTTTTTAACGGAAAAGAAAACGGCGGAGAGAAATGATGAGTTTTACGAATTTTCAAAGACATGCAAACCCAAATTACAAAAACCTATCAGCTCACAGCAGCCAGAAGGGCCATTAGCATAAATGCTGTAAACAATAAATGCTGAAGCGATTGTGGAGAAATGCGTACCCTCGATTCTAAGGGGCACGTGGTAAGAGCCACTAATGAAAACACAAAGAGGGTGCTTTGAAAAGGGAAACACGGTGCTACCAGTCAATCAATCACACCCACTGCTGGGCCTATCTCCTGAGAAAATGAGAATCAAAAAGTCACAGGCTGGCAATCCTGCACTCCAACAATATTTACCATAGCCAACACTTGGAAGCAATGAAAATGTCCATCAACCGAGGAATGCACAAAGAAGAAGTGGTCCACGTACACAGTGGAAAATTACTCCAATAAAAAATAAAAATTAAATTTAAAACTCCAACAACAGTAAGGAGACATCAGCTTGTGTGGGTTTGTCCGGGCACACTCCACTCTAATTTATAACCGAGAAACACCACAGGCCGCAAGGGCTTTTCCCTAGTTACCAGGGTGGGGAACATAGAAAGGCTGCCGCCCTCTGGCAGTTACCTGCAAAAGCAGTTTTAAAGCCTGTGCTAATGGTCATTTCATAGGAACAAGTACTGCAGAACTGTAAATGAAACCTGCCCTCAAAATGTCTTCAGGGAGGTAATGGCCAAAACATTTCAAAAGGTGACACGTACGTTAAGAGAACACTTTGAAGAACTAAGGGGTAATCACTGCTTGAAAAATAAAAAGGACATGCCTTAAAGCTCAATTTCAACGGATTATGAGGCACATGCGAATTCAACCACAAAGAGGTATCAGCTCACACTTGTCAGAATAACCATGAGCAAGAAAACTACAAACAATAAATGCTGAAGGTGTTGTGGAGAAATGCATACCCTCAACTTCAAGGGGGACGTAAGTTGGAAAGGGCCACGAATGAGAACAGAATGGAGGTGCTTTAAAAAGGTCAACATTGAGCTACCATATGATCCAGCAGGCCCACTCCTCCACCTGTAATCTAAGAAGAGAGAATTGGAAAGACACAGGCTGGCAAATCTGCATTGCCCAGTATTACAGTAGCCAAGATATGGAAGTAACCAAAAAGACCACCAACAGATGGGTGGGCAAAGAAGAACTCCTCCATGTACAGATGGAATATTCGCTAGTGAAAAAAATGAAACAATGCCATTTGCAGCACCATGGATGAGTCTAGACGTAATCACGCCACGTGTAGCAAGTGAGAAAGCAAAAGGCACATATCCTATCATATCACTTTCAGGAGTTACTTAAAAATTGATACCAATGAAGATATTTCCACAGAGAAAGGCAATCACAGATTCATTAAAAAACTTATGGTTCACCAAATAGAAAGGGACGAGGATTGGATACATTGCCATATTGGGGTTAACAGAGATATACAAACCATGTGAAATATATAACCACCAAAGACGTACGGAAGACCAGGAGAAGACTGCTCAACATTGTGTCATAACCTACATTGGCAAAGGATGCGAGGAAGAATAGATACACGTATATGTGTGAAAGATCCATATCTTGCACACCTAGAACAAACAAACCATTGTAATCAAATTTGCTGGGATAAAAAATAAAAAGTAAATTACAAATATGAACAAGAAGTAATGAGACATAAAGTTAAAGGGCTTTTTCCTGGCACATTCCATTCTAATATACAACCTAGAACACCACTTCCATTAAGGCTCTGTTTCCCTAGTAACCAAATTTGGTAAAGGAGAAATGCTGCCACCTTGTGGCCGTATCTTGCAAGAGCAGCTTCAAAGTCACAGCTAATGGTCACTTAACATTCACAAGGACTCAGGGCTGTAAAGGACACTTGCCCTAAATATTTGTGCTGAAGTAGGGAATGGACAAAAAATTCAAAACAGGCAAATGTTTCAAGAAGAGATTAGGAAGAGTTAAGTTTTACTCACACTCTTTTTAAAAAAAAGGAAAATGGATAAAAGCTCAACCTCAGGGAGTGTTAGACGCATGCAATCTAATCTACAAAAAGTTTCAACTTACACCAGTCGACTGACCATCAGCAAAAAGTCTACAAACAATAAATGCTGAAGGGGTTTTAGAGAACTGTGTACCCTCTGCCTGCTGGTGAGACGTAAAGGGGTAACAGCCAATAATGAGAACAGGAAGGAGCTGTGTTTAAAAGTAAAAATGGAGGTACTATTCAATCCAGCAGGCGCACCATTGGACCTCTCACCTGAGAAGACAAGAATCGAGAAGACACAGGCTGCAAAAGCTGCAGTGCAGCCTTATTCACCATAGCCAAGACAGTGAAGCAATCAAAATGTCCAACAACAGGTAAATGGATAAAGAAGAAGTGGTCCATGTACACAATGGAATATTAGCCATGGAAGACAATGAACCATTGCTCTTTGAGGCACCACAAATGAGTCTGGAGATAATCACAAAAGATGAGGTAAGTTGGAAAGCAAAAGACCTGTGTTCTATGATAGCACTTATAGGCGTTATCTAATAACTGACACATATGAACATATTTCCACAGAGAAAGACACTCACAGATTTAGAAAACAAACTATGCTCATCTAAAGCGACAGGTGGGGGGAATGGATAAATTAAGATTAGTGTTACTATATGTATACAAACACATATGATATACATATCTCAAAAAGACCAACCATATAGCAAGGGAAGTCTGCGGAACCCTCTGTAACATTTTACATGGGAAGAGGATCTGTCCTTGAATAGACATATATAATGTACAAATGAACCAGATTGTGTACACCTAGGACAAACAATATTCTAAGCTTTACCCCAATTAAAACACTTTTAAAAACCAAGAAGAAATAATGACACATAAACTTATGGGGGTTTCTCCACGCACATTCCAATGGAATTTACAACCTAGGAACACGACTTCCAGAAAGGCTCTGCTGCCCTACTACCCAGATTTGGGAATGGAGAAATGCTGCCTCCTTGAGGCCACTTCCCACAACAGCAGCTTTAAACCCATTGCTAAAGGTCACTAAATATTCACCAAACTTGCAGTTCGGGAAATGACACCTGCTCTCTAAAAAAACGCTGGGGTGGAAAATCGACCAAATAATTCAAAAGAGGGCAACCTTCAAAGAAGACAATTTCAAGAGTTATATTGTACTGCCAATTGTTTCCTTTTTTTAACGGAAAAGAAAACGGCGGAGAGAAATGATGAGTTTTACGAATTTTCAAAGACATGCAAACCCAAATTACAAAAACCTATCAGCTCACAGCAGCCAGAAGGGCCATTAGCATAAATGCTGTAAACAATAAATGCTGAAGCGATTGTGGAGAAATGCGTACCCTCGATTCTAAGGGGCACGTGGTAAGAGCCACTAATGAAAACACAAAGAGGGTGCTTTGAAAAGGGAAACACGGTGCTACCAGTCAATCAATCACACCCACTGCTGGGCCTATCTCCTGAGAAAATGAGAATCAAAAAGTCACAGGCTGGCAATCCTGCACTCCAACAATATTTACCATAGCCAACACTTGGAAGCAATGAAAATGTCCATCAACCGAGGAATGCACAAAGAAGAAGTGGTCCACGTACACAGTGGAAAATTACTCCAATAAAAAATAAAAATTAAATTTAAAACTCCAACAACAGTAAGGAGACATCAGCTTGTGTGGGTTTGTCCGGGCACACTCCACTCTAATTTATAACCGAGAAACACCACAGGCCGCAAGGGCTTTTCCCTAGTTACCAGGGTGGGGAACATAGAAAGGCTGCCGCCCTCTGGCAGTTACCTGCAAAAGCAGTTTTAAAGCCTGTGCTAATGGTCATTTCATAGGAACAAGTACTGCAGAACTGTAAATGAAACCTGCCCTCAAAATGTCTTCAGGGAGGTAATGGCCAAAACATTTCAAAAGGTGACACGTACGTTAAGAGAACACTTTGAAGAACTAAGGGGTAATCACTGCTTGAAAAATAAAAAGGACATGCCTTAAAGCTCAATTTCAACGGATTATGAGGCACATGCGAATTCAACCACAAAGAGGTATCAGCTCACACTTGTCAGAATAACCATGAGCAAGAAAACTACAAACAATAAATGCTGAAGGTGTTGTGGAGAAATGCATACCCTCAACTTCAAGGGGGACGTAAGTTGGAAAGGGCCACGAATGAGAACAGAATGGAGGTGCTTTAAAAAGGTCAACATTGAGCTACCATATGATCCAGCAGGCCCACTCCTCCACCTGTAATCTAAGAAGAGAGAATTGGAAAGACACAGGCTGGCAAATCTGCATTGCCCAGTATTACAGTAGCCAAGATATGGAAGTAACCAAAAAGACCACCAACAGATGGGTGGGCAAAGAAGAACTCCTCCATGTACAGATGGAATATTCGCTAGTGAAAAAAATGAAACAATGCCATTTGCAGCACCATGGATGAGTCTAGACGTAATCACGCCACGTGTAGCAAGTGAGAAAGCAAAAGGCACATATCCTATCATATCACTTTCAGGAGTTACTTAAAAATTGATACCAATGAAGATATTTCCACAGAGAAAGGCAATCACAGATTCATTAAAAAACTTATGGTTCACCAAATAGAAAGGGACGAGGATTGGATACATTGCCATATTGGGGTTAACAGAGATATACAAACCATGTGAAATATATAACCACCAAAGACGTACGGAAGACCAGGAGAAGACTGCTCAACATTGTGTCATAACCTACATTGGCAAAGGATGCGAGGAAGAATAGATACACGTATATGTGTGAAAGATCCATATCTTGCACACCTAGAACAAACAAACCATTGTAATCAAATTTGCTGGGATAAAAAATAAAAAGTAAATTACAAATATGAACAAGAAGTAATGAGACATAAAGTTAAAGGGCTTTTTCCTGGCACATTCCATTCTAATATACAACCTAGAACACCACTTCCATTAAGGCTCTGTTTCCCTAGTAACCAAATTTGGTAAAGGAGAAATGCTGCCACCTTGTGGCCGTATCTTGCAAGAGCAGCTTCAAAGTCACAGCTAATGGTCACTTAACATTCACAAGGACTCAGGGCTGTAAAGGACACTTGCCCTAAATATTTGTGCTGAAGTAGGGAATGGACAAAAAATTCAAAACAGGCAAATGTTTCAAGAAGAGATTAGGAAGAGTTAAGTTTTACTCACACTCTTTTTAAAAAAAAGGAAAATGGATAAAAGCTCAACCTCAGGGAGTGTTAGACGCATGCAATCTAATCTACAAAAAGTTTCAACTTACACCAGTCGACTGACCATCAGCAAAAAGTCTACAAACAATAAATGCTGAAGGGGTTTTAGAGAACTGTGTACCCTCTGCCTGCTGGTGAGACGTAAAGGGGTAACAGCCAATAATGAGAACAGGAAGGAGCTGTGTTTAAAAGTAAAAATGGAGGTACTATTCAATCCAGCAGGCGCACCATTGGACCTCTCACCTGAGAAGACAAGAATCGAGAAGACACAGGCTGCAAAAGCTGCAGTGCAGCCTTATTCACCATAGCCAAGACAGTGAAGCAATCAAAATGTCCAACAACAGGTAAATGGATAAAGAAGAAGTGGTCCATGTACACAATGGAATATTAGCCATGGAAGACAATGAACCATTGCTCTTTGAGGCACCACAAATGAGTCTGGAGATAATCACAAAAGATGAGGTAAGTTGGAAAGCAAAAGACCTGTGTTCTATGATAGCACTTATAGGCGTTATCTAATAACTGACACATATGAACATATTTCCACAGAGAAAGACACTCACAGATTTAGAAAACAAACTATGCTCATCTAAAGCGACAGGTGGGGGGAATGGATAAATTAAGATTAGTGTTACTATATGTATACAAACACATATGATATACATATCTCAAAAAGACCAACCATATAGCAAGGGAAGTCTGCGGAACCCTCTGTAACATTTTACATGGGAAGAGGATCTGTCCTTGAATAGACATATATAATGTACAAATGAACCAGATTGTGTACACCTAGGACAAACAATATTCTAAGCTTTACCCCAATTAAAACACTTTTAAAAACCAAGAAGAAATAATGACACATAAACTTATGGGGGTTTCTCCACGCACATTCCAATGGAATTTACAACCTAGGAACACGACTTCCAGAAAGGCTCTGCTGCCCTACTACCCAGATTTGGGAATGGAGAAATGCTGCCTCCTTGAGGCCACTTCCCACAACAGCAGCTTTAAACCCATTGCTAAAGGTCACTAAATATTCACCAAACTTGCAGTTCGGGAAATGACACCTGCTCTCTAAAAAAACGCTGGGGTGGAAAATCGACCAAATAATTCAAAAGAGGGCAACCTTCAAAGAAGACAATTTCAAGAGTTATATTGTACTGCCAATTGTTTCCTTTTTTTAACGGAAAAGAAAACGGCGGAGAAAAATGATGAGTTTTACGAATTTTCAAAGACATGCAAACCCAAATTACAAAAACCTATCAGCTCACAGCAGCCAGAAGGGCCATTAGCATAAATGCTGTAAACAATAAATGCTGAAGCGATTGTGGAGAAATGCGTACCCTCGATTCTAAGGGGCACGTGGTAAGAGCCACTAATGAAAACACAAAGAGGGTGCTTTGAAAAGGGAAACACGGTGCTACCAGTCAATCAATCACACCCACTGCTGGGCCTATCTCCTGAGAAAATGAGAATCAAAAAGTCACAGGCTGGCAATCCTGCACTCCAACAATATTTACCATAGCCAACACTTGGAAGCAATGAAAATGTCCATCAACCGAGGAATGCACAAAGAAGAAGTGGTCCACGTACACAGTGGAAAATTACTCCAATAAAAAATAAAAATTAAATTTAAAAATCCAACAACAGTAAGGAGACATCAGCTTGTGTGGGTTTGTCCGGGCACACTCCACTCTAATTTATAACCGAGAAACACCACAGGCCGCAAGGGCTTTTCCCTAGTTACCAGGGTGGGGAACATAGAAAGGCTGCCGCCCTCTGGCAGTTACCTGCAAAAGCAGTTTTAAAGCCTGTGCTAATGGTCATTTCATAGGAACAAGTACTGCAGAACTGTAAATGAAACCTGCCCTCAAAATGTCTTCAGGGAGGTAATGGCCAAAACATTTCAAAAGGTGACACGTACGTTAAGAGAACACTTTGAAGAACTAAGGGGTAATCACTGCTTGAAAAATAAAAAGGACATGCCTTAAAGCTCAATTTCAACGGATTATGAGGCACATGCGAATTCAACCACAAAGAGGTATCAGCTCACACTTGTCAGAATAACCATGAGCAAGAAAACTACAAACAATAAATGCTGAAGGTGTTGTGGAGAAATGCATACCCTCAACTTCAAGGGGGACGTAAGTTGGAAAGGGCCACGAATGAGAACAGAATGGAGGTGCCTTAAAAAGGTCAACATTGAGTTACCATATGATCCAGCAGGCCCACTCCTCCACCTGTAATCTAAGAAGAGAGAATTGGAAAGACACAGGCTGGCAAATCTGCATTGCCCAGTATTACAGTAGCCAAGATATGGAAGTAACCAAAAAGACCACCAACAGATGGGTGGGCGAAGAAGAACTCCTCCATGTACAGATGGAATATTCGCTAGTGAAAAAAATGAAACAATGCCATTTGCAGCACCATGGATGAGTCTAGACGTAATCACGCCACGTGTAGCAAGTGAGAAAGCAAAAGGCACATATCCTATCATATCACTTTCAGGAGTTACTTAAAAATTGATACCAATGAAGATATTTCCACAGAGAAAGGCAATCACAGATTCATTAAAAACCTTATGGTTCACCAAATAGAAAGGGATGAGGATTGGATACATTACCATATTGGGGTTAACAGAGATATACAAACCATGTGAAATATATAACCACCAAAGACGTACGGAAGACCAGGAGAAGACTGCTCAACATTGTGTCATAACCTATATTGGCAAAGGATGCGAGGAAAAATAGATACACGTATATGTGTGAAAGAACCACATCTTGCACACCTAGAACAAACAAACCATTGTAATCAAATTTGCTGGGATAAAAAATAAAAAGTAAATTACAAATATGAACAAGAAGTAATGAGACATAAAGTTAAAGGGCTTTTTCCTGGCACATTCCATTCTAATATACAACCTAGAACACCACTTCCATTAAGGCTCTGTTTCCCTAGTAACCAAATTTGGTAAAGGAGAAATGCTGCCACCTTGTGGCCGTATCCTGCAAGAGCAGCTTCAAAGTCACAGCTAATGGTCACTTAACATTCACAAGGACTCAGGGCTGTAAAGGACACTTGCCCTAAATATTTGTGCTGAAGTAGGGAATGGACAAAATATTCAAAACAGGCAAATGTTTCAAGAAGAGATTATGAAGACTTAAGTTTTACTCACACTCTTTTTAAAAAAAAGGAAAATGGATAAAAGCTCAACCTCAGGGAGTGTTAGACGCATGCAATCTAATCTACAAAAAGTTTCAGCTTACACCAGTCGACTGATCATCAGCAAAATGTCTACAAACAATAAATGCTGAAGGGGTTTTAGAGAACTGTGTACCCTCTGCCTGCTGCTGAGACGTAAAGGGGTAACAGCCAATAATGAGAACAGAAAGGAGCTGTGTTTAAAAGTAAAAATGGAGGTACTATTCAATCCAGCAGGCGCACCATTGGACCTCACACCTGAGAAGACAAGAATCGAGAAGACACAGGCCGCAAAAGCTGCAGTGCAGCCTTATTCAAAATAGCCAAGACAGTGAAGCAATCAAAATGTCCAACAACAGGTAAATGGATAAAGAAGTGGTCCATGTACACAATGGAATATTAGCCATGGAAGACAATGAACCATTGCTCTTTGAGGCACCACAAATGAGTCTGGAGATAATCACAAAAGATGAGGTAAGTTGGAAAGCAAAAGACCTGTGTTCTATGATAGCACTTATAGGCGTTATCTAATAACTGACACATATGAACATATTTCCACAGAGAAAGACACTCACAGATTTAGAAAACAAACTATGCTCATCTAAAGCGACAGGTGGGGGGAATGGATAAATTAAGATTAGTGTTACTATATGTATACAAACACATATGATATACATATCTCAAAAAGACCAACCATATAGCAAGGGAAGTCTGCGGAACACTCTGTAACATTTTACATGGGAAGAGGATCTGTACTTGAATAGACATATATAATGTACAAATGAACCAGATTGTGTACACCTAGGACAAACAATATTCTAAGCTTTACCCCAATTAAAACACTTTTAAAAACCAAGAAGAAATAATGACACATAAACTTATGGGGGTTTCTCCACGCACATTCCAATGGAATTTACAACCTAGGAACACGACTTCCAGAAAGGCTCTGCTGCCCTACTACCCAGATTTGGGAATGGAGAAATGCTGCCTCCTTGAGGCCACTTCCCACAACAGCAGCTTTAAACCCATTGCTAAAGGTCACTAAATATTCACCAAACTTGCAGTTCGGGAAATGACACCTGCTCTCTAAAAAAACGCTGGGGTGGAAAATCGACCAAATAATTCAAAAGAGGGCAACCTTCAAAGAAGACAATTTCAAGAGTTATATTGTACTGCCAATTGTTTCCTTTTTTTAACGGAAAAGAAAACGGCGGAGAAAAATGATGAGTTTTACGAATTTTCAAAGACATGCAAACCCAAATTACAAAAACCTATCAGCTCACAGCAGCCAGAAGGGCCATTAGCATAAATGCTGTAAACAATAAATGCTGAAGCGATTGTGGAGAAATGCGTACCCTCGATTCTAAGGGGCACGTGGTAAGAGCCACTAATGAAAACACAAAGAGGGTGCTTTGAAAAGGGAAACACGGTGCTACCAGTCAATCAATCACACCCACTGCTGGGCCTATCTCCTGAGAAAATGAGAATCAAAAAGTCACAGGCTGGCAATCCTGCACTCCAACAATATTTACCATAGCCAACACTTGGAAGCAATGAAAATGTCCATCAACCGAGGAATGCACAAAGAAGAAGTGGTCCACGTACACAGTGGAAAATTACTCCAATAAAAAATAAAAATTAAATTTAAAACTCCAACAAAAGTAAGGAGACATCAGCTTGTGTGGGTTTGTCCGGGCACACTCCACTCTAATTTATAACCGAGAAACACCACAGGCCGCAAGGGCTTTTCCCTAGTTACCAGGGTGGGGAACATAGAAAGGCTGCCGCCCTCTGGCAGTTACCTGCAAAAGCAGTTTTAAAGCCTGTGCTAATGGTCATTTCATAGGAACAAGTACTGCAGAACTGTAAATGAAACCTGCCCTCAAAATGTCTTCAGGGAGGTAATGGCCAAAACATTTCAAAAGGTGACACGTACGTTAAGAGAACACTTTGAAGAACTAAGGGGTAATCACTGCTTGAAAAATAAAAAGGACATGCCTTAAAGCTCAATTTCAACGGATTATGAGGCACATGCGAATTCAACCACAAAGAGGTATCAGCTCACACTTGTCAGAATAACCATGAGCAAGAAAACTACAAACAATAAATGCTGAAGGTGTTGTGGAGAAATGCATACCCTCAACTTCAAGGGGGACGTAAGTTGGAAAGGGCCACGAATGAGAACAGAATGGAGGTGCTTTAAAAAGGTCAACATTGAGCTACCATATGATCCAGCAGGCCCACTCCTCCACCTGTAATCTAAGAAGAGAGAATTGGAAAGACACAGGCTGGCAAATCTGCATTGCCCAGTATTACAGTAGCCAAGATATGGAAGTAACCAAAAAGACCACCAACAGATGGGTGGGCAAAGAAGAACTCCTCCATGTACAGATGGAATATTCGCTAGTGAAAAAAATGAAACAATGCCATTTGCAGCACCATGGATGAGTCTAGACGTAATCACGCCACGTGTAGCAAGTGAGAAAGCAAAAGGCACATATCCTATCATATCACTTTCAGGAGTTACTTAAAAATTGATACCAATGAAGATATTTCCACAGAGAAAGGCAATCACAGATTCATTAAAAAACTTATGGTTCACCAAATAGAAAGGGACGAGGATTGGATACATTGCCATATTGGGGTTAACAGAGATATACAAACCATGTGAAATATATAACCACCAAAGACGTACGGAAGACCAGGAGAAGACTGCTCAACATTGTGTCATAACCTACATTGGCAAAGGATGCGAGGAAGAATAGATACACGTATATGTGTGAAAGATCCATATCTTGCACACCTAGAACAAACAAACCATTGTAATCAAATTTGCTGGGATAAAAAATAAAAAGTAAATTACAAATATGAACAAGAAGTAATGAGACATAAAGTTAAAGGGCTTTTTCCTGGCACATTCCATTCTAATATACAACCTAGAACACCACTTCCATTAAGGCTCTGTTTCCCTAGTAACCAAATTTGGTAAAGGAGAAATGCTGCCACCTTGTGGCCGTATCTTGCAAGAGCAGCTTCAAAGTCACAGCTAATGGTCACTTAACATTCACAAGGACTCAGGGCTGTAAAGGACACTTGCCCTAAATATTTGTGCTGAAGTAGGGAATGGACAAAAAATTCAAAACAGGCAAATGTTTCAAGAAGAGATTAGGAAGAGTTAAGTTTTACTCACACTCTTTTTAAAAAAAAGGAAAATGGATAAAAGCTCAACCTCAGGGAGTGTTAGACGCATGCAATCTAATCTACAAAAAGTTTCAACTTACACCAGTCGACTGACCATCAGCAAAAAGTCTACAAACAATAAATGCTGAAGGGGTTTTAGAGAACTGTGTACCCTCTGCCTGCTGGTGAGACGTAAAGGGGTAACAGCCAATAATGAGAACAGGAAGGAGCTGTGTTTAAAAGTAAAAATGGAGGTACTATTCAATCCAGCAGGCGCACCATTGGACCTCTCACCTGAGAAGACAAGAATCGAGAAGACACAGGCTGCAAAAGCTGCAGTGCAGCCTTATTCACCATAGCCAAGACAGTGAAGCAATCAAAATGTCCAGCAACAGGTAAATGGATAAAGAAGAAGTGGTCCATGTACACAATGGAATATTAGCCATGGAAGACAATGAACCATTGCTCTTTGAGGCACCACAAATGAGTCTGGAGATAATCACAAAAGATGAGGTAAGTTGGAAAGCAAAAGACCTGTGTTCTATGATAGCACTTATAGGCGTTATCTAATAACTGACACATATGAACATATTTCCACAGAGAAAGACACTCACAGATTTAGAAAACAAACTATGCTCATCTAAAGCGACAGGTGGGGGGAATGGATAAATTAAGATTAGTGTTACTATATGTATACAAACACATATGATATACATATCTCAAAAAGACCAACCATATAGCAAGGGAAGTCTGCGGAACCCTCTGTAACATTTTACATGGGAAGAGGATCTGTCCTTGAATAGACATATATAATGTACAAATGAACCAGATTGTGTACACCTAGGACAAACAATATTCTAAGCTTTACCCCAATTAAAACACTTTTAAAAACCAAGAAGAAATAATGACACATAAACTTATGGGGGTTTCTCCACGCACATTCCAATGGAATTTACAACCTAGGAACACGACTTCCAGAAAGGCTCTGCTGCCCTACTACCCAGATTTGGGAATGGAGAAATGCTGCCTCCTTGAGGCCACTTCCCACAACAGCAGCTTTAAACCCATTGCTAAAGGTCACTAAATATTCACCAAACTTGCAGTTCGGGAAATGACACCTGCTCTCTAAAAAAACGCTGGGGTGGAAAATCGACCAAATAATTCAAAAGAGGGCAACCTTCAAAGAAGACAATTTCAAGAGTTATATTGTACTGCCAATTGTTTCCTTTTTTTAACGGAAAAGAAAACGGCGGAGAAAAATGATGAGTTTTACGAATTTTCAAAGACATGCAAACCCAAATTACAAAAACCTATCAGCTCACAGCAGCCAGAAGGGCCATTAGCATAAATGCTGTAAACAATAAATGCTGAAGCGATTGTGGAGAAATGCGTACCCTCGATTCTAAGGGGCACGTGGTAAGAGCCACTAATGAAAACACAAAGAGGGTGCTTTGAAAAGGGAAACACGGTGCTACCAGTCAATCAATCACACCCACTGCTGGGCCTATCTCCTGAGAAAATGAGAATCAAAAAGTCACAGGCTGGCAATCCTGCACTCCAACAATATTTACCATAGCCAACACTTGGAAGCAATGAAAATGTCCATCAACCGAGGAATGCACAAAGAAGAAGTGGTCCACGTACACAGTGGAAAATTACTCCAATAAAAAATAAAAATTAAATTTAAAAATCCAACAACAGTAAGGAGACATCAGCTTGTGTGGGTTTGTCCGGGCACACTCCACTCTAATTTATAACCGAGAAACACCACAGGCCGCAAGGGCTTTTCCCTAGTTACCAGGGTGGGGAACATAGAAAGGCTGCCGCCCTCTGGCAGTTACCTGCAAAAGCAGTTTTAAAGCCTGTGCTAATGGTCATTTCATAGGAACAAGTACTGCAGAACTGTAAATGAAACCTGCCCTCAAAATGTCTTCAGGGAGGTAATGGCCAAAACATTTCAAAAGGTGACACGTACGTTAAGAGAACACTTTGAAGAACTAAGGGGTAATCACTGCTTGAAAAATAAAAAGGACATGCCTTAAAGCTCAATTTCAACGGATTATGAGGCACATGCGAATTCAACCACAAAGAGGTATCAGCTCACACTTGTCAGAATAACCATGAGCAAGAAAACTACAAACAATAAATGCTGAAGGTGTTGTGGAGAAATGCATACCCTCAACTTCAAGGGGGACGTAAGTTGGAAAGGGCCACGAATGAGAACAGAATGGAGGTGCCTTAAAAAGGTCAACATTGAGTTACCATATGATCCAGCAGGCCCACTCCTCCACCTGTAATCTAAGAAGAGAGAATTGGAAAGACACAGGCTGGCAAATCTGCATTGCCCAGTATTACAGTAGCCAAGATATGGAAGTAACCAAAAAGACCACCAACAGATGGGTGGGCGAAGAAGAACTCCTCCATGTACAGATGGAATATTCGCTAGTGAAAAAAATGAAACAATGCCATTTGCAGCACCATGGATGAGTCTAGACGTAATCACGCCACGTGTAGCAAGTGAGAAAGCAAAAGGCACATATCCTATCATATCACTTTCAGGAGTTACTTAAAAATTGATACCAATGAAGATATTTCCACAGAGAAAGGCAATCACAGATTCATTAAAAAACTTATGGTTCACCAAATAGAAAGGGATGAGGATTGGATACATTGCCATATTGGGTTTAACAGAGATATACAAACCATGTGAAATATATAACCACCAAAGACGTACGGAAGACCAGGAGAAGACTGCTCAACATTGTGTCATAACCTACATTGGCAAAGGATGCGAGGAAGAATAGATACACGTATATGTGTGAAAGATCCATATCTTGCACACCTAGAACAAACAAACCATTGTAATCAAATTTGCTGGGATAAAAAATAAAAAGTAAATTACAAATATGAACAAGAAGTAATGAGACATAAAGTTAAAGGGCTTTTTCCTGGCACATTCCATTCTAATATACAACCTAGAACACCACTTCCATTAAGGCTCTGTTTCCCTAGTAACCAAATTTGGTAAAGGAGAAATGCTGCCACCTTGTGGCCGTATCTTGCAAGAGCAGCTTCAAAGTCACAGCTAATGGTCACTTAACATTCACAAGGACTCAGGGCTGTAAAGGACACTTGCCCTAAATATTTGTGCTGAAGTAGGGAATGGACAAAAAATTCAAAACAGGCAAATGTTTCAAGAAGAGATTAGGAAGAGTTAAGTTTTACTCACACTCTTTTTTAAAAAAAGGAAAATGGATAAAAGCTCAACCTCAGGGAGTGTTAGACGCATGCAATCTAATCTACAAAAAGTTTCAACTTACACCAGTTGACTGACCATCAGCAAAAAGTCTACAAACAATAAATGCTGAAGGGGTTTTAGAGAACTGTGTACCCTCTGCCTGCTGGTGAGACGTAAAGGGGTAACAGCCAATAATGAGAACAGGAAGGAGCTGTGTTTAAAAGTAAAAATGGAGGTACTATTCAATCCAGCAGGCGCACCATTGGACCTCACACCTGAGAAGACAAGAATCGAGAAGACACAGGCTGCAAAAGCTGCAGTGCAGCCTTATTCACCATAGCCAAGACAGTGAAGCAATCAAAATGTCCAACAACAGGTAAATGGATAAAGAAGAAGTGGTCCATGTACACAATGGAATATTAGCCATGGAAGACAATGAACCATTGTTCTTTGAGGCACCACAAATGAGTCTGGAGATAATCACGAAAGATGAGGTAAGTTGGAAAGCAAAAGACCTGTGTTCTATGATAGCACTTATAGGCGTTATCTAATAACTGACACAAATGAACATATTTCCACAGAGAAAGACACTCACAGATTTAGAAAACAAACTATGCTCATCTAAAACGACAGGTGGGGGGAATGGATAAATTAAGATTAGTGTTACTATATGTATACAAACACATATGATATACATATCTCAAAAAGACCAACCATATAGCAAGGGAAGTCTGCGGAACCCTCTGTAACATTTTACATGGGAAGAGGATCTGTCCTTGAATAGACATATATAATGTACAAATGAACCAGATTGTGTACACCTAGGACAAACAATATTCTAAGCTTTACCCCAATTAAAACACTTTTAAAAACCAAGAAGAAATAATGACACATAAACTTGTGGGGGTTTCGCCACGCACATTCCAATGGAATTTACAACCTAGGAACACGACTTCCAGAAAGGCTCTGCTGCCCTACTACCCAGATTTGGGAATGGAGAAATGCTGCCTCCTAGAGGCCACTTCCCACAACAGCAGCTTTAAACCCATTGCTAAAGGTCACTAAATATTCACCAAACTTGCAGTTCGGGAAATGACACCTGCTCTCTAAAAAAACGCTGGGGTGGAAAATCGACCAAATAATTCAAAAGAGGGCAACCTTCAAAGAAGACAATTTCAAGAGTTATATTGTACTGCCAATTGTTTCCTTTTTTAAACAGAAAAGAAAACGGCGGAGAAAAATGATGAGTTTTACGAATGTTCAAAGACATGCAAACCCAAATTACAAAAACCTATCAGCTCACAGCAGCCAGAAGGGCCATTAGCATCAATGCTGTAAACAATAAATGCTGAAGCGATTGTGGAGAAATGCGTACCCTCGATTCTAAGGGGGACGTGGTAAGAGCCACTAATGAAAACACAAAGAAGGTGCTTTGAAAAGGGAAACACGGTGCTACCAGTCAATCAATCACACCCACTGCTGGGCCTATCACCTGAGAAAATGAGAATCAAGAATTCACAGGCCGGCAATCCTGCACTCCAACAATATTTACCATAGCCAACACTTGGAAGCAATGAAAATGTCCATCAACCGAGGAATGCACAAAGAAGAAGGGGTCCACGTACACAGTGGAAAATTACTCCAATAAAAAATAAAAATTAAATTTAAATATCCAAAAAAAGTAGGGAGACATCAGCTTGTGTGGGTTTGTCCGGGCACACTTCACTCTAATTTATAACCGAGAAACACCACAGGCCGCAAGGGCTTTTCCCTAGTTACCAGGGTGGGGAACATAGAAAGGCTGCCGCCCTCTGGCAGTTACCTGCAAAAGCAGTTTTAAAGCCTGTGCTAATGGTCATTTCATAGGAACAAGTACTGCAGAACTGTAAATGAAACCTGCCCTCAAAATGTCTTCAGGGAGATAACGGCCAAAACATTTCAAAAGGTGACATGTACTTTAAGAGAACACTTTGAAGAACTAAGGGGTAATCACTGCTTGAAAAATAAAAAGGATATGCCTTAAAGCTCAATTTCAACGGATTATGAGGCACATGCGAATTCAACCACAAAGAGGTATCAGCTCACACTTGTCAGAATAACCATGAGCAAGAAAACTACAAACAATAAATGCTGAAGGTGTTGTGGAGAAATGCATACCCTCAACTTCAAGGGGGATGTAAGCTGGAAAAGGCCACGAATGAGAACAGAATGGAGGTGCCTTAAAAAGGTAAACATTGAGCTACCATATGATCCAGCAGGCCCACTCCTCCACCTGTAATCTAAGAAGAGAGAATTGGAAAGACACAGGCAGGCAAATCTGCATTGCCCAGTATTACAATACCCAAGATATGGAAGTAACCAAAAAGTCCACCAACAGATGGGTGGGTAAAGAAGAACTCCTCATTGTACAGATGGAATATTCGCTAGTGAAAAAAATGAAACAATGCCATTTGCAGCACCATAGATGAGTCTAGACGTAATCACGCCCCGTGTAGTAAGTGAGAAAGCAAAAGGCACATATCCTATCATATCACTTTCAGGAGTTACCTAAAAATTGATACCAATGAAGATATTTCCACAGAGAAAGGCAATCACAGATTCATTAAAAACCTTATGGTTCACCAAATAGAAAGGGATGAGGATTGGATACATTACCATATTGGGGTTAACAGAGATATACAAACCATGTGAAATATATAACCACCAAAGACGTACGGAAGACCAGGAGAAGACTGCTCAACATTGTGTCATAACCTATATTGGCAAAGGATGCGAGGAAGAATAGATACACGTATATGTGTGAAAGAACCACATCTTGCACACCTAGACCAAACAAACCATTGTAATCAAATTTGTTGGGATAAAAGATAAAAAGTAAATTACAAATATGAACAAGAAGTAATGAGACATAAAGTTAAAGGGCTTTTTCCTGGCACATTCCATTCTAATATACAACCTCGAACACCACTTCCATTAAGGCTCTGTTTCCCTAGGAACCAAATTTGGTAAAGGAGAAATGCTGCCACCTTGTGGCCGTATCCTGCAAGAGCAGCTTTAAAGTCACAGCTAATGGTCACTTAACATTCACAAGGACTCAGGGCTGTAAAGGACACTTGCCCTAAATATTTGTGCTGAAGTAGGGAATGGACAAAAAATTCAAAACAGGCAAATGTTTCAAGAAGAGATTAGGAAGAGTTAAGTTTTACTCACACTCTTTTTAAAAAAAAGGAAAATGGATAAAAGCTCAACCTCAGGGAGTGTTAGACGCATGCAATCTAATCTACGAAAAGTTTCAACTTACACCAGTCGACTGACCATCAACAAAATGTCTACAAACAATAAATGCTGAAGGGGTTTTAGAGAACTGTGTACCCTCTGCCTGCTGGTGAGACGTAAAGGGGTAACAGCCAATAATGAGAACAGAAAGGAGCTGTGTATAAAAGTAAAAATGGGGGTACTATTCAATCCAGCAGGCGCACCAATGGACCTCTCACCTGAGAAGACAAGAATCGAGAAGACACAGGCCGCAAAAGCTGCAGTGCAGCCTTATTCACAATAGCTAAGACAGTGAAGCAATCAAAATGTCCAACAACAGGTAAATGGATAAAGAAGAAGTGGTCCATGTACACAATGGAATATGAGCCATGGAAGACAATGAACCATTGCTCTTTGAGGCACCACAAATGAGTCTGGAGATAATCACGAAAGATGAGGTAAGTTGGAAAGCAAAAGACCTGTGTTCTATGATAGCACTTATAGGCGTTATCTAATAACTGACACAAATGAACATATTTCCACAGAGAAAGACACTCACAGATTTAAAAAACAAACTATGCTCATCTAAAGCGACAGGTGGGGGGAATGGATAAATTAAGATTAGTGTTACTATATGTATACAAACACATATTATATACATATCTCAAAAAGACCAACCATATAGCAAGGGAAGTCTGCGGAACCCTCTGTAACATTTTACATGGGAAGAGGATCTGTACTTGAATAGACATATATAATGTACAAACGAACCAGATTGTGTACACCTAGGACAAACAATATTCTAAGCTTTACCCCAATTAAAACACTTTTAAAAACCAAGAAGAAATAATGACACATAAACTTATGGGGGTTTCTCCATGCACATTCCAATGGAATTTACAACCTAGGAACACGACTTCCAGAAAGGCTCTGCTGCCCTACTCCCCAGATTTGGGAATGGAGAAATGCTGCCTCCTTGAGGCCACTTCCCACAACAGCAGCTTTAAACCCATTGCTAAAGGTCACTAAATATTCACCAAACTTGCAGTTCGGGAAATGACACCTGCTCTCTAAAAAAACGCTGGGGTGGAAAATCGACCAAATAATTCAAAAGAGGGCAACCTTCAAAGAAGACAATTTCAAGAGTTATATTGTACTGCCAATTGTTTCCTTTTTTTAACGGAAAAGAAAACGGCGGAGAGAAATGATGAGTTTTACGAATTTTCAAAGACATGCAAACCCAAATTACAAAAACCTATCAGCTCACAGCAGCCAGAAGGGCCATTAGCATAAATGCTGTAAACAATAAATGCTGAAGCGATTGTGGAGAAATGCGTACCCTCGATTCTAAGGGGCACGTGGTAAGAGCCACTAATGAAAACACAAAGAGGGTGCTTTGAAAAGGGAAACACGGTGCTACCAGTCAATCAATCACACCCACTGCTGGGCCTATCTCCTGAGAAAATGAGAATCAAAAAGTCACAGGCTGGCAATCCTGCACTCCAACAATATTTACCATAGCCAACACTTGGAAGCAATGAAAATGTCCATCAACCGAGGAATGCACAAAGAAGAAGTGGTCCACGTACACAGTGGAAAATTACTCCAATAAAAAATAAAAATTAAATTTAAAAATCCAACAAAAGTAAGGTGACATCAGCTTGTGTGGGTTTGTCCGGGCACACTCCACTCTAATTTATAACCGAGAAACACCACAGGCCGCAAGGGCTTTTCCCTAGTTACCAGGGTGGGGAACATAGAAAGGCTGCCGCCCTCTGGCAGTTACCTGCAAAAGCAGTTTTAAAGCCTGTGCTAATGGTCATTTCATAGGAACAAGTACTGCAGAACTGTAAATGAAACCTGCCCTCAAAATGTCTTCAGGGAGGTAATGGCCAAAACATTTCAAAAGGTGACACGTACGTTAAGAGAACACTTTGAAGAACTAAGGGGTAATCACTGCTTGAAAAATAAAAAGGACATGCCTTAAAGCTCAATTTCAACGGATTATGAGGCACATGCGAATTCAACCACAAAGAGGTATCAGCTCACACTTGTCAGAATAACCATGAGCAAGAAAACTAGAAACAATAAATGCTGAAGGTGTTGTGGAGAAATGCATACCCTCAACTTCAAGGGGGACGTAAGTTGGAAAGGGCCACGAATGAGAACAGAATGGAGGTGCCTTAAAAAGGTCAACATTGAGCTACCATATGATCCAGCAGGCCCACTCCTCCACCTGTAATCTAAGAAGAGAGAATTGGAAAGACACAGGCTGGCAAATCTGCATTGCCCAGTATTACAGTAGCCAAGATATGGAAGTAACCAAAAAGACCACCAACAGATGGGTGGGCAAAGAAGAACTCCTCCATGTACAGATGGAATATTCGCTAGTGAAAAAAATGAAACAATGCCATTTGCAGCACCATAGATGAGTCTAGACCTAATCACGCCACCTGTAGTAAGTGAGAAAGCAAAAGACACATATCCTATCATATCACTTTCAGGAGTTACCTAAAAATTGATACCAATGAAGATATTTCCACAGAGAAAGGCAATCACAGATTCATTAAAAAACTTATGGTTCACCAAATAGAAAGGGATGAGGATTGGATACATTGCCATATTGGGGTTAACAGAGATATACAAACCATGTGAAATATATAACCACCAAAGACGTACGGAAGACCAGGAGAAGACTGCTCAACATTGTGTCATAACCTACATTGGCAAAGGATGCGAGGAAGAATAGATACACGTATATGTGTGAAAGATCCATATCTTGCACACCTAGAACAAACAAACCATTGTAATCAAATTTGCTGGGATAAAAAATAAAAAGTAAATTACAAATATGAACAAGAAGTAATGAGACATAAAGTTAAAGGGCTTTTTCCTGGCACATTCCATTCTAATATACAACCTAGAACACCACTTCCATTAAGGCTCTGTTTCCCTAGTAACCAAATTTGGTAAAGGAGAAATGCTGCCACCTTGTGGCCGTATCCTGCAAGAGCAGCTTTAAAGTCACAGCCAACGGTCACTTAACATTCACAAGGACTCAGGGCTGTAAAGGACACTTGCCCTAAATATTTGTGCTGAAGTAGGGAATGGACAAAAAATTCAAAACAGGCAAATGTTTCAAGAAGAGATTAGGAAGAGTTAAGTTTTACTCACACTCTTTGTAAAAAAAAGGAAAATGGATAAAAGCTCAACCTCAGGGAGTGTTAGACGCATGCAATCTAATCTACAAAAAGTTTCAACTTACACCAGTCGACTGACCATCAGCAAAATGTCTACAAACAATAAATGCTGAAGGGGTTTTAGAGAACTGTGTACCCTCTGCCTGCTGGTGAGACGTAAAGGGGTAACAGCCAATAATGAGAACAGAAAGGAGCTGTGTTTAAAAGTAAAAATGGAGGTACTATTCAATCCAGCAGGCGCACCATTGGACCTCTCACCTGAGAAGACAAGAATCGAGAAGACACAGGCCGCAAAAGCTGCAGTGCAGCCTTATTCACAATAGCCAAGACAGTGAAGCAATCAAAATGTCCAACAACAGGTAAATGGATAAAGAAGAAGTGGTCCATGTACACAATGGAATATGAGCCATGGAAGACAATGAACCATTGCTCTTTGAGGCACCACAAATGAGTCTGGAGATAATCACGAAAGATGAGGTAAGTTGGAAAGCAAAAGACCTGTGTTCTATGATAGCACTTATAGGCGTTATCTAATAACTGACACAAATGAACATATTTCCACAGAGAAAGACACTCACAGACTTAGAAAACAAACTATGCTCATCTAAAACGACAGGTGGGGGGAATGGATAAATTAAGATTAGTGTTACTATATGTATACAAACACATATGATATACATATCTCAAAAAGACCAACCATATAGCAAGGGAAGTCTGCGGAACCCTCTGTAACATTTTACATGGGAAGAGGATCTGTACTTGAATAGACATATATAATGTACAAACGAACCAGATTGTGTACACCTAGGACAAACAATATTCTAAGCTTTACCCCAATTAAAACACTTTTAAAAACCAAGAAGAAATAATGACACATAAACTTGTGGGGGTATCGCCACGCACATTCCAATGGAATTTACAACCTAGGAACACGACTTCCAGAAAGGCTCTGCTGCCCTACTACCCAGATTTGGGAATGGAGAAATGCTGTCTCCTAGAGGCCACTTCCCACAACAGCAGCTTTAAACCCATTGCTAAAGGTCACTAAATATTCACCAAACTTGCAGTTCGGGAAATGACACCTGCTCTCTAAAAAAACGCTGGGGTGGAAAATCGACCAAATAATTCAAAAGAGGGCAACCTTCAAAGAAGACAATTTCAAGAGTTATATTGTACTGCCAATTGTTTCCTTTTTTTAACGGAAAAGAAAACGGCGGAGAAAAATGATGAGTTTTACGAATGTTCAAAGACATGCAAACCCAAATTACAAAAACCTATCAGCTCACAGCAGCCAGAAGGGCCATTAGCATAAATGCTGTAAACAATAAATGCTGAAGCGATTGTGGAGAAATGCGTACCCTGGACTCTAAGGGGGACGTGGTAAGAGCCACTAATGAAAACACAAAGAGGGTGCTTTGAAAAGGGAAACACGATGCTACCAGTCAATCAATCACACCCACTGCTGGGCCTATCACCTGAGAAAATGAGAATCAAAAAGTCACAGGCTGGCAATCCTGCACTCCAACAATATTTACCATAGCCAACACTTGGAAGCAATGAAAATGTCCATCAACCGAGGAATGCACAAAGAAGAAGTGGTCCACGTACACAGTGGAAAATTACTCCAATAAAAAATAAAAATTAAATTTAAAAATCCAACGAAAGTAAGGAGACATCAGCTTGTGTGGGTTTGTCCGGGCACACTCCACTCTAATTTATAACCGAGAAACACCACAGGCCGCAAGGGCTTTTCCCTAGTTACCAGGGTGGGGAACATAGAAAGGCTGCCGCCCTCTGGCAGTTACCTGCAAAAGCAGTTTTAAAGCCTGTGCTAATGGTCATTTCATAGGAACAAGTACTGCAGAACTGTAAATGAAACCTGCCCTCAAAATGTCTTCAGGGAGGTAACGGCCAAAACATTTCAAAAGGTGACACGTACTTTAAGAGAACACTTTGAAGAACTAAGGGGTAATCACTGCTTGAAAAATAAAAAGGACATGCCTTAAAGCTCAATTTCAACGGATTATGAGGCACATGCGAATTCAACCACAAAGAGGTATCAGCTCACACTTGTCAGAATAACCATGAGCAAGAAAACTACAAACAATAAATGCTGAAGGTGTTGTGGAGAAATGCATACCCTCAACTTCAAGGGGGACGTAAGTTGGAAAGGGCCACGAATGAGAACAGAATGGAGGTGCCTTAAAAAGGTCAACATTGAGCTACCATATGATCCAGCAGGCCCACTCCTCCACCTGTAATCTAAGAAGAGAGAATTGGAAAGACACAGGCTGGCAAATCTGCATTGCCCAGTATTACAGTAGCCAAGATATGGAAGTAACCAAAAAGACCACCAACAGATGGGTGGGCAAAGAAGAACTCCTCCATGTACAGATGGAATATTCGCTAGTGAAAAAAATGAAACAATGCCATTTGCAGCACCATAGATGAGTCTAGACGTAATCACGCCACGTGTACTAAGTGAGAAAGCAAAAGGCACATATCCTATCATATCACTTTCAGGAGTTACTTAAAAATTGATACCAATGAAGATGTTTCCACAGAGAAAGGCAATCACAGATTCATTAAAAAACTTATGGTTCACCAAATAGAAAGGGATGAGGATTGGATACATTGCCATATTGGGGTTAAGAGAGATATACAAACCATGTGAAATATATAACCACCAAAGACGTACGGAAGACCAGGAGAAGACTACTCAACATTGTGTCATAACCTACATTGGCAAAGGATGCGAGGAAGAATAGATACACGTATATGTGTGAAAGAACCACATCTTGCACACCTAGAACAAACAAACCATTGTAATCAAATTTGCTGGGATAAAAAATAAAAAGTAAATTACAAATATGAACACGAAGTAATGAGACATAAAGTTAAAGGGCTTTTTCCTGGCACATTCCATTCTAATATACAACCTAGAACACCACTTCCATTAAGGCTCTGTTTCCCTAGTAACCAAATTTGGTAAAGGAGAAATGCTGCCACCTTGTGGCCGTATCCTGCAAGAGCAGCTTTAAAGTCACAGCCAACGGTCACTTAACATTCACAAGGACTCAGGGCTGTAAAGGACACTTGCCCTAAATATTTGTGCTGAAGTAGGGAATGGGCAAAAAATTCAAAACAGGCAAATGTTTCAAGAAGAGATTAGGAAGAGTTAAGTTTTACTCACACTCTTTTTAAAAAAAAGGAAAATGGATAAAAGCTCAACCTCAGGGAGTGTTAGACGCATGCAATCTAATCTACAAAAAGTTTCAACTTACACCAGTCGACTGACCATCAGCAAAATGTCTACAAACAATAAATGCTGAAGGGGTTTTAGAGAACTGTGTACCCTCTGCCTGCTGGTGAGACGTAAAGGGGTAACAGCCAATAATGAGAACAGAAAGGAGCTGTGTTTAAAAGTAAAAATGGAGGTACTATTCAATCCAGCAGGCGCACCATTGGACCTCTCACCTGAGAAGACAAGAATCGAGAAGACACAGGCCGCAAAAGCTGCAGTGCAGCCTTATTCACAATAGCCAAGACAGTGAAGCAATCAAAATGTCCAACAACAGGTAAATGGATAAAGAAGAAGTGGTCCATGTACACAATGGAATATGAGCCATGGAAGACAATGAACCATTGCTCTTTGAGGCACCACAAATGAGTCTGGAGATAATCACGAAAGATGAGGTAAGTTGGAAAGCAAAAGACCTGTGTTCTATGATAGCACTTATAGGCGTTATCTAATAACTGACACAAATGAACATATTTCCACAGAGAAAGACACTCACAGACTTAGAAAACAAACTATGCTCATCTAAAACGACAGGTGGGGGGAATGGATAAATTAAGATTAGTGTTACTATATGTATACAAACACATATGATATACATATCTCAAAAAGACCAACCATATAGCAAGGGAAGTCTGCGGAACCCTCTGTAACATTTTACATGGGAAGAGGATCTGTCCTTGAATAGACATATATAATGTACAAACGAACCAGATTGTGTACACCTAGGACAAACAATATTCTAAGCTTTACCCCAATTAAAACACTTTTAAAAACCAAGAAGAAATAATGACACATAAACTTGTGGGGGTTTCTCCACGCACATTCCAATGTAATTTACAACCTAGGAACACGACTTCCAGAAAGGCTCTGCTGCCCTACTACCCAGATTTGGGAATGGAGAAATGCTGCCTCCTAGAGGCCACTTCCCACAACAGCAGCTTTAAACCCATTGCTAAAGGTCACTAAATATTCACCAAACTTGCAGTTCGGGAAATGACACCTGCTCTCTAAAAAAACGCTGGGGTGGAAAATCGACCAAATAATTCAAAAGAGGGCAACCTTCCAAGAAGACAATTTCAAGAGTTATATTGTACTGCCAATTGTTTCCTTTTTTTAACGGAAAAGAAAACGGCGGAGAAAAATGATGAGTTTTACGAATGTTCAAAGACATGCAAACCCAAATTACAAAAACCTATCAGCTCACAGCAGCCAGAAGGGCCATTAGCATCAATGCTGTAAACAATAAATGCTGAAGCGATTGTGGAGAAATGCGTACCCTCGATTCTAAGGGGGACGTGGTAAGAGCCACTAATGAAAACACAAAGAAGGTGCTTTGAAAAGGGAAACACGGTGCTACCAGTCAATCAATCACACCCACTGCTGGGCCTATCACCTGAGAAAATGAGAATCAAAAAGTCACAGGCTGGCAATCCTGCACTCCAACAATATTTACCATAGCCAACACTTGGAAGCAATGAAAATGTCCATCAACCGAGGAATGCACAAAGAAGAAGTGGTCCACGTACACAGTGGAAAATTACTCCAATAAAAAATAAAAATTAAATTTAAAAATCCAACGAAAGTAAGGAGACATCAGCTTGTGTGGGTTTGTCCGGGCACACTCCACTCTAATTTATAACCGAGAAACACCACAGGCCGCAAGGGCTTTTCCCTAGTTACCAGGGTGGGGAACATAGAAAGGCTGCCGCCCTCTGGCAGTTACCTGCAAAAGCAGTTTTAAAGCCTGTGCTAATGGTCATTTCATAGGAACAAGTACTGCAGAACTGTAAATGAAACCTGCCCTCAAAATGTCTTCAGGGAGGTAACGGCCAAAACATTTCAAAAGGTGACACGTACTTTAAGAGAACACTTTGAAGAACTAAGGGGTAATCACTGCTTGAAAAATAAAAAGGACATGCCTTAAAGCTCAATTTCAACGGATTATGAGGCACATGCGAATTCAACCACAAAGAGGTATCAGCTCACACTTGTCAGAATAACCATGAGCAAGAAAACTACAAACAATAAATGCTGAAGGTGTTGTGGAGAAATGCATACCCTCAACTTCAAGGGGGACGTAAGTTGGAAAGGGCCACGAATGAGAACAGAATGGAGGTGCCTTAAAAAGGTCAACATTGAGCTACCATATGATCCAGCAGGCCCACTCCTCCACCTGTAATCTAAGAAGAGAGCATTGGAAAGACACAGGCAGGCAAATCTGCATTGCCCAGTATTACAATAGCCAAGATATGGAAGTAACCAAAAAGACCACCAACAGATGGGTGGGCAAAGAAGAACTCCTCCATGTACAGATGGAATATTCGCTAGTGAAAAAAATGAAACAATGCCATTTGCAGCACCATAGATGAGTCTAGACGTAATCACGCCACATGTAGTAAGTGAGAAAGCAAAAGGCACATATCCTATCATATCACTTTTAGGAGTTACTTAAAAATTGATACCAATGAAGATATTTCCACAGAGAAAGGCAATCACAGATTCATTAAAAAACTTATGGTTCACCAAATAGAAAGGGATGAGGATTGGATACATTGCCATATTGGGGTTAAGAGAGATATACAAACCATGTGAAATATATAACCACCAAAGACGTACGGAAGACCAGGAGAAGACTACTCAACATTGTGTCATAACCTACATTGGCAAAGGATGCGAGGAAGAATAGATACACGTATATGTGTGAAAGAACCACATCTTGCACACCTAGAACAAACAAACCATTGTAATCAAATTTGCTGGGATAAAAAATAAAAAGTAAATTACAAATATGAACAAGAAGTAATGAGACATAAAGTTAAAGGGCTTTTTCCTGGCACATTCCATTCTAATATACAACCTAGAACACCACTTCCATTAAGGCTCTGTTTCCCTAGTAACCAAATTTGGTAAAGGAGAAATGCTGCCACCTTGTGGCCGTATCCTGCAAGAGCAGCTTTAAAGTCACAGCCAACGGTCACTTAACATTCACAAGGACTCAGGGCTGTAAAGGACACTTGCCCTAAATATTTGTGCTGAAGTAGGGAATGGGCAAAAAATTCAAAACAGGCAAATGTTTCAAGAAGAGATTAGGAAGAGTTAAGTTTTACTCACACTCTTTTTAAAAAAAAGGAAAATGGATAAAAGCTCAACCTCAGGGAGTGTTAGACGCATGCAATCTAATCTACAAAAAGTTTCAACTTACACCAGTCGACTGACCATCAGCAAAATGTCTACAAACAATAAATGCTGAAGGGGTTTTAGAGAACTGTGTACCCTCTGCCTGCTGGTGAGACGTAAAGGGGTAACAGCCAATAATGAGAACAGAAAGGAGCTGTGTTTAAAAGTAAAAATGGAGGTACTATTCAATCCAGCAGGCGCACCATTGGACCTCTCACCTGAGAAGACAAGAATCGAGAAGACACAGGCCGCAAAAGCTGCAGTGCAGCCTTATTCACAATAGCCAAGACAGTGAAGCAATCAAAATGTCCAACAACAGGTAAATGGATAAAGAAGAAGTGGTCCATGTACACAATGGAATATGAGCCATGGAAGACAATGAACCATTGCTCTTTGAGGCACCACAAATGAGTCTGGAGATAATCACGAAAGATGAGGTAAGTTGGAAAGCAAAAGACCTGTGTTCTATGATAGCACTTATAGGCGTTATCTAATAACTGACACAAATGAACATATTTCCACAGAGAAAGACACTCACAGACTTAGAAAACAAACTATGCTCATCTAAAACGACAGGTGGGGGGAATGGATAAATTAAGATTAGTGTTACTATATGTATACAAACACATATGATATACATATCTCAAAAAGACCAACCATATAGCAAGGGAAGTCTGCGGAACCCTCTGTAACATTTTACATGGGAAGAGGATCTGTACTTGAATAGACATATATAATGTACAAATGAACCAGATTGTGTACACCTAGGACAAACAATATTCTAAGCTTTACCCCAATTAAAACACTTTTAAAAACCAAGAAGAAATAATGACACATAAACTTGTGGGGGTTTCTCCACGCACATTCCAATGTAATTTACAACCTAGGAACACGACTTCCAGAAAGGCTCTGCTGCCCCACTACCCAGATTTGGGAATGGAGAAATGCTGCCTCCTTGAGGCCACTTCCCACAACAGCAGCTTTAAACCCATTGCTAAAGGTCACTAAATATTCACCAAACTTGCAGTTCGGGAAATGACACCTGCTCTCTAAAAAAACGCTGGGGTGGAAAATCGACCAAATAATTCAAAAGAGGGCAACCTTCAAAGAAGACAATTTCAAGAGTTATATTGTACTGCCAATTGTTTCCTTTTTTTAACGGAAAAGAAAACGGCGGAGAAAAATGATGAGTTTTACGAATTTTCAAAGACATGCAAACCCAAATTACAAAAACCTATCAGCTCACAGCAGCCAGAAGGGCCATTAGCATAAATGCTGTAAACAATAAATGCTGAAGCGATTGTGGAGAAATGCGTACCCTCGATTCTAAGGGGCACGTGGTAAGAGCCACTAATGAAAACACAAAGAGGGTGCTTTGAAAAGGGAAACACGGTGCTACCAGTCAATCAATCACACCCACTGCTGGGCCTATCTCCTGAGAAAATGAGAATCAAAAAGTCACAGGCTGGCAATCCTGCACTCCAACAATATTTACCATAGCCAACACTTGGAAGCAATGAAAATGTCCATCAACCGAGGAATGCACAAAGAAGAAGTGGTCCACGTACACAGTGGAAAATTACTCCAATAAAAAATAAAAATTAAATTTAAAAATCCAACAAAAGTAAGGAGACATCAGCTTGTGTGGGTTTGTCCGGGCACACTCCACTCTAATTTATAACCGAGAAACACCACAGGCCGCAAGGGCTTTTCCCTAGTTACCAGGGTGGGGAACATAGAAAGGCTGCCGCCCTCTGGCAGTTACCTGCAAAAGCAGTTTTAAAGCCTGTGCTAATGGTCATTTCATAGGAACAAGTACTGCAGAACTGTAAATGAAACCTGCCCTCAAAATGTCTTCAGGGAGGTAATGGCCAAAACATTTCAAAAGGTGACACGTACGTTAAGAGAACACTTTGAAGAACTAAGGGGTAATCACTGCTTGAAAAATAAAAAGGACATGCCTTAAAGCTCAATTTCAACGGATTATGAGGCACATGCGAATTCAACCACAAAGAGGTATCAGCTCACACTTGTCAGAATAACCATGAGCAAGAAAACTACAAACAATAAATGCTGAAGGTGTTGTGGAGAAATGCATACCCTCAACTTCAAGGGGGACGTAAGTTGGAAAGGGCCACGAATGAGAACAGAATGGAGGTGCTTTAAAAAGGTCAACATTGAGCTACCATATGATCCAGCAGGCCCACTCCTCCACCTGTAATCTAAGAAGAGAGAATTGGAAAGACACAGGCTGGCAAATCTGCATTGCCCAGTATTACAGTAGCCAAGATATGGAAGTAACCAAAAAGACCACCAACAGATGGGTGGGCAAAGAAGAACTCCTCCATGTACAGATGGAATATTCGCTAGTGAAAAAAATGAAACAATGCCATTTGCAGCACCATGGATGAGTCTAGACGTAATCACGCCACGTGTAGCAAGTGAGAAAGCAAAAGGCACATATCCTATCATATCACTTTCAGGAGTTACTTAAAAATTGATACCAATGAAGATATTTCCACAGAGAAAGGCAATCACAGATTCATTAAAAAACTTATGGTTCACCAAATAGAAAGGGACGAGGATTGGATACATTGCCATATTGGGGTTAACAGAGATATACAAACCATGTGAAATATATAACCACCAAAGACGTACGGAAGACCAGGAGAAGACTGCTCAACATTGTGTCATAACCTACATTGGCAAAGGATGCGAGGAAGAATAGATACACGTATATGTGTGAAAGATCCATATCTTGCACACCTAGAACAAACAAACCATTGTAATCAAATTTGCTGGGATAAAAAATAAAAAGTAAATTACAAATATGAACAAGAAGTAATGAGACATAAAGTTAAAGGGCTTTTTCCTGGCACATTCCATTCTAATATACAACCTAGAACACCACTTCCATTAAGGCTCTGTTTCCCTAGTAACCAAATTTGGTAAAGGAGAAATGCTGCCACCTTGTGGCCGTATCTTGCAAGAGCAGCTTCAAAGTCACAGCTAATGGTCACTTAACATTCACAAGGACTCAGGGCTGTAAAGGACACTTGCCCTAAATATTTGTGCTGAAGTAGGGAATGGACAAAAAATTCAAAACAGGCAAATGTTTCAAGAAGAGATTAGGAAGAGTTAAGTTTTACTCACACTCTTTTTAAAAAAAAGGAAAATGGATAAAAGCTCAACCTCAGGGAGTGTTAGACGCATGCAATCTAATCTACAAAAAGTTTCAACTTACACCAGTCGACTGACCATCAGCAAAAAGTCTACAAACAATAAATGCTGAAGGGGTTTTAGAGAACTGTGTACCCTCTGCCTGCTGGTGAGACGTAAAGGGGTAACAGCCAATAATGAGAACAGGAAGGAGCTGTGTTTAAAAGTAAAAATGGAGGTACTATTCAATCCAGCAGGCGCACCATTGGACCTCTCACCTGAGAAGACAAGAATCGAGAAGACACAGGCTGCAAAAGCTGCAGTGCAGCCTTATTCACCATAGCCAAGACAGTGAAGCAATCAAAATGTCCAGCAACAGGTAAATGGATAAAGAAGAAGTGGTCCATGTACACAATGGAATATTAGCCATGGAAGACAATGAACCATTGCTCTTTGAGGCACCACAAATGAGTCTGGAGATAATCACAAAAGATGAGGTAAGTTGGAAAGCAAAAGACCTGTGTTCTATGATAGCACTTATAGGCGTTATCTAATAACTGACACATATGAACATATTTCCACAGAGAAAGACACTCACAGATTTAGAAAACAAACTATGCTCATCTAAAGCGACAGGTGGGGGGAATGGATAAATTAAGATTAGTGTTACTATATGTATACAAACACATATGATATACATATCTCAAAAAGACCAACCATATAGCAAGGGAAGTCTGCGGAACCCTCTGTAACATTTTACATGGGAAGAGGATCTGTCCTTGAATAGACATATATAATGTACAAATGAACCAGATTGTGTACACCTAGGACAAACAATATTCTAAGCTTTACCCCAATTAAAACACTTTTAAAAACCAAGAAGAAATAATGACACATAAACTTATGGGGGTTTCTCCACGCACATTCCAATGGAATTTACAACCTAGGAACACGACTTCCAGAAAGGCTCTGCTGCCCTACTACCCAGATTTGGGAATGGAGAAATGCTGCCTCCTTGAGGCCACTTCCCACAACAGCAGCTTTAAACCCATTGCTAAAGGTCACTAAATATTCACCAAACTTGCAGTTCGGGAAATGACACCTGCTCTCTAAAAAAACGCTGGGGTGGAAAATCGACCAAATAATTCAAAAGAGGGCAACCTTCAAAGAAGACAATTTCAAGAGTTATATTGTACTGCCAATTGTTTCCTTTTTTTAACGGAAAAGAAAACGGCGGAGAAAAATGATGAGTTTTACGAATTTTCAAAGACATGCAAACCCAAATTACAAAAACCTATCAGCTCACAGCAGCCAGAAGGGCCATTAGCATAAATGCTGTAAACAATAAATGCTGAAGCGATTGTGGAGAAATGCGTACCCTCGATTCTAAGGGGCACGTGGTAAGAGCCACTAATGAAAACACAAAGAGGGTGCTTTGAAAAGGGAAACACGGTGCTACCAGTCAATCAATCACACCCACTGCTGGGCCTATCTCCTGAGAAAATGAGAATCAAAAAGTCACAGGCTGGCAATCCTGCACTCCAACAATATTTACCATAGCCAACACTTGGAAGCAATGAAAATGTCCATCAACCGAGGAATGCACAAAGAAGAAGTGGTCCACGTACACAGTGGAAAATTACTCCAATAAAAAATAAAAATTAAATTTAAAAATCCAACAACAGTAAGGAGACATCAGCTTGTGTGGGTTTGTCCGGGCACACTCCACTCTAATTTATAACCGAGAAACACCACAGGCCGCAAGGGCTTTTCCCTAGTTACCAGGGTGGGGAACATAGAAAGGCTGCCGCCCTCTGGCAGTTACCTGCAAAAGCAGTTTTAAAGCCTGTGCTAATGGTCATTTCATAGGAACAAGTACTGCAGAACTGTAAATGAAACCTGCCCTCAAAATGTCTTCAGGGAGGTAATGGCCAAAACATTTCAAAAGGTGACACGTACGTTAAGAGAACACTTTGAAGAACTAAGGGGTAATCACTGCTTGAAAAATAAAAAGGACATGCCTTAAAGCTCAATTTCAACGGATTATGAGGCACATGCGAATTCAACCACAAAGAGGTATCAGCTCACACTTGTCAGAATAACCATGAGCAAGAAAACTACAAACAATAAATGCTGAAGGTGTTGTGGAGAAATGCATACCCTCAACTTCAAGGGGGACGTAAGTTGGAAAGGGCCACGAATGAGAACAGAATGGAGGTGCCTTAAAAAGGTCAACATTGAGTTACCATATGATCCAGCAGGCCCACTCCTCCACCTGTAATCTAAGAAGAGAGAATTGGAAAGACACAGGCTGGCAAATCTGCATTGCCCAGTATTACAGTAGCCAAGATATGGAAGTAACCAAAAAGACCACCAACAGATGGGTGGGCGAAGAAGAACTCCTCCATGTACAGATGGAATATTCGCTAGTGAAAAAAATGAAACAATGCCATTTGCAGCACCATGGATGAGTCTAGACGTAATCACGCCACGTGTAGCAAGTGAGAAAGCAAAAGGCACATATCCTATCATATCACTTTCAGGAGTTACTTAAAAATTGATACCAATGAAGATATTTCCACAGAGAAAGGCAATCACAGATTCATTAAAAAACTTATGGTTCACCAAATAGAAAGGGATGAGGATTGGATACATTGCCATATTGGGTTTAACAGAGATATACAAACCATGTGAAATATATAACCACCAAAGACGTACGGAAGACCAGGAGAAGACTGCTCAACATTGTGTCATAACCTACATTGGCAAAGGATGCGAGGAAGAATAGATACACGTATATGTGTGAAAGATCCATATCTTGCACACCTAGAACAAACAAACCATTGTAATCAAATTTGCTGGGATAAAAAATAAAAAGTAAATTACAAATATGAACAAGAAGTAATGAGACATAAAGTTAAAGGGCTTTTTCCTGGCACATTCCATTCTAATATACAACCTAGAACACCACTTCCATTAAGGCTCTGTTTCCCTAGTAACCAAATTTGGTAAAGGAGAAATGCTGCCACCTTGTGGCCGTATCTTGCAAGAGCAGCTTCAAAGTCACAGCTAATGGTCACTTAACATTCACAAGGACTCAGGGCTGTAAAGGACACTTGCCCTAAATATTTGTGCTGAAGTAGGGAATGGACAAAAAATTCAAAACAGGCAAATGTTTCAAGAAGAGATTAGGAAGAGTTAAGTTTTACTCACACTCTTTTTTAAAAAAAGGAAAATGGATAAAAGCTCAACCTCAGGGAGTGTTAGACGCATGCAATCTAATCTACAAAAAGTTTCAACTTACACCAGTTGACTGACCATCAGCAAAAAGTCTACAAACAATAAATGCTGAAGGGGTTTTAGAGAACTGTGTACCCTCTGCCTGCTGGTGAGACGTAAAGGGGTAACAGCCAATAATGAGAACAGGAAGGAGCTGTGTTTAAAAGTAAAAATGGAGGTACTATTCAATCCAGCAGGCGCACCATTGGACCTCACACCTGAGAAGACAAGAATCGAGAAGACACAGGCTGCAAAAGCTGCAGTGCAGCCTTATTCACCATAGCCAAGACAGTGAAGCAATCAAAATGTCCAACAACAGGTAAATGGATAAAGAAGAAGTGGTCCATGTACACAATGGAATATTAGCCATGGAAGACAATGAACCATTGTTCTTTGAGGCACCACAAATGAGTCTGGAGATAATCACGAAAGATGAGGTAAGTTGGAAAGCAAAAGACCTGTGTTCTATGATAGCACTTATAGGCGTTATCTAATAACTGACACAAATGAACATATTTCCACAGAGAAAGACACTCACAGATTTAGAAAACAAACTATGCTCATCTAAAACGACAGGTGGGGGGAATGGATAAATTAAGATTAGTGTTACTATATGTATACAAACACATATGATATACATATCTCAAAAAGACCAACCATATAGCAAGGGAAGTCTGCGGAACCCTCTGTAACATTTTACATGGGAAGAGGATCTGTCCTTGAATAGACATATATAATGTACAAATGAACCAGATTGTGTACACCTAGGACAAACAATATTCTAAGCTTTACCCCAATTAAAACACTTTTAAAAACCAAGAAGAAATAATGACACATAAACTTGTGGGGGTTTCGCCACGCACATTCCAATGGAATTTACAACCTAGGAACACGACTTCCAGAAAGGCTCTGCTGCCCTACTACCCAGATTTGGGAATGGAGAAATGCTGCCTCCTAGAGGCCACTTCCCACAACAGCAGCTTTAAACCCATTGCTAAAGGTCACTAAATATTCACCAAACTTGCAGTTCGGGAAATGACACCTGCTCTCTAAAAAAACGCTGGGGTGGAAAATCGACCAAATAATTCAAAAGAGGGCAACCTTCAAAGAAGACAATTTCAAGAGTTATATTGTACTGCCAATTGTTTCCTTTTTTAAACAGAAAAGAAAACGGCGGAGAAAAATGATGAGTTTTACGAATGTTCAAAGACATGCAAACCCAAATTACAAAAACCTATCAGCTCACAGCAGCCAGAAGGGCCATTAGCATCAATGCTGTAAACAATAAATGCTGAAGCGATTGTGGAGAAATGCGTACCCTCGATTCTAAGGGGGACGTGGTAAGAGCCACTAATGAAAACACAAAGAAGGTGCTTTGAAAAGGGAAACACGGTGCTACCAGTCAATCAATCACACCCACTGCTGGGCCTATCACCTGAGAAAATGAGAATCAAGAATTCACAGGCCGGCAATCCTGCACTCCAACAATATTTACCATAGCCAACACTTGGAAGCAATGAAAATGTCCATCAACCGAGGAATGCACAAAGAAGAAGGGGTCCACGTACACAGTGGAAAATTACTCCAATAAAAAATAAAAATTAAATTTAAATATCCAAAAAAAGTAGGGAGACATCAGCTTGTGTGGGTTTGTCCGGGCACACTTCACTCTAATTTATAACCGAGAAACACCACAGGCCGCAAGGGCTTTTCCCTAGTTACCAGGGTGGGGAACATAGAAAGGCTGCCGCCCTCTGGCAGTTACCTGCAAAAGCAGTTTTAAAGCCTGTGCTAATGGTCATTTCATAGGAACAAGTACTGCAGAACTGTAAATGAAACCTGCCCTCAAAATGTCTTCAGGGAGATAACGGCCAAAACATTTCAAAAGGTGACATGTACTTTAAGAGAACACTTTGAAGAACTAAGGGGTAATCACTGCTTGAAAAATAAAAAGGATATGCCTTAAAGCTCAATTTCAACGGATTATGAGGCACATGCGAATTCAACCACAAAGAGGTATCAGCTCACACTTGTCAGAATAACCATGAGCAAGAAAACTACAAACAATAAATGCTGAAGGTGTTGTGGAGAAATGCATACCCTCAACTTCAAGGGGGATGTAAGCTGGAAAAGGCCACGAATGAGAACAGAATGGAGGTGCCTTAAAAAGGTAAACATTGAGCTACCATATGATCCAGCAGGCCCACTCCTCCACCTGTAATCTAAGAAGAGAGAATTGGAAAGACACAGGCAGGCAAATCTGCATTGCCCAGTATTACAATACCCAAGATATGGAAGTAACCAAAAAGTCCACCAACAGATGGGTGGGTAAAGAAGAACTCCTCATTGTACAGATGGAATATTCGCTAGTGAAAAAAATGAAACAATGCCATTTGCAGCACCATAGATGAGTCTAGACGTAATCACGCCCCGTGTAGTAAGTGAGAAAGCAAAAGGCACATATCCTATCATATCACTTTCAGGAGTTACCTAAAAATTGATACCAATGAAGATATTTCCACAGAGAAAGGCAATCACAGATTCATTAAAAACCTTATGGTTCACCAAATAGAAAGGGATGAGGATTGGATACATTACCATATTGGGGTTAACAGAGATATACAAACCATGTGAAATATATAACCACCAAAGACGTACGGAAGACCAGGAGAAGACTGCTCAACATTGTGTCATAACCTATATTGGCAAAGGATGCGAGGAAGAATAGATACACGTATATGTGTGAAAGAACCACATCTTGCACACCTAGACCAAACAAACCATTGTAATCAAATTTGTTGGGATAAAAGATAAAAAGTAAATTACAAATATGAACAAGAAGTAATGAGACATAAAGTTAAAGGGCTTTTTCCTGGCACATTCCATTCTAATATACAACCTCGAACACCACTTCCATTAAGGCTCTGTTTCCCTAGGAACCAAATTTGGTAAAGGAGAAATGCTGCCACCTTGTGGCCGTATCCTGCAAGAGCAGCTTTAAAGTCACAGCTAATGGTCACTTAACATTCACAAGGACTCAGGGCTGTAAAGGACACTTGCCCTAAATATTTGTGCTGAAGTAGGGAATGGACAAAAAATTCAAAACAGGCAAATGTTTCAAGAAGAGATTAGGAAGAGTTAAGTTTTACTCACACTCTTTTTAAAAAAAAGGAAAATGGATAAAAGCTCAACCTCAGGGAGTGTTAGACGCATGCAATCTAATCTACGAAAAGTTTCAACTTACACCAGTCGACTGACCATCAACAAAATGTCTACAAACAATAAATGCTGAAGGGGTTTTAGAGAACTGTGTACCCTCTGCCTGCTGGTGAGACGTAAAGGGGTAACAGCCAATAATGAGAACAGAAAGGAGCTGTGTATAAAAGTAAAAATGGGGGTACTATTCAATCCAGCAGGCGCACCAATGGACCTCTCACCTGAGAAGACAAGAATCGAGAAGACACAGGCCGCAAAAGCTGCAGTGCAGCCTTATTCACAATAGCTAAGACAGTGAAGCAATCAAAATGTCCAACAACAGGTAAATGGATAAAGAAGAAGTGGTCCATGTACACAATGGAATATGAGCCATGGAAGACAATGAACCATTGCTCTTTGAGGCACCACAAATGAGTCTGGAGATAATCACGAAAGATGAGGTAAGTTGGAAAGCAAAAGACCTGTGTTCTATGATAGCACTTATAGGCGTTATCTAATAACTGACACAAATGAACATATTTCCACAGAGAAAGACACTCACAGATTTAAAAAACAAACTATGCTCATCTAAAGCGACAGGTGGGGGGAATGGATAAATTAAGATTAGTGTTACTATATGTATACAAACACATATTATATACATATCTCAAAAAGACCAACCATATAGCAAGGGAAGTCTGCGGAACCCTCTGTAACATTTTACATGGGAAGAGGATCTGTACTTGAATAGACATATATAATGTACAAACGAACCAGATTGTGTACACCTAGGACAAACAATATTCTAAGCTTTACCCCAATTAAAACACTTTTAAAAACCAAGAAGAAATAATGACACATAAACTTATGGGGGTTTCTCCATGCACATTCCAATGGAATTTACAACCTAGGAACACGACTTCCAGAAAGGCTCTGCTGCCCTACTCCCCAGATTTGGGAATGGAGAAATGCTGCCTCCTTGAGGCCACTTCCCACAACAGCAGCTTTAAACCCATTGCTAAAGGTCACTAAATATTCACCAAACTTGCAGTTCGGGAAATGACACCTGCTCTCTAAAAAAACGCTGGGGTGGAAAATCGACCAAATAATTCAAAAGAGGGCAACCTTCAAAGAAGACAATTTCAAGAGTTATATTGTACTGCCAATTGTTTCCTTTTTTTAACGGAAAAGAAAACGGCGGAGAGAAATGATGAGTTTTACGAATTTTCAAAGACATGCAAACCCAAATTACAAAAACCTATCAGCTCACAGCAGCCAGAAGGGCCATTAGCATAAATGCTGTAAACAATAAATGCTGAAGCGATTGTGGAGAAATGCGTACCCTCGATTCTAAGGGGCACGTGGTAAGAGCCACTAATGAAAACACAAAGAGGGTGCTTTGAAAAGGGAAACACGGTGCTACCAGTCAATCAATCACACCCACTGCTGGGCCTATCTCCTGAGAAAATGAGAATCAAAAAGTCACAGGCTGGCAATCCTGCACTCCAACAATATTTACCATAGCCAACACTTGGAAGCAATGAAAATGTCCATCAACCGAGGAATGCACAAAGAAGAAGTGGTCCACGTACACAGTGGAAAATTACTCCAATAAAAAATAAAAATTAAATTTAAAAATCCAACAAAAGTAAGGTGACATCAGCTTGTGTGGGTTTGTCCGGGCACACTCCACTCTAATTTATAACCGAGAAACACCACAGGCCGCAAGGGCTTTTCCCTAGTTACCAGGGTGGGGAACATAGAAAGGCTGCCGCCCTCTGGCAGTTACCTGCAAAAGCAGTTTTAAAGCCTGTGCTAATGGTCATTTCATAGGAACAAGTACTGCAGAACTGTAAATGAAACCTGCCCTCAAAATGTCTTCAGGGAGGTAATGGCCAAAACATTTCAAAAGGTGACACGTACGTTAAGAGAACACTTTGAAGAACTAAGGGGTAATCACTGCTTGAAAAATAAAAAGGACATGCCTTAAAGCTCAATTTCAACGGATTATGAGGCACATGCGAATTCAACCACAAAGAGGTATCAGCTCACACTTGTCAGAATAACCATGAGCAAGAAAACTAGAAACAATAAATGCTGAAGGTGTTGTGGAGAAATGCATACCCTCAACTTCAAGGGGGACGTAAGTTGGAAAGGGCCACGAATGAGAACAGAATGGAGGTGCCTTAAAAAGGTCAACATTGAGCTACCATATGATCCAGCAGGCCCACTCCTCCACCTGTAATCTAAGAAGAGAGAATTGGAAAGACACAGGCTGGCAAATCTGCATTGCCCAGTATTACAGTAGCCAAGATATGGAAGTAACCAAAAAGACCACCAACAGATGGGTGGGCAAAGAAGAACTCCTCCATGTACAGATGGAATATTCGCTAGTGAAAAAAATGAAACAATGCCATTTGCAGCACCATAGATGAGTCTAGACCTAATCACGCCACCTGTAGTAAGTGAGAAAGCAAAAGACACATATCCTATCATATCACTTTCAGGAGTTACCTAAAAATTGATACCAATGAAGATATTTCCACAGAGAAAGGCAATCACAGATTCATTAAAAAACTTATGGTTCACCAAATAGAAAGGGATGAGGATTGGATACATTGCCATATTGGGGTTAACAGAGATATACAAACCATGTGAAATATATAACCACCAAAGACGTACGGAAGACCAGGAGAAGACTGCTCAACATTGTGTCATAACCTACATTGGCAAAGGATGCGAGGAAGAATAGATACACGTATATGTGTGAAAGATCCATATCTTGCACACCTAGAACAAACAAACCATTGTAATCAAATTTGCTGGGATAAAAAATAAAAAGTAAATTACAAATATGAACAAGAAGTAATGAGACATAAAGTTAAAGGGCTTTTTCCTGGCACATTCCATTCTAATATACAACCTAGAACACCACTTCCATTAAGGCTCTGTTTCCCTAGTAACCAAATTTGGTAAAGGAGAAATGCTGCCACCTTGTGGCCGTATCCTGCAAGAGCAGCTTTAAAGTCACAGCCAACGGTCACTTAACATTCACAAGGACTCAGGGCTGTAAAGGACACTTGCCCTAAATATTTGTGCTGAAGTAGGGAATGGACAAAAAATTCAAAACAGGCAAATGTTTCAAGAAAGAGATTAGGAAGAGTTAAGTTTTACTCACACTCTTTGTAAAAAAAAGGAAAATGGATAAAAGCTCAACCTCAGGGAGTGTTAGACGCATGCAATCTAATCTACAAAAAGGTTTCAACTTACACCAGTCGACTGACCATCAGCAAAATGTCTACAAACAATAAATGCTGAAGGGGTTTTAGAGAACTGTGTACCCTCTGCCTGCTGGTGGAGACGTAAAGGGGTAACAGCCAATAATGAGAACAGAAAGGAGCTGTGTTTAAAAGTAAAAATGGAGGTACTATTCAATCCAGCAGGCGCACCATTGGACCTCTCACCTGAGGAAGACAAGAATCGAGAAGACACAGGCCGCAAAAGCTGCAGTGCAGCCTTATTCACAATAGCCAAGACAGTGAAGCAATCAAAATGTCCAACAACAGGTAAATGGATAAAGAAGAAGTGGTCCATGTACACAAATATGAGCCATGGAAGACAATGAACCATTGCTCTTTGAGGCACCACAAATGAGTCTGGAGATAATCACGAAAGATGAGGTAAGTTGGAAAGCAAAAGACCTGTGTTCTATGATAGCACTTATAGGCGTTATCTAATAACTGACACAAATGAACATATTTCCACAGAGAAAGACACTCACAGACTTAGAAAACAAACTATGCTCATCTAAAACGACAGGTGGGGGGAATGGATAAATTAAGATTAGTGTTACTATATGTATACAAACACATATGATATACATATCTCAAAAAGACCAACCATATAGCAAGGGAAGTCTGCGGAACCCTCTGTAACATTTTACATGGGAAGAGGATCTGTACTTGAATAGACATATATAATGTACAAACGAACCAGATTGTGTACACCTAGGACAAACAATATTCTAAGCTTTACCCCAATTAAAACACTTTTAAAAACCAAGAAGAAATAATGACACATAAACTTGTGGGGGTATCGCCACGCACATTCCAATGGAATTTACAACCTAGGAACACGACTTCCAGAAAGGCTCTGCTGCCCTACTACCCAGATTTGGGAATGGAGAAATGCTGTCTCCTAGAGGCCACTTCCCACAACAGCAGCTTTAAACCCATTGCTAAAGGTCACTAAATATTCACCAAACTTGCAGTTCGGGAAATGACACCTGCTCTCTAAAAAAACGCTGGGGTGGAAAATCGACCAAATAATTCAAAAGAGGGCAACCTTCAAAGAAGACAATTTCAAGAGTTATATTGTACTGCCAATTGTTTCCTTTTTTTAACGGAAAAGAAAACGGCGGAGAAAAATGATGAGTTTTACGAATGTTCAAAGACATGCAAACCCAAATTACAAAAACCTATCAGCTCACAGCAGCCAGAAGGGCCATTAGCATAAATGCTGTAAACAATAAATGCTGAAGCGATTGTGGAGAAATGCGTACCCTGGACTCTAAGGGGGACGTGGTAAGAGCCACTAATGAAAACACAAAGAGGGTGCTTTGAAAAGGGAAACACGATGCTACCAGTCAATCAATCACACCCACTGCTGGGCCTATCACCTGAGAAAATGAGAATCAAAAAGTCACAGGCTGGCAATCCTGCACTCCAACAATATTTACCATAGCCAACACTTGGAAGCAATGAAAATGTCCATCAACCGAGGAATGCACAAAGAAGAAGTGGTCCACGTACACAGTGGAAAATTACTCCAATAAAAAATAAAAATTAAATTTAAAAATCCAACGAAAGTAAGGAGACATCAGCTTGTGTGGGTTTGTCCGGGCACACTCCACTCTAATTTATAACCGAGAAACACCACAGGCCGCAAGGGCTTTTCCCTAGTTACCAGGGTGGGGAACATAGAAAGGCTGCCGCCCTCTGGCAGTTACCTGCAAAAGCAGTTTTAAAGCCTGTGCTAATGGTCATTTCATAGGAACAAGTACTGCAGAACTGTAAATGAAACCTGCCCTCAAAATGTCTTCAGGGAGGTAACGGCCAAAACATTTCAAAAGGTGACACGTACTTTAAGAGAACACTTTGAAGAACTAAGGGGTAATCACTGCTTGAAAAATAAAAAGGACATGCCTTAAAGCTCAATTTCAACGGATTATGAGGCACATGCGAATTCAACCACAAAGAGGTATCAGCTCACACTTGTCAGAATAACCATGAGCAAGAAAACTACAAACAATAAATGCTGAAGGTGTTGTGGAGAAATGCATACCCTCAACTTCAAGGGGGACGTAAGTTGGAAAGGGCCACGAATGAGAACAGAATGGAGGTGCCTTAAAAAGGTCAACATTGAGCTACCATATGATCCAGCAGGCCCACTCCTCCACCTGTAATCTAAGAAGAGAGAATTGGAAAGACACAGGCTGGCAAATCTGCATTGCCCAGTATTACAGTAGCCAAGATATGGAAGTAACCAAAAAGACCACCAACAGATGGGTGGGCAAAGAAGAACTCCTCCATGTACAGATGGAATATTCGCTAGTGAAAAAAATGAAACAATGCCATTTGCAGCACCATAGATGAGTCTAGACGTAATCACGCCACGTGTACTAAGTGAGAAAGCAAAAGGCACATATCCTATCATATCACTTTCAGGAGTTACTTAAAAATTGATACCAATGAAGATGTTTCCACAGAGAAAGGCAATCACAGATTCATTAAAAAACTTATGGTTCACCAAATAGAAAGGGATGAGGATTGGATACATTGCCATATTGGGGTTAAGAGAGATATACAAACCATGTGAAATATATAACCACCAAAGACGTACGGAAGACCAGGAGAAGACTACTCAACATTGTGTCATAACCTACATTGGCAAAGGATGCGAGGAAGAATAGATACACGTATATGTGTGAAAGAACCACATCTTGCACACCTAGAACAAACAAACCATTGTAATCAAATTTGCTGGGATAAAAAATAAAAAGTAAATTACAAATATGAACACGAAGTAATGAGACATAAAGTTAAAGGGCTTTTTCCTGGCACATTCCATTCTAATATACAACCTAGAACACCACTTCCATTAAGGCTCTGTTTCCCTAGTAACCAAATTTGGTAAAGGAGAAATGCTGCCACCTTGTGGCCGTATCCTGCAAGAGCAGCTTTAAAGTCACAGCCAACGGTCACTTAACATTCACAAGGACTCAGGGCTGTAAAGGACACTTGCCCTAAATATTTGTGCTGAAGTAGGGAATGGGCAAAAAATTCAAAACAGGCAAATGTTTCAAGAAGAGATTAGGAAGAGTTAAGTTTTACTCACACTCTTTTTAAAAAAAAGGAAAATGGATAAAAGCTCAACCTCAGGGAGTGTTAGACGCATGCAATCTAATCTACAAAAAGTTTCAACTTACACCAGTCGACTGACCATCAGCAAAATGTCTACAAACAATAAATGCTGAAGGGGTTTTAGAGAACTGTGTACCCTCTGCCTGCTGGTGAGACGTAAAGGGGTAACAGCCAATAATGAGAACAGAAAGGAGCTGTGTTTAAAAGTAAAAATGGAGGTACTATTCAATCCAGCAGGCGCACCATTGGACCTCTCACCTGAGAAGACAAGAATCGAGAAGACACAGGCCGCAAAAGCTGCAGTGCAGCCTTATTCACAATAGCCAAGACAGTGAAGCAATCAAAATGTCCAACAACAGGTAAATGGATAAAGAAGAAGTGGTCCATGTACACAATGGAATATGAGCCATGGAAGACAATGAACCATTGCTCTTTGAGGCACCACAAATGAGTCTGGAGATAATCACGAAAGATGAGGTAAGTTGGAAAGCAAAAGACCTGTGTTCTATGATAGCACTTATAGGCGTTATCTAATAACTGACACAAATGAACATATTTCCACAGAGAAAGACACTCACAGACTTAGAAAACAAACTATGCTCATCTAAAACGACAGGTGGGGGGAATGGATAAATTAAGATTAGTGTTACTATATGTATACAAACACATATGATATACATATCTCAAAAAGACCAACCATATAGCAAGGGAAGTCTGCGGAACCCTCTGTAACATTTTACATGGGAAGAGGATCTGTACTTGAATAGACATATATAATGTACAAACGAACCAGATTGTGTACACCTAGGACAAACAATATTCTAAGCTTTACCCCAATTAAAACACTTTTAAAAACCAAGAAGAAATAATGACACATAAACTTGTGGGGGTTTCTCCACGCACATTCCAATGTAATTTACAACCTAGGAACACGACTTCCAGAAAGGCTCTGCTGCCCTACTACCCAGATTTGGGAATGGAGAAATGCTGCCTCCTAGAGGCCACTTCCCACAACAGCAGCTTTAAACCCATTGCTAAAGGTCACTAAATATTCACCAAACTTGCAGTTCGGGAAATGACACCTGCTCTCTAAAAAAACGCTGGGGTGGAAAATCGACCAAATAATTCAAAAGAGGGCAACCTTCCAAGAAGACAATTTCAAGAGTTATATTGTACTGCCAATTGTTTCCTTTTTTTAACGGAAAAGAAAACGGCGGAGAAAAATGATGAGTTTTACGAATGTTCAAAGACATGCAAACCCAAATTACAAAAACCTATCAGCTCACAGCAGCCAGAAGGGCCATTAGCATCAATGCTGTAAACAATAAATGCTGAAGCGATTGTGGAGAAATGCGTACCCTCGATTCTAAGGGGGACGTGGTAAGAGCCACTAATGAAAACACAAAGAAGGTGCTTTGAAAAGGGAAACACGGTGCTACCAGTCAATCAATCACACCCACTGCTGGGCCTATCACCTGAGAAAATGAGAATCAAAAAGTCACAGGCTGGCAATCCTGCACTCCAACAATATTTACCATAGCCAACACTTGGAAGCAATGAAAATGTCCATCAACCGAGGAATGCACAAAGAAGAAGTGGTCCACGTACACAGTGGAAAATTACTCCAATAAAAAATAAAAATTAAATTTAAAAATCCAACGAAAGTAAGGAGACATCAGCTTGTGTGGGTTTGTCCGGGCACACTCCACTCTAATTTATAACCGAGAAACACCACAGGCCGCAAGGGCTTTTCCCTAGTTACCAGGGTGGGGAACATAGAAAGGCTGCCGCCCTCTGGCAGTTACCTGCAAAAGCAGTTTTAAAGCCTGTGCTAATGGTCATTTCATAGGAACAAGTACTGCAGAACTGTAAATGAAACCTGCCCTCAAAATGTCTTCAGGGAGGTAACGGCCAAAACATTTCAAAAGGTGACACGTACTTTAAGAGAACACTTTGAAGAACTAAGGGGTAATCACTGCTTGAAAAATAAAAAGGACATGCCTTAAAGCTCAATTTCAACGGATTATGAGGCACATGCGAATTCAACCACAAAGAGGTATCAGCTCACACTTGTCAGAATAACCATGAGCAAGAAAACTACAAACAATAAATGCTGAAGGTGTTGTGGAGAAATGCATACCCTCAACTTCAAGGGGGACGTAAGTTGGAAAGGGCCACGAATGAGAACAGAATGGAGGTGCCTTAAAAAGGTCAACATTGAGCTACCATATGATCCAGCAGGCCCACTCCTCCACCTGTAATCTAAGAAGAGAGCATTGGAAAGACACAGGCAGGCAAATCTGCATTGCCCAGTATTACAATAGCCAAGATATGGAAGTAACCAAAAAGACCACCAACAGATGGGTGGGCAAAGAAGAACTCCTCCATGTACAGATGGAATATTCGCTAGTGAAAAAAATGAAACAATGCCATTTGCAGCACCATAGATGAGTCTAGACGTAATCACGCCACATGTAGTAAGTGAGAAAGCAAAAGGCACATATCCTATCATATCACTTTTAGGAGTTACTTAAAAATTGATACCAATGAAGATATTTCCACAGAGAAAGGCAATCACAGATTCATTAAAAAACTTATGGTTCACCAAATAGAAAGGGATGAGGATTGGATACATTGCCATATTGGGGTTAAGAGAGATATACAAACCATGTGAAATATATAACCACCAAAGACGTACGGAAGACCAGGAGAAGACTACTCAACATTGTGTCATAACCTACATTGGCAAAGGATGCGAGGAAGAATAGATACACGTATATGTGTGAAAGAACCACATCTTGCACACCTAGAACAAACAAACCATTGTAATCAAATTTGCTGGGATAAAAAATAAAAAGTAAATTACAAATATGAACAAGAAGTAATGAGACATAAAGTTAAAGGGCTTTTTCCTGGCACATTCCATTCTAATATACAACCTAGAACACCACTTCCATTAAGGCTCTGTTTCCCTAGTAACCAAATTTGGTAAAGGAGAAATGCTGCCACCTTGTGGCCGTATCCTGCAAGAGCAGCTTTAAAGTCACAGCCAACGGTCACTTAACATTCACAAGGACTCAGGGCTGTAAAGGACACTTGCCCTAAATATTTGTGCTGAAGTAGGGAATGGGCAAAAAATTCAAAACAGGCAAATGTTTCAAGAAGAGATTAGGAAGAGTTAAGTTTTACTCACACTCTTTTTAAAAAAAAGGAAAATGGATAAAAGCTCAACCTCAGGGAGTGTTAGACGCATGCAATCTAATCTACAAAAAGTTTCAACTTACACCAGTCGACTGACCATCAGCAAAATGTCTACAAACAATAAATGCTGAAGGGGTTTTAGAGAACTGTGTACCCTCTGCCTGCTGGTGAGACGTAAAGGGGTAACAGCCAATAATGAGAACAGAAAGGAGCTGTGTTTAAAAGTAAAAATGGAGGTACTATTCAATCCAGCAGGCGCACCATTGGACCTCTCACCTGAGAAGACAAGAATCGAGAAGACACAGGCCGCAAAAGCTGCAGTGCAGCCTTATTCACAATAGCCAAGACAGTGAAGCAATCAAAATGTCCAACAACAGGTAAATGGATAAAGAAGAAGTGGTCCATGTACACAATGGAATATGAGCCAT